>NC_044979.1:2562326-3162326 GCF_008728515.1 Papio anubis
GACTGTTGGGAAGGCATGATTGGTTTTGAAATGAGAGGACATGAGATTTGTGAGGGGTCAGGGGCAGAATAATGTGGTTTGGTTGTATCCCCAGCCAAATTTCATCTTGAATTCTCACATGCTGTGGGAGGGATTCAGTGGGAGGTCATTTAATAATGGGGACAGGTCTTTCCCATGCTGTTCTTGTGATAGTGAATAAGTCTCACAAGATCTGATGGTTTTAAGAAGGGGAGCTTCCCAGCACAAGCTTCCATTCTGTCTTGCTGCTGCTATGTGAGAAGTGCCTTTCACCCTCCGCCATGATTGTGAGGCCTTCCCAGCCATGTGGAACTGTGATTCCATTAAACCTGTTTTTCTTCCCAGTCTCGGGTATGTCTTTATCAACATCATGCAAATGGACCGATATACTGTTGTATATTTTCTTTGGCAAAATGTCTAGTAAGATCTTTTGATAATTTTAAAGACTGGATATATTTTCTTGTTCTTTGAGTGCTGTTCACATATTCTTGGTTAAAGTTCTTTATCAAAACATGTGACTTGTAAATATTTCTTCCATTCAGTGAGCTGTCTTTTCATTCTCCTAACAATATCTTTGAACAAGCAGATATTCTTAATTTTGATGAAGTCAAATTTATTAAATTTTCTTTTATAGATTGTGCTTTTGATGTCATAATCTACTAAATCTTTCTCTAACCCAAGATCACAAAGAGTGTCCTGTATGTTTTCTTCTAGAAGTTTTATATGTTTAGTTTCTGTGCTTTGGTCCATGACTCACTTTGAGTTAATTTTTGAATTAAGTATGACATATAGATTGGAGGTTTTTTTTTCCATACTGGTTGTCAGTTATTCCAGCACCATTGCTTGAAAAGTTTATTCATTTTCCACTGCATTACCTTTGGATTTTCATTGAAAAACCAGTTGTCCACATATGTGTGAATGTGATTCTGTTTCTGGGCTCTCCCCCCCTTTTTTTTTCCATCAGTGTCTTTTTTTCTTTACATCGGTACTACACTGTCTGGATTATGATAGATTAATCATAGAAGTTGACATCAGGCAGTATAAGTTGTTTAGCTTTTTAAAAAATTGTGTGTGTGTGTGTGGTATGGTTTGGATCTATGTCCTCACTCAGATCTCATGTTCAGTTGTGGTTCCCAGTGTTGGAGGTGGGGTCTGGTGGGAGGTGACTGGATTTTGGGGGCGGTTTCTCATGGTTTAACACCATCCCCCTTGGTGCTGCTGTCATGGCAATGGTGAGTTATTGTGAGACCTGGTTGTCTGCAAGTGTCTGGCACCTCCCCCGACCCCTTGCTCCGGCTCCTGCCATGTAAGATGTGCCTGTTTCCCCTTCTCTTTCCCCCATGATTGAAAGTTTCCTTAGACCTCCCCAGAAACTGTGCAGATGCCAGCATCATGCTTCCTCTACAGCCCATGGAATCATGAGTCAGTTAAACCTCTTTATAAATTACCCAGTCTGAAGTATTTCTTTATAGCAGTGTGAAAACAGACTAATACTCTTTGTTTGTTTTGGAGACAAAGTCTTGTTCTGTCACCCAGGCTGGAGTGGAGTGGTATGATTTTAGGTCATTGTGGCCACACCTCGTGATGTCAAGCGATCCTCCTGCATAAGCCTCCGAAGTAGTTAGGACTACAGGCATTCACCACCACGGCCATCTAATTTTTAAATTTCGTGTAGTCTTTGGCTCTTGCTGTGTTGCCCCGGCTGATCTCAAACTCCTGCTTCAAGTGATTTTCTTGCCTCAGCCTCCCAAAGGGCTGGGATTACTGCCATGAGCCACCACCACCTGCTAGGATTTTCACTGGGATTGTATTGAATCTATAAACACGTTGGAAAGGATTCACATCTTTACAATATTGGGTCTTTTAAAAGTCTTTTAAAAAATTTCTTGTTTGTAGTTTTGTTTAGGTCTTCTTTAGTGAACTTTGTTAGTGTCTTTTAATGCATTTGTTTATTTCATCTAAGTTGTCAAGTATATTTATTGTAACATTCTTTTTGATGCTATTGCAAGTAGAATTATTTTGTTAATTTCCTTTTTGGATAGTCCATTCTTAGTGTATAGAAATTCCACTGATTTTTTATGTTGATTTTGTAACCTGTGATTTTACTGAATTCATTTATTCTAAAAGTTTTGTTTGATGGAGTCCTTAAGATTTTCTACCTATGTGATCGTTTCACCTGCATATGTAGATAATTTTACTTTTTCTCTGCCTATTTGGATGGATTTTTAATGTTTTTCCACCCTAATTGCTTTGACTAGGACTTCCAGTACTATGTGGAATAGCAGTGGCAAGAGTGGGCATCCTTGCCTTTCTTCCAGATCTTAGAAGCTTTCAGTTTCTTCCCATTGATTATAACGTTAGCTGTGGGTTTCTAAAAATATCTGTTGTCTTGACCGGGCGCAGTGGCTCATGCATGTAATCCCAGCACTTTGCAAGGTCGAGGTGGGTGGATAGCTTGAGTCCAGGAGTTCAAGACCAGCCTGGGCAACAAAATGAGACCCCGTTTCTGCAAAAAATACAAAAATTAGCCTGGCATGGTGGCATGTGCCTATAGTCCCAACTACCTGGGAGGCTGAGGTGGGAAGGATCATTTCCCAGGAGGCTGAGGCTCTGCACTCTAGCCTGGGTGACAGAGTGAGATTCTGTCTTTTTTAAAAAAAGCCTCTATTACGGTGAGATAAATTCCTTCTTTACCTGTTTTGTTTGGAGTTTTTATCATGAAAGTATATTGAATTTTGTCAGTTGCTCTTTTCTGTATCTACTAAGCTAATCTTGTGGTTTTGTCTTTCATTCTGCTAGTGTGGTATATCACATTGATGGACCTTCATATGTTGAACCATACTTGCATCCCAGCAATAAATTGGCCCCATTTGACTAGGGTGTATGATCCTGTTAATGTGTTGTTGAGTTAGGTTTGCTAGCTAGCATTGTATTGAGGAGTTTTGCATCTATGTTCATTGGGAATACTGCCCTGTAGTTTTCTTTACTTGTGTTGCCTTTTTATTGGCTTTGGAATCAGGGCGATGCTGGCCTTGTAAAATGAGTTTGGAAGTTTACTTTCCTCTTCTGTTTTTGGAACAATTTAGGAAGGGTTCATATTAATTTTTCTTTGAATCATCTGCTCATATTTACCTTTTGAAGCCATCTGGTTCTGGGCTTTTCTTTGCTGGAAAGTTTTGATTATTCAATCTTCTTGTTTATTAGTTTGCTCAGGTTTTCTGTTTCTTCTAAATTTAGTCTGGGCAGATTGTATGTTTCTAGGAATTTATCTGTTTTGGGTGATCCAATTTGTTGGCGTGTAATGGTTCATAATAGTCCCTGATGATCTTTTTTATTTGTGTCATTTGTTGGAAATCTCTATTTTTATTTCTTATTTTAGTTATTTCTGACTTCTCTTTGACTTAGTCCAGCTAAGGGTTTTGTCACTTTTATCTTTTAAAAAATCCAACTCTTTTGTTGATATTTCTAATGTTTTTATATTTTCTAATTCATTTATTTCTGCTTCAGTCTTTATTATTTTCTTTCTTCTGCTAACTTTGGGTTTAGTTTGTTCTTTTCTAATTCCTTAGATTATAAAGTTAGGTTGTTGAACTGAGATGTTTCTTCTTTTTCATTGTAGGCATTGATTGCTATACATTTCCCTCTTATTACAGTTTTTGCTACATCCATATGTTTTGGTAATTTGTGTTGTCTTCTTTGTTTGATTCAGGGTATTTTTGAAAATGTTTTTGATTTCATCTTTTATCCAATGATTGTTCAAAGGTATATTATTTAGTTTCCACATTTTTGTGACTTTTCCATTTTCTTTCATTGAATTCTAGTGTCATTCCATTGTAGTCTGAGGAGATACTTGATATAATTTCAATTTTCTTAAATGTATTAATAATTGTTTCATGACCTAACATTGTCTGTCCTGAACAATGTTTGTTGTTGCTATTGTGTGGAAAGTTCTGTATGTGTCTATGAGGTCCATTTATTTTATGTTATTGAGTCAGCTGTTTTCTTATTGATTTTCTGCGTGGACGTTCTATCCATTATTAAAAGTGGGATTTTCAAATCTCTTACTGTTATTGTATTACTATTTATTTCTCTCTTATGAGTTGTCAATATTTGTTTTACATTTAGGTGCCTTGATGTTGGGTTTATACATCTATTTATAATTGTTTTATCTTTCTGTTGATTTTACCCTTTTATCATTATATAATGACCTTTTTCTCTTATGACATGTTCTGACTCTAGGTCCGTTTTGTCTAAGTATTGCTACCCCTGTTCTCTGTTGGTTACCATTTGCTTGGAATACCTTTTTCCATTTTTTCACTTTTTTTTTCTTTTTATTTTTTAGAGAGATGGGTCTCACTCTGTCACCCAGGCTGGAGTGCAGTGGCACAATCATAGCTCACTGCAGCTTTGAACTCCTGGGCCTCCATCCCTTCACCTTCAATCTGTGTCTGTCTTTATATGTAAAACGAGTCTCTTGTAGACAGCATATCACTGGCTCCTTTCCCCTCAATTCATTGAGCTCTTCTATGTGTTTTGACTGGGAGTTTAATCAATTTACATTTAAAGTCATTACTAATAGGTAAGGACTTACTATTGCCATTTTGTTGTTTTCTGTCTGTTTTGCATGGTTTGGTTTGGTTTTTCTTCCTCTCTTGCTGTCTTATTTTATGATTTTTTTTTTTGGTAGTGGTTGATTCCTTCCTCTTTATCTTTTTTGTATCTCCCAAAGGCTTTTCCTTTGTGATTATCATGGGACATGTGTAAGTCTTGCAGTTATAACTATCTGTTTTAATTTGATAAAAACTTGTGTTTAATTACATATACAGACACTCTACACTTCCACTTTGTCCCCACAACTTTGTGTTCTTAAAGCTTAAAGTCAGTGTTCTTTTTTTTTTTGGCTGTGATCCTGTTAGCAATTTTTTGTCATTATAGTTATTCTTAGTACTTTTGTATTTTAATTTTTATTATATATTAGGGTTATAGGTGATTTATGCATCACCATTACAGTGTTATATATTCTGTATTTGAATATGTATTTATTTTTACTGGTGAGATTTATGTTTTCATGTACTTTCACATTTCTGCTTCTCTTTTTCCAATTCCATATAAAGAACTCCTATAAGCATTTCTTTTTCTTTTCTTTTTCTTTCTTTCTTTCTTTCTTTCTTTCTTTTTTTTTTTTCTTTTTGAGACAAGGTCTTACTCTGCTGCCCAAGCTGGAGTACAGTGGCATGATCACGGCCCACTGCAGCCTTGACCTTCCGGGTTCAGGTAATCCCTCCCATCTCTGTCCCTCTGACAAGTAACTGGGACCCTAGGTGTGCACTACCCTACCTGGGTAATTTGTGTATTTTTTATAGAGATAGGGTTTTTTCATGTTGCCCAGGTTGGTCTTAAACTCCTGAGCTCAAGTGATCCTTCCATGCCTGTCCGGATTTCTTATCAGATGGGTCAAATGGTGACAGTCACTCAGTCTTCGTCTGGGAAAGACTTTATCTCTCTTTCATTTTTAAAAAAGAGCTTTGCAGAGTATTGTAATCTTGGTTGTCAGTTTTTCCTTTAGTATTCTGAATACATTATCCCATTCTTTCCTGGCCTATAAAGTTTTTGCAGAAAAATCCACTGATAGTCTTATGTGTCCCCTTTTATGAGATAAATCACTCTTTTCTTGATGTTTTCTAAATCTTCTCTTTATCTTTTACTTTTTACAGTTTAGTTTTAATGTGTCTCATTGTTGACCTCTTTGATATTCAGCCTATTTGAGAATTTATCGGCTTCTTGAGTCCGTATGTCTATATCCCTCTCCAGATTTGGGAAGTTTTTATGTATTTCAAGCTTGTCCAACCCACAGCCAGCAGGTCACATGTGGCCCAACACAAATTGATGAACTTTCTTTAAGCATTATCATTTTTGTGTGTGATTTTTTTTAAAAGTCCATCAGCTATCATTAGTTTTAGTGTATTTTATATGTTGACCCAAGCGCCCAAGACAAATTCTTCTTCCATTGTGGCCCAGGGAAGCCAAAAGATTAGACACTCCTCATTTATTTCTTTAAATAAGCTTTTTTTCTTTTTCTTTTTCTCTTTCTCTTCTCCTTCTGAGACACCTCTAATACATACATTGGTTTGTTTGATGGTGTTTGCTATGGTCTAGATTTGTGTCCTCACCAAAATCTCATGTTGAATTGTAATGTCCATTGTTGGAGGAGGGGCCTGATGGGAGGTGACTGGATCATGGGGGTGAATTTCCCCCTTGCTGTTCTCATAAGAGTGAGGCGTTCTTAAGAGATCTGGTAGTTAGAGTACGTAGTACCTCCCGCTTTGCTCTCTTCCTCCTGCTCCAGCCATATAAGATGTGCCTGCTTCTCTGCCGTGATTGAAAGTTTCCTGAGGCCTCCCCAGCCATGCTACTTTGTACAGCCTGTGGAACCATGAGCCAATTAGACCTCTTTTCTTTCTAAATTACAGTTTCAAGTATTTCTATATAGCAGTGCAAGAAAGGACTAGTACAGTATTTTATAAGTTTTGCAAGCTTTCTTCATTCTTTTTAATTTTTACTTTCTTCTCTAACTGGATAATTTCAAATGACCTGTCTTCAAGTCTGAGGAATCTTTCTTTTGCTTGATCATGTCTGCTGTTGAAGCAGTCTGTTGAATTTTTAGTTCAGTCATTGTATTATTTAGCTCCAGAATTTCTTTGGATTCCTTATGTTTTTATTTCTTTGTTGAGCTACTCATTTTGTTCTTTAGTTTTTTTCTGATTTAAAAAAATTGTTTATACGTGTTCTTTTGTATCTTACCGAACATGTTCAGAATGATTATTTTGAATTCTTTGCCAGGCAGTATGTGGATCTCTATTTCTTTAGGGTTTTTACTGAAAGTGTATTGTGTTCCTTTTGTGGTGTCATGTTTCCTGGTTTTTCAAGTTGCATGCATCCTTTTGTTGACATCCAAGCAGTCACCTCTTCTGACCTTATGGACTGTCTTAAGGAAGATCTTTACCCGCGGGAGTGGAGGTGTGGGGTTACTGACTTGGGTAGCCTGTTGGAGCACACTGAAGGGCTACAAGGGCTGTTGAGAACCTTACGCTGCCTCTTGGTTGAGCAGTAAACATGCTTGGGTAGGCTGAGGCTAGGGTCAGCAAAGTAAGTAAGCGTGCAATATCAGAGGCCAGCTTTAGGGACTAGGTCCCACCAGCAGCAGGTGTGCAGCAGTGGGAGTCAGGGCCAGTGGTGGGATCCTGTGGGCATGTGTACTCACCGTGCTAGGTCTTGGGAGTAGGGCTAGCAGTGCAGAGGCAACAGTGGCTTAAGCAGGTGGGTCCACACAGGCAAAAATTGTGAGACCCTTGGGGGTAAAAGGTACAAGGCATTTGCAGTGGCTGTGATGGCCATTGGTTTCCTTAGTGGCAAAATCCACCTGAGTCCTCATGCAGGGTGCTAGTGACTGATGGCACCACCGCTTAGCTGATATTGATAGCCTCTGCTCTTCTTTGTTTCTAGTTCGTTCCACATGTCTTGGCTATGTCAGTCTTTCCAGAGTTAATGGTGGTTAAACTGAAGCGAGTCCTTCAGGCAGTGCCTCAAAAGGCCGAGGAAGCTGGTTGCTCTCCTTTTCCTTCATGAGGCGAATTCTTGGACCGAGGAGTTTCCTGTCATTGCCAAACCATGTTGGCCTGGGGTATGGGCTGATGCAGGTCGTATGGAAGTGTTCTTCCTGTACTTTCTATGCTGTGGTTCTTGAATTTTTTGCTCCACTCTATTTTGCACCTTATTGGATTTTTGAACTCTCCCAGACTGTTTTCATTCATGGATATCTAATTGTTGTTTTTATAGGTGAGTAAGGGCTGAAATCTCCTACTCTGCCATTTTGCTTATGACATTCCTGTGCTAATATTGTCATCAGTTTTATTTCTACATGTGTTATAAACCCCAAAATATATTAGTTGGTTTTGCTTTAAACAATGATGTGTTAAAGAGATTTTAAAAATGAAAGTCTTTTATAGTTACCCACATAGTGATAATTTCTGTTGCTCTTTCTTTGATAATTCTAGATTTCTTTCTGATAACATTTTCCTTCTGCCTGAAGGACTTCCTGTAATGTTTCTCATAATGTATGCCTATTGATAATGAGATTTTTTCAGTTTTTGTATGTGTGAAATGCCTAATTTTGCCTTGGTTTTGAAAGATATTTTTGTTGGATATGGAAGTTTAGATTGACTATTTTTTGCCTCCAGTACTTTATTTATTTATGTATTTATGTATTTATGTATTTATTTATTTATTTAGAGTCTCGATATCTTGCCCAGGCTGGAGTACAGTGGCACAATCTTGGCTCACTGCAGCCTCTGCCTCCCAGGTTCAAGTGAGTCTCCTGCCTTAGCCACTCAAGTAGCTGGAATTACAGGTGTACGCCCCCACACCTGGTAATTTTTTTGTATTTTTAGTAAAGACAGGGTTTCACCATGTTGGCGAGGCTGGTCTTGAACTCCTGGCCTCAAGTGATCCACCTGCCTTTGCCTCCCTAAGTGCTGGGATTCCATGTGTGAGCCACCATGCCTGGCCTGCCTCTAGTACTTTAAAAATGTTGCTCCATGATCTGATTTGCATAATTTTTGACAATAAATCTTCTGTGATCATTATTTTTGTTCTTATATTTTATGTGATCTTTTCTTTTGGCAACTTCTAAAATTTTTCTTTTAAGCAGTTTGATTATTATGTACTTTGGTAGACTTCTTGTTCTTTGAGTTTATTATACTTCTTTGATTAATTTTCATAATATTTGAAAGATTTTCAGCCACTATTTTTTCAAATAGTTGTTTTTTCTTATCCTTTCTTTTATATATATATTTATTTTATTATTATACTTTAAGTTCTAGGGTACATGTGCACAACGTGCAGGTTTGTTACATATGTATACTTATGCCATGTTGGTGTGCTGCACCCATTAACTCATCATTTACATTAGGTATTTCTCCTAATGCCATCCCTCCCCTATCCCCCAACCCCATGACAGGCCCTGGTATGTGATGTTCCCCACCCTGTGTCCAAGTTTTCTCATTGTTCAGTTCCCACCTATGAGTGAGAACATGCGGTGTTTGGTTTTCTGTTCTTGCGATAGTTTGCTGAGAATGATGGTTTCCAGCTTCATCCATGTCCCTACAAAGGACATGAACTCATCCTATTTTTATGGCTGCATAGTATTCCATGGTGTATATCTGCCACATTTTCTTAATCCAGTCTATGATTGATGGACATTTGGGTTGGTTCCAAGTCTGTGCTATTGTGAATAGTGCCTCAATAAACATACGTGTGCATGTGTATCTTTATAGCAGCATGATTTACAATCCTTTGGATATATCCCCAGTAATGGGATGGCTGAGTCAAATGGTATTTCTAGTTCTAGATCCTTGAGGAATCGCCACAGTCTTCCACAATGGTTGAACTAGTTTACAGTCCCACCAACAGTGTAAAAGTGTTCCTATTTCTCCACATCCTCTCCAGCAGCTGTTGTTTCCTGACTTTTTAATGATCGCCATTCTAACTGGTGTGAGATGGTATCTCATTGTGGTTTTGATTTGCATTTCTCTGATGGCCAGTGATGATGAGCATTTTTTCATGTGTCTGTTGGCTGCATAAATGTCTTCTTTTGAGAAGTGTCCATTCATATCCTTTGCCCACTTTTTGATGGGGTTGTTTGACTTTTTTTCTTGTAAATTTGTTTAAGTTCTTTGTAGATTCTGGATATTAGCCCTTTGTCAGAAGGGTAGATTGCAAAAATTTTCTCCCATTCTGTAAGTTGCCTGTTCACTCTGATGGTAGTTTCTTTTGCTGTGCAGTAGCTCTTTAGTTTAATTAGATCCCATTTGTCAATTTTGGCTTTTGTTGCCATTGCTTTTAGTGTTTTAGACATGAAGTCCTTGCCCATGCCGCTATGTCCTGAATGGTATTGCCTAAGTTTTCTGCTAGGGTTTTTATGGTTTTAGGTCTAACATTTAAGTCTTTAATCCATCTTGACTTAATTTTTGTGTAAAGTGTAAGGAAGGGATCCAGTTTCAGCTTTCTACATAGCTAGCCAGTTTTCCCAGCACCATTTATTAAATAGGAAATCCCTTCCCCGTTTCTTGTTTTTTCAGGTTTGTCAAAGATCAGATGGTTGTAGATGTGTGATATTATTTCTGTTCTGTTCCATTGGTCTATATCTCTGTTTTGGTACCCGTACCATGCTGTTTTGGTTACTGTAGCCTTGTAGTATAGTTTGAAGTCAGGTAGCATGATACCTCCAGCTTTGTTCTTTTGGGTTAGGATTGTCTTGGCAATGCGGGGTCTTTTTTGGTTCCATATGAACTTTAAAGTAGTTTTTTCCAATACTGTGAAGAAAGTCATTGGTAGCTTGATGGGGATGGCATTGAATCTATAAATTACCTTGGGCAGTATGGCCATTTTCACAATATTGATTCTTCCTATCCATGAGCATGGAATGTTCATCCATTTGTTTGTGTCCTCTTTTATTTTGTTGAACAGTGGTCTGTAGTTCTCCTTGAAGAGGTCCTTCACATCCCTTGTAAGTTGGATTCCTAGGTATTTTATTCTCTTTGAAGCAATTGTGAATGGGAGTTCACTCATGATTTGACTCTCTGTTTGGCTGTTATTGGTGTATAGGAATGCTTGTGATTTTTGCACATTGATTTTGTATCCTGTGTTGAAGTTGCTTTTCAGCTTAAGGAGATTTTGGGCTGAGATGATGGGGTTTTCTAAATATAGAATCACGTCATCTGCAAACAGGGACAATTTGACTTCTTCTTCTACTAATTGAATACCCTTTATTTCTTTCTCCTGCTTGATTGCCCTAGCCACTATGTTGAATAGGAGTGGTGAGAGAGGGCATCACTGTCTTGTGCCAGTTTTCAAAGGAAATGCTTCCATTTTTTGCCCATTCAGTATGATATTGGCTGTGGGTTTGTCATAAATAGCCTTTATCATTTTCAGATATGTCCCATCAATGCCTAATTTATTGAGAGTTTTTATCATGAAGGGCTGTTGAGTTTTGTTGAAGGCCTTTTCTGCATCTATTGAGATAATCTGTGGTTTTTGTCTTTGATTCTGTTTAAATGATGGATTACGTTTATTGATTTGTGTGTGTTGAACCAGCCTTGCATCCCAGGGATGAAGCCCACTTGATCATGGTGGATAAGCTTTTTGATGTGCTGCTGAATTCGGTTTGCCAGTATTTTACTGAGGATTTTTTCATCAGTGTTCATCAGGGGTATTGGTCTAAAATTCTCTTTTTTTTGTGTGTCTCTGCCAGGCTTTGGTATCAGGATGATGCTGGCCTCATAAAATGAGTTAGGAAGGATTCCCTCTTTTTCTATTGATTGGAATAGTTTCAGAAGGAATGGTACCAGCTCCTCCTTGTACCTCTGATAGAATTCGACTGTGAATACATCTGGTCCTGGACTTTTTTTGGTAGGTAGGCCATTAATTATTGCCTCAATTTCAGAACCTGTATTGGTTTATTCAGGGATTCAACTTCTTCCTGGTTTAGTCTTGTGAGAGTGTTTGTGTCCAGGAATTTATTCATTTCTTCTAGATTTTCTACTTTATTTGTGTAGAGGTGTTTATAGTGTTCTCTGATGGTAGTTTGTATTTCTGTGGGATCGGTGGTGATATCCCCTTTATCATTTTTTATTGCATCTATTTGATTCTTCTCTCTTTTCTTCTTTATTAGTCTTGCTAGTGGTCTGTCAATTTTGTTGATCTTTTCGAAAAATCAGCTTCTGGATTCACTGATTTTTCGAAGGGTTTTTTGTGTCTCTATCTCCTTCATTTCTGCTCTGAGCTTAGTTATTTGTTGCCTTCTGCTGGCTTTTAAATGTGTTCGCTTTTGTTTCTCTAGTTCTTTTAATTGTGATGTTAGGGTGTCAATTTTAGATCTTTCCTGCTTTCTCTTGTGGGCATTTAGTGCTATAAATTTCCCTCTACACACTGCTTTAAATGTGTCCCAGAGATTCTGGTATGTTGTATCTTTGTTCTCCTTGGTTTCAAAGAACATCTTTATTTCTGCCTTCATTTTGTTATGTACCCAGTAGTCATTCAGGAGCAGGTTGTTCAGTTTCCATGTAGTTGAGCGGTTTTGATTGAGTTTCTTAATCCTGAGTTCTGGTTTGATTGTACTGTGGTCTGAGAGACAGTTTGTTATAATTTCTGTTCTTTTACATTTGCTGAGGAGTGCTTTACTTCCAACTATGTGGTCAATTTTGGAATAAGTGTGATGTGGTGCTGAGAAGAATGTATATTCTGTTGATTTGGGGTAGAGAGTTCTGTAGATGTCTATTAGATTCTGCAGAGTTGAGTTCAATTCCTGGATATCCTTGTTAACTCTTTGTCTTGTGGATCTGTCTAATGTTGACAGTGGGGTGTTAAAGTCTCCCATTATTATTTTGTGGGAGTCTAAGTCTCTTTGTAGGTCTCTAAGGACTTTATGAATCTGGGTGCTCCTGTATTGGGTGCATATATATTTAGGATAGTTAGCTCTTCTTGTTGAATTGATCCCTTTACCATTATGTAATGGCCTTCTTTGTCTCTTTTGATCTTTGTTGATTTAAAGTCTGTTTTATCAGAGACTAGGATTGCAACCCCTGCTTTTTTTTGTTTTCCATTTGCTTGGTAGATCTTCCTCCATCCCTTTATTTTGAGCCTATGTGTGTCTCTGCATGTGAGATGGGTCTCCTCAATACAGCACACTGATGGGTCTTGACTCTTTATCCAATTTTCCTCTCTGTGTCTTTTAATTGGAGCATTTGGCCCATTTACATTTAAGGTTAATATTGTTATGCATGAATTTGATCCTGTCGTTATGATGTTAGCTGGTTATTTTGCTTTTTAGTTGATGCAGTTTCTTCCTAGCATCGATGGTCTTTACAATTTGGCATGGTTTTGCAGTGGCTGGTACCGGTTGTTCCTTTCCATGTTTAGTGCTTCCTTCAGGAGCTCTTGTAAGGCAGGCCTGGTGGTGACAAAATCTCTCAGCATTTACTTGTCTGTAAAAGATTTTATTTCTCCTTCACTTATGAAGCTTAGTTTGGCTGGATATGAAATTCGGGTTGAAAATTCTTTTCTTTAAGAATGTTGAATATTGGCCCCCACTGTCTTCTGGCTTGTAAGAGTTTCTGCTGAGAGATCTGCTGTTAGTCTGATGGGCTTCCCTTTGTGGGTAACCTGACCTTTCTCTCTGGCTGCCCTTAACATTTTTTCCTTCATTTCAACTTTGGTGAATCTGACAATTATGTGTCTTGGAGTTGCTCTTCTCGAGGATTATCTTTGTGGCGTTCTCTGTATTTCCTGAATTTGAATGTTGGCCACCCTCACTAGGTTGGGGAAGTTCTCCTGGATGATATCCTGAAGAGTGTTTTCCAACTTGGTTCCATTCTCTTCGTCACTTTCAGGTACACCAATCAGATGTAGATTTGGTCTTTTCACATAGTCCCATATTTCTTGGAGGCTTTGTTCATTTCTTTTTACTTTGTTTTCTTTACACTTCTCTTCTCACTTCATTTCATTCATTTCATCTTCACTCGCTGATACCCTTTTTTTCCAGTTGATCGAATCAGTTACTGAAGTTTGTGCATGCGTCACGTAGTTCTCGTGCCATGGTTTTCAGCTCCATCAGGTCATTTAAGGACTTCTCTACACTGATTATTCTAGTTAGCCATTCGTCTAATCTTTTTTCAAGGTTTTTCGCTTCTTTGCAATGGGTTCGCACATCCTCCTTTATCTCGTATAAGTTTGATTATCTGAAGCCTTCTTCTCTCAACTCGTCAAAGTCATTCTCTGTCCAGCTTTGTTCCATTGCTGGTGAGGAGCTGTGTTCCTTTGTAGGAGAAGAGGCACTCTGATTTTTAGAATTTTCAGCTTTTCTGTTCTGGTTTCTCCCCATC
Organism: Papio anubis; assembly: GCF_008728515.1. Taxonomy (NCBI): domain Eukaryota; kingdom Metazoa; phylum Chordata; class Mammalia; order Primates; family Cercopithecidae; genus Papio; species Papio anubis. Next base: position 2,576,282 of record NC_044979.1, read on the forward strand.
TTTGTGGTTTTATCTACCTTTGGTCTTTGATGATGGTGACATACAGATGGGGTTTTGGTGTGGATGTCCTTTCTGTTTGTTAGTTTTCCCTCTAACAGTCGGGACCCTCAGCTGCAGGTCTGTTGGAGTTTGCTGGAGGTCCAATCCAGACGCTGTTTGCCTGGGTATCACCAGCAGAGGCTGCAGAACAGAATACGGCAGAACAGCAAATGTTGCTGCCTGATCATTCCTCTGGAAGCTTCATCTCAGAGGGGCACCTGGCCGTGTGAGGTGTCAGTCGGCCCCTACTGGGAGATGCCTCCCAGTTAGGCTACTCTGGGGTCAGGGACCCACTTGAGGAGGCAGTCTGTCCGTTCTCAGATCTCAAACTCTGTGCTGGGAGAACCACTACTCTCTTTAAAGCTGTCAAACAGAGACATTTAAGTCTGCAGAAGTTTCTGCTGCCTTTCGTTCAGCTATGCCCTGGCCCCAGAGGTGGAGTCTACAGAGGCAGGTAGGCCTCTTTGAGCTGCATTGGGCTCCACCCAGTTCGAGCTTCCAGGCTGCTTTGTTTACCTACTCAAGCCTCAGCAATGGCAGGCACCCCTCCCCAGCCTCGCTGCTGCCTTGCAGTTCAATCTCAGACTGCTGTACTAGCAATGAGTGAGGCTCTGTGGGCATGGGACCCTCCGAGACAGGTGCAGGATATAATCTCCTGGTGTGCCGTTTGCTAGGACTGTTGGAAAAGGGCAGTATTAGGGTGGGAGTGACCCGATTTTCTTTGTGCCGTCTGTCATAGCTTCCCTTGGCTAGGAAAGGGAATCTCCTGACCTCTTGCACTTTGGCTCATGCTCAGTGGTCTGCACCCACTGTCCTACACCCGCTGTCTGACATGTCCCAGTGAGATGAACCCAGTATGTCAGTTGGAAATGCAGAAATCACCCATCTTCTGCGTTGCTCACACTGGGAACTGTAGACTGGAGCTGTTCCTATTTGGCCATCTGCTCTTATCCTCTCTTTCTTCCCCTTCAGGGACTCTATCACAAGTACGTAAGACATTTCAAATGAATTCATGGTCTGTTGATGCTTTGTTCATTCTTTTCTTATTTCGCTCCTTGTTTTATTTTGTTTTCCTATTCTTGTGTCTTTAAATTTACTAATCTCTTCTTCTGCAGTGTCCAATCTGCCGTTAATCCCATCTGGTGTACTTTTCATGTCCCACAGTATAATTTTCCTTTGTAGAAGGTCAATTTCAGTCTATTTTCTTTAATATCTCTACTTAGCAAGTTTTATCTTTCCTCTAGCTTTTGAAATAAGGAATGTAGTTAAAAATAACTGTTGTAATGTCTTTGCTACTCATTCTGTCACCTGCTTCATTTCTTGACCAGCTGCTCCCCACAAGCATACACTGGTCAGTTCTCTGCCGGGTTCTTCCATTGTGCAGCCCTCTGGCCACTGTGTCATCCTTATGCTCCAAGCTTCATCTCTTGATCTTAGGGAGATGGCTGGAGCCCGCCTCAGCTCTTCTGTCTACATTGCAGTGTCTCTTTAGATGGTAAACTGTGGCAATCATAGGGCCCACCTTGTTTGTTTCTCATCTGTCAGTGATCACTGTCCTTGGTTTCCTGATGTCTAGGGTCTTGAAAACTGTTGTTTCATATACTTTGTTCAGTGTTTCAGTTTATTCAGTTGAGAGGGAAAATCTGGTCTCTTTTACTCCATATAGGCTGGAACCTGAAGTCAATAAGTATATCTCCAATTGATATAATTTCTTGAAAATATACTTGCACAGCAAGACTGGTCAAAGGTAAAGCCAGCTGGGCACACTGGCTAATGCCTGTAATCCCAGCACTTTGGGAGGCCCAGGTGGGCGGATCACCTGAGTTCAGGAGTTTGAGGCCAGCCTGACCAACATGGTGAAACCCCATGTCTACTAAAAATACAAAAATTAGCCTGGCATGGTGGTGGGCGCCTGTGTTCCCAACTACTTGGGAGGCTGAGGCAGGAAAATCGCTTGAACCCAGGAGGGCTTGGTTGCAGTGAGCTAAGATTGTGCCACTGCACTGCTGGGCAACAAGCGCAAAACTCCGTCTCAAAAAAACAAAAAAAAGGTAAAGCCTTTGCTTCAACAGCATCATCTTTCATTCCACCCCAGAAGTGGAGCCTCTTTCGTTTTACGATGACTTTGTTTTTGAATGAATAAAACAATTGGCAATGAGCCTATTTAAATTATTCCTGTTTTAAAATGATTGTAGATTTCATTATTTCATACTCTTTGTCACTTTTTTTTCCCCAACACTGTCTTAGCTAATATTATTTCAAAAAATCTGGTTTAGAGGAAGAGATTTGAAAACATAGTATAATTAACCGTTGTTTGAGTTCAGAAGGAAAAAAGTATGTTAATCCTAATATTTCAGCAAAGAACATTTAATCTATGCATTTTTAAAAATAAGATGTACGTGTTCTTTCTGGTAATCTTACATTAAAACCATGGATATTTATGTCAGCCATTTGTGTAATAGGCTAACATATATAATTTATTGATAAAGTCAGATTAATGATCCCTTTATGTGTCAAGCTTTATAAACTCTCTTAACTACTTTTTGCTGCTTTAGGAAGATGAATAGGCTTCCTAAAAGTAGAAGTTTACTCAGGTGGGCTAAAGAACATAAATTCTATTGACTCATATTGCAGGTAGAGAAACCAGCCCTTTCTTAAATGAGATTTTATTCTGTATGTTCTTTTATAGGTATGAATAGAAAAGGACTGTTATTCAAGGAATTATGCATAAAATATTTTCAGTTGAATTCTAATGGGTGGAGTTGATGTGCAGTTTGTCATGAAGAATATTTTTTATTGACAGATAATCTAGATAATGTGACCATATGCTTAGCCACTGCTTAACTTACTAAGCTTCTTGCCTGGTGTATATTTTACTTAATCTTTTAACAGAATGCACTTCCAAATGGACATAAGCATTTAGATATTTGACTAAGAGAGTTAACAACATTTGATAATTAAATCTTTCTAATAGTAGTATTTTAAAATATTTTAAAATTTGCTTGCTTTTAAAATACTTTTACTTTTTTACAGAAATAGAGGTTTTAAAATCTTTTATATTTGTCAAATGATTGCTGTTAAAGCTTTGTCTGAGTATTGTCATTTTTTCTTAATTGTTGGTGCTTTTAATTTTTTTTTTCTTTGTTGAGACGGAGTCTCGCTCTTTCACCCAGGCTGGAGTTCAGTGGTGTGATCTTGGCTCACTACAAGCTCCACCTCCTGGGTTCAGGCCATTCTCCTGCCTCAGCCTCCTGAGTAGATGGGACTACAGGCGCCCGCCACCAGGCCCGGCTAATTTTTTTGTATTTTTCGTAGAGACGGGGTTTCACCGTGTTAGCCAGGATGGTCTCGATCGCCTGACCTCATGATCTGCCCGCCTCGGCCTCCCAAAGTGCTGGGATTACAGGCGTGAGCCACCGCGCCTGGTGCTTTTAATTTTAAAAGTACATTTTATAATCTATTGCCATGCCAGAAACCTCTCAGGCAGAATTTTAGATAAGTTCTTTTTTAAAGTTTCTTGTGGTCCAGTCTTTATAGAAAATTTTCAGAATTGAAGAACTATGTGTTGGTCAGAGTGATCTGTTAGTCAGTCTATCAGATTTTTAAAAATATTCAACACGATGATGTCTTGGAACTAGTTTTTTGAGGTAATATTTATCTAGTTATTCGGCGCACTATAGCAACAGGCTCCTGGGTTTCTGTTTATGAAGTCAACCTGAAATAGCCTGGAAACCAAAACATCTGATGATAGAGGCTGTTCTTTGCCTAGATGTTCCGTATTAGGTCTCGACCCTGAGTCTCAAGATACCAAGTTGAATCCACTAAGAAGTTCTAGTGAAGCACTTTCCCGTTTTTCAAAACATACCTTCCATTCTTACCATGATGGTGCATTCAGCTTCTTGACTTCTCATTATGTGGTAGTGCTGTCACAACATAGGACACAGGCCGTGTCCGGGGTGGGGGTTGGATTACCTACCACAGAGCATCTACAGTGGTGTCCAAAGTGGAGTTTGTGCATTTCTATGCATTCATAAAGTAAGTCGTTGGACTATGTGAAGAAACTATTAGAATTTGTATTTATATTTATTATGATTTTTAAAGTCTTTGTTTTGTCTGTAGATGTCATTGAATAGTATATATGTAGCTTATAAATAATTAAATACACATATACGGGGTATAGATGGTCAAATTTTGTATTTACTAATGGTAGAATATGATCAAAAAAATTTCAAGAGCAGTTAAGACTCATGTAGAGCATCTGGACAAGGGTTTGATTCTGGGATCTCCCGTTTCCCCCGTCAGTGAGCTTCGTGCTGTGTAAAATTTGGGTGTCTGTGTCTGTGGGTTTTTCTTTTGAGAAGATTCATAGCTCTCACCAGATTCTCAAAGGAGTCTTTGGCCCTAATGAGAAAATTACTTATCTGGGATCTCTGGGCTGCAGCCACTGAAGCTTGTTTTGGTAGGATTATATCTTGTTTAAAGATCACTTCCTAGGCTAAATGAAATGGTGCTTTATTTGAAAAATAAAACTTATAATTAGATATGTATTCCCTTTAACAAAGTAAAGTTTTAGTAATATGAATAGCTGAGAAACTGCAGCCAAGATTGTTGTCATCTTCTCATAACCATGCGTGACAGGCTGGTGTCTGCATTAACCTTTTTAAAAAAGCGATTTTATTGTATGTTTTCATTAATTGTCTACCTTTGAAAAATACTTTGGTATATTATTGCCTTTCAATTTCAAACACATTTGTCCTGGGAAGAAGTGGCTACAGTAGAGCTCCTTTGGAGTCTCCTGTTTTTATGACAATGTTTATATTTGGTTTTTCTGTTGTCTCTCTAAGCCGCTTTTGTAGAGGCTATCTGTAGTAGATGATGCCATTGCATTGGAGTGAGGATGAGAGTTCAGTTCATAGGTCAACTGATAATGTAAAACTGAGTATAGTCAAAGTTATTCTTGAAATCACCCATAAAAATCCTTAAATCACCCTTAAAATATGAGGTACATAATTTTGTTTATACAATTTTATAGACAGTTATTATTTCTTCTCATTCTTTGTAGTTTAAATTTTATATGGCCCCCAAGTAGCTCTATCCTTTCTTCCTTGAAGAATGTTGACATTCCCAGTATCTGTCACTTGACCAATGCCTGAGTGATGTTTATTTATCTATCAGTGGTCAGAAAAATCCTACCATTCATGTATTTTTTGCAATAAATACTGGACCTGGCCATGTGCTCATTTAATAGAATGATTATTTAAACTATTTTTAAGTAAAAAGACTTTTAAAAATGTGTATAGATGAATTTAAGTAACTTCAATGCATACATTATGTCATCCTACTGTATTTCCTGCTTTGCCTTTTTACCCTACAAACCTATAAGCATTAAACTCAGATTAACAATTTTTTATGGAAGGAAATTATGTATTCATTTATGTAATACGTATTAAGTGTGTATGACATTATTCTGGGCACTGGGATTATAGGGGTGAAACAAAGTTCCTGTTCTTACAGAACCTGCATTCTAGTGGGGAAAACAGGCAATAGATAAGCCAAGAGGAAAAAAAAATTAGTTTATGTGTGCTGTGAAGAGTCATAACTAGTATAGAAGGCCATGGAAGGTCCAGCTGTTTTAGATAGGGGAGTCAGAGGTTTCCTCTCTGAGGAGATGGCATTTGCCCAGAGACCCGACTAAAGAGACGGGACGGGCAGTTCCTCCAGAGGGCAGCAGCAGAGGAGGCGTAAGGATGTTCTCAGGCATCTTTTTCATCGTGACTCTTGCTTCCTGTGATCAGTTACAGCCTTCCTGTCTCAGCAGAGCATGCAGTCAGCCATCCTACCCATGTAAGCAGCACGAGAGCTTGATTTTTAATGTAAGCGTGACTTCATCGGACGTCAAAGGGCATTCATTCTGGCCTCATTACTCATCACTTGCAAGTGACTGTGGCGTGTATGTGAAGCAGGTTAGGGCTGGCTTGAGGCTGTCCCACTAGATGATAGTTACATATTTTAAACTAGGATTTATTCATTACAGCATCTCACGTAACAGAAGAGAGAAAGTCCATAGAATTCTGTCTAACTTGTACTTTACTTTTAGCACTGTCTTAACCTGATTTCATTAAGGGCTATTTTATTTATTTTTAACAGGAATCACTAGATTTGATCTACTTGGCGACTTTGGAAGGTTTAATTGGCTGGGAAATTTCTATATTGTATTATCCTACAATTTGCTTTTTGCTATTGTGACAACATTGTGTCTGGTCCGAAAATTCACCTCTGCAGTTCGAGAAGAACTTTTCAAGGCCCTAGGTAATCCTGAGGTTTATGGGTATTTTTTCCTCTTTCTACTAAATAATAAGTTCGACATTTGAGTTAATATTACATTTTCAGCTATTTAGTTTCCTAGATTTGTAAAACCTTAGAGGTCAAGTTATTGATCTGCTACTTTGTGCAAAATTACTTCATTAAGCCTTAGCTTCCTTATCTGTAATATAGTGATAGTATCGTCTTCCTTTTAGGGTTTTTATGAAGATCAACTGAAATAATTCTCATAAGATCCTTAGCATAGTGCCTGGCACATCATAAGAACTCAGTAAATATTAGCCCCTTTATTATGACGATGGTGGTCATGGTGGTGGTGAGGATGATATGATGTTAAAAGCTTATTCCTTGGTAATAATACCTTTTAGCTAAAGCTTTTTTGAGGCTTGGATTTTACAAGTATTAGGCTAACCCATAAGTCTCTTCAGTAAGCCAAATAATAAATTCAAGGTGAAAATGTTAGCATTCTTGGCATTGATATAATAGAAGAGAGGGGATTTACTATTATGTATTCCAAGAGTCACATGTATTGTAATGGTGTTAAAAACTGGTAGGTTTAGCTAAAGGGTACAAACATAACCTATGAATGTATTTTTTATGCTTATTTCCACATTAGTGCTAAACATGTCAAGTTTTTTACTTTAAGAATGCCAGGACAAAGTAAATGATCTTGGTTTGGGGGGCGGAGTTGTAATTTTATGACAGAAGAAAGGAAAGGCAGTGAGTTCTTATAGAAAATTATTAAAACTCCTGACATTAGCTCATTCACCTGAGTTGACATCATTCGAATGCATATGACTCCATATTGGGGCTTTTAGCTATTGCAAAAGGCCACATATTGATGGATTCATTCAGGTCCAGTTTTCAGATAACTTAAACTATATGAGCAGCAATAAAGCTTCTCACATCACCAGGCCTTTCCAACCTTGATGTTTGAGAGGGTGACCTTTGGGAGGCACAGAAGATTTCAGATGAGCTGGCCATGTGTCTTTCACTGTGCATATGCCCGGGAGGGGACGGCTCATCAAATGTTGGCCTGACAGGAAACAGTCACAGCTCATCTCAGCTGACGTGCCAGATAAGTCATACCTTTTAATGCTTAGGGTTAATAGAGCTGGCCCAACTTGAAGTGGGAATCAAACAGTCCTTTTTATCAGATGTCTAGCATTAAAACTTAATTTTTAAGCCTGTTACAATATCAGCAAGATTAGTTAGCCATGGTCTCAGATAAATTTCCACTTTCCATTCACTAAATGAGATGGTTGCAAATGGACTGTTGTAAGTTTAGCTTTTGAATTAGGTATTCTGGACATCATTTTGCTAAGAAAGCCTTTGTTAAAGTAATAAAACATAACTTAACCTGATATAAAAGGCCTTATATGCATGTCAGTTCATTGACCATAGGAGAGAGTAGAATGAGCAAGAGTTGTATAAAACTACCTAATAGATACATTTACTTTTCTTCCCAAATGTTTTTCAGTATTCTTTGGGGTGCTCTAAGGGGCAATTTATACATAGAAAAAGAGTCTTATTAAGTATATGTAATGTTTGAATGATCTGAGATCTTAATAAGGATTTCACTGAGACTGGTAATTTGGTTGTGAAGTAGCTAGCCCCTTTCTTTTTTTTTCTTTCTTTTTTTGTAGAGTTTTTTTTTTCCCCTCTGCTACTCCACCCATTGATAATAATAGTACCCATCTCAGAGAATATCTAGCACATAGTAAACACTAGAAATTTAGCTGGTGACGGTGGTAATGGACGAGATGTTTTCTGGAGTTGTCTGCAGAAGAGGGACATCAGAGTTTCCCAGAATGCATAACCGACGTGACACACATTTTAGATGTGAACTCCAATAATCTATCCTAAAAGGGGGACTTCATTTCAGCTTAGTCGGTGGATACCGCATCGATCATCTGTCTTCACTCAGTCCCTTCTCTAACAAGCTTTATTTTAGCACACTTCCTCAACTCCAATAGCTGTGGGTTCCTATTGTCATTCCTGGGACCAGACCATGTTTTGTCTTGGATTGATTTTTTTCCTTCCCATTCAGACGTAGAGAGGCTCAGTTTTACCTTTTCTTTCATTAAGATATGCAGGTGACAGAAAGATTTTGGAGTACGATATTAGTTTATGAGTGATGTGAAACTGCCTAATAGGTCAGTTACCATGTGAAATTTTAGGGAGAAAAGTCTTTTCCAAGTAAGTTGTTGAGATGCCAGAAAGGTCTGAGCTTCATGATAAGTATTTTCTCAACATCTGTTCTGTGGAAGTGCTGCTGTGTATGGTCATAGGCCACATAGTGATCGTTTGGTCAGTAATGGACCACTTGCCCGTGTGACAGACCACAGAGATGACAGTGGAGCTGAGCAGTTTCTGTCACCTAGTGACCTGGTAGCTGTTGTAATGTCCTGGCACAATGTGTCACTTTTCTAGGTTTAGATATTTTTAGATGCACAAATATTTACCATTGTGCCAGAGTTGCCTACAGTACTCAGTAGGTTTGCTGTCTGGTTTGTAACTTAGGAGCAATAGGCCATACCCTACAGCCTAGGTATGTTGTGGGCTGTGCCCCCTGGGTGTGTGTAGATATACTCTGTGATGGTATCACAGTGACCAGTTGACAACCCATGTCTCAGAGTGTATTCCTGTTGTTCAGCAACACCTGACTGTGTTCCTGTATGTCATTGTCTTTCGTTTTTATTAAAGTACTTGAAGCTCCGGTGCCACAGAAGCTCTTACGTTTTCTTCTCCTTGTGAGAGTGCAGTGTTGGTCTGTGCAGTGTTGGTGTCAGATATATCACGTAAATAATTGTTATATGATACAGAGAGAAATAAATGTAACTTTAAAAGATAGTGATAATTTTGTATTCTGTGAAATACCTTTAGGTAGTGAGATATTATTTATGTTCAATTTATTCTTTTGTCATTTCTTTCTTTTTTGGTAATGTTTTCCATTCTTTTCTTTTTAATTACATGTTAATATTTTGATGTGGCTTTCCCTACATTTTCCTGCATATGTGTGTGTGTGTGTTATTTTACTTTATTTGAAATTGTTTTGAGACAGGGTCTCACTGTGTCACCCAGGCCGGAGTGCAGTGGTGTGATCACATCTCACTGCAGCCACAACCTGCTGAGCTCAGGCGGTTCTCCCGTCTCAGCCTCCCACAGTGCTGGGGTTATAGGCATGAGCCACTGCAACCAGCTAATTTTTGTGTTTTTCATGAAGATGGGGTTTCACATTGTTGCCCAGGCCTGCCTCAAACCCCTCAGCTCAAACGATCCTTCCACCTCAGCCTCCTGAAGTGCTGGGATGACAGACGTGAGCCACCATGCCCAGCCTGTGTGTGTGTATTTTAAAATGAAAGTGGGAACCTGTCTGTCTCGGGTTAGGTTCCCTGAGCAGCACACTTTAGATGGGAATCCGCTTGCCAGGAAGAGGTTTGTTAGCCGGGTTGGGGAAACGCAAGCGGAAGGGGCTGTGCAGAGAGAGGAATTGTGTCATGATGCAGTCACACTAGAAGCCTCCGCTGGCCCTCGGGGATGTTGTGACTTTGATGACCCTTCAGAGCTCCACTGAACTGAGGAGAAGCGGGCAGGCTCTTAGGACCCTCACGTGCTATCCTGGAAGGGGCAGGACTTCCCTCCCTGCAGCGGTCTTCAGCTGAGGCCGTCCTCAGAGGGAAGTTGCCAGTAGGGAGAAGAAATCTTTCGTTCCTCAGGGGGATCTGGCCAGCACCCCACAGCTTCCCAAGTAAAACTGAGCTTTGTAAATCTCTTCTCCCTACCCTGACCCTTGCCCAGCCACTCAACAATATATCATTTCTCACCATTTTCTTAATTTTTTTTGCAGGGCTTCATAAACTTCATTTATCAAATACTTCAAGGGATTCAGAAACAGCCAAGCCTTCTGTAAATGGGCATCAGAAAGCACTGTGAGATGCACAGACGGCGTCTTCTACAACCAAGAGACCTGAGAACTCCAGACTCATGACATTCCTGTCCCATGTAGAAGCATTTCCATTTCAACCTTGGCTCCTCTTCAGAACCTAGACCTATCAGTGCCATTTTTTTTTCATAGTCTACAAAGAACTTGGCTATGGCTGATCTTTTTTTAAATTTAACTTTCTGATAGACCCTGTAGTTTCCAGTTAAATGCAGATTCCTTAGAGCCGTATAGAACAGCGCATTCTTCTGTAGACATTTTCTCATATCGGTAAATACAGTCGTCCATATGAAAAAATTGTTTTCACCTGATATGAAAATGTTAGAAAAGGCAAACTCTGGGACTTCTAAAGATTTACTTAAATCCCATTATATACTTTATTCAGAATGTAGAAGCCAACCTGAAAGCATCCTTGGTACTAAGTGAAGCTTCTTCAGAAAATGCATTTTTCAAATGCAATAGGAACTGTTTGTAGATACCATCATTGCAGTGTGTGTTGGAGCTGTAATGGTTGCAGTTATGTTTCTTATTTCCCTAAAAGCAAAAAGCATAGTTTCTGATTTATGTTACAGAATGATACTGATTAGACTTTGAGCCAAGAGGAAAATACTAAATTCTTTTAAACCTGGAGCCTTAGAGAGCCACAGGAATATCTTCTGTTGTACAGTCTAATAAGCTATGGTAGGAAGTATCACGTAATCACAGTTTAATGACAGTTTATGTATATAATTCAGTATTACCTCTGATAACATAGTTGCCAGTGTTTAATACACTTGTAACTTGGATTTTTGCCTTATAGGCTATATGTATACGCAGTTTTTTAAAGCATTTTTTTCAAAGATCACTTAATTCCCCGTGCTTCTGTAATGCTTATGAAAACTATAAATGGCGAGTGGTGGAACTCCTCCTTTCCTCATAGTCCTCAGGCTTTGGTTACTTTTGCATATGCCATTTGAAGCCTCCAACTTTTACCAGTTTAACATCCAAAGTTCACAGCATCACCATTCATGGTGTAAGAACAGTTTTGCAGTATAACACGATCTGATAATCATTCAGTTATTCAATTGTAAATAATTACTGGGATGGTTTCTTGGCTTTAAGTCTACTGAATAAAATCTATGAAATTGTATTCTGTGTTAACTATCCACTAGGATAGAATACCGGAAACTGTGCATGCAAAAATACGAGATGGGTCCATTTGTACACAATTCGTAGTTATGCAATCTACTATATAAATATGTTCACATGCACTATGTGTATGAAAATAGATTGTCTGTGTTCAGACGAAAGTAAAACATTTTTTTCAAATTGTTAAATTTAAAGGTTTTCTGGGAGAAATTTATGAAAAACAGGCTGTGTCTATTTGACATCAGAAATTTCCACTTAAACCAAAATAATGAGAAACTTTATTCTGTATATTTATAACCTTCGTTGAGTATACTTCCCCCTTATTTATACCTCTGCATTTCCTTCTGCGCTTCACATCTTTCTAAAATGCAGCTTGGTTTTAAAATAAAAGAACATTCATTTTGTGATTCTAAACAACCTTCAGTAAATACCACCAGTATGGTACTGGTGAATTTCTCAGCATAAAATCGACATACCTAAAAAGTTAATAAAATTCAGCTCTTTTCCAATTTCATTGTTATGCCTATTGAAGTATTAATAGCAAGGTTTCATTTTTCGTGAAACTTGGAATCCGTACTTTGAGCAGACTAAGTCAAGGGAAGAACAGAAAGAAACTCAGGAGTAGAGTAATGTCATTTTTCGCTTACACCACTTTCAGGGCACATCCAAAGAGTTCCTAGATACTTGTAAAATGTCTGAAAAATTTTCAGTGATAAACTTTGCAATGTTTAGCTCAACTTTTTGTTCATTTGGAAGTTTCTCTCCATCCAAGGATTTAAGCCAGTTTTGGATTTGTAAGCCCAGAGTACAGTGCACTTCCTGGAGGCATCGTCACTGCTGTTGAAACAAAGAATGTGCATGGGGTGGAAGGACGGCTTCGAACCTCTGGACTCAGCCTTGAGAACAAACACAGATTGTTACAGCCCTGGGCTGCTGCATAATCACAGTTCCTCGAGCCTCTTCCAGAGCACATGCCCAAGCTCTGCCTCTCCAGAGACCGACTCCAAATGCAGGAGCTTCCACTGGACCTAGGTTGGAGGCTGCTTTATATGACAGACTCCAGAAATGGATGCCAGAATACAGAGGCCAAACGTTCTGAGTCCTGGTAAGGACAGTCGCTCTGGGGGTCTTCATTTTACTGCAGTTCCTGCGCGCCAGTGAAAGGAGATAGACCCTGGAAGGCAGAGCTGCAGATGCTCGTCATCGGGTCAATTCTGGAGCTACAGTTTTGTTTCTGACTGGATGGGGACGCACCGGTGACTGTATCAAATCAAACAGTCCTTTTCTTCTCTCTCCTTTAGTATCGATTTTAAAGTGCATTAGGCACTATGGTTTCAGAGTTTCTTGGGGAAACTTTGCAGATTCGTATTCATTGGTTCTGCGATACTTAAATAAATTATTTTACAATTACACGTTTTCAGATTATAACATTTGTATTAATTTTTACTGATTTTCCAAGATACTTCTTAGATTTGCTATTTACATAGCTTTATGTACATTCTCTGTAAAAATAGAGCTCTAAGTATGAGACTTTACAGGAAAATTGTACACACACATACACTAATGTTAGTTCCTTAAATTGCTGCACTAAGGTGCTGGTTAGTAGGGATGGATGGAGCCTCTGGCGTTTTGCTTGCACATGCATTAAAGGCTCATGTGTACCTGCTCTCAGCGGCAATGCAGCCTTCCCACACTTTGCTGGGTGCCCGTGGCTCTCCCTGCAGCCTCAGCGATGACCTCGTCTGCCAGGGACACAGGTTTTCATCATGTACAGGCTCTTATGTGCTTGTTTTGTTGGTAGCACGTTACTTAATGCACAAAGGCAGATTTTTTTTTTTTTTTGAGGCAGAGTCTCGCTCTGTCGCCCAGGCTGGAGTGCAGTGGCCAGATCTCAGCTCACTGCAAGCTCCGCCTCCCGGGTTCACACCATTCTCCTGCCTCAGCCTCCCGAGTAGCTGGGACTACAGGCGCCTGCCACCTCACCCGGCTAGTTTTTTTTGTATTTTTTAGTAGAGATGGGGTTTCACCATGTTAGCCAGGATGGTCTCGATCTCCTGACCTCGTGATCCGCCCGTCTTGGCCTCCCAAAGTGCTGGGATTACAGGCTTGAGCCACCGTGCCCGGCCAAAGGCAGAATTATTATAGGTTTTTTAAAAAATGTGAACATAGATGCAGCACCTACTTTTTAAACTTGAAAAAACTGGTATAATGTTAACTTTTAAAAGTAACGTTTGGACACACTAGTAAACTAGTAAACATTTTTGTTTACAGATTGTTTTGTTTACACATTATTACTCTTTTGTTTCGATGAGATACTTCTAGTGTGACTTTAAAATGTCTTAGAAATTAAAGTTTTACAAAAAGTGATTTCATATTTGGTTTATAAGCATTTATATGTGGGGCTTATACTTTTGTTTTTTCCATCTTAAATACCATCATGGCTAAAACTTAAGGGAATTTGTAGGCTAATTCCATTTCAGTTTTATACAGGGCAGTAATAATTCTGATGAATGCTGAATTAAGGAAGAAATGGATATTTTCTCTCTCTGTTGTGCAGTTATTGGTAGATCAATTTCTTATAACCCAAAATGTAGCATCAATAATTGATAGCATGTATTTTATTTAATTACTTGAATTATTTAGACTTGTTTGATTTCTCTAATTTTTTCCATAAAAGGACTGAACAGCACCTACTTGTGGTCTGGGCAGCTTATCCCAGAGTTCTTGGAAGAATAAATGCTGTTAGCATCTGGTTAATTTACTGGCAGACAGAGACCTACTCGTCAGTGGCTTTCAACTCTTTGACCACAGTAAGAGATAACCCATTACACACATACACTCTCTCACTCTCTCTCTCTCTCTCTCTCTCTCAGATACATATAAGCAAAAATGTAATAAGACAGTACCCATTTTTCCTAAGTATGCATGCTGGCACTTTCTGTTTTAGTTATTTTTAAAAATACTAGACAGACACTAAGTTATCTTGCGGCCTCCTAATAGATGGCAAACTTCAGTTTGAAAAGCATCCCTTTGGATTGTGGTTTGAAAGAAGAAATAATACAAAGACCTTTTTGGAGTATTTTTTGTTTTTTTGGTTTTTGAATATTGTTTAGGTAAAAATTATTGCTGCAAATATCACTGAAGCAAAAGTAGTGTGTATGCAAATTACCTGTTGCATTGTAGAAAATAGAAGTTCCTAAAACTAACAAATAGACAAAATTTCAAAACTTGGTGATTGATCCATATGTCTTGAAGGAATATTAGGCAATAAACTTGCTTTTCAAGAGAAGTTATTCAACTTCCAATTCTGTGTTCTTTAATTCGGAAACATTTTTTTCCAAGGTTAACTATAATCAAATAGGAACTTCAGACAAAACCTCATTATTCTTGGATATGGTGTTCTGCTGTTACTTCTAAAAGTGCTACAGAAGTCAAGTTCATGAGCCTGGATTAAGAACAGCAGGGCGGCCCTGATGTTGTGAGTGGCTGTAGAGGACCAGAGTGATGTAGGAGAATCTATCATGTCTGAGCGTGAGGAGATGGAGAGTCACCTGTGGGCTGTGGATCTGAGAACTGAGGTTTTATCACTTACTAAAGCCGTTTTGTGGCTGTTCTAATATTTTCTCCTTTGCTTTCCTTTCCCTTTGAAAAGCTGTTATTGGATGAACGATGCTACTTACAAACACTGACACTTCAGAACCAAGCACATTTGTTACTGCTGTAGCTAGTTATAGTGATTCTGCAGCTTTTCTTTTACAGCATCTTGAAGTCATCCACAGTTTTTCTGTGTGGACTTCACAGTAGAATCAGAGAACTAAGTGACAAGTGGAGCGTCGTCCGTCTCCTCCTGCTCACTTCCTCCTCGCCGCCTCTCTAGCCTAGCTTTCCTTCAGTCTGAAGAGTGATTTACTTTTTCTTTTCTTTTTAGTCTTTACTGTGGAATCTCATCAAAGACTTGGAAGCAGGGGTGGTGAGAGGGGCCTGGGGTGTGGTGTGGAGGGTCGAGTGCTCTGTGGTCCCACAGTCACCCCCAGGACCACCTTGCAAAGCAGAAAATACACACCTGTATTTTACAGATAAGGAACGCCACTCAGAAAGCTGCAGACATTTGCCTGGGGTCACACTCATAGTGGGCAGATGAACTGGATGGAAATACAGGCCAGTACAACTGCAGTCTCATTTTTTCTTTGTTTTAGGTTTTCAGTTTCTTTTTCAGTCATGTACCTTACAGTTCTATTATCTGGTTGGTAAAGATTGATGACAGGTATCCTCATTCGAGATTATAACCTTTATTCTTATCAAATGCCTCCAGTCCCACAATTCTCTTAAGAATTCTCTTTCTGGACTTGATACTGGTTTAATGATTTCCCCCAGCTCGTGGAATGGCAGGCTCCTAATTAAGTGGATTTAAAGGCAAAAAGGGATGTGTGAGAAGGCACAAGAAGTGGCTTCATCTTGCAAGGTGACTTCCAGACAACTGGGTTACAACCTGTTAAAATAAGGGAGGAACGGCCGCATCCCATAGGGACTGCGGTAGCTGACCGGGAAGCCACAATGAGGGCGGCAGACAGGGCTCTCCCTGTCCGCCGAGTCCTCCCATGAACTCATGTTTCTGAAGGCCCCACTTTTTCTTGGTCAGTGTCCCAATTTTCATAGAAGAGACCTGATGAGGCTGTGGAGTAATTGTGTAAAAGCTTGCATTGTTTTCATGACTTGACCTGACAATGTGTCATTATCTTCAAATTGTCCAGAGAAGCAGCTACTTCACTCGGGTCCTTTTTATGGTTCTGTGGTTGCAACTTGGTCTCCCAAGCCTTCCATGGGCGTGCCATTCCATGGCCACTTTTCAGTAAGAAAATTACCTGATTTTCTGTTAACTGTCACAAGCTGCCCTGGACTACTCTCAGCACTCATGGGATTTTCACGACCCTCATCCTCCGTGAAGTCAGATGACCATTCCTGCCTTTCATCCCACCGATTTTCCTGAGTATCTGTTGCCTACAACTAACACTAGTTCCTGCGTCAGTAAAGTACTGCACTAGTTGCAAAGAATAGAAATGGACTCTGCCAACATAAGCAGGAAAGGCGTTCACGGGGAGTGCATGGCACGGCTCACGGATGTCATGAGAAAGCCCCGGAAGAAGTGTTGGGCACAGCCTTTCCTGGGCTCTTCCCATCACTGAATGATCCGTGTATCTCCGGGACTATCCCTCCCTCTAGATCCAAAGTTTGGGGCAGCAGAATCGGACTGCCCCGGCCTTTGACACATGCCAGTGCTTTGCCTGTCACAGTATGGGGAGAGAAATGTCAGCTTACAGAAAATTGAGGTTCTGTGATTCAGTTTCCCTCTGCTCTCTTACAATAAAAGTGCTTACTCATTGTTGAAAGCATTCTCCAAATTAGTCTCCAAATTTTTTGATGGTATACATCATTAAAAAATGTTTGAGCACACCACAATACATGCATATTTATTCATAACTGATACATATGTAGCTATGTAATGTGTACATCACAAAACACATGAGAGTATTTTTTCTAAGGAATGAGATAAAAATAGAAATGTTGGTACTTCTCACCTTAGACGCTGGGTTATTCTGAGCGTGTGCCATGTGTACACCCACTTGGCTTCTTCCCCTTAGGCCCACACCCTGCCCTTTCCTTGCCCCTTGTAGTTACCTGTGGCTGGAGTGATGAGCGCCACTTCCAAGCGTGGCCTGGAACAATGTCCTCCTGCCCCTCCACCAGCAGTGGGAGGATTCACTGGGGACTCTGGGGCAAAGGAGACTGTGTCACAAGACAAAAGGGAGCCAGGGTCACACGTGGCCGACCCTCACCCTGCCTCACCCCACGGCTGACATGGGTTGGACACCTCAGAAATCATGTGTCTTCAGCGAGCCACTGAGATTTGGGGCTTTACCTGTTACTTGGCTAGGGTTAACCTAACTGATAAGACTGTAACTGGTTACTGTAAATAACCAAGCTTCCAGTAATAGTAAACCAGTGACAAAAACAATTCTTATCCAAAAAGGTTCGCATTTTTTTAATGTATGAACTAAAACAGTCTTTATTGCTCTAAGACATTAAACTTTGCATTTTTTTATGTTGAATACAACTGAATATTTTCATATTTTATGACAAATACAGCAATTATTACAAAAGGAATATTAGGAATGGCAAAGGCTTCAAGACAAAGTCTTAGTGGAAAACATTTGGAACTTAAGGAGTGTTTTACACTTGGAACTTAAGGAGTGTTTTACATTTGGAACTTACTGTAAGGAGTGTCGGTCAGACACTAGCTGTCTCTTAACGTCCATTTTTAAAAGCAAGCAAGCTCTCATTTTTTGCCATTCATATTTCAAGTGATTCAACTCATAAATTTGAAATTTACTTTTTAGAGACAAAAGACTAAAATTAGATGTGCTGTCATCTTTTAAAATATACTTAGATTTCCTACAACTACCAATAGCTTATTTCCCTGGGAAACAGATTGCATTGTAGTACTTAACCCAGAACTCATGCAGTTCATCCAAAATGATGGTAAACTTTGTTCCTCAGAATTACCTAACTTTCAAGAATCTTCTTCTGGTAGCAGGAGCGGCAGAGAGGACAGGCATGGAAAGGAGGCCTGTCTCCCACGGAGAACTCCTCCAGTGCGAGCAGACACGCATGGTGGAACACGTGTGAGCAGGACAGGAGGGCCGTCTCTCGGGAACGCTGGCCCGCCCCCACGCGCTGACCGCCAGCAGGGGAGAGAGGCGCCAGGCAGATGGAGCACTCGTGGGTCTCCCGGCGCAGAGCCTGCGGCACACGGGACAGGAGGAGGCCACGCAGGTTAGTTTCATCACAGCAGAAAGTGACTTAAACTGAAATGAGCATCATGTGCCCCGAGACGTGGGTCTTCTAAACATGCGGAAGTTTCATTCTGTGTTAAAATCACATGGATTATATATATATACTGTGTTACTCCTGGGAACTGTGGAAAGGGTTAGTAACCTACCTGTGACAAGCAATTTTGAAACAAAAATACTTTCTAAAATGCTGAACATTAATATTTCCTTTTAAGTAAGCAATCAAGAGGACTGTTTTTCAAAACACTTGACTAACTGCTAAACTTTCCCAAATTTCCTAATTTTATGGTTTTTAAAGTAAGTTTTCCCCGCCTTGGCTTGAGTCATCTCATGGTCGTTTTCAGGCTGGAACTTTCAGGAAACCTGGGAAGGCGATCTGTTCCCTTCGGTGTTTTCACGGTTCACAAAACGCCATCATACAACAGGAACTTCCAGAATTTCAAACCAAAGGGTCCTTTGCCGTCACCCTAAAGGCCACGACGAAGGTCCTACCATGGGTGCAGGGGCAGCTACGGCAGAGGTTACCCCGGGGCCCGACACTCCCAGGCTCCCCAAAGTAAGTCCTCGACCTCCCGCCACCAGCCGCTCCCCACAGCCTCCCCAGCTGCAGCTGAGTCCGCTGGTTGCCAGGCCGCCAGCCAAGCCTACCTGTACTTGGATTTTCTCCCATTCCTCTTCTGTGATCTCATGGCCGTATTTTTCTTCGAACTGCTGAAGAACGCTTCGGTTTATGGCCAAGCACCGATCGATCTCTGCAAAGAGCTCTTCGATGTTGGTGTTGTATGAGCACAGGATTCGGTGGCTGATTTCTGTGAACTGGGGAGGACAGAGGGAGGGTCAGGCTCACACCCGAGCTTGGTGCAGGTCGCAGGGAAACGCTCTTGAGCCTGACCATCTATTTTGGTAACCTTCCTCATCTCTGTCTTCAAAGAATACTTTTTAGGGAAATAGATATATGTCTATCTTACTTAACTTACTTAACTATAAATCCAGATAATCTATCTGGACAGATGACCACAAGAACCCCTATCTAATGGGGTTCAGACTACACTACCCCAAAATAGGGCACCTTGGCACACTGAATATTTTAAGGAAAAAACATTCCTACCCAAAGGAATTTGAGAAATGACAGCTGCAGGAGGGACCGTCTGACCCCTCACCACCCCTGAAGTGGGTCACAGGACCCTCCTGTGAGAGGCCCCCTCATCTCCAAAGACAGAGGGAGCCGGGAGTAGGCTGAGCACACACAGGCCCTGCCGTGGTTCCCACCCACCACCCTCAGCTCACTCCCCTTGCACACTTTCCCACGGCCTCCGCGTCCTCAGTCCAGCCTCGCATAGAAAGCGCTCAGGCCTCACTGTCTCTTCAGGTCTCCACTGCCTTAGGAAGGCTTCCATATCAAATGGACTTATTAAGTAAATCTGTGTAATTTTCTTTTGTTAAGCTTTTTGTCTAATTTACAGGGCTCCAGCTAAAGAATGTAGGAGGGTAGGGGAAAAGGGTATATTGTTTCCCTCCCCTGCTGTTTTCTTGGTTGTGAGCTTTGACCATTAGCAGGAACACATTTGAAATTAAAAGTTGAGAGAAAAATTTGAATTTTGCAGGATCAGCTCTGTCCCACGGAAACGTACTGTGAGCTACATATGTAATTTTAAAATTTCTGGCAGTCACATTAAGTTTTTTAAAAGGCGAAATTAATTTTAATATTGTATTTGACCCAACATGTCCAAAATATTATCACTTCAACGTTTATTAATTGAATACAGTATTTTGGTTTTCTGGTATTTTTGTTTGGTTTGGTGGAGACAGCATCTTGCTCTGTCACCCAGAATGCAGTGCGTGGGGCCATCAGTGCTTACTCACCATCGGCCTCCCAGGTTCAAGCCATCCTACACTATAAAGGTCTGAGTCATTGCAGAGCGGTCACCGGTGTCATCTGAGGCTCAGAGAGGTAGCTCATTCAGGGCCACACCAGCAGCTCCTTTTCAGGAAGCGTGAAGACGAATGTAAAGCAAAGGAGAGTAAGGTGTGTGAAAGGCTGTGCCAATGGTGACTGTCAGCCACGCTGCCTGCCCTCTTGCTTGTCCCTTCAAGGGCAGAGCTGTGGCTCACCCAGAGATGACATCTCCCATTCCCCCAAGCCCAGGTGGGTCCACGTGAAATAGTTCTTCCAGATGGACGTGGCTCGTGTCTCTTCTGGGTGTTCTCCAGGCCCGGGGGGTGGCAGATGAAGGACAGAGGGAGACAGTTCCCGAGCCCCACAGGCCGGCATGTTGCCTGCAAGTCAGGACACCTGAACTGTCCTGAGACGGAAGCTCCGGCTTTCAGTCACTGAAATTCGAGGGTTCTTTGTCCAGCAGTTAGAAGTGCCCTGATTCAGGAGTTACATCTGCTTCATGGAATCAGGCTTGAAGCCCAAAGAAGGATGAAATGAAGAGGGCCCATGGGGATCTCACACATTTAGATGTGTGATGGGGAAAATGCATTTTGGATGGTCCATGATTGTCCAGGTTTCAAATATTCTAGTCTACCGGAGACCTCACGTTCTTTTTCTTTTTTTAATTTAACGTGGAGCAACCTGGCAGAAGGTCACCTGGCAGAAGGTCACCTGGCAGAACGTCATGTGTATTTAAGTCCCCAGACTTCGGAAGGTGCCTTTGAGGACATGGAGTTCTCTTCCAATTCTCTCCCTTCTGCAAAAAGATCGTGAGACAGCGCAGGGTCGAGTGCTGTGGAGACTATGAGCTGCCTTTGTCCCTGGGATGTTGGAAGAATGAGTATTGGCTTTAAGGATGAGAGATCCTTTTGAGTAAAGAACATTCTGTGAACACAGCAGGCGGTCCACAAGGGTTGGGGTTTGAATGAAGGGGGTGGCTGAGGATCTTCCAGGCACCTGTGTTTTGGGATTAGCCGTACTTGGAAGCCCGGTGGAAGCTGCTTTTCTATTTATGAGTCAAATTCTCTTTCACTCTGAATGTAATTATAATTGCCAAGCAGCTGTATCTTAATTTAGGGTCTTCAATTGGTAATGTTTCCTAAGGCTTTAATTTTAGTTTTCTTTGTTCCTTGGCCTTTCAAATATCTAATAATATCTAAATAAATTATTGAAAGTAGAAGAGTTCTCTATATGTTGTAAAAGGAAAAATTACTTGGAAATATATACAGTTACCTCCAATTGATGCTTTGTAATTCAGGTTTTCTGTAAATTGTTTTTAAGTGTGAGATACTTTCCACATATGCCTGAAAAGCAAGATCTTTTCTTCCTTCAAAATTATACCTCAGAGAAAGGGTCACATTCTATCCAGACCTTGCGAAGTGTTTCAAGTTGTGCGGCATGTTCTGAGATGAGTTTTGAACATAAAAATACTATTTGGAATGATTGATAAATTGAGTGAAATGATCAATATGATCTGGGTGTTTATTCTCAAAGTGGGGCCCAGACCCGCAGCCTCAGCTCCTGGGAATCTGAGAGAAAAGCAGAGCTTCAGGCTTTGCCCCAGGCCTGCCGAGGGCAGTCTGGGTGGGGGGTGCGGTAAGCCCTGTAATCTGTGTTTTCCAAGCCCTCCAGGTGATTCTGAGGCCCATTCAGGTTGAAGAACCAGGGTCACAGAAGTTACCGATCACATTTTTTAAATATGCAAAGTTATTTAACACAGCATTATTGATCATTCCTGAGGTGTCACCTCCCAACTCCAAGCATGGGCATCGCTGTGAGTGAGCTTTCAGAAGCCACTTGAGGAACACAGTAAGTGCGTGGGCCACATATACATACTTACGTACGTTGATATGCATTTATGTTACAGTATCACCTGTGTGTGCATATATGCTATCATACGCGAGTGTCCCTCTCTCTCTACAGGATGCCTGGAGGAATCCCAGCTGTCCTGATGTTACATGAATGAGTTACTTGCAGCTCAAGGTAAACTTCCAAAGGCAGCATCATTAGGACTGTTGAAAGTACATTTTCCTTCAAACGCATTAGATGGAAATAGAGCTCATATGCTCTGAACAACTGTGTTGGGCGACTCCTAAGTGCCCTGTTTATGACAAAGACTCTGAGGTCCAATACTGATGTCACCTAAATGCCTCCTCCTGCCTCAGTCACTGTGGCTTACAGGTCCTATCTCCTTTATTAGAGCGTCAGACCCTGGGGCCAGGAGTGTTGTTCTTAACACTGATAATACCATCCAGGGTTTTTAAAGGGTTTTGCATCTGTCATTACATCCCGCCTTTAAACCCTCTCAAGAGCTCAGTACGTGCACTGACCATAGCAGGCGCTTGTTGAAAAAAACAGACTTGTCGATTTTGCATATATACCAAATAAATCTCAGGGAGAGTGGCCCTTCACACTCAGTGCTCCAGTCTTAATAGTAACTGGTGTAATATGGCAAGAAAGCAAATAAATGCTTAGGGTATGTTAATATACATAAGAATCACAAACTAATTCCACACTCAGGTGTTTGATTCCACAGAAGAAAACCTAGCATGGCAGACGCAAATATCCTTTCCACAAGTTTTGATGAAATATTCCATTCCACAAGTGTTGTTATGTACTTTTGCTATTCAATTGAAATTTTTTCTAATTTCCATTATAATAGATTATTTAGAACTGTTTATTAATTTCCAAATGTGAGAGATTTCTGTTTTTAAAAAACATTTATTTCTAGCCTCAGCTGCACTGTGGTCAGGGAACATACTTTATACCACCTAAGTTTCTTAAAGTACATGGACATAAAGATGGTAACATGAGATACTGGGATGACTGGGGAGGGACACAAGGGCTGAAAAACCAACTTTTGGGTACTATGCTCATGAGCTGGGTGACAGGATCATCTGTACCCCAAACATCGCTGTCCTGCAATACATCCAGTAACAAACCTGCACAGGCACCCCCAAATCCAAAAGCTGAAATTACAAAACATAAATGTCTCAACCTGTGATGAAATTTGCATCAGGGACAAGTATATGGTCAGTTTTTATAATGATATCTTTGTACTTTGAAAGAAAATATGTGCTACAGTTGCTCGGTGTGGTGTTCGGCACCATTCTCTCTAATAAACACCTTTGCTTTAAAATCTCTTTTGTCAGGTATCAATATATCAGCTTCCTTCTGTGAAGAGTTTATGTGTGTATTATAGTACGTATAATATGTGATACACACTCACACACACACACAGTTCTTATGTTTTCAGGCATCTCCTCTGAGTAACACGTACCTAATCTGGTTGCTGGAGCACTCAGTCCACTTTGTGTTGTTACTGACACACAAACGGCACACCTGTCCTGCTCTGTGCCTTCCATCTGCCCTGCCATTTTTTTGAAATTTTGCTCTTTTCAATTAAAATTTTCTATTCTCTTTACTATTTTGAAGGTTAAAACTCTGCTTCTATTCTTTTAGCTGTTGCCCTAGAAGTACATACTTATACATTATTAAGGTCTACATTGGAATTTTTATCCCTTGAACCAATACAAGGATCTCAGCGTACTTCGTGATGTTCCTCTCCTGGTTTATGTTATTTTTGTCCTAAGCTCTCTCTCTCTCTCTCTCTCTCTCTTTTAACCTGAGACATGCTGATTCTCGTTTGGTGGAATCAATGACTATTAGATTTACTCACATTTTTACCACTGACATCTCAGAGTTCCCGTCTGGGGCCATTTTCCTTCCTCATGCAATGCATCCTTTAGAATTTCCTTTAATGAAGACATTCTGGCGGCACAGTCTTTGTCTGATGGCTTTTCTTTTGCCTCTCTTCTTGAATGGAATTTTCATTTGGTTCATATGGAAGTCTAGGCTGACGGTTAGGGCTCTTCCGAAACACGGAGCTGTCCCCCCACCTTCTGCCGTTCCCACTGGGAAATCTGCAGGGCTGCGGGGTTTGCCGTCGTCGGTCCTCGTTCCCGGCCACCTCCAAGATGACTCAGCGCCGCGCGTTCTGCAGGCTCACTAGACGCTTAAACACAGTCATATGGGGCTTCCTTGGGCTTCTTAAATCTGTGGCTTGCATCTTCAGATCTGGGAAATTCTTAGCCTTTGCTGCTTTAAGCTGTTTGCCTCTGCCCCACGTGTTCTCTTTTTCTCTTCGAATTCTGACAGTGACACGAAACCCTGCGCCACATCCTTTCTTACGCAAGTCAGTTTCCTGGACCCGTCTTCCCAGGGGATGCGAAACGCAGGGTCACCCTTGTAGACCTGACTCCTCAGTGAGCTGAAGGCAGGGCTTGGCTAGAACGTGTGTGTATCAAGAGCCAAAGTCAAAACAGTAGAGCCAGCCGTGCTTACATCCAGCTCGTCCGGAAAGAGGGAAATGTGTGTGCACTAGGGGTGGGAAATACCAACTGTGTACTTTTTGGTGATTCCACGTATGAATTAAATGCTCTTATATTTGCACTTAAAACTGACATTCTGGTGTAAAGATGCACTGTGGAAGTCATAAAATTTATAATTTAATTTTTTCTTAGAATAACATTAAATAGCAAATAAAAAACACTACATGGCCACTGGAGAGAGAGGCCACAGAAGTACATAGAGCTTTATACTTTTAGTACGTGAATGGCACTTTCCCCATGTTTTCTCTTTTAAACGGGGATCTGTGTTTTCATTTTCATGGCACTAGGCCATGCCTGCCTGCCTTCCTGTCACCTGGAACACAGCTCCCCAGCCCCGCATGCTACAGCCCAGCTGTGCGTCTCATGTGGTTATTCTGGGCCTCCCCTCCACGGGCACGCCCTGCGGAGGCTCCCAGGAAGCCCCTGTGCTGGAGGGGCCGAGTCATGGCCCTTTCTCCCTGGGAGTCCCCAGCCCTGCCCTCTTCACCCTCTTTGGTCTGGGTCCCAGCTGCTGACCTCGCACCCCCGGGGCTCTGAGGGCAGTTTCCAGTTTTCATGTGGCTGCGGGTCGCCCTCTTGAAAATGACCTGTCCGCTCAGCGCCCAGCTCAGGGCCTCACAGAGGTCTGGGTCCTGAAAGGGTCACCTGTGCCCAGCGGCTCACAATCTCCCAGCCTGCCCCTCCCAGACGCCAAGCCGCGCTGCCCTCTGCCTGGACAGAGGTTCCAGGGAACGGCACGGTCCCTCCATTTGGGTTCAGGGTGCATCTCCTCAGACATTTCCACCTTATTTCAAACATCTCACCCCCACTTCACTCTCTCTCCCCTTCCTCTCTTTGTATTTTTCTTCCTGGCACTTATTACTTCTTGAACAAAGTATTTTATTTATTGTCTCTCCGCAGCCCCCTGCAGGAAGGGTGCCCCGCAGCAGCCGGGAACCACCCGAGAGGCCTCCACATGCACCTGGACAGGCGCGCGGGCTGGGTGCTCACACCTGGGCCCCAGAGGTGCTGGTCAGCACCCCCTTTACAATGAAGGCTCGCAAAGTACACAACTCCAAGTGCTGGTCCGTGAAAGCAGGTCACACAGACTTTTAATACAGTTAAGTCGAATTTATATTTTAATATTCACTCACCCTATGTAACCAAATACCATTTTTACACTTATTAACAATACTTTTTTTTCCTTAATTTAAGAGGAATTAAAGCATTTCCTCAATGAGAAAAACAATTCCCTTTATATGTAATGGTGGTTAAAGACTATTAATATGCATTTTAATCAATCTAAAGTAAATATTTTTAACTTAAATTTACCACTTACAAGATCCGCACGGTGAATGACAACAATTTCTAAAGGGGCTGGGGTGAAAAGAGTTGGGGAAGTGCTGAGCTGCCATGGAACAGGCACTGTGCTAGCCCGATGGTCTGGAGGACAAACACTGGTTCATTTAACAAAGAGCTCCCATGTAGCAAGAAAAGCCCCGCTGACGATGGAATGCGATGGAATGCGTGCTGCTGTGGCACCAGACTCGGACTGGGGAGACACGGAGGAGGGAGGGAGGGAGGGAGGAATCGCCGGGCTTCTTGGGAAGTCAGCCCTGGGCTGACGCAGCCGTGGGACAGGGACCTGGGAAGGAAGGAGTGAGGACACAGGCAGAGGGACAATGCAGGGGGCAAGACCCACAAGGGCAAGTCACTGGAGCCCAGCCCCACCCACCTCCCTCGACAGCCTCCGTCCTCTGGGAACGCTCTCCCAGGTCACTCCCCACAGGCCACCCTCCTTCCTTCTTGTTCCTTCCTTTCCTGTGTGAATCTTATGGTCTGGCCAAACTTGTTGACTCAGTTCAGTGAAATCACTGTTAGATATTTCTGTTTCCTTGACTGCACATGAATGGCCAGTGGGATCCATGTGTCCAGGTACCTGGGCTGGAGGTGACCTCTCTCCTCTGAGCTCTCACAGGGCACTGCTGCTCCTTTCATTCCACACACGTCAGCTGCCCAGTGTTAGCTTTTTCCTGTGTGCATTGCTTATCTCCTTGAATGAGCGCCTTAGATTCAGGGAAGCACCAATTCATCTTTGTAAGGCCCTTAGCATTCAAGAAATTTTGACTTTAGGTTTGCAACAGATGAGAAATGAGAGCAAATATATGCCTCAAATGTACATATTCCAAAGGAGTGCAGCAGAAATCCTTTTTGGGGAAACTGAGAAAAAACACTGCCTACCTAAAATGATTTTCAAGTTACTTCCAGTGTCAAAATTCAGTAAAACATCAACTTTAGCTTATAATCATAACATTGACATTAGCTTATTAATAAATATACTGAAAGTCCTTTCATAGGCATTTATGACAAATTTAAAAAGTGAACTGGGATGAATATTCTCATAGCTTTGAGTATTCAAAAGTTAGCAAGGGTGGTACTTGTAAAAGTCAACATTTATTAACTGCTATAGTTAATTCAAAGTAATATTCTGTGGTTAGCTACTGTTAAATATTTTTAATTGTCAAATTCTTCTGTGTGCAACGTTCTTTATTCCTTTATTTACTCCCTCACTTTTCATGTGGGTTAGATGACCTTGGTGACTGAAAGGGCAAGAACTGTCAAAAACAAATGACAACTGATTTCTAGGTTTTAAACAAATGGTTGATATTATGAATTCTACAGAAACAGACAAAATACCTGAACATTTTCAATTTTACAAAGAATGAATGTCTTAATGTATTTTTCCTTTTAAGCCTCACATTTCAGATACTTGATAAACTAAGAGTTTGAGTTACTGATATGTAAAACAACTACTGGTCATTTACAAGTAACAAGCTGGCTAAACATTTTTTAAAAATATACTAACAAAAGCACCCAGGTGAACTCTGTCTACCCAGGAGGGCTTTTTAAGTGATCCATCTTGATGTCAGCAAATTGCTTACTAATGTGTTGACTTATGGCTGCCCTCAAAAGCAAAATGAAAAGCCTGGAATTTACAGCATATCAATGAATCAGTTGATAAGCTTTTACTGGTTTAATATCCTTCCAGTCCTGCTGCTTGGAGCCACTTCAAGTTAGCAACAGAATGTTTGCCATCTCTATGTGATAAAGGAAGTCAAAGGACTAAGCAAACTTTAAGACCATTATGCTGTTTGGTGAGATGTAAATGAAAAAAGTCAGAGAAATCTTGTGCTGGAGGGTGTGGGAGCCAGCAGCCCCTAAAGCTGCCCCAGCATCTGACAAATCACTCACCCCACTTTCTAAACAATGTCCGGGACTTTTAGCTGGGGTGGAGATAATATAATGCACTTGAGAAGTTTTAATTGCAGCAATAAAAGCCCCTACCTCAATCATATGACATATGCTAGCAGAGTTTCCAGATAAGGATCAAAGGCAGTCAGGCCCGGCCGCTGCATTCTGGGCAACACTGTGGACTTTCTGTACACACGGTGCTAGGTATTAGCAGAACAGCTCGAGTGACCTTTCCAGGCCTCTTTGATCTGCGTTCCTCAAAACCTGAATGAATAAGTGTACGAGGACTACTGTATCATCCCCAGACAACTCAAACACCCTCTCTGACAAAGGCATTTCTGAGTGAATTTTTATTCTCTGACACTTACCTAAGGGTACAAAACTCAACATCTGACCTTTTCAGTTCTTACCACAAGACTTCAACATAGCTGAAAGGACCTACATTGTAGCACAACATCAGTGCTGTGGCTGGGTTTTGTTAGGAATGTGTCAATGACATCTTAGAGTTGTGAAAAGAAACCTGCAGTGTATGTAAGCGTTCCTCTTACAGAAAGAGGGTCCCTGTGTTTCACTCGTCAACACCCAAAAGGTGCAGGAAAACTGAAGAAAACACTTCACTACCTCTCTCTGTAGTAGAGGAGTAAAAATGTAGGAGCAAAGTTCGACAAGCAAAATAGATTAATTTATAAAAACAGAATGGCTTGGGCTAATCTCATCCTGAGTATTAAAAACGTATCCCTCTTGGTGAGATCCTAAAACATATAAGGGAAACAAACACTTCCTAATCAGCTATGTCTAAAAATATCAAACTATTATCCCTCCTTGCCCTTCTCTCTATTGATTAGACTTCTCTTTCCCTAAAGGCAACTTATCTTCGATCGAAACCAATGGTTCCCAAGTATAGCAAACAAGTTTTCACATATCTGCCAGCCAAGAAAGAATAAATTCAAGGGAGTGAAACATTTATAAGGCCAAATGTCTGCAGTGTGAAAGGAATATCCTTTAGTGTGCGGTCAGGTATTTTTTTCTTTTCTGGTGTTCAAATGATCTTTCTTTTCTGAAATGATTCTGATGGTATGTGGTGTTTTGTTTTTTCCTCTAACTTGGTGGGATGAGTTTAAAAAGTTAGCACTGACTTCGTTGAAGCCCCAGGTTTCTCTAGTAGTTCAGCAGAGTCCAGAAGACTGAGAAGCCCTGAAGCTGGTCTTTATTTAGTTCACATTTTTAGTTCTGAAGAACTTTTGGAAACATAAAGGAACAAATGTAATGAGAAAATGAAGACTGAGTTGAGAACCTGAGACCAACAGTTATATTTTTATTTTAAATATCTTAATCTGTGATTTCTAGAAGCTTAAAAAGCCTCATTAGGCCGGGCGCGGTGGCTCAAGCCTGTAATCCCAGCACTTTGGGAGGCCGAGACGGGTGGATCATGAGGTCAGGAGATCGAGACCATCCTGGCTAACACGGGGTGAAACCTCTCGCTCTACTAAAAATACAAAAAAACCTAGCCGGGTGAGGTGGCGGGCGCCTGTAGCCCAGCTACTCGGGAGGCTGAGGGGCAGGAGAATGGCGTGGACCTGGAGGCGGAGCTCTTGCAGTGAGCTGAGATCCCGGCCACTGCACTCCAGCCTGGGAGACAGAGCGAGACTCCGCTCCAAAGCCCCCATTTTACTTATAACTTATGTTAAATTTCTTATAGGTACCCTGAGTTAAGTTCACAATTTTTTTTTTTTACTGAAACATATGTTTGTTTCTTGGTGAAAATAATAAAATTATGTTTCTATCATTGGAAAAATGACATTTTCACATGTTACACCCAGATTAAACCAGATAAACTTGATAATAGTATACTATTATTCTAGATAAAAAGACTGTTCTGCGGATGATGATGAATTTCTTTATGATAGGGTCTGTGTATTATTTGTCTCACATTTATTATTAAGCTCTTCCAGTTTTGAGCTGTCAAATATTCTACTCATATGATTACATCTTTAAAAAAGAACAATAAAATGGATGCAACCCCTAAACATGAATATATAATATATACGAGGAAATTCTCCACTGGTAGTAAACATGTAAATCAAGATGATCATTTTGCCTTGTCAACCAGGACAAATTACCACCTAGTGTGTTCCTGCAATGTTTTTCTTTTTTTTTGGATGTTTCACTCTTGTCGCCCAGGCTGGAATGCAATGGTGCGATCTTGGCTCACCGCAACCTCTGCCTCCCGGGTGCAAGCGATTCTCCTGCCTCAGCCTCCTGAGTAGCTGGGATTACAGGCGTGCACCACCACACCCGGCTAATACTGTATTTCTAGTAGAGAAGGGGTTTCTCCACGTTGGTCGGGCTGGTCTTAAACTCCCAACCTCAGGTGATCTGCCTGCCTCAGCCTCCCAAAGTGCTGGGATTACAGGCGTGAGGAGCCGCCGCGCCCGGCCCTTGCAATGTTTTTCTATAGCCTTGCCTTCAGAACGTTGTAAAAGCCACTGTGGCAATCGCGCAACGTACCGTTTGCATCAGAGCTGAATCAGGTCCAGGCTCCCTCCCAGCTCTCTGAACTGCACATGTTCTGTTAGGATCGTGGTGTTTTGTCTGTTCCCTCCATGTCTCCCCTGACTAACAAAGCACAGGCAGAGAGCAGGCACCCACGAAGCTATTTGACTCTATTAATTCCATGTATCCATTAAAATGTATTTAAGAATGTAATCCATGTGGAATGTTTTTGGCAGTAAGGTATAAAGCAGTGTTCTTTAATCCCTCTTCACATGAATGAACTCAATTTCCCAACTGATTTTTCTCGAATAATTTTTTTCTCCAATGGTCTGAAATACCTTCTTTACTACACTAAAATGTCCTGTATGCTGAGATGTGTGACTTAATACTGTTTCACTGTTTGTCTATTATTCCCCAAGAATCTTAGTTGCCAAATTTGTATATTTTGATATCTAACAAGGCTGTTCTAGCTTATCAATCTGTCTTTTAAAAAAATTATTAGCTCTTCATACTTCCTTAGATAAACTTCAGAGTTAACCTGTAAAATCCCAAATGCGCAGCCTATACTACTCCTTTGGGAGTTAGAAACTACATTAAATTTATATAAGCTAAGTGGACATTTTTACTCATTCCAGTGTAAAATGTCTATCATGTTATTCAGGCCTTTTATTCCATCAGAAAAAAAACCTTTTTTTATCAGTGGTACATTCCTTGTTTAGCTTATTTTAATATAAATATAATATAAAATTGTAATATACATGTATGGATTTATATAATATACATAACATATGTACACATACATGCACACACATATATTTTGTTTTCATGTGTTATTGGCAAGGATTGGCTCAAGTGTGATGACAAACGAACCTAGTTTTCTTTACGATTTTACTCTCTAAAACAAGGTGTTTTTAGTATTTGACACATAGTTTTTACTGTGACAAGGAAATTTCATTCCAGTTCTAATGTCTGTCGTTACTAAGAATGGCTGTTAAATTTTATTAAATATCTTTTCAGTAAAAACTGAGATGCTCATATAATTTTTTTCAGTCATTTCATACTTTAAATTTCTTTCCATGTTTGCTATTTTTACAGGAAGTAATTCAATTATATTTGCAGTTCTAATTGCATAAAGTTGTATCCAGCAATTTTGTAATTTTAAAATGATTTCTATTTATATGGGTACCCCTCTCTGTGTATCTACAGAAAACCACTGTCCCAGTTCAAGCAGTCAGGCAGAGACAGAGAGAGAGAAAGCCCACGCAAGAGAGTGAGACCGTGCCTGTGTGCACACACAATTCACTTTACTGAGTCCACTGATGCAAACGCTCAGCTCATCTGGAAATACCTCACAGACACACCCAGAAATAATGTTTAACCAGATAACCTGAGCATCCCTTAGCCCAGTCAAGTTGACACATAAATTAACCATCACACCTGGGTAATGTGACATTCAATAACCTAGTTCAGTAATCTTTCAGATTCCAGTAAACATGCAGGGCATCCTAAAATTGTAGATTAACATTTCCGAGAGGATTCCCTTCACTCACAGAACGAGTTTATTCAGTTGGAAAGGTAGAAAAAAAGCATCAAATTGTGAGGTCATTTGGTAAATGATGAAGTGGTCTTTATTATAAAGGACACCCTTTGAGTTCTACTGATACAGGTATATACGCACACAGGGCATGGACCCATATAGGCAACTACTACCCACTGCTAATACACTGTCTGACAGTCAGTTCAATCTTCATTTATTTAACATGAGATCTGAGTTTACAGATTTCAAGTGTTTATGGCCAAATGGGATAACTGAGCAAGAGTTACATGATAGGATGCCTATTCATGTAACAAATGATGAGTATAACTCACTATGGTGTGTGTGTGTGTGTGTGTGTGTATACATTTCCTGTCGCTCCCCACCTGTACACTTGAAACTTGAATGAGGTAAGATTACAGCTCAGGGGATAACACAGTCACTGGTATTACGTTTAAGGTGGCAGTTACTGATAATGCAGACATGCTGATATCTACAACCCATCACTGACTCATAACATTAATGTAGTATGCCCAGCACTTTGGAAACGAAATGGAATAAAAATGACCACAGTGTGGTGCCTGTGGTAACAGTAGATTTTGCTTTGTGAAAGTTATGTTTCTGTTAAATGTATACATGTGGTGGGTCATTGCTATAAGCTAAAAATAAAATCCTGGCCGGGCCATGGTGGCTCACACCTGTAATCCCAGCACTTTGGGAGGCCAAGGTGGGCAGATCACCTGAGATTAGGAGTTCAAGACCTGCCTGGCCAACATGGGGAAAGCCTGTCTCTACTAAAAAATATAAAAATTAGCTGGGCATGGTGGCAGGTGCCTGTAATCCCAGCTACTCAAGAGGTTGAGACGGGAGAATCGCTTGAACCCAGGAGACGATGGTTGCAGTGAGAGAAGATCGCGCCACTGCACTCCAGCCTGGGCGGCTGAGCGAGACTCCGTCTCAGAAAAAAAAAAAAAATCCTAAGGCCCCAGCAACAGAATGAACCCCTCTTGGCCAAGGAGGCCCTAGGAAAACTTTAACAATGGAATTTCCAGCCACAATGGGAAGAAAGGTGAGATGCCCCTCATTATGCCCACTCCTTGCCGGAGTTTAAGCTCAAGCGACCACTATTCCTGTTAAAAGAGGTGGTAAGGCTGACCACACCGTCTGAGGCAGTAAGAAACCAAATTACAAACAAGACCTAAGGCCATACCCGGCAAGAGACAGCCACGCCGCAGGCCATCAGTCTTGCTACACAGCATCCTCAACTTAGAATTCCCTTCTGCTGACTCCAGCACTTACAGCCCTACTCCTTCAACCAACTGCAAATAAAGAATCTCTGAATCCACCTAGAATCTGTAAGCCCCCACTTCAAGTTTCACGCCTTTCTGGCCAAACCAATGTGTAACTTCCATGTACTGATTGATGTCTTTGCCTGTAACTCCCCCCGGCTTAAAAAGTATAAAACCAAACCGTAATCCGAGCGCCCGGGGTGCACTTTCTCAGGACTCCTTGAGAGTGGGTTGGTTTCCTGGCCTGCAGTCACCCATATCAGCTCAGAATCAACTTCTTTAAAATACGTTACAGAGTTTGGTTTTTCTGTTATCATTGTTTAGAAGATATTTCTTATTGTGGTTGAGGAAAAGTCTGAAAGCCACTGCCCTAGCCTGTGGCTCTTGCCTGTAATCCCAGCTAACTGGGAGGCTGAGGTGGGAGGTTCACCTGAGCCCAGGAATTTCAGGCCAGCCTGGGCAATATAACAAAACCCTGTATAAAAATGTATAAAAATAAAAAACAACTTACACAGTTTGTTCTTAACACATACCTCCCTACCACCCCCGCAAAAAATAAAAACTCAGTTTTCCTTATCAGTTTCTTCCTAGATAATTGAGATCTTCTGAGATCATCTTAAAAGCCCCAAAGGAAAGACCACATTTGTAATATACAAGCTAGAATATCAGTCATGCTTCTGTTCTTCTTGCTCTCTTAGATGGTATTGTTTAAACACACAATAGAGGTTTAGAGAAGACCAAAGAAATTGGAAGAAAACTTCAACTAGGCTTTGAAAAACTGGCACATTTTAAGCAAGGCAGAGGGAACCAGCAGGAACAGGCAGGACATGCCGGGGTTGGGGGGGTGGTGTGGGCATGAGTGTGCTCAGAAGAGCAGACGTGGGGATCACAGCGGGGTGTGCAGAGCGATGAGGACTCAGGATGAGGGGGCAGCAGACAGGATGAACCAGGGATTAAAAAAAAAAAGGATTTGTGGGGAGGTAGGATGGCCACAGGGCCGCGGACCCAACGTCCGGTGGGACAGAGCTATGGATCGGCTTTGTAAAGTTCCATCTCTCTGTGGGAGAGACTGAATTAGAAACTGAGGAACCTGTTTGATTAGGTCTCCCTGCCCTGATTGCTCTTGGTCACTTGCTTTTTATTTTTCGTTTCCTTTTTCCATGAAGCTGAAGGCTGCAGTATCTGAACACCTGAGCACTGAACGCTGAAACTTAACTTTCACTGGCTACTTTACAAGATAACACAAGGCACATTGTAATGGTTGCTTCACTTGTTTCCAGCAACCTGGGCCAGTTCTCGTCCAGTGCAATGGGCTGAGACCACCAACACTTTCAGTGGGCCTTTATCTTCAAGAGTTCTTATAAAATGATGTGTGCACGTGAAAAATATTTATATATACAAGGTAAAATGACTATCAAATCCATAATTAAAATTTTGTAAGAGGTGACAAAAAATCACTTCTAAGAGACAACCTGCTATGACATATTAGAAATTACTAAGAGTAGCCCAGAGAACAAGACTGACTGTCAGCGAGTGAAGATAAAAAACTGGAAAGAATGTAAAGGAAGGATGAAGCAATCGTGCATGGTGGTCCTTTACCAAATTGAGAAGGAACACCCGAGATGAACGATCTCTGAAGATGAGAGACACTGCTCTCAGGAAGGAACAGACTGGCCAAACACGCAGTAACTCATCTCCATATTCTAGGAAATGAGTTAATACTGATAATAAATACAGAATTTGCAGCACCCACTGTGTGCTGTGCCGTTATAAATGCTACAGCTCTCCTCAGGCTTTCATATGACAGCCTCGGGGCTGCTGCTGTTCGCCTGAAGCCACGGGCTGATGGGGCAGGACGATCCTTTTCGTATGGGGACAAGGAATGGGAATTGTTAAATAAGTCCCCCAAAAGTAAAACTGAAACATAAATGGTGGTTAAGAGGAAGGGCAGACGTGGAAGTTAGCTCTGAGGCTCACTGTGATGACCCCACGAGGTACTCAATACAATGGTAGCATGTGGGGGCTTTACTTTTACAGGTGGCTTCTGTTTTCATTACTATGAGATGTGCAGCAGATGTCTTCATTTACGTATAGCCCGGGAGATGGGAAAAATTAAGCTGGTTTCCAGTCTTGTGTCTGAAGAGGTAAGTTTATTTAAACAATTAGCACAAAATGGCCAAACAGAAGTTGCTCTGATTTAACCTAATTTTATGATTTAACTAGAAAAGAAAGTCTAAAAGTATTTTACCGTCTGGGTTGGAAAGTCAATTTAAGTTAAACAGGATTTTTAGCAGCATCTCAACCATTTATAAAAGGCCCTCAAAGTGAAGTAAGTCTCAAAGTTTTATCACCTCTGTTAGCCTTCCTGACCTCAAGTGAATCACCCACACAGAGACTGTATCTGGAGAATTCATGATCTCTACCTACCTTTTTTTCAAAGAATTTTTTTCTTAACTTGGCGTCTGTGGGAGGTACTGTTTCCCTCAGGTTTCTGTACCACTTTCTGACAACGTATCCTCTCCAGTAGGCTTGGATTCTAAAACACAGATATTTGAAAATGACTAATTTATGATGACTCTGAACCAACTACTATACCTCAGTAGCTGTTATAAGCCCTGTGCTATATAAGGCCCTGGGGAAATTATAGTGGCCAAGAAGAGAGATAAAATCCCACTATTTAAAAAACAAGTTAGGCTGGGCACGGTGGCTCAAGCCTGTAATCCCAGCACTTTGGGAGGCCGAGATGGGCGGATCACGAGGTCAGGAGATCGAGACCATCCTGGCTAACACAGTGAAACCCCGTCTCTACTAAAAAATACAAAAAACTAGCCGGGGGAGGTGGCGGGCACCTGTAGTCCCAGCTACTCGGGAGGCTGAGGCAGGAGGATGGCGTAAACCCGGGAGGCGGAGCTTGCAGTGAGCCGAGATCCGACCGCTGCACTCCAGCCTGGGCGACAGAGCGAGACTCTGTCTCAAAAAAAAAAAAGAAAAAAAAGAAAAAAAACAAGTTAGTTGTCACAGCCTGACCTGTAAGTGTCTGCTTAGCGCCAAATGGGCCTGGCGTCCTCACCTGGTCACACACTTTATTCTGAACAGGCGAGCCCCATCGTGTATCACTCGGGTTTGATACTGGTTCTTTCTACAGAGAGGACACGTTTTCTTGTTTGTGAACTTTTCAAAAGCCTGAAGACATGCCTGAAGAAAAACATTTCACTTAAAATTTTACAATTACTTATAAACAACGTCTTTACTTCCAATGTTAGTGTTCTAATTACAGTGTTCTTTTCTCCCATAACTATGAAACTTAGCCCAATTTAGGTTATCAAGTGGGGAAGTTTCATCAGGTGCTACCACCTTCCTCATGACACCTGTTCCAAAAGTGATTTCTTACAAGAATATACATGCAAAGACATCACAAACTTCTGAAATCCACTAGCACAAAGGTGAGTCATGCGTGTCTATGGGATCACATGCAGATCGATCATTTGATTTTAGCTGTCACTGACACACATTACTGACAACAATCTGTTACATAAACATTTGTGGTTCTTTTGTCACAAAACTCATGATTTTCAAAATAGGATGAATTGTACTGTAGCCTACAGTCACGTTTCTTTAACTATAGATGGTGGTGATGAATAAAATAAATGGCTCTTCTCAGGAGCCTTGAAAATGACTATAGTTTCTCTGCGCTGTAAGAGCGATGTGTGGGGCACCTGAGCAGGCGTGAGGGGCGGACTTACTCTGTGGAACACATGGGAGCATGAAAGCAGCACCTGTTCATGAGGAAACAGAACGACATTGAAGTTGACAAAAGAGAAGCAGCATGAATGCAACAGTTAAACTCCTGAATGCTTAGAAGGTAAGCTGTATTATTTCTTTAAAAATTAAAAAGGCAAATTTATAACTTTGATGTGTATACTATTTATTGTTTGTTTAGCACAGCACAAGTATATACTCTAAACAAGAAAAATTAATGATCTGAAATATCAAATAAACACATGAAGTTTGATTTATAACTATTAAAATGAGTGTATACTTAAGAGCGAAACAATGACAAAATGAGTGTTTCCCTTAGATGCGGGCAAAGACTGCAAACTGGAGGGGTGAGGAGGGGGGCCTGTCCAGTGGGGCCAGGGAAACGCTAAGTAAATACCATTTAGGTCTTTGTTCAGCTCAGTTATGCCCCCCAGTTTTTGTGAAATCATAGCCCTACTGAGATATAATTCTGACAGTCTTAAATTTAAATAGCAACACATCATGGAGACATAGGAGTCATTTTTTTTTTTTAATGCAGGGAGTGTGATCACAAGAAAACTTCACCTTTCTGTGACCCAAATTCCCCACTAAACAGTGATATTCTGGGCTGTGACAAAAGACTGAAGCTTAGACCAAATGAAGGCGGCAGTGGGTACTCAGTAGAAGGGACAGAGCCACCAGCCCACCAGCGCCAGGCCCTGCGGGCTGCCACACGAAGGCCAGGCTTCCCTTGGGGCGGGGCCGCTTCCAGCAATGGGGAGGAAAGTGGGGAACTTGTGAGACGGAGCAAAGCGGTGGGGGCAGGCGGAGGGTTTCCCCTTTCTGTCAAGAATCTGACTCGGGTGACTGCAGTCTGGGGCCCTCCCGGGTGAGGTTTCAGTCTCAGGCGGCCCAGGATGCCTGCTGTGGGGAA
The DNA here is from genome assembly GCF_008728515.1 of Papio anubis. Taxonomy (NCBI): domain Eukaryota; kingdom Metazoa; phylum Chordata; class Mammalia; order Primates; family Cercopithecidae; genus Papio; species Papio anubis. The sequence continues at coordinate 2,614,107 of NC_044979.1, forward strand.
AACTTAACAGTTTTTAAAGTGAATCCCACCTGCCTTCACTCAATGTGTGCTTTTCTTCTTAAATGGAAGAAATACAGAAATAAGTAGAACTCAGAAAGTTGTAAAACCTTTTCTTGAAACTTATTGCCAAGAGTAAGTCTGAATTGAATAAACTCAGTAATATGGGTCCTTTTTTATTACTACCGTTGAATAGCAATCTTTTCTATACTTCATTCATCCTTTATAGAATACTTTTCAGTGTTTCCTCAACATACATTCTATCTATATTGAGCAACATTAGACTCCAGTATATTAAAGTGTTATCTTTTTAAATGTCCACAAATATTTCTTATTGGCAAACATTCTCTGGTGTAACAAAAATCAAGGAGTAAGTGGTGGAAAACATACTAAAAATGGCCTAGAAGGTAGGACTGGATTCCAGCAGGACTCCATACTTTCTAAGCTGGCCTACTATGAACCATTTGAATTATTTTTTATTTCCTCATCTGCTAAATGGGCACAATGCCTACTATATGAAATTAATTGAAGGCCCTCTGAAATCATTAAATGTTGTAAAAATGCCAACTATTGTTTATAACTAAGGAAAAATCTGAACACGGAAACGATCATTAGAAGTGCCAAATATACAGGATAGGTTCTATATCAAAACCAAATAAAAATAATAGAATTTAGGGAGAAATTTATAAAAAACAGAAAGAAATGTTGGGCAGGGTACACTCTGATGCCCATAAGATACTAACTTTCACTTTTCATTCTTCATACAGACACTCCAGGCTCGATATTTTAGTATAAGAAAGAGGTTGCTTAGCCAGAAAGACACCCTCTGATTTTATTCACAGTTTTGCTACCTAAAGTACTAAATTATCCTAGACAATTTGTGGTTTTAGGGCTAAAATCTGTCCAAAATACCCAACTTTCACATACGTAAGATTAGGTCCTGATAGAGAAATGGAATAAGTATGTCTAAAGTAACTTATGAATTCAAATTAGTGAAGAGAAGTGTAACTGTTGTGAGCTTTCTGCAGATGAAACTTACTCAAATTCAGCGAAGACTCAGAGTTCATTTGCCCAGACTGTAATAAGCCTGGGTTCCCAGGCTACGAACTCCAAGGCTGATTTTAACTGTATTTGCTGTATTTTCTCAGCAAATCTCTGAGGGCCTGCTATGCAGGAAGCGTCATGCCACACTCCGTGGGAAATCATTACAGGGCAATCGTGCGCGCGCACACACACACACACTTCTGATAAATCTAAGTGTCCCCAACTTCAAGAGACTGTTTTTTTAGTTAGGCAGACAAAATATGTATAGAAAAAACCCTACATGCATTCTCTCTCTCTCTCTCTCTCTCTGTGTGTGTGTGTGTGTGCGTGTGTGTGTGTGTGTGTGTGTATTATCTGTTAACCCAGAGTAGTATCATCAATCTTACTATGGTAAAGTTTCATGAATAGAAATCATTAAAAGATTTTACTTTTCTTAAAGATTTTCTCATAAATTCTTTGGAGACATTCAAGCACAGTTTTTTTTTTTTTTCTTTTCTTTTCTGACTCAAATCACAAAACAACGTAAGAGTTCCTCTGCTTTCATCCTTCCCGCACTGGGCACAGCTGCTCCTGGGAAGCCCCCCAGTTGTCTGCACGGCCACATGGGGCCTGTTGAACAGAAACATTCCTTTTGTACAAACGTTAGTACTTGAGAATACCAGTCAGTAAACAAACAAAACTATTTAATGAGGGTGTTTAGCTCTTCACACACTTTAATTAATGGAAAAGAAAATGGAAGTGTGTGAGGCTCACACAAGAGGATGAAACTGGGAAAAGGAAGCCTGGAATCTTAGGCTCCAGCTCTGGGCCTCATCCCTAGGAAACAGCCCAGGATTTCTCTAGCTCACCCTCATACGCTAAACACCTGAGGTCGAAGCTCGAATTCTTCTTTACAGATGGGGCACGGCTGCACCGAGTCCCCTTGCAGGAGGGAGCGCTGTTTCACCTCCTCCCATTCATCAGATGACAGCTGAGGTGGTGGAGGCCCAATAAGGCCCAACTTCTGTGCTAAAGGAAGACAGCAGACAGCACAGACAGCAGTTAGAATGTCTTTTAGCATATGGCACCCACCTATAATTTTAATGACACCATTTGCAAACAATTATTAAAGAACTACATATAGATCACATACTTTATTTCATAATAGAAGCTGTCCCTTGGTATCCACAAGGAAAGTGTTCCAGGACGTCTAAAGGATGCTCAAGTCCCTGACAGAAGATGGTGGAATATCTGCATACAACCCATGCATATCCTCCTGTATACTGCCAATCATCTCGATTACCAATAATTCCTAATGCAAGTGCTATGTAAATAGCTGTTATACTATATTGTTTTTAATTTGTATTATTTTGATTGTCCTATTGTTATTTTTTACTCCTTTGTTAAAATTTTGATTTGTGGCTGGTTGAATCTGTGAATGCCAAACCCACAGACACAAATGGCAGACTGTACAGAGGACGCTGTTTTCCTATGAGGGCACAGAAGGCAGTGGTGAGAATACCTTACGTTTTCAATACATTTGTTTTTTATTTACAAAGAATTTCCCATACCTTACTTCATTTCCCAATAGTTCAATAAGGCAAGCAAGAATGATATCCCATTTTATGAAAGAAAAACTGAGGAATACTAATTGTTCACACGTATTGGCCCAAGGTTCTCCCAGTTCTCACCTGCTTCAGCCCTCAGCACTGCCTCTCCCAGTTCACCTTGCTCTGCCACCAGTGGCCTCTACATCAATCCTGCACCTCCTCTGCTAAAACCTTCCTGTGACGTATCATCATGGTCAGAATAAAGTTCTTATTTCAATAACACATGGGTACCCAGCATGTGCTGACTGGCATCGAGCTGACAGTGTGGTGGGAAACACTTGCCTTGAAAAGCAACCGCAATATCCTCAGGCAAAATGCAGGAAGTGAAGTGTCACCTTTTACCACCTCCCCGCACCCCAAAGAAGGGTCAATGCATACAAAGGCATTGACCTACAAGGATATCTTCAGAAATAGAAGACAAAATGTTACATTAACAAAACATGACAGGAAGCTATGAAGGGACACTTTGAGTACAGAAAGAGCTCTTGGGCTTTTAGAGTAGAAATGTGAACGTCCACTGAAAGGCTGGAAGAGAAAGCTAAGATACAGTCTGGAGTTACTTAACAACAGGCGATTGTTAAGAAATGTGCCGTTAGGTGATTTGGTCGTCTTGCTAACATCACAGTGTATGTACACATGCTTAGCTGGTACAGCCCACCACACATCAAAACTACACGGTACAGCTGATTAGACTGCACACCTGCACAGCATGCTACTGTTCTGAATACTGCAGGTAACTGTAACACAATGGTAAGGATCTGTGCATCCAAACACAGCAAAGGTACAGTAAAAATATGTATAAAGGTTAAAAATGGTGCATGTGGAGAGCACTCACCATGAATGGAGCTTGCAGGCCTAGAAGTTGCTCTGGGTGAGTCAGTGAGTGAGTGATGTGTGAGTGTGAGGGCCTAGGACATGACTATACACCACTGTAGACTTCATAAACAGTCTATACTTACACTAAATTTGTAAAAATGTATTTTCTTCAATAATAAAGTTAGCTTACTATAACTTTTTTACTCTCTAAACTTTTAAATTTTTTAACTTTTTGACTCTTTTGCATAACATTTAGCTTAAAACACTATGTTGTCCAGGCTGGTCTCAATCTCCTGACCTCGTGATCGTCCCGTCTCGGCCTCCCAAAGTGCTGGGATTACAGGCTTGAGCCACCGCACCCAGCCTCAAAATTTTTTTTAAACTATTTTGTTAAAAACGAAGACACAAACACACATATTAGCCTAGGCCTACATAGGGTCAGAGTTATCAAGATGTCACAAAGTGGTAGAAATTTTTCAACTCCATTATAACTTTATGGGACCACTGTAGTTTGTTGTTGACTGAAACACTGCTATATGGCACGTGACTGTAATCTCACAGAAAAACATATATCAGGAGACAGAAAATAAGAAAATCAAGGGACTGGTCTAGGTGGTGGTGTGACATCTGAAAAACTAGCATTCTAGAAAGAAAACATGGAAAATGGGAAGTAAAAATTTTAAAGAAAATAGTCCAAAACATCTCCCAGAAGCAAAGGACATGAGCTTCTGGTTTGAGAGGGCCCAGCAAGTACCCAGAACACCGAGTCCCATTACTGTGAGAATCTCGGAGACAGAAAGCAGACTCAAAAAAAAAAAACAGGCCTCAAAAAAGGATCAGGATCAGAACTGCATCAGACTCATCCACAGCACTCCAGACAGGAGAAGACAATTCCTTCAAAATTCGGAGGCAGGAAAGATTTCCATATCAAGATTCCTTATTAGCTACAATCAAATGTGAGAAAAGAACAAAGCCATTGCTATGCACTGAGCTTCTGTCTGGGTCTCCTCTGCACTCCCCCAGTGAGCTACTGACAGAGGAGCTACGCCACCGCGAGGGAAGAAACCACGGAGGAGGCCACCATGACGTCCAGGCAGAGAGAATCCAAGGAGAGAGCCTGGGGTCCCGGGATGCTGCTCAAGAGGGAGCCCGGGGAGGTGCCAGGGGAGAGAACCACAGAGATTCCAGAAGCAACGTCCTCATCCATAAAGTACCCTGGTATATTTTAATGTATTGAGAGAATGTATTTCTGGAGACTTTAAGGATGAATCAGTGATGAATGATGATAGAGGAAACTAAAACATGTGAAAAAATAAGACATAACTTCAGGGAAAATAGAAAAATGTCTGAGAAGGAAACTGTAATATAGAACACCACATGGCTCAGCTGTGAGTGAAGTCACGGAATTGTAACAGAGTAAACACTGAATGTATATTAGTCTAACCACAAGTTATGAAAACATTATGCTAAATCTTGATCTTCTACAGTAAGAAGAGAGATCCAGAACTGAAAATTAACAAAACAGCAGTGCAGACATGTTATTTAGAAATATTAAAAATAGGGCCGGGCGTGGTAGCCCACACCTGTAATCCCAGCACTTTGGGAGGCCGAGGTGGGCAGATCACCTGAAGTCAGGAGTTTGAGACCAGCCTGGCCAACATGGTGAAACCCTGTCTCTACTAAAAATACAAAAATTAGCCAGGTGTGGTGGTGCACACCTGTAATCTCAGCTACTCGGGAGGCTGAGGTACGAGAATCGCTTGAACCTGGGAGGCGGAGGTTGCAGTGAGCTGAGATTACACCACTATACTCCAGCCTGGGTGACAGAGCAAGACTCTGTCTCAAAAAAAAAAAAATAAATAAATAAAATAAAAATAATACCAGAAGAATGAACCAAAGGATTTGAAAATGACTGCTTTAGAGTAATGCCCCAAAAAGGTCAAGGGACTGCTACACTTTCTGTTATAATCCTCATAGAACTATTTTACTTCTGAAACTATGCCCATGGAGCTTCTGATAAGAATCAAGCAGCTACAAGTGTGATGACCGCTATGGAGAACGGCATGCAGGTCTTGGATGAGGAGCTGTGACCCCAGAGAAGGTTACCTGACCAAAGTGGCATTAAATGGAGACCCGCAGGGTGAAGAGTAACAGCAGTGGGTGAAGGGGGAGGTTTTCTAGATGGAGGAAAAGGATGTGCAGATGGCCATTAGTGAGAGAGCACTTGGCCTGCAGAGAAACAAAGGAAACAGTAAGACTGAAGAGGCTGAGACTGAGGTTGCAGAGGAGGGGCGCTGCCTCAGGCCAGCTCTTTGCCTTTGGCTCAAGGTGTGGGAGCAGGAAGAGACAGGGCCCCCAGCGCCACTCGTCTTCTTCAGGGAGAGAGGGGGGCCCCGGCGCCACTCCTCCTCTTCAGGGAGAGACGGGGCCCCCAGCGCCACTCCTCCTCTTCAGGGAGAGATGGGGCCCCCAGCGCCACTGCTCCTCTTCAGGGAGAGATGGGGCCCCCAGCGCCACTGCTCCTCTTCAGGGAGAGATGGGGACCCAGCGCCACTCCTCCTCTTCAGGGAGAGACGGGGACCCGGCGCCACTGCTCCTCTTAGACCTGGGTGGGCGCTTGCTGCACACTCCAGACTCTGCTATGGTCAATGCCAACTGCTTCAACTTCAAGCATCCACATCTCCCCATCATGCAAACCTGGTCTTATATTTATAAACTAATCAAGACCTTAGAACGGGAGGGAAGGTAAATAATTGTATTGACAGATTTCAGCAAACTGCTGTGTTCTCTGGCCACAAGGCAATAATGTTGAAAATCAGTAGCACGTCCAGCACTCATCTTGCCTGCAGAACACACTGCGCATCGGTGGAAATGGGCTCAGCCTCACAGAGGTCTACTGATGGATCTAAGCACGTCATGGAAGTCTTGCTACCCTTTGCCAATTTTTAGGCTATCAGTGGGCATGTGACCATCTCAGGTGAAGCGGAAGGAAGGTCTGTTGGGAACTTTCTCCCCTGCCTTTCCAGCTCATCCCTTGTTGTTGAGGACTGACCCTGGGGCTGTGCACCCTCTTGTGTCCATGCACAGGGCAGCAGCACCCGACGGCAGCACCGGAAGGAGGCTGGTCCCGGCAAACATCAATAAGCCACCAAACCAGAACTGCTGTGAACAATGACACACACCGTTAAGGCTGACATCACTTTCAGTGTGTTGTTCGTATACTTGCAGCCAAACGCATCCTAATCCATCACCTCTCCTCACCCCACTTAAAGGAACAAAAGAGCCTCAGGCCCAGATGGTTTTACAATCGAGTTACCCCAGACTTTTAAGGAACATATCATCCCTATTTTCTGTTATTCCAGAATACTGAACAAGAGGGAACACTGCCCAACTTATTTGGTGAAGCTTATATGGCTTTGATAATAAAACCAGACAAGGACAATCATAGTCCAGGGTAATCCATGGTTAAACGTCAAACATCCTGAACGAGAATCAGTTATCAGAATGCAACAGTGAATTTGAAAAACACCGTGGGCAAGTAGGGTTTATTCAAGCTATGCACAAAGATTCAATATCAGAGTCTGTCACTGTAATTTACGGCACAAACGAACTCAAGGAGAAAACCCACAACAAACATGTTCATCTAAAAAGCTGCAGGAAAACAGCATCTAAAAAAGTACACCTATTAATGAGTTTAAAAACCTCTAGCAACTTGCTAAAAGGGAAATCCTATAATTAGATAAAGGCCAACAAACACCACAAAACAGAACAATAAACAAAGGGCAAACATCACATAAGTAGGGAAATGAAATGTGTTAGGTTCAGGAACAAGACAGAAACGCTAGGTATTACTACGTGTGTTCACCACAGCTCAGGAGATCCTGTCCAGATTGAAAACAAAGCGGGGCAAAAGAAGAAGGGGCATAAAAGTAGAAAGGCACAGACAATGAGAATCACTGCAGAGATCAACTGACTTACTCAGAAAACCCCTAGAAGTCGGAGACAAAAAGATCTAAATGGTGTGAGATGCCACCATATTTGTGGATCAGATGATAACATTGTAAATATGGTATTTCCCCCATCTACAAATCCAATTCAAAAAACATCTCCAGCAGAATTTTATGTAGAAAATGAGGCAGCTTTAGAGGAAAAAAAAGAGGAAAGGTCTTTTCCTAGCAGCTATTAAGACATATAACAAGACTCTATTAATCAAAACAGTGCAATACTGACATAGAAGCAGAAGCCTTGGAAGGAGAGAACAGAACATGCTTTAACCTCATTTAACCACGATTTTCCCAGTATCATAAGCAACACAAACTGTGGCGACATCTAAATGTGAAATGTAAAAGGTTAAAGAAAATGTGGAAAAATCCTTGCACTCTCAGAATGGTGAAGAATATCTTAAATCTCCTCCAAGCAGCAATAACGTGAAAAACAAAAACAAAAACAAAAACAATGGATTTAACATTAATCAGAATGAAAATTGTATTCAATATAAAATGACAGATATAATTTAAAAGATGGTAAAAGAACAGAAGATATTTTCACTGGCTAAATCAACAAGAGATTACTATGTAGAATATGCAAAGAACTCCAGTAAATCAGCAAGAAAAGACAGAAATCCAAGTGGAATATTACATATAGATAGTAAAGAGCATATGGTTCAATGTCATTAGTAACTAATATGCACAATCAATATTTCTTCCATAAAGAGGTCCTGAAAAAAGGTCTCATGTATTTTCCTTAATAACTTTACTTATTTTCCAAATTGGGACGTTCCTCTTTATGTCTAATTTAAATTTTTCCTGATTAAGATTGATTATGATGAAACTATTTGGTCATCTACATTTTAAACCACACAGGCACAACAGAGGATCTTCACTAAACTGTTGTATGACATTATTCCAAGTCTCAACATGTTCATGAGCCACACTGTTTTCTAGAAGACAACAAGCTTGTTAGCAGAAGTTCAGAGGAAGACAGCATCAAACATCTCCCCTGGCACTGCTGTGGGAAGAGGTCCCCTCCACCTTGTGCGACTCCAACACAACAGGCCTTCCAGCACCTCCAGATCCATCTGACCTGTGCTAGGACACATGGTCCTCAACCAAACCTATTTTCTACGCCCACCATTTAAAAATCATATTTCTAACTTTTCAGTTTAAAATAATTTCAGATTTACAAAAGGTTGTAAAAACAGTATGAAGAATTCTCAACAAAGGACTAGTATCCAGAATCTACCAGGAACTCAAACAAATCAGCAAGAAAAAAAACCTCTAGCAACTTGCTAAAAGGGAAATCCTATAATTAGATAAAGGCCAACAAACAACACAAAGGATGTGTCTACCCAAAGGAAAAGAAGTCACTATATGAAAAAGACACATGCATACGTATGTTTATTGCAGCCCAATTCACAACTGCAAAGATATGGAACCAACCTAAGTGCCCATGAACCAATGAGTAGATAAAGAAAGTATGGTATATATACACCACAGAACACTACTCAGCCCTAGAAATGAATGAAAAAATGTCTTCTGCAGCAGCTTGGATGGAGCTGGAGGTCATTATTGCAAGTGAGGTAACTCATGTTGTGTGTTCTCACTTATAAGTGGAAGCTAACGTATGGGTATGCAAAGGCGTACAGAATGGTATAATGAACATTGGAGACTCAGAAGGCAGAGGGTGGGAGGGGTGTGGGATTAAAAAAACTGCACGTTAGGTACAATGTACACTACTCTGGTGGTGGGTGCACTAAAATCTCAGAATTCACCACTATATAACTCATCCATGTAACCAAAAACCACTTGTACCACAAAAGCTATTGAAATAAAAATAAATAAAAAAGAAGAAACACACACAAAAAGCAAACAAACAAAAAAATCAAAAAATAGGCCAGGCGTGGTGGCTCACACCTGTAATCCCAACACTTTGGGAGGCTGAGGCAGGTGGATCACCTCAGGTCAGGAGTTTGAGACCAGCCTGGCCAACATGGCAAAACCCCGTCTCTACTAAAAATACAAAAATTAGCAGGGTGTGGTGGCACACACCTGTAATTCCAGCTACTTGGGAGGTTGAGGCACGAGAATCGCTTGAACCCAGAAGGCAGAGGTTGCAGTGGGCCGAGATTGTGCCACTGCACTCCAGCCTGGGCAACAGAGCAAGACTCCACCTCAGTAAAACAAAACAAAATGAAATTTCAACATGAGCTTTGGAGGGGACAAACATTCAAACCATAGCCTAGCCACTGTGAGCTGTCAAAAGACCTCTTGCACCTATCAACACAGTAATATATGTGAGTAGTGGATAAGGAACAAAGTCTGAAAAGTACTCAGCTTTATGTTGTGAAAAAGTCTTCCAGACAACAAATGTAAGTGAAGGATTCTGTTCTCATTGATGCCAAATCTTTTTTTTTTTTTTTTTTTTTTTTTTGAGACGGAGTCTCGGTCTGTCGCCCGGGCTGGAGTGCAGTGGCCGGATCTCAGCTCACTGCAAGCTCCGCCTCCCGGGTTCACGCCATTCTCCGGCCTCAGCCTCCCGAGTAGCTGGGACTACAGACGCCCGCCACCTCGCCCGGCTAGTTTTTTGTATTTCTTAATAGAGACGGGGTTTCACCGTGTTAGCCAGGATGGTCTCGATCTCCTGACCTCGTGATCCGCCCGTCTCGGCCTCCCAAAGTGCTGGGATTACAGGCTTGAGCCACCGCGCCCGGCCTGATGCCAAATCTAAATGGAAGTTCTCCCCTATCAGGGGCACACTTGATGTACTGGGTTGAATAGCGTCATCTCAAAATTCTTGTTCACCCGGAACCTCAGGATGTTGACATTATTTGGAAATAGAGTCTTTGCAGATGTAGTTAAGATGAGGTCATACTGGTTTAAAGTTGGCCCTACATCCAATGAATGGTATCCTTATAAGAAGAGGAAAGGGAGGGTACAATCACACGTAGAGAAGAAGATTGTGTGAAGTCAGAGACAGAGACTGGAGTGATGCTGCCACAAGCTAAGCAATGCCAGGAACCACCAGGGAAAGGTAAGTTAGGATTCTCCCATAGAACCCTGCCAATGGTGCCACTTTAGACTTCTGGCCTCCAGGACACTGAGAAAACTTAACCCACCCAGTTTGTACTAATTTGTTGCGGCAGCACTGGGAAACTAATATACTTAAAAACAGCATTTACAATTATAAATGCATAATACATCTCCTTTCTTTTATTAATTAGAAGAAGTGGAATTGATCTGCATGCCTTTATTTACAGGCACAAACTTGTAGCAATACTACACACAGTAAGAATGTGTGTCAAGTTGCATGCTATATGCATCCCACCTATCGTAAGGAAAGAATTTCAATCAGCCATGACGGAGGTAAGGCTGACTTATTTCTATAGAGAATGACATTACAGAATTATTGTCACATGAAAATATGATCAAAGAGTATCCAGCAATCAAAAGAGATGGAAAAAGTATTATAGAGATATTTCAGAAAGCTAATTAATACAAAATATTATTGCTATTTTTATTGATTTTTGTTTAGGATATATTTCATGTTTTTTGAAATTCCTAATTTGTTGCAAGTTTTGGTCTTATTCTAAATAAATATTCACACTTGTAAAAAGAAAATATTATCATATGTTCCTAAACCCAAATGTTAACCTTTTATATAACCCTACTACAAAGATCAAAACCATGAAATTAATGTTGCTATAATCTATCAATTAGCCTACATGCCTTCTGCAGGTCTGGTTCTCTGTCACACTCATGTCTTTTTTCGGAACCAGGATCTGATCCAGGATCACAGACTGCACTTGCAGCTATGTCCTGAGTCTCCTATAATCTGGAACAGTTTCTAGGTCTTCAATTGCTTCTGTTGACTTGACACTTCTGAAGAGTACTAGCAAGGAACTGTGTAGAATGTCTTTCACTTGGGTTGGTCTGAGGTTTCCTCATGATTAAATTCAAATATGCATTTTTGTAAGAAAGCCACAGAAGTGCTGTTGCACCTTTCAGCAGGAGATACGTGAGGCTGGCCCGTGCGTTACTGCTGACCTAACTAGGATTACTTGGTGCAGGCGCTGCCTGCCAAGTGTTACGACTGTACAGCTGAAGTAACTGTGAAGTTACTGTTTTTCTCCCTGCCATGTACTTGCATCTCTGGAGAAACTACCTCAATATTCTGTGTCTGCACATAATTTTTCTCATTCCTAATTTCAGCAATGATGATCATTACTGTGCTGTTTGCCAAAGGTGATTTTCTATCCCCTGTCTACTATCTCTATGAGTTATATTCATTCTACTATAAGGGATTTTTCTTTTCCACCATTTATTTACTCATTTATTTTTATCAATGTGAATCAACAGATATTTCTTTTGTTCTCCCATTTTTACTTATTATCCTACTTGCCATTACTACCTTTACCTTCTTGCTCTAAAGGTCCCCTATCATTTTTAAACTTCAATACATACACACCTTCAATACATACATACCTCTCTGTATAATAAATAAATTATTTCTGTAACATAAAAAATTATACTATTAATCTCAATAGATTTTTTAGCCCTAATAAGCCAAAAGATGAATGACTACATCAGCTTACCCAAAGTCAATGGTGGTGGTTTGGGATCAAGAACATATTCTTTTTCTGAATCTTCTAGTTTGGGGCACTGCATAGTTTTTTTAAGTCCAGTATCTGTTATTGCCTTTGTATCTCTTTTTAGAGATTTGTTCTCTTTCTTCTGTACTTGTGTCTTAGAATGATCTGCAACTGAAAGATTTCGAAGTTGAAGATCACGTAAAATGTGATCTTGTAAAGCAACTGCATTGACTGCCAAGTTATCTTTCTTAGATGAGTGACCCTAAAAGGTAGGAAAAAAGTCATATTTAGATGAATATTATGTAATATATCATTTAAAAGAGAACTGAGGCTTCAATACTCAACTTTGATGGCACATACGAACAAATCAAATAGTAAGGAACGCTTGACTCATTGTTTACCTAAGCAGGAGCAGACCCTGTCTCAGCATTTATGTTAACAATACAGGAATATCTTTTCATTTAATTACTAAAGCCTTAATTATAATATGAATAAATTCATTATGACCTATAAACCTGTGCATGCCTAAACAAACCCATGCTGCTTCACTATAATTAAATTAGACTCCAGGCAAGTACTAAGGAGACTCTTGCCATTTCAGCTTATGCCTTTTTGTGAAAACTTGGTAATTTCCTGTGCAGAATAAAAATCACCAAACAGCTAAGAGATGCCTGCAGTAAATATCACCAGAGATTGTTTTTCCATCGGCCTATCCACTGCCCCATGCCACACTTGGCATTGCCCATTCCTGCTGACAATTCCTAGTTGAAGCAGGGTTTGTAAACTAGTTTTTATACTCTCAAATGGCTGAATTAAAATACATTTCATGAGTCAAATAATATGTATGTTTAAGAAAAGAATAGTGTACCTTATTTTTTAACATGCCGAATCAGGAAAAGTTGTTGCCTGGCTATCACAAACTCTATCATCACATCACATCACCTTCCTTCTATTCTTCTGCTGCAAAGACATGGTCAACAGAAAGTCAAAGCTACAGTGCACAGAAAAACCTATGCAGTTTGTGAGGACAATGTGTAAGAGTCTAACAGATCATGAAGCGGCAGGAATGCCTGCTACAGGGTGGCACTAAGTTACACATACTGGTTCTGGAGGAAGGGGGTGAACTCAAGTCAATTATGCTTCGACTCATCCCTGTCCTCAAACAGTTCAGCCCTGAGCTCCTGAGGACACATTAATACAAATGGTTAATTACTAGGAATTAATCCATTGCTAAATATAACATGATACACAAGTACTACAAAATTTCAGGCTAAAACTGGAGACTTGTAACGGAAAAACTAGTTAAACTGGCATTTGAAAGATACGTAGAGGGAAATGAACATGGCACACTGCAGGTAGGAGGAAAGAACTGGCAGGCTGGAAATCAGCATGATATGCTTCTTTTGGGGAGAAAGGGAACAATGAAGAAACTGGAACGCAAGAGGAACACTGGCTAACTTCAGTCTCTCCAGAACACAAAAGTACAGAATATGGGGACAGACCAACTTGAGTTCCAACTGAATTCCACCACTTTGCTGCACAAGATACTGAACACAGCTGAGCCCCACGATCCTCATCTATAAAGCAGGTATAACAATGCTGGCTTTGCAGGGTTGCCGCAAGGATTAATGAGACCTTTGAAGTATCTAAAGTAGGTCTTTTCACACGGAACTTACTGTTGTTATTCTTGCTTCAATTCCCTTCAAAGCTGGTGGAATAGTTTGGAATTGGCCCTTCTAGATTTTGGACATGGTGTATTTTATGAAGACAGATGTATTCAAAATATACTGTGATGAGGAGAAATAGAAAGTTATTCAAGTAATCTAGGAACTGGCACAGGAGGCCCTCGAACACATTTCTTCTAACATCGTTTCCTTGTAACGTTGATGAGAAAAGAAATTGATCCCCGGCAGGGGCCACTGTCTGTGTGGAGTTTGCACGTTCTCCCCACGTGCTGTGGGTTTCCTCCAGGCACCCCGGGTTCCTCCCACATCCCAAGGCTGTGCACGTGAGGCTCACTGGCGTGTCCCCGTCTCAGTAACTGTGAGTGTGAGTGTGCCCTGCCATGGGATGCCGTCCTCTCCAGGGCTGTTGCCCGCCTTGGTCCTGAGCTGCCTGGACGGGCTCAGTCCCCTGCCACCCTGAACTGGAATAAGGAGGTTGGAAAATGGAGGGATACAAATTATTGTAAAATAAAACTTCGTAAAGCACACGGTAATCACACAGAGATGCAGGACAATACCTGATGCAGTAGGAAAGGCCCAGCGGGCTGAGAACTGGCTGTTGTTTTGAAACTACATGGTAGGGGGAGGCGCTTCAGCGCTTTGGCTTGGCCAACATTACCTTTGATTTAACGCAGCCCCTCCACGACCTGGTCACTCATGGATTCACCAGAAATTGGGTAATGATCTTTCTCAAATGTATGTAGAGCTTATATGTATTTCAGCGTTTCATATTAGAGGTGCTTCGGTCTTTACTTAGAAGTTTGGTGATGTTTTTGTGACCAGGAATGTGCTGTGGGAACTTACCTCTTATTTGTATCAATTAACCTATGGTGAAACTGGTTTCCTTGTACACTGCATGGCTTAAAGCTCCAGTTTCTAAGAACCTATGGATGATGTTAAGTGAGGACTTACTGTATTGAGGGCCTAACTGTAAATATAGAAATTAATCCCAAGAGAAACTAATCCAATATAATCTAAGGACTAACACTTGTATTAAATTACTCCAACCGAAAGAACAAACTCACTAAGGCGTGAGTGCAGAGACAGAAAAACAGTGGAACCAAATCTCTGATATCCAGGGTTAGGAGTAAAAACGTCAGTCGCTGCTCAAGTCCTGCAGAGGCTTTGATGATGGTTCTTACTACAACCCTTCCCTGTTCCCGTTCAACTCTGGCATCAGGAGATGTTTGAAAGAAGTTCCACCCCATATCTCATCAAGACAACTGAACTCGGAGAAATGGTGGAAAGAATTTAAAATCCTGAAAGATCACTGCCAGAATCTTCTCAGTTCCTGTTTCCAAAAAGCCTATAAGCTGCAGAAGATAGTGGGCATCACACTAAAAACGGTCGGGTGGTATCTGCAGTGCGCAGTTTAATCTCAAGTTTCTACACGGTAGGCCACTGTCACTAATGTCAAGGTAAGGAGCTTTTGAAACCTGTACTCTTTCAAAGTCCTACAGTATCATTAAGTTTTAGAGTTTAAAATTTAGAATTTAAAGGTATTGACAACGCTTCAAATATCTAGTCCAGCTCCACTTTATAAATGAGAAAACCAAACACCAGGTGAGTCCTTCAATACATAATGAGCCTGTGGCACTGGCAGGGTTAGAAACGTAACCTTGCCCAGTATTGAAAGCTAAGATGAACAGGAACACGTTGCTTTGTAAATCCCAGTATTAAACGCTCAAGAGGCAGAGCTTGGTGGCAAAAACGACCGTTGGGGTGCCAAAGCAAGTGATTTCAGCTAATTAAACACGCTCAAGAAAAGTACACGAGACCAAGCCTAGGACGTAAAGATGCAATTCCAGTAGGGTCTTGGTGTTTATCTCCTGCCTTCCGAAGCCCGCTGACCGTTTTCTGAGATCCTACTCATGCCGGAGGCGCGCGGCGACGAGGCTCCAGTTCCCCTGAAAGCCGACACCACCCTGCGCCTGGGGCCCCTGATGACAGCGGGTCCTACTGGGTTCTGAAATTACCGACGTGGGATCACCGTTCTAAGGTTTTAGGCCGCCGTAAATTCGTACCCTCAGGAAGAGCTGTGGAAACCAACCAGGACCCCGAGTCCCCCGAGGACGTTGCGCGCCGCTACGGGACCCGACCTCGCCTCACAGCTGCGGCCATCGCCGGCCCGCCTCGGAGGAGGCCAAAGCGAGTCCACGGACCCCCTGGCGGGCCGCCCTTCTTTCCGCCCCCGCCCCAAAGCCTCTCCGTGCCTCGACTGCGCCGGGAACACCGGAACCCAGGGATGTATGCCCCGGTTCCCTCTGGCAACTCCCCGGCCGCCCGCCCGCCGTTGCCGTAGCAACGCCCGCCTCCGCGCTGGCTCTCCTCGCGCTTGCTTGCCAGCCCCGCCCTGCCCCATACTGCGCATGCTCGCCAGCCCCGCCCGGCCCACACTGCGCATGCTTGCCTGCCACGCCCGGTCCACACCACATTGCGCATGCTCCCCGGCCTCCGCCCCGCGCCCGCCGTCAGCGTTGAGAGGCAGGTGCGTGCCAGTCGAGGCTCGCTTTGCGGGCGTTTTTGGGGCTTGCCTGGCAGGGTGTTTGGGCGCCGCGGGCTGACGCGCAAGGGAGTGCAGCCGCCCAGGCCTCATGCAGTGACTCGTGTAGTGAGGGCCGAGTCCCGCGCGGGGTTCGCTGTAGCCCGCAGCCGCTGGCGGCTTTGTGGGTGCAGCCACGCTCCTCAGCCGCCCGCCCTCCTGGGCCTGGGACCCGGTCGTTTCCCTGCGTGTCTGTGGTCGTTGCCGTTCCAGGGTCTCGAGCGCACCGCCCCTTCGGTGCGCTTTTAGTCGAGGGCAGTTTTCTGGGGCATTCCCCGGTCCCCCGTGCCTCTCGGGCGTCCTGGCCCGCGGAAGCGCGGGCGCCGACTGCGTGGCGTCGTCCGTGACTCCTGGCCCCTCTCTGTGGATCCCTTTGCTTCTCGCTGCGGGTTGTGTTTCCTGTTTCGTGGGCCTGGCCGTTTGCGTTGGATGCAGGCCCCGGTGATCCCTGCGTGGCCCGCTGGCCTTTTCCTGCTCCCGAGGTGACTGAGCCGCGTGTGACACATCGCAGTGACGAGACAACGCGTTCCTTTCCAGGCTTGCAGCAGGCGGTGCTGTTCACGCTCCTGAGCGGAGCCTTCCGGTGCTTTACTCGACGCCCCAAATAGTGCGCTGTGCCTCCCAGGGACTGCCGCGAGCTGGAACTCTTCCCCGCCCCTGTGAGCTCGGGGCTGTTCTTTCTCCGGTTGGCTCACTCCAGCCTCGATGTTTCCTCGCTGCCCAGACCTGCTCGGGAAGACTCGAGAAGGCCGCTCCAGGACTCCAGCTCTCCACGGAAGGGCTTCCCCTCGGATTGCGTCTTGGCGCCTGGAACCCTCTCTCTGTATCCTCTGCTGTTACTCTCTTGGCCTCCATTTGGGTTGTGGCCTGGAAACTCCTGGCTCGCTGCTTCCCTTCTCTTAAGGATCACAGCCCTGCACTGCCTGTCGTCCAATGCCTGGAAACCATTGTATTTTGTGGTCTGATTTTGTAGTAGTTTAAGAACTTAAATCTGGTCCCTCACACTCCATGACCAGAAGCAGAAATCAGTAGAAGTTTGTTTTTTCTTAAAATGACGATTACTTTATTGTGTTGGTTCAATTTATGTTGTACTTTAATTAGAAGAAATTTGGCTGAAAATACAAAGAAAATATACAAATGCAAGTAATTTTTTTTTAAACTTCCCTGAAAGCAAGGTCTGAAGAAATTACCAACCAACTTAGACTGGATCTGGAAGAAAAGGAAGCATCCTTGCAGTCTTAGGACTCTTCCATTCCTCAACGTAGGTGTTAGGTTAACAGCCATAAATGGTTGTAAGACTTTGGGCTCAGATAAGTAGACTTAAGTTCAAATTTTGACTTATTTTACAAGTATCTGATTTGTGGCAAGCTCATCTTCCTAAACCATGAGCTCCTTATTTGTAAAGGGGACATTAGCCACTCTCCAGCAACAGCCCTGGCGCTTCTTCAGTCCTGGGATGGGTCGTATGACTAGCCTAAGCAAACGAGACAATCGAAGCCCCTGACCACAGCGACTTAATCAGGGCTGGTGATATGTCTAGGTAGGCCAACCAGGTGGACTCAGTGTTTTTGTGGGTGCTACTGGAAAATTTCTTCAATTCGAACTGAATGTGGAAATGAGAACAGACATGAAATGGCGGCTGTGTTGCTGTCTTGTCATCATGAGGTGAGGGCCTGAAGCTATGGTAGCCACCCTGTGTACCTTGGAAGGAGGATTCTACAGGAACTGGCAGAGATGAGACTGGGACGCAACCCAGTCCTGGTGACGTATTTGAACCCTGAGGCTGGCCCGCTTGTTAGTCTTTTCACGTACTGGCTCCAGCCAGAGGGGTCTGGTTTTCTGTTACTTGCAACAGGAAGAATTGGAATGATAACTAGGCATGCTATTACCGCCTTATGGCTGTGGTGAGATTAAAACATGATATTGTGGGTGAACTGCTTAGTCCAGTGCCTGCTATTCTTTATATTGGTTTTAAGGTATTTTTCTTGAACTTCATAAAGTTCTAAGAAAAATTACCGTTTCAAAATTCCTACCCTTTGTTCACAAGTTTTAAATTTTCATGATAGTTTTCCTATCTGCATGTTTTCTATTAAAAATAAATTGGTCATTCTTCAGTTAGCTACAAATATTTTAAATTTTTTATTTTTAAATTTATTTTTTATTGATACATATTAGAAGAACGTGTTTTTGGAGTACATGTGATAATTTGATAAATTCATATAATCAAATCAAGGTAATTGTGATATCCATCCCCTTAAATATTTACTGTCTATTTACACTAGGAACATTCAAGTTATTCTAGCTATTTTGAAATGTGCAATCGATTTGTGTTAAGTATAGGCTTGACGGAAAATTTAACCTTATTGCTTTCTAATTCTTGACAAAAACAAAGCTAACATAGTTGACATTTGAAGAATAATACATTCATTCTTCTTCAAGATGGTGTATTCTGTCGAAATGAGTTAGATGATCAGAATGCAACATTTTGGATAGGGTTAATTAAAATATATAGTCAACCTGTCTTGTCCCCAATACCGTGTCATCAGTGATTTATATTTTAACGTTATGCCTTTGTTTTAAAAAGATTTTTTTTGAGATGGGCCTAAGAAACTGCATGTATACAAAGCATGTTTGCATCTTCAGAAAACTGCTATTGAGTACATTCCCCATGGTGCTGTTCATTGCCATTTGTGTAGCCACCCACATGATTATTTTAGAATTTCAAAATCATTAATTGAATGTCCTAGGAATAGTGGAGACGGAAGAGAAAATTAGAGGTGCATGATGGTAAGGATGACGAGGTTGTGCTTAGTCATGAGGAGAAGGGTACCGGTGTGCTTGGCTGATTAAGATGCACTTCTGTACTCCACTGTGCTTAAGAAGAAAGCTGCATGTGGTAACCGTAAGAGATCTGTTGTATAAACATTGTCACAAAAAGAGTCATGAGCAGCCCAAGATGGATGGCAATAGTGGACTATTTAAGTGGAAGACATTGATATGAAGGGAAAGTCTTATATTTTGCTTGTGTAGAAGGCAATTCAGACAAAGTGTTCAAATACTAGAATAGGCAGTTGGAGTCCATCTTGTGGAGGTTGGGGTTTTTTTCATGATGACACTAGAGACACGTTATTGGAGACTGGTGCTGGCACTGTATGGAATTTTTTTTTTTTTTTTTTTTTTTTTTTTGAGACAGCGTCTCTCTCTGTCGCCCAGGCTGGAGTGCAGTGGTGCCATCTTGGCTCACTGCAACTTCTGCCTCCTAGGTTCAAGCAATTCTCCTGTCTCAGCCTCCCGAGTAGCTGGGATTAGAGGTGCCTGCCACCACGCTTGGCTAATTTTTGTATTTTTTAATAGAGATGGGGTTTCGCTATATTGGCCAGGCTGGTCTTGAACTTCTGACCTCAGGTGATCCTCATGCCTCGGCCTACCAAACTGCTGGGATTACAGGCGTGAACCACCATGCCCAGCCTATGGATTCTTAATGTATCACACCCATGGGATTTGAGTTTGCCCACCTGCCTAGTCTCTAAATACTGCACTAATGGAAGCCTAGGTAGGGTCAGAATGGTTCTTAATTCAATATCCTTCTCACATTTTAATATCTTAATGCTCTCACATTTCTCCTTTGTTATCTACTAAATATTCTCAAAACCTACTCAGTACATATTTGACTCTTGTCTTTCTTAACACAGTCGTTGACATCTAAAACAAACCTAAGGAGCAAAAATTGGTGGCATGGGTTTCATCTTTAATTTAGCTTTCAATTTTAACCTTCACCAAAAATCATCTCTCCTTCCATTTATTTATCTTAATCTTCAGTATTACCTTTAACTTTCTACTCACACTTGTATATTTATTACCAATTTCTATTCCTAAACTTGCTGATGTGGTTTGGCTGTGTCACCACCCAAATTTCACCTTGAAATGTAGTAATTAATCCACATGTGTCAAGGGCAGGGCCAGGTGGAGAGAATTGGATCATGGGGACAGTTTCCCCCATACTGTTCTTGTGATAGTGAATAAGTCTCACAAGATCTGATGGTTTTATAAATTGGAGTGGCCCTGCACAAGCTCTGTCTTGCCTGCTGCCATGTAAGACCTGTCTTGCTTCCTGCTCGCTTTCCACAATGATTTTGAGACCTCACAGCCACGTGGAACTGTGAGTCAATTAAACCTCTTTCCTTTACAAATTACACAGTCCCGGGTGTGTCTTTATTAGCAGCATGAGAACAAACTAATACACTTGTTTCCACTCAGATTATTTTTTCAAAGAATTCTAAGTCACTTCCTGTTTTTTTTTTTTTTTTCTGTATGTGAGGACCAGCAATTGTTTGGAAATTTGCCAGTCTCTCCTAGTGTTTTGTAGCAGCAGTTGCTGTAAAGTCTCAGGTATACTAGTGGGAACTTACTGAAGTGTGTTTTTTCCTTGAGATTATATTATAGTTCTGTTTTGTCTTTAATAATGAAAAAGGGCTTAGGATGAGTTGTTTCCACTCCTCTGACAAAGTGCATTTAAAAAAAATACTGTGACAGACATAAGATGATTACGTCATTCCTGTCAACATTAAAATAGTAGTAGAGAAACACTGATGAAAACACTTCCGACCCTGGAGAAGAGAGGAGAAATCTTGTTTTCATTCTTACTCTATAATTTAAAGTCATGGGTATAACAAATGAGCCTTTAAAAACTGTTTTCTGAATTTAAAAAATGGAGCAAATTCATTCTTTGTTGTTGAATTCAATATACTTAGAAGCAATTTATCACTTTGGTAAAGAATTATGTCCTATGCCTTAATATCTGACATGATGAAGATATTCATGCTATCTACACTGTGATCACCAGATACTAGCCACTTTAAAAATGTTGCCAAAAGAAATTAGGCATACTGATTGTATCAAAGGTGTTTGGGTAATGTGGACTCCTTTCAGACATTTGTGATTTTTCTGCCTTAACTGAAAGTTTTGACAGGTTTGTAAAAGCATAAATGTCAGGTTATTAGTAGAAACTCTAAAATAACCTAGGAAATAAACATATATACTGGTTTCAGCCAGTTTGGCTAAAGCTGGATATCTCTAAAAATTGAATCAGTTGATGCTCTAATATGTTCAATATATCAAGAGACAGGGTGTTTCCTGATCACATCTAGATAATTTTTTTTTTAATTTATTTATTATTATTATACTTTAAGTTGTAGGGTACATGTGCATAACGTGCAGGTTTGTTACATATGTATACTTGTGCCATGTTGGTGTGCTGCACCCATCAACTCATCATTTACATCAGGTATAACTCCCAATGCAATCCCTCCCCCCTCCCCCCTCCCTATGATAGGCCCCGGTGTGTGATGTTCCCCTTCCTGAGTCCAAGTGATCTCATTGTTCAGTTCCCACCTATGAGTGAGAACATGCGGTGTTTGGTTTTCTGTTCTTGTGATAGTTTGCTAAGAATGATGGTTTCCAGCTGCATCCATGTCCCTACAAAGGACACAAACTCATCCTTTTTTATGGCTGCATAGTATTCCATGGTGTATATGTGCCACATTTTCTTAATCCAATCTGTCACTGATGGACATTTGGGTTGATTCCAAGTCTTTGCTATTGTGAATAGTGCTGCAATAAACATACGTGTGCATGTGTCTTTATAGCAGCATAATTTATAATCCTTTGGGTATATCCCCAGTAATGGGATGGCTGGGTCATATGGTACATCTAGTTCTAGATCCTTGAGGAATCGCCATACTGTTTTCCATAATGATTGAACTAGTTTACAATCCCACCAACAGTGTAAAAGCGTTCCTATTTCTCCACATCCTCTCCAGCACCTGTTGTTTCCTGACTTCTTAATGATCGCCATTCTACCTGGTGTATCTCATTGTGGTTTTGATTTGCATTTCTCTGATGGCCAGTGATGATGAGCATTTTTTCATATGTCTGTTGGCTGTATGAATGTCCTCTTTTGAGAAATGTCTGTTCATATCCTTTGCCCACTTTTTGATGGGGTTGTTTGTTTTTTTCTTGTAAATTTGTTGGAGTTCTTTGTAGGTTCTGGATATTAGCCCTTTGTCAGATGAGTAGATTGCAAAAATTTTCTCCCATTCTGTAGGTTGCCTGTTCACTCTGATGGTAGTTTCTTTTGCTGTGCAGAAGCTCTTTAGTTTAATTAGATCCCATTTGTCAATTTTGGCTTTTGCTGCTGTTGCTTTTGGTGTTTTAGACATGAAGTCTTTGCCCATGCCTATGTCCTGAATGGTACTACCTAGGTTTTCCTCTAGGATTTTTATGGTATTAGGTCTAACATTTAAGTCTCTAATCCATCTTGAATTAATTTTCGTATAAGGAGTAAGGAAAGGATCCAGTTTCAGCTTTCTACTTATGGCTAGCCAATTTTCCCAGCACCATTTATTAAATAGGGAATCCTTTCCCCATTTCTTGTTTCTCTCAGGTTTGTCAAAGATCAGATGGCTGTAGATGTGTGGTATTATTTCTGAGGACTCTGTTCTGTTCCATTGGTCTATATCTCTGTTTTGGTACCAGTACCATGCTGTTTTGGTTACTGTAGCCTTGTAGTATAGTTTGAAGTCAGGTAGCGTGATGCCTCCAGCTTTGTTCTTTTGACTTAGGATTGTCTTGGCGATGTGGGCTCTTTTTTGGTTCCATATGAACTTTAAAGCAGTTTTTTCCAATTCTGTGAAGAAACTCATTGGTAGCTTGATGGGGATGGCATTGAATCTATAAATTACCTTGGGCAGTATGGCCATTTTCACGATATTGATTCTTCCTATCCATGAGCATGGTATGTTCTTCCATTTGTTTGTGTCCTCTTTTATTTCACTGAGCAGTGGTTTGTAGTTCTCCTTGAAGAGGTCCTTTACATCCCTTGTAAGTTGGATTCCTAGGTATTTTATTCTGTTTGAAGCAATTGTGAATGGAAGTTCATTCCTGATTTGGCTCTCTGCTTGTCTGTTACCAGTGTATAAGAATGCTTGTGATTTTTGCACATTAATTTTGTATCCTGAGACTTTGCTGAAGTTGCTTATCAGCTTAAGGAGATTTTGGGCTGAGACAATGGGGTTTTCTAAATATACAATCATGTCATCTGCAAAAAGGGACAATTTGATTTCTTCTTTTCCTAACTGAATACCCTTGATTTCTTTCTCTTGCCTAATTGCCCTAGCCAGAACTTCCAACACTATGTTGAATAGGAGTGGTGAGAGAGGGCATCCCTGTCTTGTGCCAGTTTTCAAAGGGAATTTTTCCAGTTTTTGCCCATTCAGTATGATATTGGCTGTGGGTTTGTCATAAATAGCTCTTATTATTTTGAGGTACGTTCCATCAATACCGAATTTATTGAGCGTTTTTAGCATGAAGGGCTGTTGAATTTTGTCAAAAGCCTTTTCTGCATCTATTGAGATAATCATGTGGTTCTTGTCTTTGGTTCTGTTTATATGCTGGATTATGTTTATTGATTTGCGAATGTTGAACCAGCCTTGCATCCCAGGGATGAAGCCCACTTGATCATGGTGGATAAGCTTTTTGATGTGTTGTTGAATCCGGTTTGCCAGTATTTTATTGAGGATTTTTGCATCGATGTTCATCAGGGATATTGGTCTAAAATTCTCTTTTTTTGTTGTGTCTCTGCCAGGCTTTGGTATCAGGATGATGTTGGCCTCAAAAAATGAGTTAGGGAGGATTCCCTCTTTTTCTATTGATTGGAATAGTTTCAGAAGGAATGGTACCAACTCCTCCTTGTACCTCTGGTAGAATTCAGCTGTGAATCCATCTGGTCCTGGACTTTTTTTGGTTGGTAGGCTATTAATTATTGCCTCAATTTCAGAGCCTGCTATTGGTCTATTCAGGGATTCAACTTCTTCCTGGTTTAGTCTTGGAAGAGTGTAAGTGTCCAGGAAATTATCCATTTCTTCTAGATTTTCCAGTTTATTTGCGTAGAGGTGTTTACAGTATTCTCTGATGGTAGTTTGTATTTCTGTGGGGTCGGTGGTGATATCCCCTTTATCATTTTTAATTGCGTCGATTTGATTCTTCTCTCTTTTCTTCTTTATTAGTCTTGCTAGTGGTCTGTCAATTTTGTTGATCTTTTCAAAAAACCAACTCCTGGATTCATTGATTTTTTTGGAGGGTTTTTTGTGTCTCTATCCCCTTCAGTTCTGCTCTGATCTTAGTTATTTCTTGCCTTCTGCTAGCTTTCGAATGTGTTTGCTCTTGCTTCTCTAGTTCTTTTAATTGCGATGTTAGAGTGTCAATTTTAGATCTTTCCTGCTTTCTCTTGTGGGCATTTAGTGCTATAAATTTCCCTCTACACACTGCTTTAAATGTGTCCCAGAGATTCTGGTATGTTGTATCTTTGTTCTCATTGGTTTCAAAGAACATCTTTATTTCTGCCTTCATTTCGTTATGTACCCAGTAGTCATTCAGGAGCAGGTTGTTCAGTTTCCATGTAGTTGAGCGGTTTTGATTGAGTTTCTTAGTCCTGAGTTCTAGTTTGATTGCACTGTGGTCTGAGAGACAGTTTGTTATAATTTCTGTTCTTGTACATTTGCTGAGGAGTGCTTTACTTCCAATTACGTGGTCAATTTTGGAATAAGTGTGATGTGGTGCTGAGAAGAATGTATATTCTGTTGATTTGGGGTGGAGAGTTCTATAGATGTCTATTAGGTCTGCTTGCTGCAGAGATGAGTTCAATTCCTGGATATCCTTGTTAACTTTCTGTCTTGTTGATCTGGCTAATGTTGACAGTGGAGTGTTGAAGTCTCCCATTATTATTGTATGGGAGTCTAAGTCTCTTTGTAAGTCTCTAAGGACTTGCTTTATGAATCTGGGTGCTCCTGTATTGGGTGCATATATATTTAGGATAGTTAGCTCTTCCTGTTGAATTGATCCCTTTACCATTATGTAATGGCCTTCTTTGTCTCTTTTGATCTTTGATGGTTTAAAGTCTGTTTTATCAGAGACTAGGATTGCAACCCCTGCTTTTTTTTGTTCTCCATTTGCTTGGTAAATCTTCCTCCATCCCTTTATTTTGAGCCTATGTATGTCTCTGCGTGTGAGATGGGTCTCCTGAATACAGCAGACTGATGGGTCTTGACTCTTTATCCAGTTTGCCAGTCTGTGTCTTTTCATTGGAGCATTTAGTCCATTTACATTTAAGGTTAAGATTGTTATGTGTGAACTTGATCCTGCCATTATGATATTAACTGGTTATTTTGCTCGTTAGTTGATGCAGTTTCTTCCTAGCCTCGATGGTCTTTACATTTTGGCATGTTTTTGCAATGGCTGGTACCGGTTGTTCCTTTCCATGTTGAGTGCTTCCTTCAGGGTCTCTTGTAAGGCAGGCCTAGTGGTGACAAAATCTCTAAGCATTTGCTTATCTGTAAAGGATTTTATTTCTCCTTCACTTATGAAACTTAGTTTGGCTGGATATGAAGTTCTGGGTTGAAAATTCTTTTCTTTAAGAATGTTGAATATTGGCCCCCACTCTCTTCTGGCTTGTAGAGTTTCTGCCGAGCGATCTGCTGTTAGTCTGATGAGCTTCCCTTTGTGGGTAACCCGACCTTTCTCTCTGGCTGCCCTTAAGATTTTTTCCTTCATTTCAACTTTGGTGAATCTGACAATTATGTGTCTTGGAGTTGCTCTTCTCGAGGAGTATCTTTGTGGTGTTCTCTGTATTTCCTGGATTTGAATGTTGGCCTGCCCTACTAGGTTGGGGAAGTTCTCCTGGATGATATCCTGAAGAGTGTTTTCCAACTTGGTTCCATTTTCCCCCTCACTTTCAGGCACCCCAATCAGACGTAGATTTGGTCTTTTTACATAATCCCATACTTCTTGCAGGCTTTGTTCATTTCTTTTTCTTCTTTTTTCTTTTGGTTTCTCTTCTCGCTTCATTTCATTCATTTGATCCTCAATCGCTGATACTCTTTCTTCCAGTTGATCGAGTCGTTTACTGAAGCTTGTGCATTTGTCACGTATTTCTCGTGTCATGGTTTTCATCTTTTTCATTTCGTTTATGACCTTCTCTGCATTAATTACTCTAGCCATCAATTCTTCCACTTTTTTTTCAAGATTTTTAGTTTCTTTGCGCTGGGTACGTAATTCCTCCTTTAACTCTGAGAAATTTGATGGACTGAAGCCTTCTTCTCTCATCTCATCAAAGTCATTCTCCGTCCAGCTTTGATCCATTGCTGGCGATGAGCTGCGCTCCTTTGCCGGGGGAGATGCACTCTTATTTTTTGAATTTCCAGCTTTTCTGCCCTGCTTTTTCCCCATCTTTGTGGTTTTATCTGCCTCTGGTCTTTGATGATGGTGATGTACTGATGGGGTTTTGGTGTAGGTGTCCTTCCTGTTTGATAGTTTTCCTTCTAACAGTCAGGACCCTCAGCTGTAGGTCTGCTGGAGATTGCTTGAGGTCCACTCCAGACCCTGTTTGCCTGGGTATCAGCAGCAGAGGCTGCAGAAGATAGAATATTTCTGAACAGCGAGTGTACCTGTCTGATTCTTGCTTTGGAAGCTTCCTCTCAGGGGTGTACTCCACCCTGTGAGGTGTGGGGTGTCAGACTGCCCCTAGTGGGGGATGTCTCCCAGTTAGGCTACTCAGGAGTCAGGGACCCACTTGAGCAGGGAGTCTGTCCCTTCTCAGATCTCAACCTCTGTGTTGGGAGATCCACTGCTCTCTTCAAAGCTGTCAGACAGAGTCGTTTGCGTCTGCAGAGGCTTCTGCTGCGTTTGTTATTGTTTACTGTGCCCTGTCCCCAGAGGTGGAGTCTACAGAGACAGGCAGGTTTCCTTGAGCTGCTGTGAGCTCCACCCAGTTGGAGCTTCCCAGCAGCTTTGTTTACCTACTTAAGCCTCAGCAATGACGGGCGCCCCTCCCCCAGCCTCGCTGCTGCCTTGCCGGTAGATCACAGACTGCTGTGCTAGCAATGAGGGAGGCTCCGTGGGCGTGGGACCCTCCCGGCCAGGTGTGGGATATGATCTCCTGGTGTGCCTGTTTGCTTAAAGCGCAGTATTGGGGTGGGAGTTACCCGATTTTCCAGGTATTGTGTGTCTCAGTTCCCCTGGCTAGGAAAAGGGATTCCCTTCCCCCTTGCGCTTCCCAGGTGAGGCAATGCCTCGCCCTGCTTCAGCTCTCGCTGGTCGGGTTGCAGCAGCTGACCAGCACCGATCGTCTGGCACTCCCCAGTGAGATGAACCCAGTACCTCAGTTGAAAATGCAGAAATCACCGGTCTTCTGTGTCGCTCGCGCTGGGAGTTGGAGACTGGAGCTGTTCCTATTCGGCCATCTTGCTCCGCCCTAGATCACATCTAGATAATTTTAATTAATAGGTTTATTTTCTCAATAAATTTTACAGATAAATTAAAAATACAGAGAGCTCCCTCTCCTTGCAACAGTTTCCCCTATTTGCCATTTGTATGCTATGTTTGTTAAAATTGATGTACAGTAAGGTTGCCCATGTTTAATGTTGACTCTGAAACTCTCCACAAATAAAAGTATACCCCACAAGTACACAGGAGAGGCCCCTCTGCAGTTTTATTCATAGTGGCACAAGCAAAGGAACTATTGAGAGATGAGTCTCATGATAGCAGAAAAGTATTGATCCATGAGCTGTTCACATCTACGATGCTGTCTGCTTTTGGGGAGAAACTTTCATGGTTAGCTTTACCTTAAGGTCTCCAACAGGTGTATAGATTGAAGAGTCTGGAGGGGCCCGTTTCAGCTGTGAGATTGTAAACCCAAGGCTCAGGGTCCTGAAGTTTTGCTGCAGTGTAAGTGGCAGAGGCAGTCTTTCCCTGATGATGTTTCCAGAAGACTCAGTTTCTAGGCTTTAGATAATGTAGGGTTTGATTGTCCTCAGTAGACCATGGAAAGCTTTCTTTCCCTGGTGAAAATAACACTTGGGCATAATGCCTCAAAGCCTTGCAGCATTTAGTTATATCGGAGCTTAGGAGGAGGAGATGTGTGAGGTTTTATTATTAGGGGCATAGGCCTTCAGTGACTATTGTATAAGGGATCAACTTACATTTTCCACGTGGAAGTGGATCTGTTATCAATCCACAGTACTTTAGACCAAGGAAATCCAGTCATTTCAGTTAGCTTATACTAATGTGATTGTACCTATGATACCTTATCTCATTGTTTTACAACTTGTCTGGTGAAACAAGTACCTCTATCACTAGCAATCTTTCCAGGTATGTCCCATGAGAGAAACATGTTTCCTAATAACCTTTTATCTACTGTTACAGCACAAGACTTTTTGAATGGAAAAACTTCTATACAATCAGAAAACATGCATTGAAAATGGCAATGGAATGAAATCCCTCTAAAACTATATCAGTGGTCTATCATGTAGCAGAAGTGTACATGAAGTTTTGATTGCCTTCCCAGGATTATAGATTTGACAAACCAAACATTGGTCATAAACCATTTTAGCAATTTAGAACATTAACCATGCCAATATTCTATTTGGATCATTTTATCTCTTCCATGATGTGCCGTGGAGTGTAGAGCTTTTAATAACAGAAGCTTTAAGGATTCAGGAAGGACCAGGCATCTGTCCAGGCTCTCCATGAGTCCATCCTTAACATTAGATTTAAATCTTCTTTTTTTCATTTCAAGTTTTAAAGCTTGTATGTAAGATTAACTTTATTCCTGCATCTTCTCAGTTGTTTCTTCCTTGTGTTTGCCCTTTTCTTTTCCTACTTGGCGAGATTTGGCTTTCCGTTCAAGAATCTTTTTGTGGTCTGTGTCCAGTTGTAGCCTATTGATAACCACCTTCCTGGGGTGAATGCCTACATGCACAGTTGTGCCATTAGCCTTTTCCTGCTGCACCCGTTCAGCGTGGAGGACATATTTCTTCCTGTAAACATGGACGACTTTGCCAATTTGCTGACCTTTATAGTGTCCTCATACAACCTGAAATTCATCATCCTTTTGGGTGGGCATGGATCACACGTTGTACTTCTGTCCCAGCTCTTTGGAAAGAGGAGAAGACATAATCTTCCTGTAAATGTGGGAAGGTGCATTGAAATGCCTTTTGTGGTTCTTGCTTCGGTCAGAAGTTGCAAAGGGATTGAAGTTCATTTTGGCCATTCTCACTTCAGTGATAGCAGCAAAAGGGAAGATTTATATGTTCTTAAATATCAGTTTTGTTTCTCCAATTCAGGTGCATAGCACTGTTTATTAGATGGGTTATTATAGGTAAATTTTACTTGGATCATGGAGTTCATCTAAAACACATATCATAACCATTTCAGTGCTGGCTGACTTAGCTTGAAAATCTGGCAGAGTATTTCCTTGGTATTCAATTAATTTTTATACTGATTGGATTATCAGTTTCATAAACCAGCAGTCTGTTCATTAGAGTGCTGGCAATTCATACCCAGTCTAAACGATATGATCCTAAAGTTATCAGAAACTTGGCATTCAAGAGTGCTTGTCAGTCCTTTCCATCCCTTTCATGAATCTCCTCGAAGGCATGATACTCTAGGATTTTACTAGCTTATGAACTTAACGTAGCAGATAATCTTGCTTCTCGTCTTTTGGATGCTGCAAGGGTCCTCTGTAGCATCCCAAAGTTAGTTTGAGGTAACAACAAAAAAAGACAATTTGTAATTTGATTTTGGGAAGCCTGTCAAATATGTCAAAGGTTTAAAATAATCAAAACAGGATCACAAGGCATTGTAAGATAATATTCATTTAGCCAAAGTGATAAAAGGGGTTAGAAAGCAAAAACCGTTCTTCTTTGATAGAGAGGAGACTCAGTTTTCCAATCAACAGATCTGAGAAAGACAGCATGAGACAGAATCTGTCTCCTCCTCTTCTGTCTCTTTTGCAGTTTACTCAAAAGGTGAACAAACGTCTTTTGGACCCAGTCCAGTTTGTTATGACTTCCGAACCCAGTTGGGATTAAAATTTTGCTCAAACTTGGATAGCTCAAAACACAACTCTGTGGAGCTTCAGAATTTGGGAGAGAACTTACCCAGCATCCCCAGCGGCTGTGAGACACAATACACACAGCGGGCCCGGTGGGGATCCTGTTTGGTTATTCGATGCTCCTAGGTGTCATTGGACGCTCCACTTTGGATCCCACTTCTGATGCCATATGTTAAAAGAAAAACTTGAGACAAATTAAATTTACTAGAGCTTAATACAGCAAAGAATGATTTGTGAACCAGGCAGCACCCCCAAACTAGAATAGGTTCAGAGAGACTCTGGCACTGCTGCATGTTTGAAGAGGATTTACAGGCAGAAAATTAAAAGCGAGGTACAGAAAATGGAAGCAAGGTACAGAAACAGCTGGACTGGTTACAGCTTGGCATTTATTTGAACATGGTTTGAGCAGTTGGCTGCCTGTGAGTGGTTGAAGTAAGGCAGTGATTGAGTGAGACTCAGCTGCTTGTCACAAGTGTAGGTTACAGTCTGTTTACGTGTCCAGTTAGGTTACAGTTTACTATGTACAGAAAAACTTTTAGGCTGAACTTTTGAAGAGGTAGCTTTAGGCTAAACTTAATAGTTTCTTAGCCTTTCCCCACTCCTCTTATGTGAGACGGGAAGACTAAAGGGAACGGAATACATCCAGTTGTCTTTTTCATAGGTTAGACAAGGCTCTAACAAGATGGTTTCCCCTGAGGGCCGGTCCCTGCCGTGAAGAGAAAGCTCAGGTGTATTTCATAATGGCGACCTTTTTCCATGGCCTATTTCAAAATGGTTACTTTTCCTCCCCTACTTCCACAAAAACAAAGGAGTTTTTCTGTGAAATTCAGTGTGAGAACCTGCTCAGACTCCTGTAGGTAAAATTTATGAAAGTATGGGGATACCTTAAGAGTGGGCCCCCAGGACGGGCATGGTAACTCATGCCTGTAATCCCAGCACTTTGGGAGGCCAAGGCAGGCAGATCACCTGAGGTCGGGAGTTTGAGACCACCCTGACCAACATGGAGAAACCCCGTCTCTACTAAAAAAATACAAAATTAGCCGGGCATGGTGGCACATGCCTGTAATCCCAGCTACTCAGGAAGGCTGAGGCAGAATCGCTTGAACCTGGGAAGTGGAGTTTGCGGTGAGCTAAGATTGCGCCCTTGCACTCCAGCCTGGGCAACAAGAGTGAAACTTCGTCTCAAGAAACAAACAAAAATAAAATAAAATAAAGTAAAGTAAAATAAAATAAAATACAGCGTCGGCCCCCAGTGGTCTCTAACTCTGAGGCGAGTCCACACACAGCCTCTAGCGATTTGTGCCTGCCCGCTGCTGGCTGCAGCAGTAACTTTTGTACCGTGTAAACTGTGGCTCTCTGTATTCATGTCTGTCCCCAGCTTTTGAGGTGGTGATTTGCCCGGTGACCTCATTTCTCTGGTTATTCTAAGAAGTGTTGTTGATTTTCAGTTTGTTCAGTTTCTTCTTGTTGTGAGGTTGGGAGTAAGTACTGCCAAGTTCTTTGCATGTCAGAGTGAAAACCAGAATTTGTGAATCCAAATAGGTTTTTCGTTTGTCCTTGTTTTGTTTTTGTCTTTAACTGTCCTCTTGTCGTATCATGTTCTTTTATTCACATTCTTTGGAGTTTTTTTCTTTCTTTCTAATTATCTCTCTTTTTAATTTTTCTACTTTTTATTTTATAATTATCCCAGGAGGATTTTTTGGTACTTACTCCCTTTGCTCTCTAGTACCTGCTATTTATTTGGTTTATGTACATTTTCTAAACTTTTCCTCTGTTTTCAGTTTCATCAATTTTTAATAAGTTATTGAATGAATTTATTTAGATATTTATACTTCATTTTTTTTTTTTTTTTTTTTTAGACGGAGTTTCACTCTTGTTGCCCAGGCTGGAGTGTAATGGCCTGATTTCAGCTCACTGCAACCTCCACCTCCTGGGTTCAAGCAGTTCTTCTGCCTCAGCCTCCCAAGTAGCTGGGATTACAGGTATGCACCACCATGCCCAGCTAATTTGGTATTTTTAGTA
Source organism: Papio anubis (assembly GCF_008728515.1). Taxonomy (NCBI): domain Eukaryota; kingdom Metazoa; phylum Chordata; class Mammalia; order Primates; family Cercopithecidae; genus Papio; species Papio anubis. Next base: position 2,646,373 of record NC_044979.1, read on the forward strand.
GAGACGGGGTTTCACCATATGGGCCAGGCTGGTCTCGAACTCTTGACCTAATGATCTGCTTTCCGTGGCCTCCTAAAGCACTGGGATTACAGGCATAAGCCACCGCGCTTGGCTTATTTATTTATTTTTAATGGATAAAACTATATATATTTGTTATGCACAATGTGTTGTTTTGAAATATGTATACATTGTAGAATGACTAAATTTAGCTAAGTAATGTACACATTACTTTGCATAATTATTTGTGATGAGAACATTTAAAATCTCAGCAATTTTCAGGAATTTAATTCAGTGTTATCAGTTAGTCATATAATAAAGTTATACAATAAACTACTGTTATACAATATATCTCTTGAGCTTATTTCTCCTATTAACTGAAATTTTGCGTCTTTTGACCAACATCTCCTGAACCCGTCCCTCTCCACAGCCCCTGCCAACCACCATTCCACTCTCTACTTCTATGAGATCAACTTTTTTAGATTTCATATATGAGCGAGATTAGTGGCATTTGTCTTTCTGTGCTTGACTTATTTCACTTAACATAATATCCATATGATTGCAAATAACAGGATTTACTTCTTTTTTATGGTTAATAGTATTGAATTGTGCATATATACCCCATATTCTTTACACATCTGTTGATGGACACTTGAGTTGATTCTACATCTTGGCTATTGTGAATAACACTCAGTGAACATGGGAGTGCAGTTATCTCTCCAACACACTGATTTCATTTTCTTTGAGCACATATCTGGTAGAATTGCTGAATATGGTAGTTTTATTAAGTTTTTGAGAAGCCTCCATATTATTTTCCGTAATGGCTGTAGCAATTTCCATTCTCACCAACAGTGTGCACATGTTCTCTTTTCTTCACATCCTCTTCAATACTTCTTATCTTTGATCTTTTTGGTAATAACCATTCTAACAGGTGTGAAGTGGTATCTCATTGTGTTTTTAATTTGCATCTCTCTGATGATTAGTGATGTTGAGCAATTTAAAAAAAAATTTTTTTATTGAAACAGAATCTTGCTCTATTGGCCAGGCTGGAGTGCAGTGGCACAATCTTGGCTGACTGCGACCTCCATCTCCCAGGCTCAAGCAATTCTTCTGCCTCAGCCTCCAAGTAGCTGGGATTACAGGCGCCCACCATCACACCCGGCTAATTTTTGTATTTTTAATAGAGACGGGGTTTCACCATGTTGACCAGATGGTCTTGAACTCCTGGCCTCAGGTAATCCTCCCACCTCGGCTTCCCAAAGTACTGGGATTACAGGCATGAGCCACCACGCCTGGTAGAGCAATTTTTAATATACTTTTTGGCTCTTTGTATGTCTTCTTTTGAGAGATGTCTGTTCAGGTTCCTTGCCTATATTTTAATCAGGTTATTTGATTTTTTACTATTGAGTTGTTTGGCTTCTTTATATAGTTTGGATATTAACCTCTTGTCAGATGCACTGTTTGCTTATATTTTCTCCCATTCCTTAGGTGGTCTCTTCACTCTGTTGATTGTTTCCTCTACTCTGCAGAAACTTTTTAGTTCGATGCAATCCCATTTGTCTGTTTTTGATTTTGTTACTGATGTTCTTGGGGTCATATCCAAAAATGACCCAGGCCAATGTCATGGAGTTTTTCCCCTATGTTTTCTTCTAGCTTTATAGTTTCAGGTTTTATGTCAAAATCTTTAATCTATTTTCAGTTAATTTTTAAAAATCTGGTGTGAGAAAGGGTTTAATTTTATTCCTGTGCATATGGATGTCCAGTTGCCCCAACATGATTTATGGAAGAGACTGTCCTTTCCCTATTGTGTGTTTTTGGCATTTTTGTTGAAACTTAATTTTCCATAAATGTGTGTATTTATTTCTGGGCTCTCTATTCTGTTCCATTGGTCTATGTGTCTTTTTTTATGCCAGTACCATGCTGTTTTGATTATTATATGTTTGTAGCAGATTGTGAAGTCAGTTGGTCTGTTCCCTCCAGCTTTGTTCCTTTTGCTCAAGAACCTAGATTGCTTTGGCTTTTCAGGGTTATTTATAACTCTATACAAATTTCAAGATTGTTTTATCTATTTCTGTGAAAAAATGTTTACTGGAATTTTGATGGGGAGTGCATTGAATGTGTAGATTGATTGCTTTGGGTGGTATGGGCATTTTAACAATATTAATTCTCTCGATCCATGAACACAGGATTTTCATTTATTTGTGTCTTCTTAATTTCTTTCATCATTGTATTATAGTTTTCAGTTTAGAAGTCTTTCATCTCTTTGGTTAAATTTATTCCTAAGTATTTTATTTTATTTTATTTTGTAGGTATTAGGTATTGTAAATGGGATTGTTTTCTTTTTAGGTAATTTATTGTTAGTGTATAGAAATGCTCCTGATTTTTGTATGTTGATTTCATTTTATGTGTGTGTACCAAATTTGCATATTAGTTCTAACAGTTTTTTGGTGGAATTTTAGGGTTTTCTTTTCGTGTTGGTTTTTTTTTTTTTTTTTTTTTTGAGACAGAGGCTCACTCTGTCACCCAGGCTGAAGTGCAGTGGCGTGATCTTGTCTCACTGTAACCTCTGCCTTCTGGGTTCAAGCGATTCTCCTGCCTCAGCCTCTTGAGTAGCTGGGATTATAGGCACTACCACGGCGCCCAGCTAATTTTTTGTATTTTTAGTAGAGGTGGGGTTTCACCATGTTGCCCAGGCTGTTTTCAAACTCCCACGGTCAGGCAACCTGCTTGCCACAGCCTCCCAAATTGCTGGGATTACAGGCATGAGCCACCATGCCCTGCCAGGGTTTTCAATATATAAGATCATGTTGTCTGCAAACAGGGACAATTTTTTTTTCCCCCCACAATTTGGATGCTTTCCATTTCTTTCTCTTGTATAGTTGCTTTGACTTGGACTTCCAGTACTATGTTGAATAAAAGTAGTGAGAGTGCCCATGCTTGTTTTGTTTCTGAGGAAAAAACCTTCAATTTTTTTTTAACCGGTGAGTACAGGCATACCTCATTTTGTCACACTTCACTTTATTGCACTTTGCAGATATTGCATTTTTTACAAATTGGAGGTTTGTGGCATTAAGCAAGTCTACAGGTGCCATTTTTTTTTCCAACAGCCTGTGCTCACTTTCTCAGCATTTTTAGCAATAAAGTATATTTAAGTTAAGGTAGGCACATTTTTTAGACATAATGCTGTTGCATACTTAATATACTACAGTATAAACATAACTCTTGTAGGCACTGGGAAGCAAAAATTCATGTGACTCTGTTGCAAAATTAGCTTTATTGTAGTGATCTGGAACTGAATACACAATATCTCTAAGGTATGCCTTTATGATGTTAGTTGTGGATTAGTCATCTATGGCTTTTATTGTGTTGAGGTACACTTCTTCTGTACCTAACTTATTAAAGAGTTTTTGTCATGGAAGAATATTGAATTTTGTTAAATGCTTGTTCTGCATCTATTGAGATGATCATATGGTTTTTATCCTTCATTCTCTTAATATGGTGAATCACATTTATAGATTTGTATATGTTGAGCCATTCTTGCATCCCTGGGATAAAGACAAATAAAATCAGAAATGGAAGAGGAGACATTATAACAGATACCACAGAAATACAAAGGATCATAAGAGACTACTGTGAAGAATTATATGCCAACACAATAGACAACCAAGAAGAAATGGATAAGTTGCTAGACACATACAGCCTACTAAGACTGAATCATGAAGAACCAGAACATCTGAATAGATCAATAATGAGAAAGGAGATTTGAATCAGTAATAAAACATCTCCCATCAAAGAAAAGCCCAAGACCTAATGGCTTCACTGCTGAATCTTACCGAACAGTTAGAGAAGAACTAATACCCATCCTTCTCAAACCCTTCCTAAAACATTGAAGAAGAGAGAATACGTTCTTCTCTTTCTTTCCTTTTTTTGTATGATTCAATTTATGTAAAATGTCCATAATAGGCAAACCCATACAGACAAAAAGAAGATTGGTGGTTGCCTGGGGCTGAGGGAGGGAGAAAATTAAATGACTGTTAATGGGTATGGAATTTCTTTTGGGTTTGATGAAAATGTCTTAGAATTGGATAGTAGTGATGCACAGTTTTCTGAATATAATAAAGACTTCTGAATTGTACACTCAGTAGGTTTGCTTTATGATAGATGAATTGTATTTCAATTTAAAAAAGTTTATCTGAAGGAAAAAACACAATGTAGCCTGGAAAAAAATCTTAGCTCTTTAAATCACTAAAAGTATAACCATCTTAATCTTTTTTTTTTTTTTTTTGACATGGAGTTTTGCTCTTGTTGCCCAGGCTGGAGTGCAGTGGCATGATCTTGGCTCGCTGCAACATCTGCCTCCCGGGTTCAAGCAATTCTCCTGCCTCAGCCTCCTGAGTAACTGGGACTACAGGCATCTGCCACCACACCAGGCTAATATGTTTTTGCATTTTTAGTAGAGATGGGGTTTTACCATGTTGGTCAGGCTCGTCTTGAACTCCTGACCTCAGGTGATCTGTCCACCTTGGCCTCCCAAAGTGCTGGGATTACAGGTGTAAACCACCACGCCCAGCCAATTTTTTTTTAACTGCTACTTTTTCCAGTTTCTAAAAATGCACCCAAGTGAAGCTCCTAAGTACATGAAAAAAATATGCGACCAAACAGAAGTAGATAATGCTAATTTCTAAGAGAGCCTTACACGATTTTCAGGCAAGCTCTCAACAAGTGATTGGTCTTGCCACGCCGAAGTATGCTGGTCATGTGACTCGTGCCATTACTATACCAAGAAAAGAATGTTTGAGGGGTTTCTGCTGAGTTTGTCATGATCCCTTCCACTTTCCTAATCAGCTCTTCAAGCAGATAACTGAAATCGTGTTCTAAATTGGTTGCGCTCAGGAAATAAGCAATTGTTAATATCACCAGTGCTTAGAATGAATTTTTAAAAAATGAAGTTTGAAATCAGTGCTTTACTTTTGCTTAAAAGTAGATTCAAGACAATTTAAAATGAAAGATACTAGAATTTCTTAAAAGCCTACAATTTTTCCCATATACGTTTTTTTATGGTAAAATATACAAAATATAAATTTTATCATGCTAACCATTTTAACTGTACAATTAAGTATTATCTACATTGTGCAAACTATCACCAGCATCAATTTGTAACTTTCTATTTCTCCAAGTGGATTCATTTTTTAATTATTATTATACTTTAAGTTCTAGGGCAATATGTGCACAACGTGCAGGTTTATTACATATGTACACATGTGTATGTTGGTGTGTTGCACTCATTAACCTCGCCATTTGCATTAGGTATACTTATAATGCCAAACCCTCCCCTGACTCCGACTCCCATGACATTCCCGGTGATGTTCTAATCCCAGTCCAAGTGTTCCCTATTGTTCAATTCCCACCTATGAGTGAGAACATATGGTGCTCTTGGTTTCTGTCCCTGCGATGGTTTGCTGAGAATGATGGTTTCCAGCTGCATCCATGTCCCTACAAAGGACATGAATCATCCTTTTGTGGCTGCATAGTACTCCATGGTGTATATGTGCCACATTTTAATCCATGTCTATGATTGATGGACATTTGGGTTGGTTCCAAGTCTTTGCTATTGTGAGTAGTGCCACAGTCAACATACATGTGCATGTGTCTTTATAGCAGCATGATTTATCATCCTTTGGGTATATACTCAGTAATGAGATGGCTGAGTCAAAATGGTACCTCTGAATTTAGATCCTTGGAGGTATTACACTGTCTTCCAGCAATGGTTGAACTAGTTTACAGTCCCACCAACAGTGTAAAAGTGTTCTCATTTCTCCACATCCTCTCCAGCACCTGTTGTTTCCTTGACTTTTTAGTGATTGCCATTCTTAACTGGTGAGATGGTATCTCTCATTGTGGTTTGATTTGCATTTCTCTGATGGCCAAAGTGATGATGAGCATTTTTTCATGTGTCTGTTGGCTGCATAAAGATCTTTGAGAAGTGGTCCGCTCATATCCTTTGCCCACTTTTGATGGGGTTGTTTGATTTTTTCTTGTAAATTTGTTTAAGTTCTTGTAGATTCTGGATATTAGCCCTTGTCAGATGGGTAGATTGCAAAATTTTCTCCGCTCTGTAGGCTGCCTGTTCACTCTGATGGTAGTTTCTTTTGCTGGTGCAGAAGCTCTTTAGTTTAATTAGATCCCATTTGTCAATTTTGGCTTTGTTGCCGTTGCTTTTGGTGTTTTAGACATGAAGTCCTTTGCCCATGCCTATGTCCTGAATGGTATTGCCTAAGTTTTCTCTAGGGTTTTATGGTTTTAGGTCTAACATTTAAGTCTTCTATTCCATCTTTGAATTAATTTTGTATAAGGTGTTATTAGAAGGATCCAGTTTCAGCTTCTACATTGGCCAGCCAGTTTCCAGCACCATTTATTAAATAGGGAATCCTTTCTTTCTTTGTCAGATTTGTCAAAGACTACATGGTTGTAGATGTGTGGTATTATATCTGAGGGCTCTGTTCTGTTCCATTGGTCAATATCTCTGTTTTGGCAATTCTCAGTACTACGCTTTTCGTTTTGTTACTGTGTAGCCTTGTGGTATAGCTTTTCTTGAAGTCAGGTAGCATGATGCCCAGCTTTGTTCTTTGGCTTAGGGATTGACTTAAGTAATGCGGGCTCTTTTTTGGTTCCATATGAACTTTAAAGTAGTTTTTTTCCAATTCTGTGAAGAAAGTCATTGGTAGCTTGATGGGGATGGCATTGAATCTATAAATTACCTTGGACACTATGGCCATTTTCACAATATTGATTCTTCCTATCTATGAGCATGGAATGTTCTTCCATTTGTTTGTATTGAGAGAATCCTTTCAAGCTCATTTCACAAGGCCAGCTTACCCTGATACCAAGTCATAGAAGGACACTACCAGAAAAGAAAATTACAGACCAATATCCCTGATGATCACAGATGCAAAAATCCTCAACAGAATACTAATAAACCACATTCAACAGCACATTAAGAGAATTATTCACCATGATCAAGTGGGATTTTCCTAGAGACATAAAGTAAAAAGTAGTGAGTTTAATTTTTAGATAATTTATTTTGTTTCTAAAGGATCTTTCTAAAATATAGAAAAAATTATTAAAAGATAGGCATCAATATTCTGATTTTATTATCAAAATTTCTGATGAAAGATTTATAAGAATAGTACTATTCAAATATCCCTTCCCACTTCCCACTGGCAACTGTGCCATCAGTATCTTTGTCAACAAGTTTCTCACCAGTGCAAGGCACCATGGATACTTAAGGATATAAGGTAAAAAGATTGCAAAGTAAAAACTGCAAATTCCATGAAAGAGTCAGGATTTAATGGAATTGATGGAAATGATGTGGCAGGCTCTTAGGTAAAGCCGTTACTGATTAAAGATCTGGCAGAAATAGACCTGATAATTTTAGAAGAGAAAATGACAAGAATGATGGCCAGGAGCTTCAAAAGAGAAAAGACTTGCATACTGAAGGATTAAGGAAGGCTTTGGGAATGCATTGAAGAGCCTCTTGATCATCTGCAACACATTGAAAGTCAAAGTTGAATGAATACCACAATACAGTTTTTCGGCCTGGCGCATATTAACCATGCTCATGCCCTATGACCCATCCATTTGGCTCCTATGTCTGTTGTAGCTTGTAGTACTGTCAGAGGCATATGAACCAGAGCAACTCCAGCTTAAATAGGAGCTGGGTAAAACGAGGCTGAAACCTACTGGGCTGCATTCCCAGATAGTTAAGGCATTCTAAGTCACAGGATGAGATAGGAGGTCAGCACAAAATACAGGTCATAAAGACCTTGCTGATAAAACAAGTGGCAGTAAAGAAGCTAGCCAAAACCCACCAAAACCAAAATGGCCAGGAGAGTGACCTCTGGTGTCCTCACTGCTACACTCCCACCAGCCCCATGACAATTTACAAATGCCATGGCAACGTCAGGAAGTTACCCTATATGGTATAGAAAGGGGAGGCATGAATAATCCACCTCTTGTTTAGCTTATCATCAAGAAATAATCATAAAAATGGGCAACTCGCAGCCCTCAGGGCTGCTGTGTCTGTGGAGTAGCCATTCTTTTATTCCTTTACTTTCTTAATAAACTTGCTTTCACTTTGCACGGTGGACTCGCCCTGAATTATTTCTTGTGCAAGATCCAAGAACCCTCCCTTAGGGTCCAGATTGGGACCTCTTTCCTGTAATGGTCACAATTGTCCACCTGCTTCCTCTTGTGGAGACAAGGACCAGCCAAAGGAGAACAAACAGGCTGTTTATTTAGAGCTTGTGGTATAACAAGGAATTCAGCTCCACCACCTGCATTCAGTAGGGGCTCAGGGGCGGAGGAGAGCAGGAAAGCTGTAAAGTGAAGAAAGGAAAGCTTCTAGGGTGACCTGATTGGATGTTGCCAGACTGGGGGTGGCTCAGGCAAAGTGAGCATCTCATGCCAGTGGTTTGGGGAACATATTTGGTTTTCTCTAGTTGGTCCTAATTTGGAAGCAGGGGTAAAATATACAGAAACTGGGTGTCGTGGACCTGGAAGGAAACTAAGGCACAGCTTAAGCCACAAAGAATTTATCTGAGCCACATTGGAGTGACTGTAGCCCAGGAAATGCTTCCAAGTTACCTTGGGAAGTGCTTCAGAGAACAAGGGAGGATTCCAAGCTTTTAAAGAAAAAAGGATGAATCAGGAGAGGGGGCAGTTGCAAAAGTCGTTTTTCAACTCTTACAATGGGGTTGATCGCGGTCAAAGCAGCCCTGGAGCTGAGGGTTGGGTGTGACTGTAAGAGGCGCCATTGGAGAGGGAGAGGGCCACCACAGCAGATGCCTTGGCAGCCGCTCAGCCAGGGGGATGTAGCCTGGGATCGAACATTCTCCACTTGAGCCGCCAGAGGCTCAGTCCCAAGTGGCCTCCCAGCTCCAGCTTAGCCCCTTAACTGACAGGTCGCAGGCTTCCCTGGCCAGGCTGTTCACCGGTCCCGAGGTTGCGGGCCGGTCCGTCCGGAGAGCCTGGCCTGCCTTCCCCGGCTGCTGCTGCTGCGGAGGCCGTGGTGGGCGCTCTGCGGTCACACCCAGGCCGGCCTCTGGCCCTAGTCCGCTTGTGTGCTGTCTCTTGATGCTTCCGGGCTTGTGTTGTTAGGGAGTGTTTCAATAACCCTGCACTCCAACCCCGCTCACCCCCAGACTCAGTGGTTTCAGACATTCAGCTTCACTGGATTTCCGAGTGGGCCTGCAGCTGGCGGTCCTGGCCCGGCTGAGCAGAAGCTTGTTTTGAGCTTGTTTTGGTCTCAGCTGATGACTTACTGTATGAACAGGCAGTGGCCTAAGAAGAAACCCAAAGCAGCTAACGTTCAAACGGAGCCGCAGGCTGCTGGCTAACCCCGGCTGGCCTGGGCCGGAGCAGCTCAGCCGTGGTGCCCCAAAGCTACCCAGCTTCATCCTCCAGCTACCCAGCCCTGCCGTGCTTCTCCATGAGAAAGGATGGGAAGCCCGTGTACACGCCCGCTGTGAGCCTTGGCCGGCGTGTTTGCTAACGTGCCAGCCGTTGAAGCAAGACACATGGCTGAGCGCAGGCCTCCAGGGGGAGGGACCGCACAGCTGCCCGGCAGAGTGCACACAGGCGTCTCCACAGCGCTCTACCCAGTGACTGCGGTTTTGCCCACCCCTCGATCTGGGTGTGGCCGCATGGTTTGCTTTGTTCAGGAAAGTGAAAATGGTTGGATATCAAGAGAAAACTGCTTCTTGGATGGTTTGATAATTGCCATGTATGAAACACAGCATTACTACTTTTATGTATGTATGTATGTATGTATGTATTTATTTTTAAGAGACAAGGTCTTGCTCTGTCCCCCAGGCTGGAGTGCAGTGGCACCATCATAGCTCACTGTGGCCTGAATCTCCTGGCCTTCAGCCATCCTCCCACCTCAGCCTCCTGAGTAGCTGGGACTATAGGCACATGTCACCATGCCCAGCTAATTTTATTTTATTTTATTTTTTGGTAGAGGCGGGGGTCTCACTATGCTGCTGGAGCTGGTCCTGAACTCTTGGCCTCAAGTGATCCTCCCACCTCAGCCTTCCAAGTCGCTGGGGTGACAGGTGTGAGCCACTGCGTTTGGCCTGATACTCCTTTTTAAGCGAGATTTTAGTCCATGAGTCCAGAATGTATGAATTCATAGGCAGAATATTTAAAATGAGGCCACTGGACTGCTTTTCCGCAGTTCACACATCTGTTTTATTTTCACAGTACAGAGATAATTTGGAAGTAAATGCTTTTGTGGAAATTTTAAGTGTCATAGGAGGCTCTTTCATTTGTATAGTATTTAAGGATTTATTTTCAACATCCACAGGGAAAAATTTATTCCTTTAATTAGGACTGGACTCAGTTTCCCAGTTAGGAGCCCTTAAGTAGTAACAGTCTTGCTGATGGGTTCCATGTCCCCCAGATTAAACCCTGTGTAGTAGCTGTCACTCTTTATTACCCTTACAATGAATCATAAAGAAATGGAGGTTAGACTGTATTTAAGTTCAGCAGCTATGCACTTCTAGATGCCCGTGCGCACCGTGTGCACAGGAACGAGTGCAGCCCAGCCGGGGGGGGGGGGGGGACCCCGCAGCTGTGCCCTCCTGCCACGACTGCCCTGAGATGCGCCCTTGCCCGGAGACCATCAAACCATCCAAGAAGCAGTTTTCTCTTGATATGCACTAAAACAAATGTTCTGCTCAAACCCTTTACCTCGTGTACACTTTATTCATGGAAAAAGTTGTAGTTTTATGTAAGTAGAAATACTAAAAGAAACAGAAATAAAGGAATAATACACGTTTGAGCTTGTTTTGGTCTCAACTGATGACTTACTGTATGGACAGGCAATCTGTCCATACAGTAATACTAAAGGAATAATATCACTTCTCTCTGTTTCTGAAATTGTTCTGTTTTATTGTAACTCTCTCCGTGGTTTGGTCGTGGCATATTTTAATGAATGTTTTTATTCGCATCCTTTCCTGCATCAGTCTCGGCATAGCCAGTGTGGGTCCGTGTTTATTCCTCAAACTAGGACTTACTGTTCCGCGCCCTTTTATGAAAGCGCTGGGCCAGGAACACAGTCCCAGGTTCACCCGGCTGAGCGCGCTGCCCTCGCCGCGGCCGCGGGTTAGCGGGAGGGGGCGCAGACGCTGGGTGCGGGGGTGACGCCCGACTGGGGAGGGGGACACGGAAGCCAAGAAGACCGGCGGGAAGGGCGGGAGGAGAGGGCAGACACCCGAACCCAGAGCGCTGCGCTGCAGAGAGGGGACGGGCTGCGGGCAGGTGCGGGGCGCGCGGCGCGGGAGGCGGCAGGGACCTTGCTGGAGCCCCGGCGCAGGGACGCGGGGTGGGGGCGAGGAGGGTCGCGGGGTAGGAGGGGGAGAGCGAGGAGGTGAGGGGTCTGGGGGCGAGCGGAGTGGGGGAGAGCGCGGGGCGGAGCCCTTTGGAGAAAGTGGTTCCAGCGGGGAAAGGGGAGTTTTGGACTCCGCGTGTGACGGTGACTTTTCTGCAGGGTTTTTGTCCCCACCCGTCACCGTCACCGCAGAGGCCTGCAGCTGTAGCGGAGCAGGGCGGCCGGGGCCTTCCCTTCTGCGGGCGCCAACGTCCCGGGTCCTGGGCCCCGCGGCCAGCGCCAAAGCAGGAAAGGCCCGGGGCGCCAACACCGCTTTGCTGTTTCCCTTCTGCGTTCTGTGATGATACATTCAGCCCAGCGTGTTTGCTGACCCTAAACCGGCCCACTCCCAAATCGTGGTTCTCGAGGATCCCGGGTCGCGGCGCTGACACGTGCGGGGTGGAGCCCGCTGAGACTGTGGAGGGGTGACCGCCGGCCACAGTTGAACTTTTAGGTTCTGGAGGGACGTCTGAATCCAGACACATATATATGTCTATAGAAAGTGCATATGTGTGCATACTTTTTATAAGTGGAAAACACAGTTCCCCTGGGATCCAAAATATTTTTTTCCTGTTTTCTGAACTGTTCGTCCTCACCACGCGGCCCAGTACCCACCCGGAGTGGGCACTCGAAGGATGTGGAATTCAGAATGTCCGGTGGTAGAAGTACATCAAACTACTTTGTACCCGGTGAAATCACAGGAGGGTTTCTCCTGGATTCAGGCAGGATTCTGACAGAAAAGGTGAATGCATCCGTTTTTAAATGTTAGAGTAACTCATTCATCGGAAGGAAATGTTCCCACCACAGTGTCATAGTTTGGGTTTCACAAATAAAAGGACAGGTGGAGATCTCGGCTCTCTCACTTACTGGGTGCGTGTGGTCTTGGGCAACTTACTGCACTTATTTTGAATTTCAGTCTCCTCATTTGGAAAATGGGAGTGATAATATCCGCCTCAGGGGACTGTGGAGGGATTAAATTAGGTATCGTGTGAGGCCCTTTGCCAGGGCCTAGTGGGCAGCAGTGCTCAGGAAACGCAGTGTCCTTTCTTCTTTGGTCTCAGACGATGGCCAATGAGACGTACCACCCGGGTCAAATGAGTGTCTATGTGGAACTTTATTCAATGCCATTCCTTATTAATGGGCACCTTGTGGCAAAAGTTTACACGGGAAAGAAATAGGCTGTTGTAGAATTGTTAAATAATATTGAAACCTTGTTTTGATACAGTCTGGTTGGGTACAGATATACCACAGAAAAATTGTTTTTAAACTAAGAAAATGGAGACAAATGAACATGTTTTATTTGAATATAGACCATTCCATTTACGTTTTAATTTAGCAAGTTGAAACCACAGGTTTTCAAACAATGGCAATTTCAGAACTTGTGGTATGTGAGTTTTGTGTCTTTTCCTCATTATTTAAAGCTCCTCATTCTTTGAGAGTGTAGTAAAGTTCTATCATTTCAGACATCAGAATTAGCATTGAAAACATGGGATTCTTTATCTGGATTGATGAAAGTAATTTATTGTTTGCTGTGTCAAACACAGCATGCTATTTGTCACATTGTGGTTTGTGTATCTTTCTAGAAGCTTTCAACTTTGATCTGAGGCAAAGTACACTCAGTAGCACAGATGACAGAGCTAAAAAAAAAAAAGGCCAGTGATGTGCATTGTCACTCACAGAGACTCTAAATCAACAAGCATGGAGACGCGGAGTAAAAAGCCACCTGACTTTAAAGAGGCTTGTACGTTCTTGTGAGAGAGCAGACCTCTGCCTTTCTCCGGGGAGACAAAGGTGTAGAGCGATTTATGAGTTAAAGATCGGGTTCACTGTGTGCAACCCAAAGGCACCTCCTCAAGGCCAGAGCCTGGTCCTGGCCTGCAGCCTTAGGTAAACACTCGCATTTAAAAGACCGCGCAGAGCCAGGACTCCGTGCACATAAAGGCGGCTTTCTTCAACTGTCATCAGAGTGGATTTTAGAACGTGCTTTTAATACTTACAAGGTTGATGTTTGCCTTTTAAAAAATGCTATTTGAGATCGTTTCTTATTTAACTTTCACCTTGGCGTGCCTTTTACCTGATTCGTGGCAGCATTAAGGAAACTCACCTTGTTGTGAGACCAGACAAAGATTTAGAGCAGTGTCGCACAGTATGACCTTTTAGAAGTCAAGGCTCCACCAAATCCTTGTTTAAACACCATAAAAACTGGATGAAAAGCAACAGCATATAATCTTAATCTGAACATTTGGCCTCAGATTCTTTTTATTGCGCTTGGGTTGATTATTCTGTGAGATAAATTAATCGTGTCCCAGGATAGCTGTGTACTTCCATTTCCTTTCTGATTTTTAACAGACAATGGCTCAGATCAATAGAACGGCAAAATAAAGAGGTTTGGAATGAGGAACATTGTTGCATACTTAAGTCTGTACTCTTCTAGAGAATGATTCTCAAAAGAAATTCAGCTATGCTGTTAAATCTGCATTTGCAGAGTTATTAGTAGGACTTTTAAACTTGTGTATTAAAATGATCATTAATAGCTGCAGAATAATGCATGGTTCAGATACAACTATTTATTCAAGCATTCCTTTAGTTATTGACATTTTCTGTTATGTGTTTTGCAGTAATGATATTCCTGTCCATTTATACGTATGTACCTGGTGTATTTTAATTCAAGTATATTGAGCTAAAAAACACATACACCTTTAAAATTTTATAATTCTATGAATTTTAGCAAATGCAAACTGTCTTGTAACCACCATTGAAATCACAATGAACAACACACTCATCATGACAGAGTTTCCTGGTGCCTGTGTGCAGCCGGTACCTCCCATCACACCCAGGTGGGACCGGCTAGTTGCAGGAAAACAAGCTTAGGGTTCCCACTAATTCTACATTACGGTGAGTTGTATGATTATTTACAATGTAATAATACAATGTATTACAATGTAATAATAATGGAAATAAAGTACACAAATGTAACGTGCTCAAATCATCCCAAAACCATCCTCATCCCAGGTCCATGGAAAAATTGTATTCCACGAAACTGGTCTCTGGTGCCAGAAAGATTGGGATCTGTTCTAAGCCTTCTCTGGTGAAGCTGCCCTTTGGTAAGCTTTCCTATGTAACACAAATGTGTCCATACTCTGTGTCCACTGAAGAAGTCTATCCACATGGTTCCTGCAGAGACTGCCCTGTTACCAGTTTTCCAGCTGGAAAACTCCTTCCAAGTCCCGGGCCATCTGTTCATACTGATGGCTCCTGCAGTCTCAGGCCATATTGTCTTTGGGGCAAAATGAACAGCCAGGTACTTTGCTGGGAGTCCTGCCCACTGCAAATACTTCCCTCAACGCTGTCCTTCAGAGCCATCTCTCCATTTCTGGGCCGATGTAGCACGTATTGTGCACAACCATCTGTAAACGAGGCCTGAACCTTTGATTTCTCAGTCAGCAGGTGGAGGATGCTGTTCCCCAGGCTGCAGCATGCTCGAGAGGATGTGACGTGGCAGAGTGCTGAGACGGGGATCTGAGCCCTGCGCCCATGTGGCTTGTGCTTTAGAATCATCTTGGGTAGAGCCAATATTCGCCACTTCAACTCAAGAACGGAGAGCTGCTGTGGCTTTGTGGTCGGAAAACACCCAGTTCATGGTGAAGCGTAAGAACACAGGAGAAGTGGGGCAAACTCTCCCTGCCTCCCTGCAAAAAAGTTTTAAAGAATATTTCCAAATCAGATATGTGAAGATTCTATTGATAAATTAAAATGAACAGACAGTCTCTCAAGTAAGCAATAAGCTGTGTTTCTTGTCATTAGGTCTTATAGCTCTTACCTCAGGAATTTTAAAGCTTACCTATTACTTGCATCCAAGATTCTCTTTACCTTTACCAGGTAAAGGTGTCTTCGTCGTTTGTGCTGCTACAACAGCATATCTGAGACTGGGTACTTTACAAAGAATGGAAATTAATTTGCCCAAAGTTCTGGAGGCTGGAAGTCCAAGATCAAGGTGCTGGCATCTTGTGTGGGCCTTCTTGCTGTGTTCTCAGTGATTCTGATGAGGCTAGAGCTGGAGGACCACTGGTGGAAGGCAAGAGACGGCCAGCTCCCTCCAGCAAGCCCCTTTACAAGGGCATTTAGTCTCATGGCCTAATCGCCTCTTAAAGACCCACTTCTTAATACCATCCCATTGGCAACACCTGGATTTTGGAAGGAGCATGTTCAAACCGCAGCATGGTTTGCTATGTGATTTTGCTTGTATACAGCATGGCTGTATCATGCTAGGCAGAAATATGACCTTATTATTGTCTTTATTTGGAGGTTAAAAATGGTTTAAGGAGATGTGTATGGGTACCAAAGTGACAAAGGGGGAGCTTGGGATGGTGGATTTTGGATGTCAAGGTGACAGGGTATTAAGGGATGCCCAGATACCTGACAAAGCACCATTTATTCTTATGCTTCATTGGGCACTGGGCATGGCCCTCTTCTGCTGAAAGGGAAATCCAGTTGGCCTGGTGTTTGATTAGAATGAATGTGCTGCCCCAGGCATGTCTGTGAGGGAGTTTCCAGAGTAGTCTGGTGTGCGAGTCAGTGGACTGAGTGGAGAAGATCTGTCGTCAATGTGGGTGGCATCCTTCAGTCAGCTAGGGGGGCCCGGATGGAGCACAAATGCAGAGGAAAGGTGGATTCTGGCCCCTTCTTCCAGAGCTGGGACGCCCTTTGTCTCCTGCCATTGGACATTGGAACTCCAGGCTGTATGGCATTTGGACTCAGGGACTCACACCAGCCCCCTGTGCACCACCCTCTCTAGTACTTGGGCCTTCTGCCTCACACTGAGAGTTACAGCACCGGCTTCCCTGGTTCTGAGGCCTTTGGATGTGATCTGAACCACGCTGCCGGCTTCCCGGGGTCTCCAGCGTGCAGACGGCCTGCCATGGGCCTCCCGAGCTTCCATAATCAAGTGAGCCAATTCCCTGATGAATCCCTTTCCTCCAGCTCCTATGAATCACGTCGGTTCTGTTTTGAGAAGCCTGGCTGAAATGCTAGGCATTGCAACACCAAAGATGGTCTCTATTTCTTTCTTTAAATCACACGCACAAAGTTCAGTGACAAGCTGTGTGTAAAAGGCAAGATTCCACAGGCATTCCCACACAAAAGGCTTTAGTGACTCCCAGGGCATTCGCTCAGCAAAAGTTAACACTGGGCACCTGCTCTGTCCCAGGCCCTGTGCTGGGCAGTGGGGGACAGCAGCAGGCAGGAAACTGAAGTCCCTGCTCTGTGGAGCTTATAATTTAGTGTAAGGCACGGCTAAGACTCATCCCAAGAAATCAGTGAGCAGACCACAGTGCACAGGCCCCACTCCAGGCCATTAGGTAGCTCAGCTCCTCCGGGAGGAACAGTAGCTCCAGGGGAGATGCCGACTCTGTCTTGGGCAACCTTGAATCCATGACTGAGGCGGAGCATTAAAGAATACCCAGTACGTCTGGGAATGACACAGAGCTGGGAGAAACAGGACATGCCTCATCTTTCGCTCATGATTGAATAGAGAGGTTGCCAGGAACTGATGTTTAACCCTGGGCTGTCCATTGGAATCCCCTGGGAGCTTGAAAAGCGCCCCGATGCAGTCCGATGCTCTGGGGAGCGGGCCCCGGCGTGTGCGTCTCAGCAGTGTCTTCATCTTCTGTCTCCACTGGGCTCTGGCCACGCTTTCTCCACAGCAGTCCTCAAACTTGATTCTCACAGCAGCAGCAGCAGCAGCAGGGAACTTGTTAGACATTCAGATTCTCGGGCCCCACTCCAGACTCACTGAATCCAAAACTCTAGGAAGGAGACCCAGAAATCCATGCTTTAATGAGCCCAGGTGACTGATGCAGCTAAAAGCTGGAGAACCACGTTCCTGGAATACCCCTTTTCCCCGGCAGTACTCATCTTGCAAGACTTGGCTCACGTGCCCTCTCTTGCAAGGCGTCCCAGCATCTGTAACTCCCTGTCGACACAGGCAAGTCCTCCTAGTACATCAGACAGGAAATCGTGATGGTGACTTTGTGCCTGTGTCTCTGCTAGACCTTGAATTTCCTAAGAGAAGGGATTTTTTTTTTCCTATTCATCTCTTCATACTCTGGAGCCTAAAGTAGTACTTGAAACCTATCGGGAACTTCAAACCAGTCTTTCTCTTCGTAGCCAGCGACAAAAGAAGAAAGTTCTGGCTGCAGTGCTGGGCCTCTGACCAGCTGCCCGTTCTTGCTCCAGGGCCTCCTGCCCTCTGGCTCCTGCTTGCTGCCGGCTCCTCCACTTTTCTTCCTGAATTCAGAAACAGAAGTGGGGCTAAGTAGCTCCCCAGCAAGGCACACACCAGGTGCTCGGGAGGCACAGATGCAGCTCCTGACTCAATCTCTAAGCACGGGGCACGTTCAAGTTCAGCACCCCAGCGTCCAACGCAGCGAAGATTCAAGGGGGAATCTCAAGACGTAGCTGTGGAGTCTTAGGACAAGGGAATGAATACTATTTATGTATTTTTGTCTTTAATTTGTCTTCTATAAGCCTCAAATGGGGATTAGGTTAGAATCTGGTGTTTTATATTCTAAGTATAAGAATACTGAAAAATCAAATCTGATTTACTTTTCCTCCTAAGCACCGATCAGTGCTGTGCTAGAACTTTCCCTTGGTGTGTGCTGGGACTCATCTCCACAACAGTTCACTTTAGCCCTATTGCTTCTTTTAAAATGGACAGTTTTACAAGGCAAATCTTTCTAATATTGGAAAGGATACTAGAAAGGAACACATATTTACAGAGCATTTACTACTCACCAGGCACTATTTTAGGTAATTTTGCATAAATTGTCTTATTTAATCCTCATTCTACCTTTTCAAATGGGAAGCACATTCTAAGTTAAGAAAAAAACAAAAACAAAAAAAGGCCAGCCAGCCCAGAGTTAGAGTCTAGGAGACTCGTTCAGAGAGGTAATAAGTGATAGTGATAGAATTGGTAAATAATTATTCAGAACTCACAGATAATTTTGTGTTTAGCACTTTTTCCATACACTAAGCTTGTAGGAGGTCCATGAAATAAAAATTATTTTAAATGTTCAGTTCTGGTTTATTGTCACTGATAAGTTGTTCTGAAACAATTTGAAATTATTTCTAATTTTAAGGATTGACAATGATGTGACATGTGTTGATTTAAGTCCAACTTTGACATTTTGTGGGAAGAAATCCTATAATTCTAGACACTAGATTTATGCCAAGAGTAATTACTTCCTCGTGTTCTGTTTATTTAGGAATTAGCCAAAACCAGAATTTTCCAGATATACTGTTTTCTTTAACTAGTAGGAAAAGAATCACCAGCTAACACCATTCTCAGAGCGGTCTGACCCCGCTAAGATCGTGTCATAAACGTTGGGCTTCACTGTAAGCACTTTTGGTCCAGAGTTCAGTTTCAAACAATGGACCGTGCAGAACTAGGCGTTCCGAAATTCTTGACAGCTTTCCTGTTTGCTCACTGGGGAGGGTAGATAAAGACTCGCTTAGGTGCCTCTTATCTCTAGAATTCTGTAGATGTCATTGGGGGGCTGGGAGCCTGGGACAGCTCCCCTGGCATGGACCAGGGCTTTTCCTACCTTCCAATATGCCTTCGTTATAAGATATTAAAGAGGAAAAAACCCCAATAAGCAAGGACATATTGAGTGCTTGCTCTCCTGTGATACTCACAGATAGGAGAAAATATGTGACAATAAAAATCCCCTTGGGAACAACTAAGATTACTTGGCTCATCATCCTTGCTTTGTAGAAGAGTAAATTGAGAAGAAAGTAAGTAAATTGGACAAGGTTGTAGATTATTTATGATCAGCACGAAGTCGACTCATCTGATCTAATAATGATTCCACGGCACCTTCAAGGTGCTTATCGTTTAAATTAAGAAGACTGGTGGCTGGGCGCGGTGGCTCAGGCCTGTAATCCCAGCAATTTGGGAGGCCGAGGAGGGTGGATCACCTGAGGTCAGGAGTTCGAGACCATCCTGACCAACATGGTGAAACCCTGACTCTACTAAAAATACAAAAATTAGCTGGGCGTGGTGACAGGGGCCTGTAGTCCCAGCTACTAGGGAGGCTGAGGCAGGAGAATCGCTTGAACCCCAGAGGCAGAGGTTGCAGTGAGCCGAGATTGCGCCACTGCACTTCAGCCTGGCCACAGAGTGAGACTCCATCTTAAAAAAAAAAAAAAAAAAAAAAAAAAAAAATCACTTAACATCCGCAAAACGAGGAATAACTAAGCATCTGTCCATTTGACAGGAAGCCAGAGGGGCGGATGGGTACCAGGCAGGGGCTTGAGAAAGAGTCTCCTCAGGTGGACGTGGGGGCAGGAACGTCGCCGTGTGTTCAGGGCCAGGAAGGAGCCTGGTGGGACGCAGCGGCCGCAGTTGGAGGAACGGGCTGGTGGGGAAGCGGGTGGGGTCATCGCGGAGCCCACGGGGCTGCAGGGGCTGGGCCCGGTGTCCTCCAGTCCTCGGAAGATCGCATGGAGGTTTAGGAGGCATCCGTTTTCTCCCCCTTGGTCTCTACATTTCCAGAATGATTTGTAAATACTTCTTTTGCCGGTCAACAGAGCTTTCCGTTCCATTTTTAAACACACCTGCCTTTCCAGCAAGTCTGGGGCCTCCTGAGGCTGGAGCCCGTCTCCCGTCTGCAGCCCGGTGCGCGGGGCTCGGGGCTCGCGTGGCCTCGCAGGGGGAGCGCGGGGCGCCCCTGTGTTTGGAGGGTGGGCCGAGGGTGGTCGTGGGGGAGGAAGCCAAGTAAAGGGGGAGGCGCCCAGGGCCGGATGCACGTCGGGGGAGCGGTGCTTGAGCTCGGGTGCCCCGGGCCGCCTCCTCTTCCGCCTGGCACCCGCCGTCCCGGGCCGCCCCACGGGCGTCCGCGGAGCCTCCCTCCTCGCCGCCGTCCCGAGTCGCCCCGCGCGAGGCTTTTCCAGGTGCCCCGCCTGGACCGAGCCGGAGTTCCTGGGTCCCCCACCTCCAGCTTCTCCTCCGCGGCAGGTGCGGGCCGACTTTTCTCCGCAAGGTGGTCCCGGGACTCCGCGCTGGGAGCTGAGTGGGTGGGGGCCGCGCGTCCTCTCCCTGCCCGCCTCGCTCGGGGGCAGATCTGGGGGCCTCGGAGGTCACGGCCCAGATTGCCTTTGCGTGGGGTGAGACGGGAGACCCCGGGGCTGGGGCAGGAGAGGCGCCGTCCCCAGAGATTTATCTGCCGGGCTTCGCTCGGGTGCGGGGAGAAGTGACCGCGAGGCCTCAGAGGCGCTGAGAAGGTGGAACCCACGGGACCTGTGGTGCCGCGCGTGGGGCTGAGCGGACAGGAGGCTTCGCGGGGAGCCCTGGAAGGTGGGCCTGGGGCCAGGCTGCGGGGTGCTATGGGCTGGGTGATGAGGTGCCAGGTGAGGGGAGTGGGGCGGTGCCCAGGTGTGGAGGGCTGGGCGGTCCCCTGCTGAGGGGGTCAGGACGGTGCCCAGGTTAGGTGGGGGAGGTGCACGGGGGGGGGGGGGGTGGGGTGATGCCCAGTTGTGGGGTCCAGGTGGTCCCCTGGTGAAGGGGGCAGGACGGTGCCCAGGTGCCAGCAGTGGAGTAGTGCACAGGTGTGGGGGGGTGGGGTGGTGCCCAGGTGTGGGAGACCGGGTGGTCCCCTGGTGAGGGGGGCAGGGCAGTGTCCAGGTGCCAGCAGTGGGGTGCCCAGGTGTGGGCAAGGAGTGGTATCCAGGTGCCCAGGTGCTGTGCCCAGGTGCAACTTGGCTGCAGGAGCCAAGTGATGAGGGTGCTGTGTGGGGAGAGGCGAACTGATTTCTGCAAGAGAAAGTAAACTTCCTTCTTCCATGCAGATGAATAAGATATAATTAATTATATAGATTATAATTATCTAGTTACAGAGATAAGAATACGTTTTATTCTTTAGTTAAGGGCTCTCAGTTAAAACTAGCTGAAAACAATGACAGTTAAATTCTATATTATGAGATGTTGGCTACTTATTAAATGCATTATCAAAAATGTATACATACATATTTGCAGTGCAATTGCATTTCATAGAGCACAGACCTGAGCAGCAGCCAGCTCGGGCAAGTGTGCACGAGACACTTGTTCCGCAATTTTGTACCTTTCTGTTTCTAATGGCCCAACTGGTCAAATGTGGCAGGGCGATCATGAACCTCATACAACAGCAGAAGTGCTGGAAATTTTAACTATTTAATTTTAGGCTTAGACTTAGCTATAAATGCTTTCTGATGAGAAGTTCTGTCTTTTCCTTGAATGATTTCACCTCATTTCGTTTTATGTAGTCTCCATTCAGTCATGAATATCTTCCCCAAAGTACCTTTGTAAATCATTTTTTTTTAAATGCTGTAGTTTACTTGTGACAAGCTATAAACTGTATTTGAATTTTTAGGTTAAGTAAGAAACCCATTTTAACTAATATTGCAGCAAAAAAACGGAACAGTTCCAAGAAAAAGAGGATAAAGTACTTGTTATTCTAGTGATAATACAACTGAGTAAGAAAGATTTTCCTTTTTAGTCTTGAGTTCATGAGCTTAGGGAAAGCAGGCTTCCCTCTGCTTCTGGCAGCCTTGGCCATGGGGTCTTCACTCTCCTCCTGTTTGGGCCTCACCTTGCAGGGGCTCCTCACCTTGCAGGGGCTCCTCACCTTGCAGGGGCCATCCATTCCATCTGCCTTCCAGTGTCAGCCCAGGCCTCCTGTCTTCCCCTTCTCAGGCCCTCCTGGTGGGATCCCATCGCATCCCCTGCCTCCACTGTCATCTGCTCCACCTGATATCTCCAGGGGGACCTCTCTGCTGGGCTCCAGGCTGCAGAGCTGTGGGTAAGGCACCTCCCTTTGCACGACTTGTCTCCTGTTCTCCTGGTGTGGAGCTCACAGCCCTCTGGCCTAGACGTGGGGCTCTTGCAGTGGCCCCTGGTTTAGCCTCCACATCCCATCCACCCAGCTGCTCACGTCACACACCTGGGCCTCATCCTTGATACCTTTTACTGAATCCACCCTATGTGATGACTTGAATCCTGCGGGTTCTCTCTCTTGAATGTGTCCTGAATCTGCCCTTTTCTCTCTGCTGCCCATGGGCTAGGTGGCCAGCATGATGTCCCACCAGGACCCCTGCAGTCCTAGTGCACCCGCCTGGTCATCCGGGGACCTGTCCTCACTGCCTGCTGCCTGCACTGTGTGGAAGGACAGAGGCTAAACGAGGAAGCCTGGAACTCTGGTCTCATGGACATGGCAGCCTGCCCACCACCCACACCTGCCCGACCTTTCTTCACGCAGCGCGTAAGACTCTTTTAAAAATACAAGTATTATCCTGTCCTGTTGATGAGTCAAATGATCCCTCACAGTCCTGGTCTTGGAAGCCCCTGGGGCCTGCTCGTGGGCAGCCTCTGTCAGTGTGGGTGCGGGTGATGGAGGCTGGGGTGTGTGGCTGGCAGTCTTGACCAGGTGGGTGTGCATTTGGCCACAGAGCTCAGATGCAGGGCTGTGGCTCCAGCGCTGGTGGCCGGGGTGAGGGTAGAGAGTAACACAGAAGCCGTGGCACTCTCTGGCCTAAGCCACTTATTCCAAAGTAGGAAACAATCTTCTACATGAGGTCAAGGGGAAGGCTAGGAAGAGGGGGAGTGAGAGAAGAGGAACAGGAAGCAATAGACCTTGGGAGGCTTTGGCGGGTCCTCTTTATTCTGCAGGTGAAGGAAGATAACAGAGGTTCTTTGTCACGGAGTTACTAGAATCAGGTTTGTGTGTAGGTAGACAACCCTGAAATTAAAGCAGGTTTCTTGCAGAGGGGAGTGTGTAGCCACAGCCCTAGGGAGCTCAGCAGCTGCCCCTTCCGCAGGCATCACAGGGGCTTGGAGAGCTGGGAATTGCCCAGTGGGACTGGATTCCTAATTCTGTGTGAGTCATAAGCCCTCAGGCGACTTCCAGACTGAGGAAGCTGCGGTGCATTGGTGGAGGGAACGTGGGAGGAGGTGAAGGCTGGGGAGAGAAGGGGGGCCTTTGGAGGCTGATGTTGAAGACAAGCTTGGCTTTGGCCTTTTGCGTCGATACTGGTGAAGATTTTCAGGGCCTCCCTCCCTGCACCCGCTTGTACGTGTTGAAGATCCAGTCCTAGAGCAAATGCATGGGGAAAATAAAATACACAGTCCCTGTCTTCAGGGGACTTGAGGCCTTATCAGGATAGGAGGTCGGCACACGTGAAATAAATAGGAACATGCGAACGTGTGCCTGGGTGCTAAGTCTGCGGTGCTGGGTTTCTTGATGTCTGTTACCTGGAAGATGTAAAGGAACAGAAGAAGCCTTTCTTAGACATAAAATGCATTTGTAAGGTGGAATCTACTCTTGGCTTACTTCAAGATGCATTAAAAAAATGGACATCATCCTTATAAATCCCCTAATCCACAAATGAGTAGTAATGGTGTATAACACTGGGGAAACGTTATTCCTGGTGTGTAGTGGGAAAAAAAATTACTTTATCTCTAGATGGTAGTTATTTTAGAATTTTCTAAAAACGTTTCCTGGTTTCACGTTGCCCTTTTTCTGTGGTTTGTAGTTAAAACGTGGAGAGCGGAATCTTCTGGGCCCAGGTAACACACCTTTGCTCCGACATTCCCTTCACTACTCACTGGCGAGCTCAGTTGGAAATTCGCTCCCAGTAGGAGGTTCCGCAGCAGACACATGGTGAGTCCCGGCAGAACTTCGTCTTTTAATTGCAGAATGTTAAAGAAAAAGTCACTCAGGTAGCAAAGATTGGCTTTTCAGGGGCGATTTTATGGAGCTATTAACTCCGAGACACCATTACTTAAATGTAATTTTTATTATTACAATTAAAGACTGATTTGATTTTATGAGATCATGCATTTTTATTTTATGGAAGTTTTATAGTTAAATTCAATTTAAAACGTTACTCTGTATTTAAAATAAAATATAAGCAAGTACAGTGTTAAAATTATACCACACTTCTCTTGCAACTGATGTTAAAACTCCATGCAAGTGATCACTTTGGTAGAAACAAATGTTTCCTGATACAGCTAGGTAATAACTCAAGGAAAGTAAACTTGGTTCATTCTGTTTGTGAAGTTACCAGCAGTTGTCGGCGTATTTAAGATACCAAGTCTAATTAAGTTTATTGTCAATTTTTTTGTGTGTGAAACATAAACGTTGATTTCCTCTCGGTTGATTCTTGGAGGAAGGAATTTCTTTGGGTCGAAGGGAGCTCTCCTTGAGTGTTTGCAGTATGAAGAGTTGTAAAAGCTGAGACTAGCCACTCAAAATGCGAGCTTCTGGTCCTGACATTTCACAGAGAGAGGGAGGCTCATGAACCGACTAAGACATGGTTGTGCGGCTAAGATTTCTGTAGCTATGATGCTGCCATCCAGGCCGACTTAAGACGGGAAGTTTCCATGTGAGTTTCTGGAAGGTTTTGGGGTTTTGTTTTTGATGAAGGAAAAGAATGTGAAAGAGTGTTTGCACCAAATAGATTAAGCTGTTAGTAAACATGCACCCTTTAAATTAACTGATGAGAAGGACAAAGAAGGTGCTTTGTCGTTGTCAACTGGATTTGTCTGAAGTCACAGAGGCAAACAGGTGAAGGGGCAGTCCCTCTTCAACTCCCTAATGGAAAGCAGAGATTAAACCGTGCAATGAGGAGAAGTTGAATTGGATTCTTCCTCCCATTTATTTTGGCAAAAGCTTGCTCTTCTTTCTCTCACTTGCCTTTCTTGCTGGGGGAAGCCTGGTTTTTCCAGAATCAAATTAGCATAGGGACAAATATTGCTCAGGAATGTGCGTCCTTTCAAGATCCTCAGCGCTTGTGATGAGTAAGTCTCTGTGTAGTAAGTGGCTGGAGACACATCCGTGTGGCAACCCCCGCTTCTCGGCTGGACTGGAGGATAATTAATCTTACTCTCAGCACTGCTGAACAGACAGCACTGTTCAGAGTCAGGGATGATGGGTGGGCCAGGCCCTTACAAGACACTGTCCTTAAATCGGGTGCTGGCTTCCTATCAGCACGTTGCTTTAGTCACTTCTGCCTTCACTCTTTATAAAAAACAGAAAAGAAAGGATAGTAGGTTTACAGGGGACTGTTTTGGTCCTGGGAAGAGAATGCAAAGCCCGAAGGAATCCTAAAGGAGGAGAAATGGGGTAGAGACCCCAGGGAAAGGAGTCGGCCTGTCCTAGGAGAAGGTGGGCAGGTTACCTTTTCAGCAGTTTTCGTTTGCAAAATATGAGTGTCTGGGTTTAAGCTGGCATGTGTCAGAGAAATGCAAAAGAGCCAGTATGGAAATTTAAGATTGGGTGCTGAGTTTCTTCTTTTGGTGAGTTTTGTTTTGTTTTGTTTTGTTTTGTTTTTGTTTTTGGGATAGTGACTTCTAGTAACTAAGCAGAGTTAGGGTTGTATTTGCTCTTCAGAGTTGGGGGTTTACCATCAGAGGTTGAATGCGATAGTAAGGAGGTAGAGGTGTCCCAGGGTGCAGTTTTCAGACATGATATGACACCCCTCTTAGGAGTCCTCCGAAGCAGGTGCCTCTGCCAGGCGAGCCTTAGGCGGACGCTGGTCAGAGAACCACAGGGGTCTCAGCTGTGAAGGGATTGAGTGGACCGGACAGGCTGACCGTGGTGCTCAGGCCTCCACTGCAAAGTTACCAGAATTCTGCAGGAATGGGTTGTTGTCTTAGCGCTCATTAAACCAGTCAGGCAGCGGGTGACCATCACGGGTGTGGACCCTGGGAGCCAACGTGCCAGCTGATGTGGGGGCCTTGGCACTCGGGCTTATGATTTATGTGCCCAGCTCACACGTGTCAGCTGCAACCATTTCACTCAAGTGTTGGGGCCTAGAAAGCAAAGACTGTGTCTTGTTCTTTTGTGGATTCTGGGACTTTTCTAACCTAAGATTCCTCAGTCCTAGTGTGGCCATATTCGTGGAGGGGGGCGGTTATGAGTATGAAACGAGGTAACAGTAGTGTTTACACTGTTGGTGAGGATGTAAATTAGTGCAACCTCTATGGAAAACAGTATGGAGGCCGGGCGCATATAATAAACACATATTAACAGCATCAAGCGTAGCGCTTTCTAGAGGCTCCCTGAAGACGCCCATGCCCCTTCTCACATAAGAACTGCTCAGGCACTTTCCCAAGGGCTCTACCATTTTGCACTGTCCTCACCTAACGGCTGGACCTGTAGTGGCAAACCAAATTTGACCAATTATGATTTGGCACTGTCCTTACTTCTTAACACTCACGACCCGGACTGAGAACTTGAAACTGGCCACCTCTCACTAATGATTCTGTGACTGGCTCACAACGACCTGTGATGGGAAGGGCACAGGTGAGGGCTCAGTGCCCAGAGCAAGCCCCTTTGTGCTGCTTAACTGCTGTCTAAGTGACGCCTCTTCCCTCTGAAAGGCCTGGTGGTTATTAAGGTGCACAGATAATGAGAGTGGGTGGTGGAGTCTCCCAGCCAGGCATGGAGCTCAGAGCCTCTTCCGGGCACACAGTGAGGCTGCACTGCCCAGGGCCCCTTTCAGCTATGCAAGGCCACTGAGTCCTCACCAGTGGGGTCTGAGTGGGAGTGATGTGGGCTGCTGCTGGCCTGCACGGGGACACTTCTCTCAGGCAATCTTTTTTTTTTTAAAAAAATGGTATAAATGTATGGAGTACAGGTGTGGTGTTGGTACGTGCACATATTGCATAGTGGTGAAGACTAGGCTGTTAGTGGAACCGCCATCCAAATAGTTTACAAAGAAGCCATTAAGTCTTGTTTAAATCTTCCACCTCCCTCCTGCCCCCGCCCTTCCAAGGCTCCAGTGTCTATCATTGCACTCTCGGCTACCATGTGGACACTTCTTCTAGTTCACACATATGAGTGAGAACATGTGGTATTTGGCTTTTGAGTTGTTTCCCTTAAGATAATGACCTCCATATGTGTGTGTGTGTGTATATATATATATACACACACACACACACACATATATAATATACACACACCACATTGTCTCATCCTCTCCTCTGTTGATGGATACTTAGGTTCACTCCACATCTTTGCTATTGTGAATAATGCTGCTATAAACATACACGTGCAGATATCTTTTTGATATGGTTTATTTTCCTTTGGATCGACACTCAGTAGTGGATTGCTAGATTGAATGGTAGTTCTACTTTTAGTCCTTTGGATCGAAACTCAGTAGTGGGATTGCTGGATTGAATGGTAGTTCTACTTTTAGTTCTTGGAGAAATCTCTGTGCTGTTTTTCATTTTGTTTTTTGAGACAGAGTCTCGCCCTATTGCCCAGGCTGGAGTGCAATGGCGTGATCTCGGCTCACTGCAAACTCCACCTCCCACGGTCAAGCAATTCTCATGCCTCAGCCTCCCAAGTAGCTGGGATTATAGGCGTGTACCACCATGCCTGGCTAATTTTTGCAGTTTTAGTGGAGATGGGGTTTCACCACGTTGGCCAGGTTGGTCTCAAACTCCTGGGCTCAAGCGATCCTCCCACCTCGGCCTCCCGAATTTCTGGGATTACAGGCATGAGCCACTGCTCCCGGCCTCCATACTGTTTTCCATAGAGGTTGCACTAATTTACACCCTCACCAACAGTGTATAAACATTCTCTTTTTTCCACATCCTTGCCAACATCTGTTATTTTTGTCTTTTAAGCAATAGCCATTCTGACTGGTATAAGATGGTATCTAATTGTGATTTTAATTTACATTTCTCTGATTAGTGATGAGCATTTTTTCATATGTTAGTTGGCCATTTGTATGACTTCTTTTGAAAAACATCTGTTTTTGTCCTTTGCCCGCTTTTTTAATGGGCTTATTTTTGTTGTTGTTGTTAGTTGTTTGAATTCCTTGTAAATTCTGGATATCAGTCCCTGGTTGGATGCATTGTTTGCAAATATTTTCTCCCATTCTGCAGGTTATCTGTTTACTCTGTTGATGATTTGTTTTGCTGTACAGAAGCTTGTTAGTTTAATTAAGTCCCATTTGTCTATTTTTGCTTTAGTTGTTTCTGCATTTGAGGTCTTAGGCATAAATTCTTTTGCTAGACCAATGTCTAGAAGAGTTTTCCCTAGATTTTCTTCCAGTATTTTTAGTTTCAGGTCTTACATATAAGTCTTTAATCCATCTTGAGTTGACTTTTTTGTTGTTGTTTTTGTTTTGAGGCAGCTGTCTCAGCTCACTGCAACCTCCGCCTCCCAGGTTCAAATGATTCTCCTGCCTCTGCCTCCTGAGTAGCTGGGATTACAGGTGCCCACCACCACGCCTGGCTAAGTTTTGTATTTTTTTTTTTTTTAGTAGAGATGGGGTTTCACCATGTTAGCGAGGCTTGTCTTAAAATCCTGAGCTCAAGTGATCCGCCTGCCTCCGCCTTCCAAAGTGCTGGGGTTACAGGTGTGAGGCACCATGCCTGGCCTTTAGTTGATTTTTGTATGTGGTGAGCGATAGGGGTTCAGTTTCTTTTTTCTGCATATGGCAATCCAATTTTCCCAACACCATTTATTGAAAAGAGTATCCTTTCCCCAGTATATGTTTTTGTTGCCTTTGTGAACAGTTGGCTGTAGATGTATGGCTTTATTTCTGAGTTCTCTATTCTGTTCTATTGATCTATGTGTCTATTTTTATACCAGTACCATGCTGTTTTGGTAACTATAGCCTTGTAGTATAATTTGAAGTCAGGTAATGTAATGCCTCCAGCTTTGTTCTTTTTGCTTAGGATTGCTTTGGCTGTTCATTTTCTTTGGTGGTTCTATATAACTTTAAGGACTTTTTTTTCTAAGACTGTGAAAAATGACATTGATATTTTGATAGGGTATAATGAATCTGTAGATTGCTGTGGGCAGTATGGTCTTTTTAACAATATTAATCTTAACATCCATGAGCATGGGATGTTCTTCCATTTGTTTGTGTCATCTGCAATTTCTTTCATCAGTGTGTGGTAGTTTTCCTTGTAGCGATCTTTCACCTTCTTGGTTAAATATATTCCTAGGTATTCTGTTTTATTTGTAGCTATTGTAAATGGGATTGTCTTGGGCAATCCCTTTACTCTCTCCCAGTTTCCAGGTAGATGTTGACCCCCTGGGAAACCTTGGAAGCCACACATTGATGATGGCAGAACCTCCATTAGCTTGAGTCTTGAAATAACAGTGTAGGGGGTAGCTCTCCCCAACCCACCCCTCCATTGCCAGTCATGGGGCATAGCTCCCCACAACCCACCCCTTAATTGCCAGCCATGGGGCATAGCACCCCCTAACTCATCCCTCAATTGCCAGCCATGGGACATAGCACCCCCAGCTTGCCCGTCAATTGCCAGTCATGGTTCATAGTGCCCTGGAACCCACCCCTCAATTGCCAGTCATGACAGAATATCCACAATGGACTTGTGGTTTGAGAGAAAAATAAAAATTTTGTCTTGTTAAGCTATTTAAATTTTGAGGATTATTTGTGACAGATGCCAATATTTTCCTACCTAAAAGAGGATTCCTTATTAAAGGCTGTGGCACCACCGTACCTCAATCCCTGAACCAGAAAATGAAGGCAACAACTTTAATATTTCTTTATCCTTATTTGCAGACCAATTCCAAAGCCTGAATTTTTTTAAACTTTTAACTTTGAGATGGTTTAGACTTAAAGAGTTGCAAAATACTGCAGTTACCAATATACCCTTCCCTCAACTTCCTCCAATGTTAGTATCTTATATAACCATCATATAGTAATCAAAACTAAGAAATTAACATT
Organism: Papio anubis; assembly: GCF_008728515.1. NCBI lineage: Eukaryota > Metazoa > Chordata > Mammalia > Primates > Cercopithecidae > Papio > Papio anubis. The sequence continues at coordinate 2,676,542 of NC_044979.1, forward strand.
GATAAATACTATTAATTAAATGACAGAGTTCATTGGTCTTCACTCATTCAGGGACCTAGTAAGACATAGTAGGAATAAAATGTGAGACTCTTGTGTACTTTGGATTACAGAAGCAAAATATGGTTTTCAGTTGGAAGACAGCCAGCTGCCCACAGGGTTATCACCAAAGAAAGACTACTAGGTGGCTCAGAACCACACGTGTATTGACGTGAAACTAGAAGTAACTAGACACGTGAGCCTAATTTTTTTGTTTTTTGTTTTTTTTTGAGACATTCAAGTTCAGCTCTCCTACTTCTTTTCTTTTCTCTTTTTTTATTTTTATTTTTTTATTTTTTGAGGCAGGGTATCACTCTGTCACATAGGCTGGAGTGCAGTGGTGTAATCTTGGCTCACTGCAACCTCTGCCTCCTAGATTCAAGCAATTCTCCCACCTCAGCCTCCCCAGTAGCTGCGACTACAGGTGTACACTACTGTGCCCAGCTAATTTTTTTATTTTTTGGTAGAAACAGGGTTTCACCATGTTGGCCAGGCTGGTCTTGAACTCCTGACCTCAGGTGATCTGCCTGACTTGGCTTCCCAAAGTGCTGAGATTACAAACGTTGGCCACTGCACCCAGCTTGAGCCTAATTTGATCCCAGAATTAAAGAACATCATAGGCTGAGTGCGGTGGCTCACGCCTGTAATCCCAGCACTTTGGGAGGCCGAGGCGGGTGGATCATGAGGTCAGGAGATTGAGACCATCCTGGCTAACACAGTGAAACCCCATCTCTACTAAAAATACAAAAAATTAGCCAGGCGTGGTGGCGTGCACCTGTAGTCCCAGCTACTCGGGAGGCTGAGGCAGGAGAATCACTTGAACCTGGGAGGTGGAGGTTGCAGTGAGCCAACATTGTGCCACTGCACTCCAGTCTGGGTGACGGAGTGAGACTCTATCTCAAAATAAAAACAAAAACAAAACAAAACAAAAAAACAAAAGAACACCATAAGGCTGTCCCGAAGGAGGTACCGGGGGGAACCTTGGTCAAGTCAAGAGAAGAAACGAAGGACTGAGGATTATTTGTATGAGTTTAAATACTTATAAACATTTAGAGTTTTGCATAAATATATAAGTCCAAGCCCAATGTATGCAAACTTGTTGGGCACAGGCAGCCTGTTGCTCCTCCAGTGACAGGTCAAAGGACGCGATAGACTCAGCCTAATGCGCATACCCATTCTTCCTTTCTCTTCTAGTGCTGCCATTGCAGTAGAAGAGAAAGGCAGAAAGCGGTATCTCATGATGGGTATCTCTCAATTCATGACACATGAACTGAAGCATTATGGAAGCATAATGACACAAGAATTGAGAGAAGGCAGGGCAAGACCTTGCTGTCCCATGCCTTCAGTGGGTTGGCCTGATGTCAGAACAAGCAAAGAATCCTGTTGTCTGATTTTACCCTCTCCCCTGGTTGCTGTCCAGAGCGTGAGGTCCACCCAGCCTGGGAGCAGATAGGGGTTGACAGTGCAATGGCTGTATCCTCTGCGTGGACGTGGTGAGTCCTGTAGACAGTGTTCCATTTGTTCTTCCCATGAGCGACGCTCCTCATCTCTCCTCTCCCTTGGCTCATCCTCTGTTCACATGTGAGGTGCTCACATGGGAGGTCATGCCCATGAGGAGGATGGGTATGTCTTGGGGATGAGGGTGGGGAAAGGGTCTGATGTAAGGTGCTGCAGGAAGGTGAGATGTGAGTAGGAAGAGCTGTCCTCCCATTTCCCTATGTGCCTAGATATGAAGGGTGAGCACAGGAAAGGAGGAGAGACAAGCCTAGGAGGTGTCCACACACGGAAGAGGACTTCATCTGACAGTGCCACCTGTGTCTCAGGGCTGCTGTGGCAAAGACCACAGATGGTGTGAGGCTGAAGCCACAGAAATTTTTTCTTATAGCGCTGGAGGCTGGAAGTCCAAGATCAAGGTGTTGGCAGGGTTGGTTTCTCCTGGGGCCTCTCTGCGTGGCTTGCAGAAGCATCTTTGCCCTGTGTCCTCACAGGGTCGTCCCTCTATGTGTCTGTGTTTGAATCTCCTCTTCTTATGAGGACGCCAGGCAGATTGGATTAGGGCCCCCACCTAATGACCTCATTTTGACTTAATCACCTCTTTAAAGACCTTATCTTCAAATACAGTCACATTGCAGGGGCTAGGACTTCAGCATATGAATTTTGAGAGAGGGAGAACTCAATTCAGTCCATAACATCCCATCATGAATATAATGATCTGTAGATTTGAGCCATGTAGCTCAGTTATATCAGTTGTAAATACTGCAGAAGACTCTCTTGTCTGCTACAAAAGCATGATGGCCCTTTGGTTCCTGAAGCCTTGGATGCTAGAACAAACACATAAATCAATAAATGACCTCTACCTAAGCGTTTGCTTTTTATGTGCATAGTATAAAAAGTCTGACCCAGAGCCACACTCTCAGCATTTTCATTTTTGTCTGGAAACAGCAAAAGGGGAAGGGAAAGAGCATGAGTTCCTGGCCCCAGGTCTACTGTGGACCAGGTTTATCGCTGTGGACAATTCCCACTTAATTACTATTTTGACCCGTAGCTTCCTGTAACCTGGTTATTAATTATGTCTGCTCTTCTTACCTCATAGATTTCATGAGGATTGAATAAGAGCACAGAGTGAAACCCTTGGCCATTATGGTTGCTAATAATTTAGTTTAGCTCTTCAGTTCCATAGATATTTATTGAGAGCTTATTATCTTCCAGGAGGCATTAGGGATATAAAATTGAAGAGAACGGGCCTTGTCTTCAGGAGAAGAGAAAGACAAGGACAAGATGATCTCATACACAGCTCATTTCAGGAAGATAGATGTAGACACAGTGTACTGTCCAAGCATGGCGGGAGGGTACTTAGCTCAGCCGGGCTGCAGGTGGGGCGGTCACGGAAGAATTCTGGCAACCTCTCATCTAATGGATGACTCCTGGAAGCGTAATTCTGAAATACTCTTTAGAAAAACAGAGTCAGGAATGCAACTGAGGAAATCAGTCGGCAAATGGAAAATAGTTCAGATATCAGATTTAATGTGTTCAGGTATTCAATATTGTTGATAGAAAATCCAAAAGAATCTACAGGTAAACTCTTAGAATTCTTGGGTAAGGTTTTCAAGGTTGCAGGATACAAGGTTAATAATAACTGCCTTTCTATATACGGTCATTAAACAACTGGAAATAAAATTTTAATAAATTACCACTAGCATCACAGACAGGAAATTTCCATGCATAATTGTAGTGAAAAATGAGGCGATCTCTGTGCTGAAAATTAGAAAACATGGTAGAAATAAAGGAAAGAAGAGCTTCATCTATGGACAGACTTGCCGTGCCCATGAACTAGATGTCATGTTATTGGTAAAATGTCATTATTTCCGAGAACATCTGTAGATTCAATGCAGTTCCAACCAAAATCTCAGCAATATTTTTTGGAAATTGATACACTCATGATAAAATTTATATGAAAATAAAAAGGGCCAAGCATAGCAAAGGCAATTTTGAAGAAGAAAAACAGTTCAAAGATGACCCATCTTGTAAATACCCAACGTTATCATAGATTAAAATGGCCCAAGTATTTATGAAATCCATGTGTTATAAAACATGTCATCTAATCTTATTATTTTCCTTATCATTATTATTTTCCTTATTCTGCTCTTATCTTTAATTCCATCTGTATTAGTTGGCTCAGGCTGACATAACAATGTAGTACAGACTGGGTGGCGTAACAGACATTTATTGCTCACAGTTACGGAGGCTGGAAGTCCAAGACCAAGGTGGCAGCACGGTCAGGTTCTGGTGAGGGCTTTCTCCTTGGGTTGCAGATAGTCATCTTCTGTGTCCTCATGTGGCCTTTCCTCAGGGCTTGGTGGGAGGAGTGGGAGGGAGACAGAGAAGGAGAGAGAGAGAGGCAGAAAGAGACAAAGAAGGAGAGAGAGGGAAAGGGAGAGAGAGAGGGAGAGTGTCTCTTCTTATAAAGACACTAATTCTATGGGATCAGGGCCCCACCCTTATAGTCTCATTTAACCTTAATTATTTCCCTAGAAGGCCAATCTCCAAATATAGCCACACTGGAGGTTAGGACTTCAACATATGAGTTTTGGAGGTGAGGCAGCATAGGTAGTCGAGGAAATAACCATGTCCTTGCGATGTGGCAACCGTGGTGACCGCACTGCCAACACAAAAAGCCCCGGCATTTGCACTGTTGTCAAGCTCACTCAAGCAAAGCTGTCTCCAGTGGGGAATTTCCTCTGTAGAGAACATGTGCATTTTGATTTTGCCTGTCCTCAGACTGACCCTTTGCTCACTATAATAGTAAACTACACACCCCTGGCTGGAGATTTCAGATGTTTGTGAGACCTATGACGTATTGTGCCCAGGGGCCACACAGAACGTGCTTCCTAGCAACACCTCTTCCCACCCCTTTTGAACAATCAGGTAAGACTTCCATAAAGTAACTGTCCAGTAACTGTCAATGCTGTCTCATCCTCACGAGGAACCCGCTCCAAATCCTCTCCAAAGTGTTACTTCCTCATTCGCACCTAACACTCAGAGTGCGCTTTGTCCCCGAGATCAGTGGCTCAGTGCTGCACCTCCTTTGCCGTGTGTCTCTGGTTTACATTCTTTTAACAAAAAAGAAAAACCGTGGTCTCATATCCACTGTCAACAAAGGCACACAGACGTTCCATCCGCATCATCTTCCTCTTCCTTTCTCAGGATTTGCAAGCTTATGTTGGACTCTTGGCTTACTAATTTTTAATTTTTTCTCATACATGCATGTAAGGCTAAGTATTTCTCTTTGGGTACTATGAGAGCTGTTTCTCCAAGGTAATACAGATTCTTTGATATGTATTACCTTCGTTATCATTTGGTTAAAATTAAACTTGTAATTGTCCTGCGAAGTGACGTCAGTTGGCAGGGCCGTGTATCCCATTCAGCTGTGTGGGTGCAGCGAGATAGTGATGAAATGGGCTTAAGCATTGTATTTTAAAGATGACTCCAGAGACATACTGCCTGGCTTCAAATGCCTGCTTTATTGCGAATAGGTCTTTGACCAGGGTAACTTACGTAATTCCTATGTGACTCAGTTTCCTCAGCTCTAAAGTGGGACAAACAAGGTGTGTATTGTAGTGTGTGTGCATGCTTGCGGTATTTTCATCTGTCCTGCTTTGGAAATTCCTTCTTCAAAGTGTTCTCATTTTTGCTACTTTTGGTCCATGCAGGCTTCAGCAGTTCCAGTCTAAATTTCGAGCTAAGTTTTTGGCTTGGAGTTCCTGCTGTCTTCGGGCAGTCGTATTCAGACTCTACCCCGTTCTCGTGCTGCAGATTTGGAAATTCTGCACCTTATGGATGAGGTTTCACCTCCCCAGACCCTGGGGAGACAGCGAATGTCTTTACGCTGCTCTGTCCATTGATACGTGGCCTTGTGGCTTTGCACATCACCTGCAGAGCTCAGCCAGTCTCCCTGCTTTGGGCACAGGCTGCACATCCGGAAGCTGTGTGGGCTGGACTGCGGGTCCAGTCTCCTGCCCGAGGCCTTGGGTCACCTGCGTGCCGCCGGCTGCTTTTCTCACCCTTGACCTCTGGGGCTTTCTGCTCTTCCTCTTGAGCTCAGCTGTGTCTTTTAAAAATGTTTATTTTGAACTAGTTTTTCTGGGTGACGGCAGTGGGAGAAGCACTGGTTGCATCAGTCCAGGCCCCTGTATTCTTGGAAACAGGCCACAACATTCAGTCTCACCAGGACTGATGTTCAAGCACAATTGTTGTTTTAAGTAAATGACACCCCTTTATGTGGCCTGGAGTGAGTCTGGACTTTAAAAAATTAGTTCACATGATTCATTCATTATACTTTTCCCCAATGCATTGTTGAACTATGCAAAATTCTTGGCATGAGCATTCTTTTCTATTCTTTTAGGCATAAGCTGCCGCTGGGGGGTGAGCCATCTCCAGCACAGAGCGTCAAGTCTCACCAGAAGAGGATAAGGCAACAGAGCTCAGCTGCTGGAGGTTCTCCTCCTCACTGGGCAACTTAGGGCTGTAACATCTACAGGCTCTGTCCACTGTAACTTTGTCTGGAGGTTCTCCTCCTCACCAGGCAACTTAGGGTTATAACATCTACAGGCTCTGTCCACTGTAACTTTGTCCAATAATTTCACTCTTCCTTTCCAGAGACCCTTTTTGAGTCTGTTGGTCTTTTATGCAGTGTCTCTGCTTTCTTTAATAAGTTGATTACACTGAATATCCATTAAAGACCACTCTTTATTTTGCAGCATAACTGAATTTTGAAGATATCTCTGGAATTCTTTGGGAAGAAATGGGTAACTACATAAAACTACATCTGAGTATATTGAACAGTCTCAAGAAAAGTATTGTTGGGCACCGAAAATTATTTGAATTCTCTTTCTTTTCTGTTTTGTTGAATTTCATTAGAAGCTCAGATTCTAAAAGTGAAGCATCTATCTTGCACTTTGGCCAAGTGCCTGGATCTGTTTGAAATTGGATCTTATAAATATTCCATCAAGTCCTATGTAATGGGTTTGCTTTTTCCTGGCAGTTAGCCTGTGTGGATGGCATCTTAAACATTTGTGACATTTTTGCAAAACTTGACAAAAACATTTCAAGCATTAATAGTTTAGTTAATAAATTACTCAGCACCCAAACACTACATTAGTTAAGAAAATTCTTGACACCAATCCTTCTGCCATTTTACGTTTGACATTTGGTAGGTGACTGCAAGCCTGCAATATATCAGTTTAAAGCTGCACCTCAAATGGCAGGACTTAGAAAATGCCCAGTGCAAGGTGACTTGGCACTTTCCTAACGAGGAGGGACAAGTAGTGAAATCAGGTGGTCAGCTCCGTTTAAGAACTCTTTTCATTTAGAGAGTCTGACTGGGCAGTCACCTTTTTTTTTTTTTTTGAGGAGTCTCACTCTGTCTCCCAGGCTGGAGTGCAGTGGCATGATCTCGGCTCACTGCAACCTCTGCCTCCAGGGTTCAAGCGATTCTCCTGTCTCAGCCTGCCTAGTAGCTGGGACCACAGGCGTGTGCCACCACGCCCAGCTAATTTTTGTATTTTTAGTAGAGACGGTTTCACCACGTTGGCCAGGCTGGTCTTGAACTTCTGACCTCGAGAGATCCATCCACCTCGGCCTCCCAAAGTGCTGGGATTACAGGTGTGAGCCACTGCGCCTGGCCTGGACTGGGCGTTCTATACTAGAAAGCTCCCTCTGCATGCCCAGGCAGGACTCAGCACCACAGGACCAAGCCATGTGCATTAGTACAGTGTTTATGAATACACATATTCATAGATAATTTAAACTATTTTAAAAGTAGTGATAAAAATAACCTCTTCAAATTTCAGTGTATGCTACATTTTAACACACTGGAAAATAACAAGACAGTAAGACATTACTTTGTGCTTCTAGATTAATTTCTTTGGGGAAGACTTTGAACTAAAGATAATCCTGCCATTTTGTGGTCAGTATTTGAACTTCTTATAATCCATTATTAATTTAAAAGTTCTATCTCTATAATGATCTTTCTTGGAATTTAGGCTTGTAATTCCCACTAATGTTAAAGTCTGTAAAAGACAGTGTTTCCAAAGCATTACGTATATGTGTGTGTATAGATACGTGTGTGCGTGTATTTGTAGTGGTAATACTGGCTCAGTGAATGGCCACACAAGCTTTCACGTTCACTTGACATTTGATCTAGTGACAGCTTATCAGTCATTTGTGTGGTAACAAGTGAATATGCATCTGGCCATCGTGCCCTTATATTTTTGGTACATATGGTAGATATTGTAAACCTGGGATTGCTTTACATATTTTTATAGTTTCCTACTCTTGTTGCAAACATCTGGGTCAATTTGATTTAAGAATAGCCAGATTGCAAGGTGAAATGTTAAAAACCCACGGTTATTTTCAACTATGTAGGGCAATGTGCAACCCAAACAGAATATCAACGTGAACAGGATGCAGAGGCTGGTAAATATCTGTAGAGGTCATGAGCAACTCCTGGTTTCTGTGTTCATCAGAATTTGTTATGATTTTCATTGATTTCCTTTATAATAGGAAAATATTTCCTTTATAATAGTGTATTCATTTGTGTTTACACTTCCAATATACTCTCACTTTTGTTTTGTATATTGGGGTTCTGTGTACACATTTTTACTCCAAAGAGGGTTCTGCTACTAAAGATATTTAAAAACTGATAAAATGGCAAGAACATGGCTAGGAACTCATGAATAGTTAAGTTTGACTTTTGGTTCTAAAACCTACTAGATGTATGGCCTGGACCAAGTCACCTAATCTCCCAGAGACTCAGCTTCTCTGTGGGTTGAATATGGGTAGGACCTACTGCATGGATTTGCAATGAGGATGGAATAGATAACGTAGGAACCACTGAGCATAGTGCCTGACATACCCTTGATGGACACTACATAGTATTGATTACTGTTCATATTATTGTGATGTGGTAGGATTTTTGGCTTTAAGACAGAATAATCAAGAGTCAGGAGCTCTGGACTAGTGTGTGGAGAAGTTCGAAAGCTGGCTGGTTGTGAGGAAACATGGTGTTAATTGAAGTTTAAGTAAGTTTAGGAGTGAAGAGAGGTAACAGACGTGGTGTGGAATGAGGCTAGTTTTATGTACCTTGTGTTTACATTTGATAAATACCATTTGGCTTTCAAATTATGAGTCAATGTTAAGGAAGGCAATGGGAACTTGTATTTTATATTGTCTCTGTGTTCACGATCTCATATAGGATTGAATCACACAATAGAGTTATATATAGATTCAATAATTATTATATTGTTTTCATCAATTTAGAACTTATAACTTTGAATTTGGAGGGGATATAAGAGATTATTTAGAGTATGTTTGCTTACTTTATAGATGGTGAAACTGAGGCCAGAGAATTGGGGAACTTGTGCGTAATAATTACCAACTCACATCTGCAACCTGGATTTCCTGGTGCTCAGACCAGTGCCCATGTGGTTGTCCTGGCCTGGTAACTGTTACACTCTGGGCTTCCAGGTTGATCTGGTTCCATATATCCAGGTCCTTCCTCAAACTTGGTGCCAAAGTTCCAGATTGTGCGTGTCATGATTTTTGGGAGTGAAGATTGAGTCCCTGTAGATTAGATTACTCTTAGGACTTTCCTTCATAGAGCATACAATTCTGTTAGTGATAACCCAATTTGTGAAGCAGTGGGGTGTGTACTTTTATGCATTTCCTATTTTCCATCACTGTGAACAAGGACAGAAAAAGCAGAGAGACCAGTCCTTAGAAGGATTGGTGAATGGCAAGGCAGTGAAAGATGAAGAATTTACTGATACTAGAGATAATTTCTTCATGGGGAATTTAATATTAGATTAAAATCTATGCTTTTTCCTCTCCCTTTGCAGCTTATATAAACCAGACTTGGCTGTATGGTAGTCACTCATTTAAAGAAAGCTGGGCATAGATGTAGGTGAAGACAAAATTCAGCATGCTTAGAGTTTTTATTAACTGGTTTATTAATTTATCCATCTATTCATCAAATGACCATTAAGGACCTCCTATGTATTGAAATCACAATGCCTAGCATACAGTAGGTGCTTAATCAGTGGTGGATATTATTATTTCTATAGTTTCTATAGTAATACAAATACTAATGAAAACAATCCTATGCTGAAAAATGCTGAAACAAATTAGGTTTCATCTTTGCAGAGCTTAAAGTTTGGCAGGAGTACCGTGATCAGCCTGGAAGATAGAAAGCATGCTCGTATTTGTAGACATTTACTTGAGTTTTGATTTTTTCAATCCACGCTGACAATCTCTGCCTTTTAATTGGTGTATTTAGACCATTTACCTTTAAAGTGATTTTTGATCTAGCTGGGTTAATATTTACCATGTTTGTAACTGTTTTCTATTTGTTGAACTTTTCCCCTTCCCCTCTTTTACTGAGTTCTCTGGCTTTAATTAAGCATTTTATACGATCTCTCTTTCTCTCCTCTTTTGGCTTATCAGTTATACTTATATCTAAATATTTTCTTAGTGGTTACCCCACAGTTTGCAATATACATTTACAACTACTTTAAGTTCACTTTCAAATAACAATATACAGTTCACGAGTAGTGCAGGTGGGTACCTTATAACAAAATATTCCCAATCCCTTCTGCCCATCTCTTATAATGTTGCTGTCATTCATTTTACTTATCCATATACTATAATCAACCAATACATTATTACTATTGTTACAATGAAAACATAGTTACTGGTAAGAAAAGATTAAGGATAAAAGAAATTTTCCCTTCATGTGTTCCTTCTGTGATGCTCTTCTTTTCTTTAAGTAGATCAGAGCTTCTGCCCTATATTATTTTCCTTTGGTGAGAAAGGGAGCCAGAGGAGGCTGGAGATGGGTAGTTGTTCTCCGTGCAGGTGGTAGGTGAGATAAGTCCCTGGTAAAGTCTTTTCCCTGCAGAGGAGGGCATTGTGATGGAGAATGCTCTTGGCGTCCTTCAAAATGATTTCTTTCCTTCTCCCTGCCTAAAACACAAGGGATTTTTTCTTGGCTCTTTATTTGAGAACCTGGTGGGGTTCCTGGAGGTAAAACCATGAGAGTGTGGGCGCCCCCTAAGGTTGGGCCAGGAATTTCTCACTCTCAGGCTGGGCCATGTGCAGCCTCCAGAGGTTCATCCAATCACCATCTAATATTCCTGCCAGCTTGTGGCTCCTGCCCTCAGCCCCGGGTGAGCTGACTCCAGTGCTGGTTCTCCGTGTATAGTCTCTCCAGTTCTCGGAGCAGCAGTTTTCCCTGTGACCTCCTATTTCTTCAATGGATCCATAAAAGGTCCTTGATTTTCAGGTTGTCCGGTTTTTTCCTTGTGTTAAGGAGAAGAGGGAGATCTAAGCTTTTTACATATTGGAGTAATAACAACTACTAAGTAGTTAAGGAATTGTTTTAAAGTTCCTCATCTTTGTTTTACATACACTTTAATACTTTTAAAATATTTCCTAAAGCTTTAAGCTAGGAAGTTTGTTAAGCTATCGCAAATATTACCATTTTTAAAATTAATTTTTGTGGAAAAAGGGTGTTAATATTATTTTTCTATAAAATACTACCACATCATTCCAGCTCTGGGAGTATCACTTAACATAATTTTACAGAGTAAGGCTTTCTGCGTAAATATATATATTGTAATAATATGTCTAGAATGTCTTTTGGGATTATAATCTAAATCATTTGTCATTTATCTTACGCTTAATCTATGCTGTAAATTATCTTCTGTGATGTCTCATTAGTCAACTAGGTTTGTGAACTCCTGATGACACGGAGCTGACTTATACCCCTTTAAATCTGGCACCCCCGACCCCCACCCAAAAATCTCAGCACACTTGTGTTTTTAGTCAACAGAGATTTGTGCCCTTGATTCTGGACGATACGAAGATGAATAAGAAAGAAATGGCCTCACGCCCATGGGACTTAGATTACAGTGGAGAAGACAGACTTGACTTCCAAAACCGTGCGAACCATTTTTAATTAGGATGGAATAAACACCAGGAAGGAAAATACCGTTTGCAAAATTTAATAGTACAGGGTGACTTCCCACCGAGGAGGTCCACAGAATTTATTGATTTCTCCAGAATGAGCCCTGAGGACGCGTTTGCTTGTGTAGCAGGTGTAATTTTCAAATTCACCTCAGCCTGACTCACATTGTCACCACAGGATACAGGTGACATTTTCAGAAACAAACTTTTCTGTCCTTACTAGCAAGTGTTTCAGCCCGTGTGCCAGCCACTGATGTCACCACAACATCTGATATCCATTTCGTAGACTATCAGAAATGTGCTGCGGGTGCAGTGTGGTTTCTATTAATGTTATTAGGGGTTGTGCGGTTGAATTCCATTTCACCCTTCCAGAAAAATATCCTCACAGTAAGTGATCCCTGCAAAGCAGAGCGCTGGGAACGTGGCTCTGGCATTGTCAACCGTGGTCATGACAGTGTCATTTGCTCCTGTTACTGTGAGCATTTGTGTTTTACTGCAAATACTCCAGATCGAAATAATAGGGATCTGGAGGTTTTGAAAAATCAGAAGAAAAAACATGACGTTTTGCTTGTGTTTCTGATTTTTAAAACTGTACATCAGTGTGGTAAACATTAGTTTAACCACTGTACGTTTTGCCACTAACCTGTGACCAGGCTGCTAATAAGAGACGTTTGAAAGGCAGCTTTTCATTTTCCCTCTTCCATGCGTGTGTGGACTTACCCTATGGCTAGCGGTGGGGCACTCCCTTCTGCCTCCAACTCGTGGCTCGTGTGCAAGGTCCTTCCCGGCTCTTGACCTTTGGAAGTCACAATCCTCAGCACTGAATACTTTTAAAAATAGTTTGTAAGCATTGTCATTTAATGTTGCTTTTTACACCAGTTCTGTGAGGGGTCATGCAGTCGAACGTTTCTGTGGAGTGGGCTGCCGAGATGTTACTGTTCCCACAGGTGAGGAGCCTGAGAATCACTGAAGATGCTCACCAGGAAGTCTTCTGTAGAAAATAAGTGGGAGGAGCCGGGCGCAGCGGCTCACGCCTGGAATCCCAGCACTTTGGGAGGCCGAGGCGGGCGGATCACCTGAGGTCAGGAGTTCGAGAGCAGCCTGGCCAACATGGTGAAACCCCATCTCTACTAAAAATACAAAAATTACCCAGGTGTGGTGGCATGCACCTGTAATCCCAGCTATCAGGAGGCTGAGACAGGAGAATCACTTGAACCTGGGAGGCAGAGGTCTCAGTGAGCAGCCGAGATTGCACCACTGCACTGCAGCCTGGGTGACAGAGCAAGACTCTGCCTCAAAAAAAAAAAAAAAAAGAAAAAAAATAGGAGAGCTGAACTCGAATATATATCTGTGAATTCAAGGACTGTGTGTGTGTGTTTGTGTGTCTTACCCATTCCATCTCATTCCTGCACCCCAAGTCACAGACTAAAACCCCACAGGGCCCAGCAGGTGGTGCCTGTGAGTGAGCTGGCTGTGAGGCCATGGAGAATGGCAAGGCTTGTGTAGAAGTGGAGAGTCCCCACACCATCTAAGGGCACTCAATATGAATTTTCAAAATTCTATGGTTGCTGCAAAGCACCCCTGCTGAGGTATTTTCCTGGAAGCCGCCTTACGTAAAAAGTTGGGAAAGCAGCGGCCTGGGCCTAGGGCTTCCGTATTCATTGCAGCACGGTTCACAGTAGCCAAGATATGGATGTGACCTGTGTGTCCGGCAGATAAAAAAGGTGTGTGTGAGAGAGATACACACATACACACACACACGTGCCTGTGTGTGTACACACATATACACACACACAAAATGGAATATTACTCAGCCACGAAAAGAAGGAAAGTCTGTCATTTATGACAACCTGGGTGAACTTGGGGGACATTGAGTGGAATGAGCCAGGTACAGGACAGACTCTGCATATTCTCACTTAGATGTGGAATCTAAAAAAGTTGAACTTACAGAAGCAGAGAGAAGAACGGTGGTTACCAAGACAAAATCTTGATATCTTGGTTCTTAGAAATGCAAGATATTCTCTTAGACTGTCATGATGTGGTTAAAATGGGTGAAGATGCTGCGTGCCACAGGGAGAGGCAACAGGACCTAGAAATGTGTAGGATATATATATATATATATAAATAAATAGATATATTTTAGATGGAGTCTCTGTCGCCAGGCTGGAGTACAGTGGCATGATCCCAGCTCACTGCAACCTCCGCCTCTCAGGTTCAAATGATTCCCCTGCCTCAGCCTCCCGAGTAGCTAGGATCACAGGCATACGCCACCAAGTCCAGCTAATTTTTGTATTTTTAGTAGAGCCAGGGTTTCACCATGTTGGCCAGGATGGTCTCGATCCCCTGACCTCGTGATCCGCCCGCCTCAGCCTCCCAAAGTGCTGGGATTACAGGCGTGAGCCACCGTGCCCAGCCATAATTTTTTAAAAGATTAAAAAATTACAATTGTTTATAGAGCATTACTTAGTGAAATACCGGTAAGCACTGTCTCCCTCTCTTTCTCTCTATATATTTATGTTAATATTAAAGTTCCAGCCGGGCACAGTGGCTCAGGTCTGTAATCCCAGCACTTTGGGAGGCTGAGGTGGGCAGATCACCTGAGCTCAGGACTTTGAGACCAGCCTGACCAATATGGAGAAACTCCATCTCTACTGAAAATACAAAATTAGCCGGATGTGGTAGCACATGTCCGTAATCCCAGCTACTTGGGAGGCTGAGGCAGGAGAATCATTTGAACCCGGGAGGCAGAGGTTGTGGTAAGCTGAGATCACGCCATTGCACTCCAGCCTGGGCAACAAGAGTGAAACTTCTCAAAACAAACACACAAACACACAAACACCCTGAAGCTCCACACTTTCAGTTAACTATGTGTGGGCATGGTCTTTGGGCCCCGCAGAGAGTGCAGCTGTGCACACAGTTCTCTGTTTGGCTCCACGTCTTACCTTCCTAATGGATGAATCTAAGTCTGGAGTTTAATGGAGATCAAGCATCCAGATGACCCACAGTATCAATAAACAGTATGCAGAGACTGTGTAAGGAAATACTCGTTTTTACAAATAAAAGATACTCTATTTGGATGATTATGTAACTTTACCATTAAAAGATGGAGTTACAAGAAACAGTAGCATTTTGTGTTAATAACAACACTAAACTGGCTGGCTTTTTCTCAGCCTCTGTTGGGCATCATAATGTGTGAGTAGTCACATTTCATCGAGTTTTAATTTCTTCTGTTGAGACTATCATGGAATTAATTTCTTCCTCACTTTCTGATGTTCTATCATTTTTTCACCTTTGCATCGTTCACCTGGACTCTCGATGTCGGAGGAGCCCACGCCGAGGGGCTTCCGTGCCACCCCAGGGCCTCGGCTGTCTGCCTCCATCCTCGCCCTGCCTGAGGCTTTCAGCCTTCTGGTCTTTCTTCCTTTCTTCCATCTACACAGGCGTGCTAGGTAGATGCGCCTTCCTCTTTCCACCTGAGGCCCCTCCAGCTGCAGCGCTGTCTCGATGGCCAAACTTCCACAAAACATTGCCTTCCTTCCCGTCTCCCACAGACGCTTCACCATGCCCCGGCCCCCAGCTCCCCTCCTCCTCTGTCCACAGCTACTGTGCGTGGACTATAAGATGCCAAGTCTACGTTTTCATTTCGACTGTCTTGTGCTTGCCTCTCACATCTGTGGTTACCTCCTGGACGTCACTGCGCACCCTGCAGCATCTCAAACTCATTTCACTTCCTTCGAAATACCCCCTGATGCTTCTTTCAGGGAATCCTCTGTCCAGTTACACGGATTGCTATGGCTGACACCCATCCCTCACCACGTACTAACTGTAGCCTCGGGAACTACATTGGATGCGTCTGGGCCTTAGTTTCCCCATTTGTAAAGTGATAATTAAAAATCATACCCATTTCATAGGGCTCTGGTGAAAATTCAGCATGTTAATGGACGTAAAGCCTATTGAAGAAGGCTTGGCATGTTGAAAGGGTTCAACACATGTTGTTATCATACAGCTTTGATTCTGGTTTTACAAAAGTAGGTCATACTATGCTATTTTTTTTTTTTCTTTGAGACAGAATCTTGCTCCATCACCCTCTGGGGTTCAAGTAATTCTCGTACCTCAGCCCCTTGAGTAGCTGAGATTACAGGCATGTGCCACCACGTCGCCTCATTTTTGAATTTTTTGTAGAGGTGGGGTTTCACCATGTTGGCCAGCCTGGTCTCAAACCCCTGGGCTCAAGTGAGCCACCCAACCTCGGCTTCCCAAAGAGCTGGGATTACAGGCATGAGCCACCATGCCTGGCCTTATGCGATCTTTTTAAATCCAGTATTTTGTGGACGTCTGTTCAGGTCGTGTTACCTGTTTTTCAAAATGTCTGTCCCGTGTTGCATCGTAGAGACGCTTGTGAAATGTTCTCGCTGTGTGCCGATGACACGCGTCTGACTTCCTCCCCATCCTCAGGCCATCCTTGTCCAAGGGTCCTTTGTGGGGTCTTGGTTTTGGGTCTCTCCTGGAACATTCCGGTTGTTCAGGGTTTTGTTCCAGACCTTCTTCCTTTTTCTCTTTATGTACTTCCTTGTTTGTGAGCTCATCCTGCCACGCTGATGTGAACATACACTGATGTCTCCAAAATCCGTATGTCCAGCGGAGCTCTCTCCCCACCTGGCTCTGGTCATCTGTACTTGAATGTTTTAAAGGCACTTCAACTTCTACAAGTCATTTTCTCCCAGGCACGACACCTCATCCCTCTGGCTTTCTAGCAGAAGTTCAGGTATCACACTTGATTTCTCTCCTGCCCCTCTCTCCGCACCACTCACAGACATGCCACCACCCCGTGGACTCGCCTCTGAACTTGTCACAAGTCCCTCTCATCCTCACCGCCTTGGCCTGTCCCCTCTCACATGGTGGCTGCCCAGCTGGCCCCTCATAACCCTTCCTCACCCTGCAGGCACAGAGACCCCCCTCCGAAAAACCGGGCCATGTCTTTTCTTTCCTTAAAACCCTTCAAAATCTCCCTGGCACACCTAATGCTCACAGCTCGTGGGCTCTGGCTCCACGGAACCCTCCAGTTTGTGTTTGGCCATTTCCTGTCATGGAACTCTCTTCTGTTTCTCAGTCTCTGGGCGGCTCTCACCTCTGGGTCTTCATGTGTATTGTTCTCGGACTGGACGCCTCTTTCTCTAGCAAGCAGGGGAGCAGATTCTTGGCATCCTTCAGATCCCAAGGTAAATGCCGCCTCCTCCGGGAGGCCTCCCTGGGTCTTTTCTTTCTCCATAGGGCAGCTGCCCTTGTGTTTGCCCCCACCCCACCCCACTCCTGGGCTTCCCCAACCCAGCTGTGATTATGAGGACTCAGTTGCTTGTCTGTTTTGGTCTCAGTCACCATCGTCCTCGTGCCCTCTGGGCTTAGCAGTGTCTGAGGCATTGTGGGACTCACAGCCCTTGCTGAGTTGAATTGCTTTTGGAGTCAGGGCCCCTTTGCAAAGGCTGTGGAGCCTCCTGTGAGGAAGAGGCACGGATGCATACACTTCCCAGTTACTGGCGACCTTGGTGTTCAGACCCCCTGAGCCCAGGCTGTGAACTCCCGTCCTGGGGCATCACACATCTCTAGGGTACACACACTGCGTGGCAGCCAGCGCGGGTGTGTCCTCCATCCCCTCAGCGCTCTGTGCCCCTTCAGCACAGAAGCAAAGGGGTCCAGCGCTGTTTTAAGCACTTTGCGTGCGTCATACTGCGTAGGCACCATGGATGAGATGTGCAGTCTAATTACACCCACCCTGCAGGTGGAGAGCCTGAGGCACAGAGAGGGCGAGTGACTCCAAGGTCACTCGGGTGGCCGTGGGTCAGCCAGGATGGCAGCCAGAGCCCGCCCTGCTCGCCAGCATGCAGCACTGCCCCCCGAGGACGCCTGGTGCTGCTCAGCGTGCGTGGTGGTGACGGATCGCGGCGAAGCCAGGGGTCCGTCTCTGACCAGTTGTATTTCTCCTGTATGATGCTGGCAGAGCAGTGTCAGGTACAGGTCAGGCTGTCAGGTGAATATCAGATTGGGAGGAGAAAATGCTCAGAACGGCTGCATGCCCTCCTTTTCCTCCCTGGCAGATGTTCTAAAGAAAAAGAAATTAGGTCTGGGCCAGAGGATGTCCTCAGCGCCTCAGAGGAGGAGCAGCAAAGCAGGGGCTGCAGGAGCAGGACCGCTTGTTCCCGATTCTGCAGCTTCTGAACACCATGAAGACTGAGTACATCGAGATGCATAAAAAATACTTCTGACCTTCATTGTCATTTGGAAGGATGTAAAGTTTTTTGCTTTTTTTTTTTTTGTTACGAATTCCCCCTTTTCTGACATTTCATCTTTGGTAAGTTAGGTAATGCAGACAGCTCTTCCTACAAATCTGATGTTCTATTATTACCCCATTGGCAGCTCAATGTAGAGCAGTCACCAAAGGGGACAATTGACAAAGGCATGTCTGTCTTGGCCTCCGTCCAAGGGGCTTAGTTCTTTAAGTGTGAGGACTGTAAGACGGCCTTATTAATAAGGAAGATGAGCTTGGAGGATTGCCTGCTCACAGCTGCTAGCATCTCATAGAAGTTTTAGCTCTGTAAAACAGCTAGGCAGGCATTGCTGTCTCTACCGACAACTCTGGAAATTAAGAAAACAAGCTGGGTGTGGAAGTGCATGCCTGTGGTCCCAGCTACTCGGGAGGCTGAGGCAGGAGGATCACTTGAACCCAGGAGTTTGAGGTTGCAAGGAGGCATGATTGCATCGCTGCACTTGCAACAGAGCAAGACCCTGTCTTTAAGAAAAAAAAAAACAAAATAAAACAACACAGAGAAGTTAAAGTAATTTGTCCAGTTATGAAACAGAGATAGCATAAAGGTTAGGAACTGGGTTTTAGGGTGCCTTCCCCTTTTATTTAATCTCCCTCAGTCAGCGCCTTCCAGAATGTGGCAAGTGGAGAGACCCAAATTTTAAGATGAATGATTCGGTGTGTGTGTGTATATACTCGTATGTATTTATAATTGAGATCATTTTATATTCCATAAGATGCAGAGATCTGAGGTGCTCAATTTGTGTTGTAACACATGCTTATCCATGTAGCCCTGTTCCAAACAAAAGGCAGAACCTTTTTATCATCCCAGAAAAGTTCCCTCATGACCTTTTTTAGTCATTCCTCATTTCCTGCCCCCAAACCAGGCAGCCACTTTCTGAATTCTATCACCATGGGTGAATGTTGCCTGTTCCTGGAGTTGATGGACACGGGATAACACAGCATAGACTCTCTTGGGTCTGACTTCTTTCACCCAGTAATGCATTTGAAATTGATCCCCACGGTCGTATACATCAGTAGTTTGTTCCTGTTTATTGCTGAATAGTCCTCGGTGGTATAAATCTGCCACAGTTAGACAAATATGAATGAATTACTTTTGACTTTACTTTTTTCCCTTGCATTGAGTTGTTTGGTGTTGTAGGATGGTGCTACCTGTATGAGAAGCTCAGCGTGTGCCTTGCTATGCTATGTTCTGTCTGAGCGGCTCATCTCCTTAGCCCATCCCTCATTGCATGATTAATGAACTGAACCCCACCTCCCCAGACAGATGCTCACTGACACCCCTCACACACCAGGCGGTGGTGTGCACCTCACAGATGTGGTGGCGAAAACGCCCACATTCCTGCCCCTGCAGAGTGGACAGTCGGGTGGCGAAGACAGACAGCAGGAGGTGCTGGCAGAATGTGCGACTGGTCCTGGGTGGTTAATGAAGGTTAGGGAGGAAAATCAACTTGGAAGGGAATAGAAAGTAACCGGGTAGAGTGCAGTTTCAGAGCGAGTAACCGGGGAGAAGCATGGGAGAAAGGCCTGAAGAGGACAGGGAATTCCATGTGG
The DNA here is from genome assembly GCF_008728515.1 of Papio anubis. NCBI lineage: Eukaryota > Metazoa > Chordata > Mammalia > Primates > Cercopithecidae > Papio > Papio anubis. Next base: position 2,695,971 of record NC_044979.1, read on the forward strand.
ATATTTTGGGGAAGCACATTCCAGGTGGAGGGGAAACCAACTGCAAAGGTCCGAGACAGGAGCAAACCTCAAATTCAAGAGCAATTGAAGAGCAACGTGTGCGGTTGGTGTGGTGTGGTGGGTGTGGCCAGAGTGAGCCCAGAGGGAGGGGGAAGAGTCGACTCTAGGACCTGTTAGGGACTTGGGTTATTTGCTTGGAAGCTCAATGCCATCTTCCTATTTGGAGAGGACCAAGCTCTGGTGAACATCTTTTTGTTTGATAGCCAGAGTCGGGAGGTATTAATTAACCGAGGGGATTGCATCGTCTATGTCCCCCAGGTGGCGATCCTTGAGACACAGGAGGGTGTCTCTCATTTCCTTAGATAAGCAAGAAATCAAAGCAAAATAAAACATGAGTTTTGAAGACAGCAGATTGGTTTTATTGGCAACTCGAGAAATCTTTCTTGGTCGTGGAGAAGGATATTCCTTTAGCGGCTGGTGTTGGCTTCAGTCTCTGCTCCCTAATGGAAGCTGCTGCTGGCTCAGTGCCTGGGCAGCACCTCTGACTCAGGGCTGGAGAGGACTCAGCAGGATGGATCTAGAAAGTTCTGGGGAAGCCAGAAGCTTATATGATTTTGGGAATGCTTTTAAGTAAAAGGACGTAAGATTATGAAGACAAACTGCTGGGACTCTCTTGGAGTCTTGGAAGGACCCGGGGAATGATAAGTTCCTTTGCTTCAGGGCGAATGTGTCCTGATGGGGAGGGGAAGATGGATCCCAGGAAGGGCTAAAAAGATCCGAGTCCTATTTGTATGAAAGCTATTTATAAGCTCTTCTCACTGCCCTAATACAATTTACATTAATGCACAGTTATGAAACTAACCCTTCCCTTTTTCATTTTCCCTTTCATGTTGCATTTTATGACGTTTAGCTCCTACAGGGAATTTTCTTAAAACTAAAAATAAATTTATTGAAGTAAGGTTTACATAACATAAAATTAACCAATTTATTTATTTTTTATTTAAACATACTAAATGTATTTTCATCTAGTTTTGTTAATTTCAAATTGTCCCAAATTGTTCTTGGGAACATTTTCACATAGCATTTTTTTTTTTTAATCCTTCACACCCTTCCCACCCTTCCCCCTGAGTCCTCAAGGTCCATTGTATCATTCTTATGCGTTTGCATCCTCATATCTTAGCTCTCACTTATGAGTGAGAACATATGATGTTTGGTTTTCCATTCCTGAGTTACTTCACTTAGAAGAGTGATCTCCAATGCCATCCAGGTTGCTGCAAATGCCATTCTTTCTTTCCTTTTTATGGCTGAGTAGTATTCCATGTTTTATATATATATACACACACCACATTTTCTTTATCTACTCATTAGTTAATAGGCATTTAGGCTGGTTCCATATTTTTGCAGTTGTGAATTGTGCTGCTATAAACATTCATGTGTAAGTGTCCTTTTCATATAGTTACTTCTTTTCCTCTGGGTAGATACCCAGTAGTGTGATTGTTGGATTCAGTGATAGTTCTACCTTTAGTTCTTTAAGGAATCTCCATACTGTCTTCCATAGTAATTGTACTAGTTTACATTCCCACCAGCAGCATAAAAGTGTCCCCTTTTTATCATATCCATGCCAACATCTGTTATTTTTTGATTTTTTGATCATGGCCATTCTTGCAGAAGCCAGGTGGTATTGCGTTGTGGTTTTGATTTGCATTGTGATTATGAGTGATGTTGAGCATTTTTTCCTGTGTTTGTTGGCTATTTGTATATCTTCTTTTGAGAATTGTCTATTCATGTCCTTTGTCCACTTTTTGATGGGATTATTTGTTTATTTTTCTTGCTGGTTTGTTTGAGTTCCTTATAGATTCTGGATGTTAGTCCTTTGCTAGATCCATAGTTTGCCAATAGTTTCTCCCACTCTGTGGGTGGTCTGTTTACTCTGCTGATTGTTTCCTTTGCTGTGCAGAAGCTTTTTAGTTTAATTAAGTTCCAGCTATTTATTTTTGTTTTTGTTGCGTTTGCTTTTGGATTCTTGGTCGTGAACTCTTTGCCTAAGCCAATGTCTAGAAGGGGTTTTCTGATGTTGTCTTCTAGTTTTTATGGCATCAGGCCTTAGATTTAAGTCCCTGATCCATCTTGAGTTGATTTTTTTCTATAAGGTGAGAGCTGAGGATCCAGCTTCGTTCTTTCACATGTGGCGAGCCAGTTACCCCAGCCCCACTGGTTGAATAGGGTGTCCTTTCTCCGCTTTCTGTTTTTGTTTGCTTTCTCGAAGATCAGTTGCCTATAAATATTTGGCTTTATTTCTGAGTTCTCTATTCTGTTCCGTTGGTCTACATGCCTATTTTTATACCAGTACTATGCTGCTTTGGAAACTACAGCCTTGTAGTAGAGTTTGAAGTCAGGTAATGTGATACCTCCAGATTTTTTCTTTCTGCTTAGTCTTGCTTTGGCAATGCAGGGTCTTTTTTGGTTCCATATGGATTTTATAATTTTTTCTAGTTCTGTGAAGAAGGATGATGAATTCTGATGGGAATTGCATTAAATGCTCCACTTAAAAGATACAGAATGGAAGAACGCGTAAAAATCTACCAACCAAATATCTTCTGTCTGCAAGAAACTCACGTAACACATAAGGACTCACATAAACTTAAGATAAAGGGGTAGAAAAAGATATTCCGTGCAAATGGAAACAAAACGCGAGTGGGGTATTCTTATATTAGACAAAACAGACTTTAAAACAGCAACAGTTAAAAAAGACAAAGAGGGACATTATAAAATAATAAATGAATCAGTCCAACAGGAAAATATCACAATTCTAAATATATATGCACCTAACACTGGAGCTCACAAATTTATAAAACAATTTTACTAGACATAAGAAATGAGAAAGAAGGCAACAAGATAATAGTGAGGGACTTCAGTACTCCACTAACAACACTAGACAGGTGATTAAGACAGAAAGTCAACAAAGAAACTCAATAGACTTAAACTATACCCTAGAACAAATAGACTTAACAGATATTTACAGAACATTCTACCCAACAACCAGAGGATATACATTCTTTCATCAGTACACGGGACATTCTCCAAGATAGACCATATGATAGGCCACAAAACAAGTCTCAATACATTTAAGAAAATCAATATCAAATACCCTGTCAGACTATGGTGGAATAAAATTGGAAATTAACCACAAAAAGAAGCCTCAAAACTATACAAATATATGGAAATTAAATAATCTGCTCCTGAATGAGCTTTAGGTCAGCAATGAAATCAATATGGAAATTAAAAAGTTCTTTGAACAGAATGATAATAGTGATACAACTTATTAAAACCTCTGGGACACAGCAAAAGTGGTGCTAAGAGGAAAATTCATTGCATTACATGCCTACATCAAAAAGTCTGAAAGAGCACAAATAGACAATGTAAGTAAGGTCATATCTTAAGGAACTAGAGAAACAAGAATAAACCAACCCAAACCCAGCAGAAGAAAAGAAATAGCAAACATTAGAGCAGAACTAAATGAAATTGAAACAAAAAAATGCAAAAGATAAAGGGAACCAAAAGCTGGTTCTTTGAAAAGATAAACACAATTGATAGAGCATTAGTAAGATTAACCAAGGAAAGAAGACAGAAGATAAGCTCAATTAGAAATGAAATGGTAGCTATTACAAACAATACCACAGAAATACAAAAGGTCATTCAAGGTTACTATGAACACCTTTACATGCACAAACTAGAAAATCTAGAGAAGATGGATACATTTCTGGAAGTATACAACTCTCCTAGATTAAATCTGATCAGACAGTAACAAGGAGTGAGATTGAAACAATAATAAAAAAAATTGCCAGCAAAAAAAAGTCCAGGGCCAGATGGATTCACAGCTGAATTCTATCAGGCATTCAAAGAAGAATTGGTACCAATCGTACTGAAATGATTCCAAAAGATAGAGAAAGAGGAAATCCTCCCTAAATCATTCTATGAAACCAGTATCACCCTAATACCAAAAACAGGAAGGGATGTAACAAAAAAAGAAAACTACAGACCAATATCCTTGATGGACATAGATGCAAAAATCCTCAACAAAATACTAGCTAACTGAACCTAACAGCATATCAGAAAGATAATCCACCATGACCAAGTGGGTTTTATACTAGGGATGCAGGTCAACATATGCAAGTTTAACATATGCAAGTCAATAAATGTGATACATCACATAAACAGAATTAAAAACAAAAATTATATGATCATTTCAATAGATGCAGAAAAAGCATTTGACAAAATCCAACATCACTTTGTGGTTAAAACCCTCAGCAAAATTGGCAGAGAAGGGGCATAATTCAAGGTAATAAAAGCTACCTATGACAAACCCACAGCCAACATTTTACTGAATGAGGAAAAGTTGAAAGCATTCCCCTGAGAACTGGAACAAGACAAGGATGCTCACTCTCACCACTTCTATTCAATGTAGTACTGGAAGTCCTAGCCTGAGTAATCAGACGAGGGAAAGAAATAAAGGGCATCCAAATTGGTAAAGAGGAAGTCAAACTGTCACTGTTCACCGATGATATGATCGTATACATAGAAAACCCTAAAGACTCCTCCAGAAAGCTCCTAGACCTGATAAATGAATTCGGCAAAGTTTCAGGATACAAAATCAATGTACACAAATCAGTAGCAGTGCTGTACACCAACCACGACCAAGATGAGAATCAAATCAAGAACTTAACTCCTTTTCTTTTGAGATGGAGTCTCACTGTCACCCAGGATGGAGTGCAGTGGCGTGATCTTGGCTCACTGCAACCTCTGCCTCTGGGGTTCAAGTGATTCTCCTGCCTCAGCCTCCTGGGTAGCTGGGATTACAGGCATGCACCACCATGCCTGGCTAATTTTTTGTATTTTTTGTAGAAACGGGGTTTCACCATGTTGGCCAGGCTGGTCTCCAACTCCTGACCTCAAGTGATCTGCCCACCTTGGCCTCCCAAAGTGTTAGGATTACAGGCGTGAGCCGCTGCACCCAGCTGTCAAGAACTAACACCTTTTGCAATAGCTGCAAAAACAAAAAAACAAAAAACTTAGGAATATACTTAACCAAGGAGGTGAAGGATCTCTACATGGAAAACCACAAAATGCTGCTGAAATAAATTATAGACAGCACAAACAAATGGAAACACATCCCATGCTCATGGATAGTTAGAATCGGTGTTGCGAAAATGACTGTAACTGCCAAAAACAATCTACAAATGCAAAATTAACCATTCTATTTTAAAGCATTCATTGGCATTTGATAACTTTACAGTGTTATACAACCACCACCTCTCTCTAGTTCCAGAACATTTTAATCACCCCAACAGAGACCCTGTACCAATTAAGCTATCATCCCAACTCCCCCCAGGCCCCTAGCCCCTGGAAAACATCAGCCTGCTTTCTGTCTCTATGGACTTATTCAGGATATTTCATGTAAATGGAATAATATACCTATACTATGTGACCTTTTGTGACTGGCTTCTTTCCCTGAGCACCATGTTTTCAAGGTTCATCTATGTTGTAGCATGGATCAGAACTTCATTCCTTTTTATGGCTGAGTAATATTTCATTGTATGAAGAGAACACGTTGTTTATCCATTCATCAGTTGATGGACGTTTGGGTTATTTCCACCTTTGGGCTTTTGTGGATAGTGTTACCTAAAGGGCATTTTTGATATTACCTTTTAACTTGATTTCACCTGTGGAGGGAAGCGAGCTATTTAGAATCAGCAAAGAGATTGGTCTTGTACCCTATACCTTCCTACGCCTCGGTCTGGCCACTTCCACCTCTCAGATTCGGAGCACTTTCTTTGTAATGAATGCTACATGCCCCTGACAAAGACTTTGCTATCTGGTTCTCTAAGTTCAATGCTGGAGACTGTTGATGTTGCAAAGGGTTTTCATGGTAATGTCTATTGCCAGTTCCTAAGTACCTCCCACTTTGGCTCCCATCAACTTCAGTAAGATTTCTCTCCTTAACCTTTCCTTGATCTAACCTTTTCCTGAGTCTGTTTAATTAACTTCCCAGCTTTCCTGTTGACCAGACATTTTTCATGACAGGAAGCTCCTCTCCTGTCTGTCTCATCCCCAGGGATCCAGCCGCCAGGAATCTCTTTTCTTTACTCACCACTACCTTCAGACACACTCTGCCAAATCTTCTCTCTCGGATGACATCTCAGGTGGATCTTACAGTCCATTTCAGGTATTATATTAGGATAATCTCTTCTTTTCTTTTCAAGATGGAGTCTGGCTCTGTCACCCAGGCTGGAGTACCATGGTATGTCCTTGGCTCACTCCAACCTCTGCCTCCTAGGTTCAAGTGATTCTCCTGCCTCTGCCTTCCGAGTAGCTGGGATTACAGGCACCTGCCAACATGCCTGGCTAATTTTTGTATTTTTACTAGAGATGAGTTTTACCATGTTGAACAGGCTGGTCTTGAACTCCTGACCTCAAATGATTGACCTGCCTTAGCCTCCCAAATTGCTGAGATTACAGGTGTAAGCCACTGTGCCTGGCCAATCTCTTATTTTCAAGAGTTAAAAAATAGTCCAGACCAATCTAAGTCAAAATTCCTATTTTGTGTCTGAGTCAGTCTTTCTCCTTCCCCAGCTCAGGATGGCTCCCACTCAAGATACCGTCATCTCTTGGCTAATACAAACCCACATTCTCTTGGTTTACTTCCTTTATCTGATTATTCTCAATTTCCTTTAGGAGTCCCTCCTCCAATCTGTAGAGACACGAGACCTCCAGTGTGTAATAGTCAGGACTTGGTACCGAGCCCTCAGCCTTTGCTTCTCTCTCCCAGGTGACCTGGCCATTCCTCTGGATTTGTGTTGTCCACGGTTCCCATATTGTTGTGCAGAGCCCACATCTCCCCCTAGAGGCCCGGGATGTCTATCCATCTGTCTCCGTGTCACTTACACTCAGTTGTCTCAAGCCTAATTATTGTAATTAATGTAACATGCCTTAAGCCTAATTATTGATTTATCTCCGTTATTATATATAAATATCAGTCTCTCCCATCTCAGTAAATGTTATCACTATGTGTCCTTTCACTGAAAGCAGAAACTGAGAAGACCTGATTATAATAAATGGGCAGAAATATCTAATAGGAACTAAAAGTGAAGTCGAGAAGGAAAAGACTTATGCTATTTTAGGTGTTAACTACGGATCTTCTAGAACATTCCAAGAAAGGAGAATACAGGATGTTCTTATGCCCCCAAAGGCTAAAATGTATCTGCCCTTGAACCTTTTTTTCCCGTAGATAATTTATAGATTGTTATTAGAGTGTAAAGGAAAGAGCAAATAATGAAGACAACAAAGATTCAGAGGATGCCGAGACACCGAGACAAAGGCGTTATACTGAGAGGTGTGAAATGAAATGAAGCCAGAGGTTTTGCTTGTGGTGCTTGAATTTTATAGGTAATTAATTGTGAAAAGTTTAAGCAATCCACTTGTAGAGGTAACACACTGTGTGCTTCCTGTTTTGTAAGGAGAAAAAAGAGGACATGAAAAGAAGGATTTGGTGGTTCCACGTACTATTGGATACATGTCACAAAACTTTGAAATTTCACTTTAACGTGTAGCAGCAATTCCTGGAGAATAAGACCATGAGGAAGGAAGACCCTGAATGCATTAGGATTAAAAGTGGGCAGGGAGAAGTTTCAGTGAGGGAGGTGGATGGAGACGGGATGGATCCGGTCGCATCTAAGATTATTAAATATGTCTGTGTTGCATAGCCTTCCCACCTCTAAGGCTCCTCCTCCTCTGGCCTCCATTGTACTGGAACTTGGCCTGTGACAGCATTTGTCATGGTATTATCTCTGATCATTTAGTCATTGGATTGAAACCTCTTAATGGTGAGAGTCATGTCTTTCTTACGCCATTGTGTCTCAGTACCCTGCACAGCCCCACGGACTTAGTTGGTCTCTATGAATATTTGTTGAATGAATGAAATGGTAGTTTAATGACTATTAAATACTTGCTAATGTTCAGCGGTAAGAATAATGAAAAATAAACTTAGGCATAGGCTTTCTCTGGAGAAGTTAAACATTTCACTGGAGGAGACAAAACCAAAAAAATAAACAAGTTAAATTTTAAAAATTCTGTAACAGTACAGGCCTATCTTTAATTAAATACTAAATCTATGAAGATGGCCAGGCATGGTGGCTCACGTCTGGAATCCCAACACTTTGGGAGGCCAAGGTGGGTGGATCACCTGAGGTTGGGAGTTTGAGACCAGTCTGGCCAACATGGGGAAACCCCGTCTCTACTAAAACTGCAAAAATTAGCCGGGCATGGTGGTGCATGCCTGTAATCCCAGCTACTCAGGAGGCTGAGGCAGGAGAATCTCTAGAACCCAGGAGGCGAAGGTTGCAGTGAACTGAGATCACACCACTGCACTCCAGCCTGGGCGACAGAGTAAGACTCTGTCTCAAACAAACAAACAAACAAAAAACTATATGAAGGTGACAATACATTCAACAAGATTTCAGAGAAGAGAGTGTTCACCGTACGTGATCATGGTCAGGGCAAGAATGGGTGTGGAACTGGAAGATCGGGTGGAGTGTGAACGGATGCAGTCAGTGGCTGTATCATGCAGAGCCCCAAGTGTTTGGACTGGACTCCTAGATAAAGAGGATTTGGGGGGAATTCTCAAACTGCTACCTTTAGGAAGATGAGTCTGCTGTTAGTGCATGAGTGGAAAGATCATCAGGAACGCCGACTGTTTGAGTGGGTGCAGGGGTCCAAGTGTCGGGGGCAGCGAGGGGCAGGCTGAACTGGAGAGGGAGGCAGGGTGGGAGGGACCTAAGAGAAACACAGCGGGAGCTCTGAGGGGCTTTGAGGGGAGTAAAGAAAGAACAAGGGCCAGAGAGGCTGGGGTGGGGGGAGTGAGCAGGCTGCCCACGGAGCTCCAGAAAGGGAGGCTGGGAGGGAATGCTGGCGGGGCTCTGATGAATGTGGTGAGACATAACTGAGTCGGGGTCATCACGGAGAGGAAGCAAGTGAGGCAGGAAGACTCAGTGTCATGGAAACTCTGAGGGGAGACTTTGGGACGCACGAACGGGGTGTCCATCAGCTCAGATGCTTGGGGAACTACAGAGGAATGAAGACTGAAACATGGGGATTGAATTTGGTAGGAAAAAGGTTGAGAACTCTCAGGGGCGCAGAGTCAGTAGCATGCTGGGTGCAGGGCCAGCGTTGGCACAGGGAGGCTGGCGGACAGGGTGTCAGGGAGGAGGCCAAGGTCAAAGGAGACTCCAAGCCCTCTGCCCTCCATTGCCGCAGGAACCGTAGATAACCTGGACACGAAATAGAAAAACGACACGAATTTAGAGAAAAACCAAAAAGGAAAAGAAAATATGTAAGATGGGCAGGCATCATCCGATCTGCACAGATCATGGCACGTGGCGGGCACTCAGTGTTCAACAACTCAGGGAGGCATCCTTGGGTGTTTGGGCGTCTCTTCCCCTTGTTTGGTCGACTGGATTTCCTGGAGCCAAGCTTGCTCTTCAAATGAGAAGTGGGAAGCTCTCTCACAGGGGGGAGGGGAAGACAGGGCTTCCCTGAGCGGTGTGCATCTGCCCCAGAGGAGGAGGCCATGGGCGCCCAGGTCCTGCTCCCTCGGGAGAAGGAGGTGGGTGAGCCTGGGTGTGGCCGCTTTATCTCTTCTCCTGTGTGCCTCGCCTTACCCTGTGGTCTCCAGCTGTTTGCCACCCTCTCCCCCTACCTTTTTCACCCTTTCACCTTTTCTCCTCCTTATTTTGAGTAAACTCCAGTTTACTCCTATTTTCTCAGTATTGACTGACTTAAAAATTGAATCTAATTCTTATGTGGACAATAATGACTTTGGAGTAACAGAAGAGATGATAAAGGCTTTCAGATATATGGCAAATAGACACAACTTCTGGAATCCAAAGTCAATGAAAACTAGCATATATAATATTTGCAGGGTTAGAGAAATAAGAATATAAAGTCACTTGGGAAAAAGTGATGAAGAATAGAAAGAAAATCATTACAACAAAATGGGCCCTATAGAGGCAGTCAATCTGAACAAACTTACCAGTTTCAATTTCTTGTCCAAATGGGCATGAATGTGAGAAATTGGTGATGTTAATTTTTGTAAAGCTGTTTTAGTCTTACTTTGTGGAAGAACAAATCCATGGTGAGAAAGATAGGTGTCTGCCTCCTTATAAAATGTAGAAATAGTGAACTCTGAGCTTTTCTTTGTCAGTAATTTCGAGAAAGAGAGGCTTGTGATAATCTTGTGACCATCTATTCTCCCTTGTGGTGGGAATGGAAAAGTCGCTGCATCCTGAAATTCTGAAAACATGAGCAGCAGTTCCTCAACTGGATCCCTCGCTCCTTCAACCATTTGCTATATTGCCTTTTGGATTTCAGACTTTTTTCTTTTAATCTGAAAGTGTGTGAGATTTGAGAAGATTTTATTTCTGTTTTTTCTTCATGTTCTTTTAGCTGTTTTTTTTCTATACTGTATCTTTTTTTTTCTTTTTCTGGTGTTCTGAAGTGCCTTGAATTGAACCCAATGAAAAGACTTAGGATCTTATTTGGTAAAGAGAAAACAAAATCTGTTTTTTAATGCTTGGTGTTATTTTAGAATGGCGTCTTTTCCGAGACATAGTAGTCATGGGAAACATTTTGGCAATAGCAAGGCTGATCATAATAAGCACATTGAGTAGTGATTTTATATCTGATAGATGACTTAATAGTAATTACATTGAAGTTGCCATGTAATTAGATGTTTATTTGCCATGTAACTTTTATATTTCATCAAAATGATGTGATTTAAACAGCAAAGGTAATTATCCCTTGATTATGAGGCTGTGACCTTGAACTCTACCTTAATTAGTTCTAGGTTCTGAGGTAATTACATTGTTGAACCAGATCTTGCTGGGTGAGAGGGCAACTAACTGCATGCAAATCAGTGCTCACATCCTTGGAAGGAATGATAGAGAATTGTGGACTATCTCCCGCACTGAGACGCGGATGACAGAGAATTGTTCCCCATCTCGCCACTGAGACGCGGATGATAGAGAATTGTGCACCGTCTCCCCACGGAGACGCGAATGACAGAGAATTGTGCACCGTCTCCCCACCGAGACGTATGAATGGACTTCTTACTGTCTCTCCCGCAGATGCGAGCTCGGCCTGGCACTCACACTGCTGTGTGCTGGGGGCTTTGCCTCAGCCCACGTTATTACCGTTCCCCAAAAGCACGAGCCCACCGGGCATCACACTCCAAAAGTCTCCGTGCTTAGGCCTGGACTCGGCTGCTTCCAGTCTTCCTGCTGATTGGTTTCGGAATCAGGTTGCGACCCAGTGTGGGCCAATGAAACTTAGAAGTTTCCTGGTACCTTAAGGAAAGCTCCTTCTCACTTTTAAAAAAAATTTTAATTTTAATTTTATTTTTCCATAAGTGATTGGGATACAGCTGGTATTTGGTCACACGAGTAAGTTCTTTAGTGGTGATTTGTGAGATCCGGGTGCACCCATCACCCGAGCACTATACACTGCACCATATGTGTTGCATTTTATTCCTTGCCTCTCTCCCACTCTTCCCTGCAAGTCTGCAAAGGCCATTCATTGTATCATTCTTACGTCTTTGTGTCCTCATAGCTTAGCTCCCATATATCCGTGAGAACATATGATGTTTGGTTTTCCATTCCTAAGTTACTTCACTTAGAATAATAGTCTCCATTATCATCCGGGTCACTGCAAATGCTGTTAATTCATTCTTTTTTATGGCTGAGTATTATTCCATCATATATATATATGTGTATATATATATAAAATAACTTATATATATAAAACTTATATAAAGTTTTATATTGTATACATTTTATATATATATTTTAATAGATATATTTTATATATATTTATATAAAATACATTTTTATATTTATATATTATATGTAAAATATATATTTTATATAAAATATATATTTTATATAAATAAAATATATATTTTATATATATTTTATATTTTATATAAATAAAATATATATTTTATTTCTATAAACATATATAAAAATATGTTTATAGATATAAAACTTTATATAAAATATATAAAGTTTCTTTATCCACTCATTGATTGATGGGTTAAGGAGAGTCACAGAAATCTCTCCTCCTTCCTTGGTGTGAAGAAGCACATAGCTGAGGTTGCTGTCGGGAGCCTTGTTACAGCCGTAAGAAAAGCAGCAGTGGGGCAAAGTGACACCGTGGGTGGCTGCAGGGAAGGTGGTCACTCAGGCTTGAGCGGAGGCTGCCCAGCCACTGGGCTGACCTTTGAAGTCCCGAGGACTCTGGACTTGCTCTTGTGTGATCGAATCCATTTCCTTATTATCTAAGCCATGCAGCTTCTGGTTTTCTGTTGCTCGAAGGCACAGGGATACTAAATGACACACGCACCCAGCCTGTCCTCTGGAAACTCCTGATGTGTGAAACGTACCCTTGGTTCTCAAGCCTCTGTATTTGCTCCACTGGCCTATGTGTGATTTCTGGCCAATTCCACATTAACTAAACTGTGAATGGGAAGAGATTTGACATCCCTGAAACCCTCAAATGAACTTCCCAAGGACCCTTCAAAAGAAGCGTTTCAAGCAAATTTCAGCCAGTGTGTGGAGGTAGCACCCGTGTCGGGGAGCCCGCCTAGGTGTGTGTTCCGATCACTCCTGTCAGTAGCCATTGTTAAATAAAGCTTACTTCGCTCATTATTCACCAGACCGTTCTGATTAGAAAAAAATTCCCAGTGTAATTGGACCAGAAAGCATTAAAAACATCAGAATTTTCTCTGGAAATTCTTTACTTATTTTTAAGGATGGATCACATTATCAATTTTTTTTTCTTTTTTTTTTTTTTTTTTTTTTTTGAGATGGAGTCTTGCTGTGTCACCCAGGCTAGAGTGCAGTTGTACAATCTTGGCTCACTGCAACCTCCACCTTCCAGGTTCAAGCAATTCTCCTGCCTCAGCCTCCTGAATAGCTGGGATTACAGGTGCATGCCACCAAGCTAATTTTTGTATTTTTAGTAGAGACGGGGTTTCACCATGTTGACCAGCCTGGTCTCGAACTCCTGACCTCAGGTGATCCACCCACCTTGGGCTCCCAAAGTGCTGAGATTACAGGCATAAGCCACCACGCTCACCCTACATTATCAATTTAAAAAGTATTAGTTACCACTTTGTGGTGGTGAACTTTATTTTTTATTGTGAAAATGTGGTCTTTTTCACAGTTTTCATATATTGTATTTTAAACCTTGGTTCAACTAGTGATTTCAATTTATCTGATGTAGCGCTCTCATCTTTCTAATTGTTGACACTGGAGGAAACTCCCCACCAGGATCTACTTGTTTCTAATTACTCACAATAGTTTATGTTTCCAAATTTATGAAAACATTTACTGTGGCCCATCTATTTGATTAGGCATAGTCTCGTGATCATAATAGTGCTTCAAAGATTAATTTACTAAACATATAATCTGATGCTTTTAATTAATCACATGCCATAGTGTAAAGCTCATGACGTAACCTAATGGTCAAGACCTGCAATTGATGAGCTATTAATTACCCATTAACTCATCCACTCACATGACCTGTAGATCCATCAGCTTGATTGAGAGTACAGACCTAAATGATCCTAAAAGGTATTTTATATAACTTTCACAAAGAATTCCAGGAAAAGTGGATCCTTGCATGAGCAAGAGGGCAGAAAAAAAAAACTGACAAATTTTCCATGCATGTTCGTGCCCTCCACTCCAGAACGGGGAACTAGTCATTAGAATAGCATGGTACTTTTCTTAGTTATTCCCTAGTAACACTGTTAAGTGACATGACTAACTCTTTTTTCTTATCCTTAAGAAAAGGGGAGGAGAAATCAAAAGTGATTTTTTTTTCAGGTCCTTGGAATGCACGATATCAAGCATAAATTTTAATTGGCTTCATTTACTAAGTGTTGCATTACCTCATCCTCCAGTTTTAACTATGGATTTTCTATAAATCTTCATACGGCTAAACATGATAAACTGCTCAACATATCACAGAACAAGGCAGTGCTTATTAGCACTTGAGAAGTTATTGATTCTTTGTCTTGATTAATCTTTTATTGGTCTCTGGAGTATTAATTCCAGAGAAGAGACTATAGGTTTTGCTGCAACAGAGCTCATGCAGAGTTTCTACTTCAATTACAAGATTTTTGATGTCACAGCTATTAGTCTAATTATGACTTTTCTGGGACAAATACTTCTTGTGTCTATTTATCAACAATGAGCACTTTTAAATTTATTTTAAGATCTTCCAATAAAATACAGCCAAAAAGTGTGTTTTATACTTAAGGATTAAAAAATAATTTTTACTTCTGTTTTAAAATAAAGTTTATTGTTCTTGATTATGTAAATTAAAAACTATAACTTTTGGTGAGTGGGCTTTTTAACACGAAGAATCAGCCTTATTATTTTTTGAACATTTTGTGATACTTTGATGCTGGCTTTCACTATTGATTCTGCTTGAATGCTTTCTAAACTAGAAATCTATCATGACATTATCAGATGCATGTGGAAATTTTAACATTTTTACAAATAGTCCTGGATGGTGCAGTGGAGGCTGCAGAATTTCTAGTACAGAAAGGGTTGGGTTGGGGGAGCCCTCTGGTTTGGAGGAGAGATCTTGGGGAAATGATCCTGAAGCTACATCCATATAGCATTTGCTTTAAGACTGAGACACTCTTAGTGGGGGCAGAGTCCTGGTGGAGTGGAAGGCGTAGCTGGTGCCCCCACTTCTGTTTCATTACGACCTTGGGAAGGGACAGACATTTCACCTTACAGCAGGCAAGGCAGGGTCCTAGCCCTGAGATGTTAACCATTCAACACCATCAGAGCAACGTGTTCCTCAAGTTTCCCGCTAAAGGGTAAGTCTCTTCTGGGTGGGGCCCGAACCTCAGTTCCTGCCAGTTAATTAATGCTGAGCCTACACATCACAGCACTCAATAACTCTTGATTTAATTCAACTGAACCAACAGCAAGAGTTGGTTGGTTAATGAGTTAACACCTTTGGCAGGGATAGCATAGGGTGGAGGCTAAAACAGAACAGAAGGGATGATAGCTGCTTGCTGGGGAGAGGCTGAGCCCTGAGCTCCCAGCAGAACCTGAAGGTGTGGTGGGGCCAGGATGGCCCAGCGCTGGCTCTGCTGACAGCCTTGTGTTTCAGGAGTTAAAGTGCTATGATTTAACAACAGACAAACTCACCTGTGCTAGATGTGCAAGGTGGTGTAAAATCCTGTTTGTGATTGTTGCCAATTTCTATGAAGCCATAGAGGCTCAAGAAGGGTCATTTCTGGAAAGGAATTTTTAGGTAATCATGTTTGCCAACCAATGTGTGAACACCTTGGTCTGAAACACCTCATTTCCTGTTGTCATTTTATCCATCAGGGCAAGATGAAAAATACATGCTTTCTTATCCTGAGGAACAGGTGAGCAGGCTCAACAAATTGAGCTCATGTGGGAAAGGCAAGTTGTTGTGAACTAAATTCACAATTTAGTTTTAAAAATGTGTACTCTTAAAAGTTATGTGCTTACGTTTTCAGCCCAGTTAGGCCTGTTGGTTTATTTAAGGTCACACGTTTGGGGACTGGGGTGTTGTGTTTTTTATTTTATTTTTATGCCCCAGGGAATACAAAGGGCATTGTGTTGCAGCGAATGTTCTGATTCATTGAGAGTTAACCATGGAGGATTCTTTTTAAACTCAAAAATCATTTTGACCCTTATCTGAAATTGGAAGGATCTGGATTTGAGAACCATCCATCATTTACCAGCTTTTTGAACTTGGGAAAATTACTTAATCTCTTTTATTCATCATTCTAATCTCTGCCTCTAAGGGTTCTTGGAAGGATTAAATTAGGTAAAATGTGTCCTAGCACAGATGATATGCTCAAAAAATGGTAGTTATTTAGTGATCTGAAGTTTTAGTGAAAGCTTTAGTATGATGTAATAAAAATAATAGAATCCTTCAATAATGACTGATGTTGAATTAGCTAATATCTGTGTGCCAGAAATTGGAACAATAAAGATGAAAAAGGTCCCACATTCTGAGAGCCCACAATCTACAGGTAAATCTTCTCTGAAGTGGTAATTTCCAGATGAATTCTCCTTATTCAGGTCTGGAGGTGTAGAATAGGAAGCAGAGGATGCCTTTGGGATGGCCAGGTGAAAGGTGGAAGGTGAAGACTTTGGGACTTCTGTTCTCAATGAAATGTCATAACTCTGATAAAAGTGATGCAAATCAAAATGTTTATGTTAACTCAGGAATTCTGGTTGAGTTGCACTCATCAAAATTTTGACTTTTGTGATTAGTATTGTAATGAAACATGGCAGACTATGATTTCTGAGATAAACTAGCTCTTCACATAAATAAATATGTGAATAGAGAATATCTGAGCACCTACTTTGTGCAAAATTTGATGCCAGGTACTCTTGGGAGCATAAGGACATCAAATTCAAGTCATAGTCTTTGGGCTCTGGAAGCTTACAGCACAATTGGGGGAAAGCCATAAATAGGTAAAAGTGAAATTACACTCAGTAGTTCAATAACAATATAAGACCTCCCAAGTAATTGGTACAGAGAGGGGTGATAATGAGCACAGAGGGAGAGGTCACTTTTGGTCATGGCGATTGAGGCAATCCAAGGGGAAGAAGCAGCAACAGAAAGAGGACAGAGGTATGTGATTTCAGGATTTGTTTATAAGGCTGAAAATTAAGAAATAAATTAAACTCAATGAAGTATTGGCTCAGATGATTAATTGGGAAAATAAGCTAAAAGAGAATGTCAACGTCTTGAGTTATATCAACAATGCATTAAAATACCACTCAAAAGCAATCAAGTGTGAAGGCTCGGATCACACATAATATAACAAGCATTCTGTAGTTCCCCCACCCGCTTCCTTCCTTCGCTCCTTCCCTCCATAAGCACCTAGTTAGTGCCTACTATGTGTCAGATGACGCTATTCAAATTCTCATACAGCTCACACTCTAATGAAAAACAGCCTCCCTGATATGATTTGGCTCTGTGTCCTCACCCACATTTCACGTTGAATTGTAATCCTCACGTGTCAGGGGAGGGACCTGGTGGGAGATGACTGGATCATGGGGGAGAATTTCCTCCATGCTGTTCTTGTGATGGTGAGTGAGTTTTCACAGGATCTGATGGAGATGAGGAACTTATTGGGAACTGGAGTAAAGGTCACTCTTGCTATGCTTTAGCAAAGAGACTGGTGGCATTTTGCCCCTGCCCTAGAGATCTGTAGAACTTTGAACTTGAGAGAGATTATTTACAGTATCTGGTGGAAAACATTTCTAAGCAGCAAAGCATTTAAGAAGTATTCTGGCTGTTTCTTTTTTTTTTTTTTTTTGTTGCACTTTAATTGACGGAGTGGCGCTCTGTCGCCCAGGCTGGAGTGCAGTGGCCGGATCTCAGCTCACTGCAAGCTCCGCCTCCCGGGTTCCCGCCATTCTCCTGCCTCAGCCTCCCGAGTAGCTGGGACTACAGGCGCCCACAACCGCGCCCGGCTAATTTTTTGTATTTTTAGTAGAGACGAGGTTTCACCGTGGTCTCGATCTCCTGACCTTGTGATCCGCCCGCCTCGGCCTCCCAAAGTGCTGGGATTACAGGCGTGAGCCACCGCGCCCGGCTTATTCTGGCTGTTTCTAAAAGTATATAGTCATATGTGTTCACAAAGAGATGATCAGAAATGGAAACTTATATTTAAAAGGGAAGCAGAGCATAAAAGTTTGGAAAATTTGCAGCCTGACCATGTGGTAGAAAAGAAGAAAACAATTTTCTGGGGAGAAATTCAAGGTGGCTGCAGAAATTTGCATAAGTGGAGGAGCCAAATGTTAATAACCAAGACAATGGGGAAAATGTCTCCAGGGAATGTCAGAGACCTTCATGGCAACCCCTCCCATCACATGGCAGCCCCTCCCATAGGAGGGAAAAACAGTTCTGTGGGCTGGGCTCAGGGCCCTGCTGTTATGTGCAGCCTCAGGACATTGTGCCTTGTGTCCCAGTCACTCCAGCTCCAGCTGTGGCTAAAAGGGGCCAAGGTACAGCTCAGGCCATGGCTTCAGAAGGTGTGAACTTCAAGCCTTAGTAGCTTCCACGTGGTGTTGGGCCTGCAGGTGCACAGAAGGCAAGAGTTTGGGAGTCTCTGCCTAGATTTCAGAGGATGTATGGAAATGCCTGGATGTTCAGACAGAAGTCTGCTGCAGGGATGGAGCCCTCATGGAGAACTTCTACTAGGGCAGTGTGGAGGGGAAATGTGGGATTGGAGCCCACACACAGAGTCCCTACTGGGGCACTGCCTAGTGGAGTTGTGAGAAGAGGGTCACAGTCCTCCAGACCCCAGAATAGTAAATCCACTGACAGCTTGCACTGTGCCCCTAGAAAAGCTGCAGGCACTCAACACTAGCCTGTGAAAGCAGCTGTGAGGGCTGTACTCTGCAGAGCCAGAGGGGTGGAGCTGCCCAAGACCTTGAGAGCCCACCCCTTGCATCAGCATACCCTAGATATGAGACATGGAGTCAAAGGAGATTATTTTGGAGATTTACCTTTTAATAACAGCTCTGCTGGATTTTGGTTACTTGCATGGGGCCTGTAACCCCTTTGTTTTGGCCAATTTCTCCCTTTTGGAATGGGAGCCTTTACCCAATACCTGCACTCCCATTGTATCTTTGAAGTGACTAACTTGTTTTTTATTTTACAGGCTCATAGGTGGAAGGGACTTGTCTTGTCTCAGATGAGATTTTGGACTTGGACTTTTGAGTTAATGCTGGAATGAGTTAAGACTTTGGGGGACTGTTGGGAAGGCATGATTGTATTTTAAAATGTGAGAAGGACATAAGATTTGGCATAAGATTTGGGAGGGGACAGGGGCAGAATGATATAATTTGGCTCTGTGTCCCCACCCAAATTTCATGTCAAATCGTAATCCTCATGTGTCAGGGGAGGGACCTGGTAGGAGGTGATTGGATCACGGGGGTGGTTTCCCCCAACTCTGGTCTCATTATAGTGAGTGAATTCTCACAGGATCTGATGGTTTAAAAGTGTGGCACTTTCTTCCTTGCTCTGTCTCACTCCTGCCACCATGTAAAACATGCTTGCTTTCCCTTTGCCTTCTGCCATGATTGTAAGTTTCCTGAGGCCCCTCCAGCCATGTGGAACTGTGAGTCAATTAATCTATTTTCTTTATAAATTACCCAGTCTCAGGTAGTTTCTTATAGCAATGTGAGAAAGGACTAATACACCCACCTTTCCCAAATCAGGTAGTGGTAAGTGCTATGACAGCATGTCCTACAGAGTGGGCAGGAGCTACTTACATTGGCAACTCAGGGAAGACCTCCTGAAAGAGTGATGTTTAGCTGATGTGTCATGACTATAACATCCAGCCAAAGGAGAAATCCTTCTTTCTTCTGTATAACAGGTTTTATTTCCTTCCCCTAAGCACAGCTTCTCGAAATTCCTTTCTCCTCAGTTTCATTCCTTCTGTTTCCTCTGTCTGAAATCTTCTTCCTTTCTATGTGTTTTCTAATTAAATTCTGTTCATAGGAGGATTGGGTTGGAGGATTACCCCTAAACTCAGCATCTTTAAGAATTAAATATATCATAGCTTCTCTCTGTAGCAGTTTATGGCTCTAATATTATCATTTTATCCCAATAATTCTTAAATCCACTTATAGTTCCTGTCTTCATTATCCTCTGAAAAAAGAGTTTAATCAGTGGATTGCCTGTGAGGCTTATGGGACTCATTGATGGCCCTTGAAGTGGGCCTGGTAGGGTTGAGAGAATGAAGGAGAAGAGGAAGGAGCCAGCATAGTGAGGAGGAAGTCCATCTCCATTCTCCATCACACAAAAAGATGTGTGTGATGCCATTTTCCAGGACAAACAAGTACATTTTCATCAGCCTTGCCAATTTCCTCTTCCTGATTCTGATCAATCGTCTTGAAAGCCCCTTGGAATTACTAAATTCGTGATGAATTTCCCATGATTATTATGAGTGTGAATGATGAAGAACAAAATAATTGCTATTTAATTATTTATCCCAATTGAACATGAGTGATGATAAGAGCTTCACACAAGATGGAATTGGGCCATCTTTACCCATGCTTCTCACTGCCTAAAAAGAGTTAAGATGCATGTATGCTAATAATCATAAGGAAACAAGAAAAATAAACTCCATCTTCTCATTGATGTAGGCATAAATAATTACAGATGTTCCTCAATTTATGATGGGGTCACGTTCCAGTAAAACCCATTGAAACTTCAACTTGAAACCCATTTCAAATTGAAAATATCAAAAGTCGAAATTACATTTAATATACTGACCCTCCGGAACACCACAGCTTAGCCTCGTCTACCCTAACTGTGCTCAGAGCATGCTTGTTAGCCCATAGTTGGCAAAATTATCGAGGGTAGGCTGCTCACCCTCATGGCCGTGGGGCTGTCTGGGAGCCGCAGATGCTGCTAGGCAGTGTAAGGGTATCCTACGGTATATTGCTAGCCTGGAAAATGATCAAAATGCAAAATTTGAAGTGTGCTTTCCACTGAAGGCATCTCCCTTTTTACACTATTGTAAAGTTGAAAAATTATAAGTCAACTGTTGTAATTTGGGACCTGTCTATATTTCAAAATGTACTTTTCCCACAATGCTTTAGGGAGACTATGAAGTAACTGTCAGGAGCACTTGCTTAACCCCTGAACCAGCTGCTTTTTCTGAGCCTTGACCCATCAGTGATGTTCAACTTGTGTGATCCGATGGCCATGGCACAGCTGAGTGGACCAGGGCGGGTACTGACCTGGGTGGAGCCGATCAGATTCTCTGAGAGATTTGACATTGGGCCTCCCAGCCCCCAACAAGTTGTTGTCCGCTTCTGTCTGCAAATGTGGGAAGGTCTCCTGAGTTGTAGAATGGCCAAGCAAAGGAGGTCAGAGAAAGAAAGGAGAGAGGAGAGGAGAGTGGGAAGGGACGGGGAATCAGACAGTTCTGTGACCCACACTGTTGTTACTTTGTGTCATGGGGTCTGAGTTTGTGTTAGGAAAATTCAGATGATGGTTTCTTCATTCAGAAGCATGACAGAGAAGCATGTCGTTTGAATGTGGAGTGCTCTTTCCATAAGAAAGAGCGTGGGCTAGAGGAGGGTGGCATCACCTATGGCGGCACTAAATTCATTTTCACCTGCAAGGGCGACCATAATTCCCATGAGCTTTGGTTGGGCTTAATGTTTTCCTGTCTTCTAATGGACAGTAATTGAAATGGATTTATTATCTAAATTATTCCTTAGTTCAGGATATCACTTAGAAAAATGGGACTATAAAATGAGATATTCATGGTCAAAAGCAATCTGTAGGAGCTGTGAGTTAAGGCAAGATTCCTCCAGCCTGACTCTTCCCTAGAGAATATAAAGTAGTTTTTCAAATTTGGAAAATTTATTATATTATAAATCGGATTTAATATCTTTCTTTACCCAATTAAGAAAAATTGTTGGGAGAAAGTATGTCTGATTTTACAGGTAATTGAAGACTTAGGCACTTTTGCAAATGAACAGATACCCAGGCACAGTTGCCCTGGATGGCTGGCCCCTGGAATTTTCTTTCCTTCCAGCAGTCACACAGTGACTTCCTGCCTTCTCTTTCCTTCTTCACAGCAGATCTGGTGGATGCCTGGAGTTCATCTCCCTGACTCTCGTTTTCACACCTTCCTCACATGCTGCTTCCTGAGAGGCTCTCGGCAGTCAGGACAGGGGGGAAGAGGAGAGGGAGAGCGCGGAGCCCCCTCCTCCCGGTGGCTCCAGCGTTGGTCAGGTGGAAGCTCCTTCAGACCTCATTCCATCTCCTCCAACATTTCGCTCCTGGTGCTGTGAGGAAACACCCTGGAAACTCACTGCATTTGCATTTTCCTCCGATACATAGATAATAAATCTTACTGTAGCTACTCATTTCACATTTGAGAAACACCTACAATATGTGTACTTAGTAGGTCGCAAATCCCAGGCATCTGAAAGTGATAGAATTGCTCATCTCTGGAAGCTCACAATCTGGGAGGAGACAGATACACTAAATATTGTAATAAAATGATGACGACGGAGGAGATGGAGACAGGGAGTGCTCAGGTGGCTGGGGCAGTGGGATTGGCCGCAATAAAGAGGAAGTGATGTTGCCAAAACCTGAAAGCCGAGGGAGCTTGTGGTGCGATTGGGGGTAGGTGTTTTAGGAAGCCGCAGGCTCAGGACCCGCTTGTAAATAAGGCTGTGTGGGTGGGATGGGCGGATGCACACGCATGGGCAGGTGTGTGGGGTACAAGTTGTTGTGAGTTGCTGGGAAGTGCAGCATAAGAAAGCTGCGGTTTGAGGCCAGGAGCTGGGCTGAGCCAGGTGGCAGAGACCTCCATGCCACTTGCAGGAGTGGGGTTATCCTCGGAGAGAAAGTCACAATATTCCCAGACTCATAGTAGCCTCTGGGGGCGACCAAGGGAAGTTCTGCTCACTGTCTCCCAACAGGTGTTGCGGGATGCCATCATGATTTCCTGGCGCTCTGGGTCTAACCTGAAAGTCTTGCCAATCCCAGGGACAAACTTATCCTAAATAAACTCCCGAGCCACATGCATGAAATCAGAATGCTGCTTTGTTGTTGTTGTTGTTTGCTTTGTTTGTTTTTTAATACAGAATTTTGCTCCATTGCCCAGGCTGGAGTGCAGTCGTGCGATCATGGCTCACTGCAGCCTTGACCTCCCGGGCTCAAGTGATCCTCCCTCCTCAGGCTCCCAAGTAACTGTGACTACAGGTGCGCCATCACACTCAACTAATTTTAATATTTTTAAAAAAAGTTTTTAGCAGAGACGGGGATCTCACTATGTTGCCCAGGCTGGTCTCAAACTCCTGAGCTCAAGAGATCCTCCTGCCTTGGCCTCACCAAGTACTGGGATGACAGGTGTGAGCCACCATGCCCAGCCCTGCTTTATTAATTTATAAGGCAAAGCAACAGTAGAAGGGCTCGGAATACCAGGGGAGACTGTGGAGCGAGTGCTCTGCTCGGTGAACAGGAATCCCGAGAGGGAAGGAGGCGAATGCTGTCCTCAGAGGCTTTATTGGCATCCAGTGGGAGTGGTCTCACTCCTGGGATGAGGACACTGGGACCCCACTGCCTGGAACCCCAGCGCCCAGCTCCCCTTTGGGTTGCCTTTCCCGAGAGGTGTGGGGCTCTCAAAGTGTCCTCTCTCCTAGACGGTGCTGGATTGGCAGAGTCCACATTTATCTCTTACCTTTTCCTTTTACAAAGTCAACCAAGCTTGGAGATTCCCAAATTCGTGCTTTATACGCATCAGAATGTTTTACAAAGTGACAAACGTGGTTAGCATGGGAAGCATTCTCCCTCGCTCTGGTGACACAAGTCACCGTGCCTGGATGAGAAGGCCATCACCTGGCTATGGCAGCCCAGACAGTCAAGGACAGGAGAGGCTCCAGTTGCCCATTGCCCTGAAGGACAGCCTCCCTGGCACGGACAGACGCGAGCTGTGGCCCTGGCCATGCCTGTGGCTGAGTCATCATTTTCAGGCGGTTGTAGCTCCCAGTGAAGAAGCTTGCTGGAGTCCAGTTGGCCAAAAGCAAGCAGCTTGTGCATTGGAGTGTCACAGCCCCTGAGCAGGTCCCTGTCTTCTTGCAGGATGCACCCCTGAGTCACGCAGACCCCCCCACCTCTGTGTTAGAAATGGGCCTGCTTGTGACTTGGTCACCTGGCCTAGGCTGCTCACACCAGAAGATGGGGCTTAGCTCCCCAAGATCCCAGCAGAGGCCGGGAATCTATTTTGATGCCTACTTTATCTCATTTGAGGATTTAGGAATAAAAATGATAACGCTCCAAACATTCCTCTGAGCAGGTCCTGCTGCCTCCACAGTGGTCCACGTTTATATGACTCTGAAACATACATGGAACCACTTTTGGTTCTGCTTTTCAGGGGACAAAGATCACCTTCTTTTGTGGAAAATATTCTAATATATTAGCTAACATCTTCTTAACTTTATTTTCTAAGATTAGATGATCATAAGCCGAAGTTTAATTACACTACTGCACTCCAGCCTGGGCAACGGAGCAAAATTCTGTATCAAAAAACATTTAAACTAAAACATTACTATAATATATACTCAGAAAATTAGAATGCTTTTATGAAAAAAACCATTATACCTAAGATTTTTTTCCTTCTGTGCTCTTTGGAATGTATTTATTTCTTTTCTTTGCGTTGACTCTAATATTGTCTAGTGTCTCATCCCTGCTCAAGTATGCATCCTCACAAGCTATGATATCACAGCTCATTAACCAGGCAACAGGCCAGTGTGGATGAGATCAGAGCATGAGACGAGGCCAGGCTTCCTGAGGTCTGAATCACTAGGTGTGTTCATCATTGTGGGCACAAAAGAATAATAGGAACCTGGGAGGCCAAGGCTGGCAGATCACAAGGTCAAGAGTTCAAGGTCAGCCTGGCCAACATGGTGGGCCCCCCCGTTTCTACTAAAAATACAAAAATTAGCTGGGTGTGGTGGCGGGCACCTGTAGTCCTAGCTACTTGGGAGGCTGAGGCAGGAGAATCCCTTGAACCCGGGAGGCAAATGTTGCAGTGAGCGGAGATTGCGCCACTGCACTCCAGCCTGGGTAACAGAGCGAGACTCCATCTCAAAAAAACAAAAACAAAAACAAAAAAAAAACAGAGAGAATAATAGGAACAGACTGCAGTCTTTTGCTAAATGTAAAATGTTTTACAACACTAACTTTTGTAAGGAGTTGATGTTGGAGAGGCAAGAACTTGAGCCTTCTCCAGCACATCCTAACATCTAGAACTACAAATGCAGATTAAAAATTAACATATGATCGTTATAAAAAGTTTATGTGACAGAGACAACTTTAAAGTAAAAAGTAAAAATCCCTCAGATCTTACTGTCCATTAATAATCATCATTATCATTTTGGTAAAAATCCTTTCAGATTTTTTCTTTTGCCACGAAAACATACAAATGCACTTCCAAAGAAAACTAAATTTGTTTATACCAGGCGTGCTATTTTATAACCTGGATTTTACATATCATATTATAGTTTGAACATATTTCTAATTCAATAAATATAGATTTATACCATCATTGTTGACTATCAATCATTCCATTGTGTGAATGTCATAGATATATTCTAATTTAACTATATCATTTTAATATTAATTATATTGTTTAACATTCAGTTTGTTGCCAGCTTTTAGTTTTGCAAACATAAACAATTTTGTATTGGCTATTCTTAAATATTCATACTTGTCTAAGTCTTTTGTTTTTTTCAGAGATGGAGTCTCGCTCTGTCACCCAGGCTGGAGTGCAGTGGCTTGATCTCAGCTCACTGCAAGCTCCGCCTCCTGGGTTCAAGTGATTCTCCTGCCTCAGCCCCCCAAGTAGCTGGGATTACAGGCGCTCGTCACCATGCCCGGCTAAGTTTTTGTATTTTTAGTATAGATGGGGTTTCACCATGTTGGCCAGGCTGGTTTTGACCTCCTGACCTCAAGTGATCTGCTCACCTTGGCCTCCTAAAGTGCTAGGATTACAGGCATGAGCCTCTGTGCCCAGCTCAACTTGTCTGATCTAAGGGTTAATTCTGAGAAGCATAGTCACTGTTAAAAGATCATACAGATTTTTAAAATTTGACGTATATTGTTAAATTTCTCTCCAAAAAAGCTTGTAACAATTTTCACTCCTTCCAACAACATAAACACTCCTGTTTCTTCAAATTCTTTGCCATTATTTTAGATCTTTGCCAATCCAGTAAAACAAAAAAAGATACCCTGTTTTATCTTCTTTATTAGTAATGTTCTTTATTAGTAATGTTTCATATGCATAGAAATTCTTTTGTAAGAATTTCTTGTTTCATATGCATACTTCTCTTGTAAACTGTTTTTTCATGTATTTGTCATCGTTTTTATTTGTTGATATATTTGTATTTTTTTTCTATCCTATCTTTTTAAATTTGAAAAAATAAGGTATTATCAACATCTGGTTAAAAATCAAAGCATATATAAGGGTTTATGGGAAAATGCAGCATCCCTTGCTAGTCCTCCTCAGCTCTATGCTCCTCTCTTCATCGTAGATATCTTCAGCTCTGCTTACTCTCTCTCTCACTCTCGCTCTCTCTCTCTCTTTATTTCTTAGAGACAGGGCTCGCTCTGTTGCCCAGGCTGGAATGAGTGCAGTGGTGTGATCACAGCTCATTGCAGCCTTGAACTGCTGGCCTCAAGTGGTCTCCTGCCTTGGCCTCCCAAAGCACTGGGATTACAGGCAGGTGCCACTGTGCTTGGCCTCAATATTTTTGACTTTAGATTGTGATAAATATTCCCAGGAATATCATAAGCAAACAATAAGCATTTGTTGAACTGGGACTGTCTTACCCAACTTTATGAAGTGTATACTATGGCAGGCTTCTTTTTCAGACCAGGACAGCGAGGCCCAGAGAGGCTAAATAACCTTTCCAAGGTCATACCATTACTAAGTGGTAGCCCTGGTACTCAGAGAGGGGGTCTGCAGGGCTTAGGCTCTTTGCCTCTATGCTACAATTGGCCCCCTGTCTCTGAATTGTGGGCTTATGCTGCCATTTCTTTCATTTTACAATTGTACTGTTTACATATACCATTTTGTGAGCACCTAATCCTAATACATATCAAGTACTTCACATATTTCTTTAAAAAATACTATATCGAGCTATAACTTACATATAGCAAATGCATTCTTTTTTTTTTTTTTTTTTTTTTGAGATGGAGTCTCACTCTGCTGCCCAGGCTGGAGTGCAATGATGCGATCTCTGCTCACTGCAACCTCCACCTCCTGGGTTCAAGCAATTCTGCCTCAGCGTCCTGAGTAGCTGGGATTACAGGCACCTGCCACCACGTCCAGCTAATTTTTCTGTATTTAGTAGAGATGGGGTTTCACCATATTGGCCAGGCTGGTCTCAAACTCCTGACCTCGTGATCTGCCCGCCTTGGCCTCCCAAAGTGCTGGGATTACAGGTGTGAGTCAGTGCTCCCAGCCATGCATTCGTTTTGAGTGTACTAATATGTACCCTGGTGTAACCTCCACTGAAATCAAGACTTAGAATATATTCATCACTGCAGGAGACACCCTGGTGCCCCTTCCCTACCATCAAGCCCCTGGCCCACCCTGGCCCTAGGCCGCCACTTATCTTTCTCTCTGAATCAGAGTTGTCTTTTCTTTAGTTTCATACAAATCGAATCATATAGCATGTCATCTTTAGTGTCTGGCCTCTTTTGCTTAGCATCATGTTTTCAAAATTCATCATATTTTTACATATGTCTATAGAGTTTCCCTTTTTATTGCTGAGCAGTGTGACTACACTACAGTTTAAAAAATCTATTCAAATGTCGATGGACATGACGGTTGTTTCTAGTTTTGGGCTGATATGAATGAAACTGTTACGAACATTTGGGTTACAAGTATTTGTGTGGATATTTTTTCTCGTTTTAGGTAAATACCCAAGAGTAGAATTGCTAGGCTGTATAGTAAGGGCATATTAAAACAAACAAATGAAAAACCAAACAAACCTGCCCATCCGTTTTGCAAAGTGTTTGTCATTGTTCTTTCCCACCCGCGGCATATGCGTGTTCCACCTGCTCTCCCTCCTCGCCAATGTTTGGCGCCGAAGGATCTTTCCATTTACCCGTCCCGCGGCTGTGTGGTGGGAGCCTGTCACAGCTTTAACTCACATTTCCCTAGTGACTGATGACGTCGAACATCTTGTCATGTGTTCATTGGCCATTTGTGCATAATCTCTTCTTTGGTGAAATATCTGTTCAAGTCTTTTTTCATTTATTTTTAAAGGTTACTTATTTCCTTGTTGTTGAATTATGTTGTTCTGAAATTCTATCAGGCCTTTATCAGATATATGTATGGAGAATAATTTCTTCCATCCGTGGTTTTCTGTCTTGTTTTCTTAACAATGTCTGTTGATCAGTAAAAGTTTATAATTTTGATGAAGTCCAACTTACCATATTTTTTCTTTTAGAATATAAGTTTTTTGGCCGGGCACGGTGGCTCACGCCTGTAATCCCAGCACTTTGGAAAGTCAAGGCAGGTGGATCATGAAATCAGGAGTTTGAGACCAACCTGACCAACGTGCTGAAACCCTGTCTCCACTGAAAATACGAAAAAAATTAGCCAGGTGTGGTGGCGCATGCCTGTAATCCCAGCTACTCAGGAGGCTGAGGCAGGAGAAGCGCTTGAACCTGGGAGGTGGAGGTTGCAGTGAGCAGAGATTGTGCCATTGCACTCCAGCCTAGGCAACAGAGGGAGGTTCCGTCTCAAAAAAAAAAGAATATAAGCTTTTTGTGTTTACTAAAACTTCTTTGCCTAACCAAAAATCATAATGATGTTATCTTATATATACTAGAAGAGATGTGAATTTGGTTTAGGCTCAGGTCTATTCATTTTGAGTTAATTTTTTGTGGGGTGAGGTAAGACCAGGTATCCAGTTATTTTAGCATCATTTATTGAAGAGATTTTTCTTTCTCTATTGAATTGCGTTAGCCCATTGGTTAGAAACCAATTGGCCATCTTAGTGTGGTCTATTTCTGAACTCCATTATGTTTCCTGGATCTGTATGTCTATACTTACATCATTACCCTACTGTCTTAGTTATTATAGCTTTATAGTAAGTATTGAAATCAGGTAGTATAAGTTCTTTTGTAAAACAGCTTAATTACATTTCCTTATAAACTTTAGAATCAACTTGATAATTTGAAAAAAGTTGGAATTTTGATCGAAATAACATTGAATCCATTCATCAGTTTGGACAGAATTGCCATTTAATCCCTCCAGTTCATGATCATGGCACAGTTTTCCATTTATTTTGCTCTTCTTTAGCTATTCGACGTGATCTCTTAGAACTTTCAAAGCACAGGACTTGTACTGATTAATCTCCAGATACTGTGGATTTTTGGATGTTTTTATAAATGTCATTTAAAAACTTTAAAATTTTAATTGTTTATTGTATATAGAGATGCAAAATTGATTTTTGAATGCTATCCCTATATCCTGAGACCTTGCTAAACTCACTTGTTGGACTATTTTTCCTTATAGAGTTTCTGCGATTTCTTATATATCCAATAATGTCATCTGCAAATAAAGAATTTTCTTTTAAACTTTCAATCTGTGTGCCTTTAATTTCTCTTTCTTGCCTGACTGCAGAGGCTACCACCTCCAGGATGATATTGATTAGGAGTGGTGCCAATGGTTTCCTTGCCTGGGGTTGCCAGTCTTAAGGGGAAGGCATTCAGTTTTTCAACATTAAATATGATAGCTGTGGGCTTCACCTAGACATGTCCAAGCAGGTTGAAGGAGGACCCCTCTGTTTCTGGTTTTCTAAGTGCTTATTATTATTTATGATACTGATATTGGCCAACAGTGTATTACTCTTTTTTCCTATCCCTTTATATATTGCTGAATTAAATTTGCTAATATTTGGCTACACTTAAACTAGGGATATAGTCCCTAGATTTTTCTTGTGATATTTCTGGTTTTGATTTCAGGGTATAACTGGTTTCACAAAATTGAGTTGGAAAGGGGTTCTTTTTCCTTTACTTTCTTAAAAGTTTGATAGAATTTACTGAAGTCCTATAGGTCTGGGAGTTTGTAGAAAGGCTTTGTAGGAAGGCTTTATTTTTTAATTTTTAAAATTTTTGTGCTTAAATGTATGGAAGGCTTTAAATTATTAAATCAGTTTTCTTTCTTTTTTGCATCTCTTTACATTTTATTTCTTCTTAAGTAGGTATTTTGTGTGTTTCATAGAGATCATCATTTTCACTTAAATTGTTGAATTGTTGTGATAAGGTAGTTCATACTAGTCCCCTGTTATCTGTTTTATATCTGTAATATTTATCATGAAATTTCCTCTTTTATTCCTGATATAGGCAATTTGTGTTTTCTCTTTTTTTCTAACTAAAATTAATAATTTTTACTGATCTTTCAAAAAATTACCAATATTCCTTTATTATTTGTCTATTTTCTGTTTGTTTTTAACTCTTTATTTTCTTCTACTTTAGATTCAATTTGATTCATTTGTCTTGCACACCCAAAACTATTTTCTGATTACATCATAGCATAATATTGTAGACATCTTCCTTGCAAAACATTTGGACAAAAGTGTTAGGAGAAAGTGAATTCCACCTAGATACGCACCACCTGTGATAACAAACATCAGCATTCGGGAGAGATTCAAACTTGTATGATTTTATGCAGATGAAATTATTTCATGCAACTTCATATTTTTTCTTCTACTTCTCTGTTCATTTTGCATCTTAATATCCCTCTGAAATTCTCTCTCAGCCCCACACCAAAATTATGAAAACTATAGTGTGTAAACTTTCATCTGTTTCTCCATGCACACTTAATATTCTGGTGTATTTTTTAGTTCATTCTTTTATATAAATACATTCATATTTTCTTCCATTCTTTTCTTTCTTGTTTCTTTTCCTTCCTTCCTTCCTTCCTTCCTTCCTTCCTTCCTTCCCTCCTTCCCCCTTCCTTTCTTTCTTTCCATTCCTTCCTTCCTTCCTTCCTTCCTTCCTTCCTTCCTTCCTTCCTTCCTTCCTTCCTTCCTTTTCTTTCCTTTCTTTCTTTCTTTCTTTCTTTCTTTCTTTCTTTTCTTTCTTCTTCCTTCCTTCCTTCCTTCCTTCAACCTTCTTCCTTCCTTCCTTCATTTCTCTCTTTCTTTCGTTTCTTTCTTTCTTCATATTCATTCATTCCATTCAGCCTATTCATTCATTCCATTATTATTCATTATTCATTCATTCATTCCATTCATTCATTCCCCGTACCGTGTAAACCCACCATTTCATTCATTCCCTTCCTTCCTTCCTTCCTTCCTTCCTTCCTTCCTTCCTTCCTTCCTTCCTTCCTTCCTTCTTTCTTTCTCTCTTTCTTTTCCCTCTCTCTCTCTTTCTTTCTTTCTTTTTGAGACAGAGTTTCCCTCTGTCATCCAGGCTGGAGTGCAGTAGTACGATCTCCACTCACTGCACCCTCTGCCTCCTGGGTTCAAGTGATTCTCCTGCCTCAGCCTCCTGCGTAGCTGGGATTACAGGTGCCTGCCACCATGCCTGGCTAACTTCTTTGTATTTTTAGTAGAGATGGGGTTTCATCATGTTGGTCAGGCTGGTTTCAAACTCCTGGCCTCAAGTGATCCACCTGCTTCAGCCTCCCAAAGTGCTAGGATTACAGGTGCAAGCCACTGTGCCTGGCACATAAATTTCTTAAAATAAATGTGGAATGAAAAAAAAAAAAAAAAAAAAAACAGGCACAGAAATTCCCCCAAGCCCGTTGGCATAGTTCTATCTCATTCTGTGTAGTAGATGCCATGGCATTGTGCCAGAGTCTGTCATCTCAGGCCCATTTTTATTTTACTTTTAATTCTTTCTTTGGACACTTAAAACTAATAAGACCCTTCTGTTTGTACACACTGAGTGCTTATATAAGGTGATTTTTGCTCTTTGGGATAGGAACAGATAGAAAAGTAGATGGATATATGCTTGTCTGTATGTTGCTAGACTCAGTGAAGAAAATGGTAACAAGCCATACTTCTCACACTCCCAGCGGTGAATGAGCGAAACTTCTTTAGCCAGTGTTGAGGTAACACTCCCTTTACCCCAGTCCTTGCTATCCGAGTATTCTGCAGCTCCTTGATTTTAGCAATTTGGACAATGTCTTTCCACTTCCTCCTATGATTGATGAGGATTTAATGATTTTATATCACCAGCCCTTCCCTTTCAATATATTATAAGACTATTTGCATTTTCATCAATAAACAGTGTTTTCTTTTTGGCATGCAGATGTTTCACATTTTCACATCAACCAATATGTATGGGTTCTGCTTTGATGTCAGTCTCAGGGAGCTGTATTTCCTCCGCCTGTTCTAGACTGTTCCAATGTGTGGTTTTATTATCTGCTGGCACCACTTTCCCTAATTGCTCTTCTTTTTGTATGTATATAAGATTCCTGAAGAATTTTCAAATCTTTTTTTCCCAAATTCCTAAAGTAACTTCATTAAGCTTTGGATAGAAATGATGTTTCTAATTTAGGGAGAACTGATATTTTAGAGAGCTGAATTTCTTCATTTAGGAGCAACAGGTGTAAATTCTCTCAAGTCTTCTTTTATGTCCTTGGGTGGCATACAGTGTGTAATGGGTGTAATGGAATGCCTCAGTGTGGAGTGTGTGTGTGTGTGTGTGTGTGTGTGTGTAGACAAAAGATGTGCTAGTTACTTTTCTTTATGGATAGATGCAGGAGATTGCCACAGAGGAAATCTACGTTGCCTGATAAATTTATGTCTCTTAATTAACCCCCACCTTGGCAAAATTAACTATCAGGACCTTAGTTGGACACACCCACTCAGTTCTTCCTTGAGGATGCAGGGCTTGGGGAAGGGGTTACTATATGGTAGAAGGAGTCCAGGGTCTCCTGGGGGGGAACCAGCACCTCAGCCTTTTCCTCCCTGGATTTGGGGCTGGGGAGACCTGTCAGGGCTTAGCAAGTTGGCACTGAAGTAAGTCAAGGGTCAGAAGAAGTAAGTCCCTGAAATAACTTTGTCCTGGTGGCAGAAAGAGATGGATCAGTAGACAAGGAGGAGGAGAGGGGCCGTGGCCGTGAGCCTGGAGGAGTCAAAGCCTTGATCTGTGTAGCCCAGCTCTCCTCAGGCAGCCTCCTGGGGAGGGGATATGACTGTGGGATGGAAGAATCAGCCCCATGGTACTTCGTGTGGACTCCTTCCACCTCTGCATCCTTCTGGTTTCTGCAGTGGCTGGAAAGCTGACTGTGTTTCTAAGACATACACGCGACTGGTGTAGCCATATGACTGTCTGGGCTGGTGAGAAGGTAGAGGTGAAAAAGCCACCTTGCCTGGACACCTGCTTTTCCTTTCAGCTGGTAGGATGTGGAGACAGCTGTCGCCTCTGCCCAGAGACGGCCATGCGCCCAGCATGGCAGAGCCACCGGGCCAGCCTGGGCCTCCAGCAGCATCATGCCATTGCCATGTACCTACCGCGGAGCTCTGGACGGTGACATGAGCATGATGTACACTGACAGCTTATTCATCTCGCTGTATTTGCAATTAGAAATGTGAGCCTACGGATGGGGATCCGCTGTCATAAAACCCTACAACATGTGCGTTGGCCCAGTGGTCGAGGTAAGCGTGAAGAAACAGACATCGTGGGCTGTGAATATGATGGTCTTGTGAGGTCCTGGGAAGACGTTTGGTGAAAGTGTTGCCCTCATGGCCTGGAACCCAGAAGGCAGGCTGTGGCTTGTGGAACCCATTGCTCCAGGAGAGGCAGTTCTGGGAATAAGAAAGGCTTTGGTGAGTCCTGGTGTCTTCTTGCTGCTTCCAGCCAAGTACTGGGAGAGAAGGAGCCCAGGAGGGGACCAGGTGGTGTGCAGGCAGATGGACGGGACGGCAGGTGCTCTCAGTCCTTGGTCCAGTCATGTGAGGCCTCCCAGACTTGGACAAGAACGTGATTTGCTTCTCTTTTAAAAATCGATTTTTCAACTTTAAAAATATATAATGTGGTTTTTAATCTTTTGTTGGTTTTATGGATGGCAAAAATCTGCCAGGCTGTGACTTACTGGTTTCTGCAGGCTTTTGCTGCACCTTAAACTTCTTACCTGTAAGGAGAGTATATGTGGAGGGCTTCATTTCTTTACCCTCTATTTATCCTGCGTGGAATTTGTAGAACTTTATAAATGTATGGCTTGCCTTGATGATGTCTTTCATTAGTTTTGGAAAATGTTACCGATGATCTCTTTAAACAGTGGTTTTTCTGGCTTCGGCTTCTCTCTGGAGCTGCAGTTCGATGCATATCACGCCATTTCCCCGAAGTCCAGCCAGCCTCTCATGCTGTCTTCTGCCGTCCCCACCCTTTTCCTCTCTGTGCTCTAGTCGCGATGTTTTCCATTGACCCAGACTCTAGTTCATGGCCCTTTCTTCTGCTGGGTATCATCTGCTGTTAAACCCATCTGCTGAGTTCTTAATTTCAGTTATTATATTTTCCATTTCTAAAATTCCCATTTGGTTCTTTTTAATAGATGTCAATTCTCTGGTGAGATTTCCCATTTTTCTTTCTTTTCTCCATCATTTCCTTGAACATATCTGTAAACTATTTTAAATTCCTTACCCGATAATTTCGATATGTGCATCAAAGGTGGGTGTATTTCTGTTGACTGGTTTCCCCTGACTTTTGGTCACTGAGTTCTGTCACTTTAATGTGCACGGAATTCCCCTGCCCACCCTGAATTCTAGACCTTGTATATGAACAGTTGTGAGACCCTGGGTGTTGTCTCCTCCCAGAGAGGGTTCACGCTTTCTGTGCGAGGCAGATCAAGGAGGTGATGATCGCCTTTCCCTCACTGTGGTCTAAGCTGACTTGAGGCCGGGCCCTCAGCAGGGCTCCGTGTGCCCCTCCCCTCCTGGGGTCTCAGCCAAAGGCCTGTGGGGATCGGCAGGCCCCTCTTCTCAGCAGGTGCTAATCTCCAAGCCTTGATTTTTCTAGAACTTGCTAAACACTCACTACTGTGGCTTGGGGCTTCTTGGCTTGGTGCCTTTCCACCCCTTGCAGCCTCAGAAGGCAGTGTATGTGTGAAGGAAAACGCTGCACCTGCCAGGACTGGTTTATCTCTCCCCTTCCCAGGGGGAACCTGGTCCCTCGAGTCTCTCATTTTAGTTCTCCACCCGCATGAGCCTGCCGAAACCTGGGTGGGGTCTCTGCCTCTCAGTCGCGGCCTCAGGACTGGCCCTTTGTGCAGACTGCAGTCTCGCTCTGTATCAGACTCAGTAGAGGGCTTGATGGGAGAAGCTGCAGGATGTGGCCCCCTCTCCGGGGGGTTTACCCTTCTCTCAAGTCCCTGTGGCCTCCGTGGTGCTTCAATGCTTTCAAACAGATTTTGGGGGTGGTTTTTTTCCCAGATTTTCTATTTAATATTGGCAGGAGCACTAGCTCACTACAAGCAACCTCCCGCATCAGCAACTTGAGCTTTTTCCAAATAAAAACAGTTTAAAACATTAATAATAAATAACTGTCCTCTTGGAAGCTGCAAGGGAAAAGCAACCCTATAATGATTTGAAGAATTAGGCAGGCACCTAGAAGTGAGCTGAAATTTCATCATGCCCTGCTGGGAGTTTTTGATTATCCCCCCCTTTTTTTTTTTTTGGAAAAAAAAAGTTAAGAAGTTCCTTTCTATGTTCTATATTGTTTAAACACATGAATGATTGTTAATTTTATACAATGATTTTTCTGAATCAACTGAGGAGAGCGTATGTCTTTTCTTCTTTAATCTGTTAGGTTAACTTAGTGGTTACTTTGTAGATATTCTGGCGTCCAACCATTTTACACTCTTAGGTTAAATCCCACATTGCCACGATAAATGATCTGTATACACGGCTGATGTGCTAATATTGAGTTTGGAATTCTTGCATGTGTGAGCAGAAGCAGGAATGGCAGTGACTTTCTCCTGCACGTTCCCGCTCTGGTTCTAGTGTTAACGTTGCTGGCTGCGTTAAACGGGTGGGACCCTCCTCTGGCGCTGCTCATCTGTGAGCCTGGTTTACCTGGTACCTCAGGGATGCTGTGTCATGGTTGTTGTGCTGTTTTCAAACTCTACGACTCTCAGCTTTCCTTTTTTTTTTTTTGAGACGGAGTCTCGCTCTGTTGCCAGGCTGGAGTGCAGTGGCACCATCTCAGTTCACTGCGACCTCTGCCTCCTGGGTTCAAGCAAGTCTCCTGCCTCAGCCTCTTGAGTAACTGGGATTATAGACGTGCACAACCACGCCCAGCTAATTTTTGTATTTTTAATAGAGACGGGGTTTCACCATGTTGTCCAGGCTGGTCTTGAACTCCTGGCCTCAAGTGATCCACCCACCTTAGCCTCCTAAAGTGCTGGGAATACAGGCATGAGCCACCGCGCCCAGCCAGCTTTCCATTTTTGTATCACCTTTGGTTCATAGAGTTATTTAGCTAAATTTGAGCTTGATCATGTTTTTTTTGGGGGGGGGTGGTGGGAAGCAGGGGGTGGTGCAATTGGTAGATTTTATCTGTCGTGGTAAATGTTTGGGCCTGAGAGGGAACCTCAAAACTGATGCTATAATGACATCTTGGCAAGAAGCACGCAAGAGGACATTTATTTATTTTTGAATTTTTAAAACGTCTTTATTTGGAAAAGGCTCAAGTGCAGAGGGAGGGTTGAAGAGTGCTGTGAGGAGCACACAGGCACAGATCATCACTGGTGAGCATTCTTGCCATATTGACCCGATGTGTGTACAACTTCTCGGCTGAACTGAGGAAAGCACATTTTGGATGTTGTCACTTTGCTCCTTAGTGCAACATGCATCTCCAAGAGAGTCTTTCAGAGCTTGGAGAAGACCTAGTTTCTGATGGATGAGAAATCTCACCGTGCAGCCACCCCTTCCCTTCATCCTCATCATCATCCACGTTCACTTCCATGGTTTCTGACTGCTGGAAGGACGGCAGTTGCGGCACAGGAGCCTTTCCAACGATGACGGGGTGGGGAGGTGGCCCTCCCGTGGTTTTCTGCTGCTGTGTCTGTTTCCTGGGCAACAACAGCTTTGTGTCACGTTTTTCAGCCTCCTCCCCAAGAGACCCTGTGTGCATTTTATTTGTTACTCTACAGGGAACACCTGAATTTAAAATTGTTAAAAAGCTGTAGTAATGAGTTTTCTCAGGCGTATAACTGACGTCAGGAGACCTTTCCGGCCCATTCATGAAATGTGTCAGGTATAGAGTAAGTCTAACACAAAATTCACAAACACATGCTTGGATCAAAATGCCATCATACTGAGAAAGAAAATATTACCTCAGTGCCAACAAATTAAAAATAATTTTATATCCAAATTATTGACTAAGGTATTCCCAAGTTTCTCACATCCAGGCTTTCATGCTGAAGTTCAAAAAGAAAATGTTTAATTTTTTACTTCGGAATACACACCAATTTGCTTCACTCATTTGAATTTGATGATGTGTTTTCAAAGAGTGATTGAATGAAACTTGGACTTATCTTGTGTATGTTTTCTGGTGTTCTGTGTAATGAGCAGGAAGCCTCATTAGTATTGAATGCATATGCCCCCGTATTGCCTGGTGTGATCTCTGGCCAGGCAGTGCATGTCCAGAGGCCTGAGTAGGAGGTGGGTAAACCAGTTCCCCGATTCTGGCCTACCACCAAGCCTTGATCAGACAGAGTCAAAACAAATACTTATTAAATTAAATCAAATAAGTGGGTTCTGGTAGTTGGGTTGGTTGGAGTGTTTGCTGTGTATGGAACAATGGAAATGCAGATGGGGTCTCTGCCTTTCCGTTCACTTTTCTCCCAGTGTGGAGTGGTAGATTGCCTTTCCGTTCCCTCTTTTTTCCTCCTTAGACTTCAGGGTTATTCACATGACTTCACACATGTGACTCTGCAGCTCCACCTGCTGAAAGGGTGGTGTGCATTTTCCTGCCCTGGACTTTGGATTCAGATGTGTGAGTTGTATTGACATTTGGAAGGGGGCCAACGTGCCGGTGCACCTTCATAAGCCTAGAACTCAGAGGCCTTTTTTTTCCCCCAGCCTCTTGAGTTCTTCCCTTTCGTTGGGGACTTGCCCAGGATAGCCCACTTCCCTTGAGTTGGGAACTGGCCCAGGATAGCCCGCTCTTCCCAGGAAGAGGCTGGAGGGGCAGAGGCGAGCTGCTCTAGCTTACCCAGCCTAGATCGGCTGACCCCTACCTGACCTTCAGGTGTGTGGGAGCCACGGAAAGGCCTTCTGTGTGCTGTGCTGAAGTTCTGTGGTTGCTTGGGTCTGTGCCTGTAGGTAACTGCTAGTGTTATCGAGGACGCCTTGAGACAGAGAGGCACTGTCTTTGTCTTAACGTGATACAAAATGTGTTAACTGACAATGCAACAGGTTTTCTATTTCCGTTTAATAGTCTTCCTAATGAAAATAATCCAAGAACTGTAAATATGAAAAGTTTGACCTCAGACTTGAGGCCTTTACAGAAGAAGAACGGGCTTGTGATTTAAAGTTGGCCTGAGTGGGTTTGGAACCCTGACCCTGGAATGCTGGAAACAGTGCTCTTTCTTTTACCTGCCGACTCTCTTGTATGATGAGAAAAGGCGCCAGGACCACCCAGTTCTGTTCTGCACCTGGAAAGTCTAACTCAAAAAGTAGCCTCCCTTGCTGGGGTCAGTCCGTCTATGGAGGAACCGTCAACGTTTTAAATAGTTTAGTCTTTGTCGCGGTTGGCCGTGTGCTGGTTCTGGGGCCCCAGGTTTGACCCGAGAAGTGGCAGAGCTGCGCTATCTCCCGAGTTCTAGGCACAAGATGTCACTATTGTGCTGACTGTGGAGATAACGTTCTTGTTGCAATTTTAATGCCTTTAATGGTTTGCCTTTTTAGCCCAGAGTGAACTAATCAGACAGCCTCTGCTAGGATATAAATCATAGCATATTTCTGAGGAACCTCAGGTGACATAAATCAAGGAATTTTTTTTTTTTAATCATCTCTTCAATCACTCTTTTTAGTCACGTAGAAAAATGGTCCACGCTGTATTTACAGTTTGATGGTAAGGAGATGTTTAACATCAGTGTAGGAGATTAAAAATGACAAGTTATATGGTGAAGAGTGTGAAAAGGTGTTTACACTGACATGCAATATCTAGACTGATCTACAACTCAATAATAGATACCATAAATCTCACCGCAGGCCCATGAGGCTGCGCGCGGGAGAAGCAAACATGGCGGGTCGGCGGCTGCCCAGCCCCAGCCAAACCTCGCGGAGCCACCTCGCAGCTCTCCGGGGCGCGCTGCTATGACGTGGCCTCCCAGCGGCCACAGGCAGCACGTCTCACGTGTGCGCATGCCCGGTGCAGGTTCGCCCACTCCGCTCCTCCATTCGGTGAATTAGAATGCCTTCCCGATTCCTGATAAAATAATGTTTTATTCCATCCCTAGTCCCAAACTTATTCTAGTTGTTTGTTTAATCAAAAATCTTTATCGAGAGTGTATTTATTTACTTATTCTACTTTTTAAAATAGATATTACATCATTATTATTATTGAGATGGAGTCTTGCTCTGTCGCCCAGGCTGGAGTGCAGTGGCACCATCTCGGCTCACTGTAGCCTCCACCTCCTGGGTTCAGGTGATTCTCCTGCCACAGCCTCCCAAGTAGCTGGGATTACAGGCATCCGTCACCACACCCAGCTAGTGTCTGTATTTTTCAGTAGGGTCAGAGTTTTACCATTTTGGCCAAGCTGGTCTCGAATTCCTGACTTCAGGTCATCTGCCCTCCTCGGCCTCCCAAAGTGCTGGGATTACAGGCGTGAACCACCGTGCCCGGCCGTATATTATTTTTAATTGACAAATAATTGTGTATACTTTTGGGGTAAAATGTGATGTTTTGATCTAGGTAATACGTTGTAGAAAGATTCAATCAAGCTAATTAATGTATTGATCACCTCACCAACTGTTTTTCTTGTGTGTGGTAAGAATGTTAAAAATGTATTCTGTTAGCAATTTTGAAATATACAGTATGTTATTATTAACTATGGTCGCCATGAAGTACATTAGATCACTAGAACTTCTTCCTCCACACCAAGGGAGGCCTTGGATCAGCACTGTCCTCTCCCCACCACCACAGCCTCTGGGGTAAATCACCTTTCTGCTTCCCATGTCTATCAGACTGACGTTTTAAATTTCACTGTGAGATCACACAGTATTTGTTTCTGTGCCTGGATATTTCCCTTAGTATAATGTCCTCCTGGTTCATCCTTATTGTTACAAATGACAGAATTTCCTTTTTTATTTTCTTAAGGATGAATAATATCCCATTGCATATATATACCACAATTTTTTTTTTTTTTTGACCTCTCTGTCTCGCTCTGTGACCCAGGCTGGGGCACTACAGGTGCGTGCCACCACACCTGGCTAATTTTTTTGGTATTTTTTGTAGAGACGGGGTTTCACCGTGTTAGCCAGGATGTTCTTCATCTCCTGACCTTGTGATATGCCTGTCTTGGCCTCCCAAAGTGCTGGGATTATAGGCGTGAGCCACCACGCCAGGCCATGTACCACAATTTCTTATCCATTCATCCGTCGTTGGACTCTTAGGTTGATTCCAAATCTGGGCTATTGTGAATAGTGCTGCAATAAACCTGGGAGTGTAGGTCTCCCTTCTGCATACTGATTTCATTTCCTTTGGGTCTATACCCAGCCGTGGGACTGCTGGATTGTATGGTAGTGCTACTTTTAACTTTTTGAGGAACCTCCATGCTGTCTTCCAAAATGGCTGTACTAGTTTACATTCCTACCTACAATGTGCAAGCTTCCCCCTTCTCTACATCCTTGCCAACACTTGCCATTTGTGTTTTTCGTAATAACCTTCTAACAGGTGCATGGTGATATCTGGTGGTTTTCATGTGGATCTTGCTGCTGACTTGAGAGGTTGGCATCTTTCATGTACCTGTTGGCCATGTGCATCTCGTCTTTTAAGATGTGTCTGTTTGGATCCTTTGCCCATTTTGTAATCGGGTTCTTTATTTTCTTGCTGCAGAGTAGCTTGAGTTCCTCATGTATTTTGGATGTTTGGCCCCTTACCAGATGGATGGTTTGCGGATATTTTCTCATTCTGTAGTTTGCCTCCTCACTCTGTTGATCGTTTCCTTTGCAGCACACATTCCAGTTCTTGCAAAAGAACTGTAGATGGCAGATGTTTTTGGATTTTGATTTTATTTTAAAGATAAGGGATATTATATAAAACATTTGATGTAAAACTTCACAGACCCCAAGATTATTAAAATGATATGTAAAGCAGAAATAAGTTTACTGTAAGTGAAGCCTGAAAGGCTCTCTTACAAGCTTTTATGCTTTAGCCTTTTAGGATCATCCTTTCCCCATTTCCCTTTGCAACAAAAATAAAATCCTATAAATAAAATCAGCATTTACTTTCACTTGCACACATTCACCTGCACTGCACACACACACACACACACACACACTCTGGCATGTTTCCTGGGTCACACTGTGCTACAGGCTGATGTTTTCCAAACTGGGACAGAGAGTGGTTGGTATCAGCCTATTCACATTCTCTTGGCCACCATTGCACTTGATGCCAATAGGAAGGATTTATGTGAGGATGACCCAGGTTAGTAGTGGGTTCCAGGTATCAATACTTTTTAGAATTTTTGATTGTGTTCAGTAAGTATTTATTGAATGCCTATCATAGACACAGCCAAATAGCAGCTGCTGTGAAGAATGTAAAAGCTGTGAAGCCATGGCTATTGTTCCAGAAGATTATAATTCGCTGAGAAAGGCTATAGTATAGTGCTAATCAAATCACGTTAGAACCAACTAAGCCAGCTTAAGCCCATCCACAAAATAAAAAGATATGACCATAGAAGAATAAAGACTATAAAAAAAGGATTTTTTTTTTTCTAATAGCACAGTATAATGTTTTAAAACTCAACTTTGTAATAGCATAAACTGTAAGGATTTCCATAGCATATCACTTCTATCCTTTCCCAACTCCCCTCCACCCAATTCCACTTAGCATGGTGGGAGTTGGTGATGCCAGCAGAACCCCAGGGGCTGGTGTTCGGCGTTCCACTCTCTGGCTGGCCTTCATGCTGAGGCTCTGCCACCTGCTTACTGGCCTGCCCCACCACCTTGGGAAGAAGCCTTCTGTGTTTCTGACTGTCTGCTTTGTACGGCTACTGTGTGAAACCTGGGGTCTCCAGGGTC
Organism: Papio anubis; assembly: GCF_008728515.1. Classification (NCBI taxonomy): domain Eukaryota; kingdom Metazoa; phylum Chordata; class Mammalia; order Primates; family Cercopithecidae; genus Papio; species Papio anubis. The sequence continues at coordinate 2,737,847 of NC_044979.1, forward strand.
CTGCTCCCACAGGCTTAGTGAGCAGAGGGAGTTCCCAGCCTGCCCATGACTGTCCCCACCCTCTCCCCATCCCGCTTCTCATGGGGTCTTCCCCGGTCTGGAGTTGCAAGCTGGTCCTCATGTCTTACCTTGTCCCATGTATGCTGTTAGCTCCGTTTATCTTGGGTTGGGATATTATTTCCTAATTTCCTGCATGGTATTTAATAGTGAAACATTACAGGAAATCCTGTTAAAAACATAGAAAAACATGAATGGCTAGGATTCCCATTATTATTTATTACTATTCTGAAAAATCCAAGCAATTACAACAACAATATGGTAACTAGAATAAAATAGAGAAAAAAAGGAATCTATTTTAAATGTTAGCACAGAAAATTCTAAAAGGAATCAAGTTAAAAATGATTGAATTTGATTGCTGGATGTGTAATAACTACATAGATGTCAAGATTATTACCATATTTGGGAACAACTTGTGGGTAATATAACGAAAGATAAATCCTGCTATGATAAATGTGTGTGTGATGTCTAGGAATGCCATTAGCCACGTCGATCATTTTCAGACCTATTGACTGCACTTTTAGGGGCCCTGCCACCTGTGCGTTGCCCTGGAAGGGGCGGCCTCAGCGTCACATGATGCAAACACCACCCTGCTGCCTCGTGGCTCTTGTGCACTTCTCTCGCATCCCAAACCAATGGGTCCCGGAGCGAAGTGACTGACCCACACCTGCCACCAATTCTCTGCTGAATTTGAATTAAGAGACACAGAGACTGTACAGGCTAGTTCAGTGGTGGTGGGGAGGGTGGCACGGAGGTGAAAATTCATGCACAGTTCGTGGGCAAATGGACCACAACAAACCAAATCCCTGTGCCAGCTGCATTCACAGAGAAGCAGACACCTTGAGTAAATCGAGAAGTTGGTCTGAAGAGAGACACTCAGGACCGGAGTGGATTCACCAAGCAGAGCAGAGACTGAGACAGTGTGTGTATGTTGCCGGGTGGAGTGGGGAGAGGGGGGTAGAGAGAGAGAGAGAGAGAAGGAGGGGGAGAAAGAGGGAGAGAGAGAGAGAGAGAGAGAGGGAAACAGAGAAGGGGGGGAGAGAGAGAGAGAGAGAGACAGAGGGAGAAAGACAGGGAGGGGGAGGGAGGGGGGAGAGAGAGAGGGAGAGAGAAGGAGGGGGAGGGAGGGGGAGAGAGAGGAGAGAGAGAGAGAAAGAGAGAGACACAGAGAGGGAGAAAGAGAGGGAGGGGGAGGGAGGAGACACACACACACACACACACACAGAGAGAGAGAGAGAGAGAGTGAGAGTGGGAAGAAGAGCTTTGGCCCTGGCTGTCTTATTCCAGCCCCTGGGGTGCTTGTCTATATTGTGTTCTATCTTTGAATTCCTTGAGTTCCATGAGCTATATTCTTACAATAAAATCTCTTTTTCATGTTAGTTTGAGTGGCATTTCTGTTTATTGAAGCCAAAGATTTTCCTGCCTAAAATAATATTAAGAAGGAAAGTACAGAACATATTAGAGGAAAGCAATCATTTATTTTATGAAAAGGTAGAAACAATAAATGGAGAAGCATTCCATGTTGATGCAGTGGGAGATGGATGGTTTCCTAAAATTAATTGTTAGGACTAAAATAATCAATGAAAATGGGATTAAGCTTCCTCTTCTTCATATTTTTGAGATTGCCAGAATTATTTTAAAGTTCATCTGATGGAATAAACCTAATAAGAAATAATACTAATAATAACAGTGAACATTTACTTAGTGACTACTGGTACTAGATTCTTTTTAACTAATTTCCATGTATTCAGAAGAGAATGGCCATGAATAAACATGACATTTTAAAAAAGAAGGGGTGGTGAGGAGACACAAATGCTATAAAATATTAAAACCTGCTATAAAGGTGGTAATCAAACATTTGTGGTATCTGCTCAGGAGAATAAGCTGAAAATCAGAGAGCCTTACAAGTGCTCATTTTGAATTTATCTTTATATTATGTAAAGGAATATGTCATATATTGTATATGTTGCAGTTGGCTACTAATTTTAACTATTGTCTTAAAAGGTCAACTTAGACGCTTACTTTATTCTCCCAAATGAATTACATTTAGATGAGGTAAACATGTGAAAAACATCAGGCCATAGAATATGGAAAAATACTCTCATGGTCTCTCCCAAATCTTCCCTGGGCCTCACATTTCATTTCAGCTCAGCCACTTTTCATTAATTCTGATTCCCAGACTTTTTTCCATTCGGACTACACCATAAAGGGACTTCACCCCTCGATGAATTATTTTAGCTATCATCTCTAAAACTGTTTTAAACAGGCAAATGTCTTTGAATTATCACCCATTTGCAAAATGGAAAGTGACTTGGAGGCGGAGTATACTGCAGGCAGAAAGACCAGCCAGGAAGCTACTGTAGTCCAGGAAAGCCAGTGGTGGCTTGGGTTTAGGTGCAGATCATGAACACACAGAAATATTCAAGAGTTTGTGATGGATGGGACATGAGGTTCTGGAAGAGGGAGGAGCTGGGCAGCTGGGAGTAGTGGTGCAATTCACCAAGACAGGAAGGGTGCAGAAGCAGGCTGAGTGGAGTAGCTCATGTGTTCATTCTTCAACAGGCTGAGTTTGAAGGGCTCTGAAATACCCCAGTGGGGACATGTTATGGACAGCTAGACCTGTGTGTTTGAGTTTCAGGAGACGAGTCTTGAATGGAAATATAGATTTTGGAGTTACTGGCATATAGATAATAACAGAAGCTTTGGAGATTGAGTGGCAGTGGTTGAGATGAGTAGTAGAGAACCCACAGAGCTGGGCCCCCTGAAAACACACACTCTGGGACCTTAGCCCTGGAAGGTAAGAGCTGCCATGAAGCACGCAGTGGCAGAGATAGGGGCTATTTGTGGTCCCAGTAGCAGGAACTCCCATTTGCCAAGGTGAATTTGGTGGCTGATGTTCCAACAGCCAGCAAGAAAAGTCACAGGTGAGCCCCTGAGGTGACTTTGGTCCTCAAGGAGGCCTCTGATCACCTGGGGACAAACTGGCTCTATTGTGCCCTTTCTGTCTGGGAGGAATGGCAGCTTGGCCTCATGGTAGCAGTCACCCATCCTGGGTGCTGGTTTGCTGTTCCTGCTTGAAAGCTTCAGTCAATACCACTGAGTATCAGGTGCACAGGCAGGGACGCTAATGGAACCTCAGGGAATCACAGGGAGGGAGGGTGTATTAGTCTGTTCTCATGCTGCTCATAAAGACATACCCGAGGGGTAATTTATAAAGGATAGAGATTTAATGGACTCACAACTCCACATGGCTGGGGAGGCCTCACAATCATGGCTGAAGGTAAAGGAGGAGCAAAGTCACGTCTTACATGGTGGCAGGCAAGAGAGCATGTGCAGGAGAACTGCCCTTTACAAAACCATCAGATCTTGTGAGACTTATTCGCTATCACGAGAACAGCATGGGAAAGACCCGCCCCCATGATTCAATTACCTTCCACTGGGTCCCTCCCATGACACATGGGAATTGTGGGAACTACAATTCAAGATGAGATTTGGGTGGGGACACAGCCAGACCATATCAGAGGGGCAGGAGGGCCTCTGCCACAGTAGCCACTGGAAGCATCATGCACCTGTCCACGTGCTTGAGGCCTGATAGAGTGGAGGGGTGTTGGCTGAAACCCCACCTCGAGGGCAGTGCTCTGTGAGGTGACAGGCTATGCCCAGAATCTGAGCTCTCTCTGTGGCACTGTGTTCCCGAGGAAGCCCAGGAACCAGGGGTGGAGAAAGGAGTAGCCCCACTTTTCATCCCTCCTGGTGGCCCACTGGGAGACTTGGTGCTTCCTCTTCTTGCCACTGTTTATCTGATAGAATAAACCTAATATGAAATAATACTAAAAATAACAATGAACATTTACTTAGTGACTACTGGTACTAAATTCTTTTTAACTAATTTCCAGGTATTCAGAAGAGAATGGCCACAAATAAACACGACATTTAAAAAAAAAAGAGTGGTGAGGAGACACGAGTGCCTCAAAATGTTAAAACCTGCTATAAAGGTGGTAATCAAACATTTGTGGTGTCTTCAAGGCTAGTTCTAGTTCCCCGAGACTGAGAACTCTTGCTAGTGGTCATAGCTGGGGTCCTACTGGATGACAGGCCAACAGCTCCCTCTGTGCCAGTTTTGCACGGGCTGGCAGAGACTCTCGAGCTGTGCTGCTGCCCCGGGACCTTGTGCCCCAGCCTCCTTCCTCATCCTGCAGCAGGTCAGGTCTACAGTTCAGCTGTGGACTCTCCCCTCCTGCTCCTGCTTCCTCTCTCTCACTCACAGGCACTTCGCTGATCAAACTCACACACTTCGAACTCTGCTTTCGAGTCAGTGTCGCCGAGGCTGTGAGCTGACCCAGCTGGCTAGGTTGACATTGGGGCATAGTTTTGTATCTCTGAGATGTCCTGAAATGAAGGAATTGCTTTGTATAGTAGGAAGATATTCTTCTTCTTCCACCAAACAAGTTTGAGGAAAGTTCACTCTGGGGAAGATTTTCAATGCTCCATTAAGGAGCATCATTTGAAAAGATACAGGGAACATAAACCCCTAAAAAACCCACAGTTGAGGGGATCTCACTGAAGCAGAAAACAGGCTAAAACCCGCGGAGGGTCTTAACAAGGCTGAAGTAGGGCAGGAACAGGTTCCAAGCTGCGTGGATGGGAAGTGCACGGATGGGGCTGGTCCAATTACGAGATGCAAAATCTGACCAAATGATTGAGCAGCAGAAGGAATTTGGGCCTCCTTGAGCCGAAAATACTTCCATCAAAACTTTGCCTCTTCTTTTGGGTTTCTACCCCAGTAACTTGCAAGTGTTTATCTGGCTTTTGACTTTGTCTGAATTCTTGAGTTTTAATTTTGTGGGTAAGACCAGAATGCTTCCTTCAGGAAGGGCTTGACTCCAGGGAGGTAGAACAGAGCTATGTCCTGCAGGTGGGTTAGATTGAGGACTATTCTGGAAGGTTCACTGAGCCTCCCATGGGAGCCCTTGGAATTCTTGTATCAGACACATGTTAGGTTTTCCACAGTTTCCTGGTGAAATGCAAAAAGACCCCTATGTATCTCAGAGAAGCAGCTGCACTGGCATCCACTGACACCTCAAGAGGACTTGGGAGGCAGAGGACTGTTGATATCAGGTCCAGAAGGAGAAAGATACAAAAGGCCACATTTACCGATCTCACACCTCCCTACTCCACCTGAAGCTTCAAGCTCCTTCTAAAGAGCGAGGATATCAACCCGAGAGCACTCAAAGCAAAGTCTTGACTAACTCAACCTTTGCCTTTCCTTTAAGAAGTTAGAAGGCTTTCCTCAATGAACAGAATTTGTATTTATAGTATACTTGTGAAACGGAATGTGATGATGCATTATCCCCATTTTATAGTTGAGAAAGTCAAGTCGTCAACAAGCCGAGTCACTCTTGGGAGTCTTGGATTCTACCCAATGCTCTGTCTCCACTAGGCGATGCTGTCTTGTCACATGTTCAAATCTAGTGCCTCAAAAGAAAACACACTTAAAAGAGGAAAGCACCGAGGCAGAGGAAACATCGGGAAGTGCTCTGGAATACAGCGTGATACATTTTCGGCGGATTAGGAGGATTCTCTGCTAATGAGGGGAATTCCAGGCGTGCCCAGGAAACATCTTTCATAACCTGCCTTTATGTTTGGTCTCATGCGAAGTTTTGTTTTGTTGCCAGAGCATTTTCTAGGGTCATGCCAACGCTAATGAAGGTAGCCCCGTGATCTGAAAACTTTGATGGTTGATTAATCTTTCTGATGGGAACAAAAAGGCACAGACACTCAGAAAATCCTCAACACAAATGATGAAGGTAAATAGCATATCATTTCCTAAATTGCTTAATAGTATTTGGGCATAAATTTCTTGGTAAGTCTTAAAAGATTTGCAAAGAGTTCACAGGAAAATCAGGAACCTGAAACTTATTGCTTCAAGCAAAAGTCCCTTTTCCTACTAAAGAAACCAGAAGATTGTCTTTTTTTTTTTTTTTTTTCCCTGCAGACTAACTTCAGCCCAGAAGTAGTAACTTCTTTAATTCACCATGGTATCAGGTTTGTTTGATTTTCAAAAAATACATTTTAAAAATTTTCTTCAAGTCTACAACTGACTTGTTTCTAAGAGGTCTGTAGCCTTTTGGGCAGTGAGGCTTTCTGACCCACACTGGCTTTGCTGCACCTGCCGAGGCCGGTTGCACTGAATGAAAGGCTGTTAGAGGCACGCTGGTGGAATCTGAGGCCTCGCTTCCACTCCCTAAAGGGACACAAGGGTCTTTCCTGATACGGGAATCACATGTCGAAGTGGAAGCTGAGAAGCTGAGCCTCTTGGCTGAGGGTTCCTGTTTGGGCCCAGCCCAGTGCCAGGAGTGGGATGGTAGAGTCAGGTTGGCCTTGGCCAGCTGGTCTTGCCATGGCACTATGCAGTTCTCTGGGTTTTGCGTAACAGGCCCCATATCAACTTAAGGACATCATTATGAAAGCAGAGACTGCTGCCGACTATGAGTGTCCGAGACGCCGCTTTGAAGAGGTCACATCCCAGGATCGATCTCTTCATTCTCTTAGAGTCCCACATTAATAAGGCCTATGTGCATTTTGCCACATTTTTAAATGTAGAACCTGGTTTGTTTTTAATGAAGCAGTGAGAACATGGTCTGTTGAGTGGAACTCAGGTCTGAGGAGCCCTCTTCCTTCTGCCTTCACTGCCCCAGGTGAGGTCCAGCAGAGACAGAACGCGAATGCAAGGCCTATTTACAAAGGGAAGGGTGAGTTTAGGGAACAGACACAGGAAACTGAGGCACCCAGAGAGCACCGGAGAGGGTGCTGCTCCCTGGGGCTGGCCTGGCATGGAGGGGACAGAGGGTGCAGAGCCCAGGGAGGGCCGTTCGTGTGAGGCCCAGTCTTGGATGCGGCACTTGGTTGTCTGCTGCCTGTGTCTCCTGCTGGACTGGATCAGAAGCCAGAGGTCACAGGGGTCCAGGTGAAGCAGCTGTAGAGGTTGGCCTAGGGGCACAGAGCCATCAGAGGAGGGTCAGCACTGTTGGGCAGAGGAGGCCAGGCTGGGCGAGGGGGAGGGGGCCGGGGCATGGTGGGAAAGAGGAGGCCAGGCCAGAGGGAGGGCCAGTGGTGGGGTAGTGGATAACAGGCATAGGAGGGAGTGGGCTGCATGGTGGAGGGAGGGCTGCAGTGGTGGAGGTGGCTGGAAGGGGCAGATGATAACAGATCAACAGATGATACCGCACAAGTGGCGCTGATGATACCATAACACATATGGAGCATCACACCCACGGCTGGTGATGATACTGGCAACACGATGATAATCAGCACGGGCGGAAAGAGGATACCAGTAATCACAGATGATGTATCAGCATGGGCGGAAAGATGATACCAGGTCACCAGATGATACCGCTAACGCATGGCAGAGGCGATACTGCGCTCAACAACAGATGATGGCCCAGCGGCGGAAAGATGATGTACCAGGTCCCAGATGATAACAAAGTACGGCGGAAAGATATTATCCGAGTACCACAGATGATATCAAAGACGTATGTTATGAGGATACTGGCAACACAAGATGATAATGAAGCATGGGCGGAAAAGATGTGATACCAGGAACGGCTGGTGATGATGGCCCGCGAACGAAATGCATAAGAGGATACTGCGTCACGATATAACGCCACGGCGGAAGAGGATACCAGGTCACAGAGGAGGGTCAGCACGGGCAGGCAGAGGAGGCCAGGCTCACAGAGGAGGGTCAGGCATGGGTGGGCAGAGGAGGCCAGGTCCCAGAGGAGGGTCAGCATGGGTGGAAAGAGGATGCCAGGCCACAGAGGAGGGTCAGTATGGGTGGAAAGAGGATGCCAGGCCACAGAGGGAGGGCTGGGCATGTATGTGGTGAGGAGGCTAGGCACAGAGGGTATAGGTTAAGAGGAATAGAGTGGATGGATGGAAGGAAATGGAATGGAGGGAAGATGGAAACTTTTACAGATAAACTAGCACAGGAGCTCAGATTCTGCCTAAAGAAGAAGCGTTCTCCACCTCAAAAGATTTTTGCCTGGACTTCAAGATCCCTTTCTGTTCTCAAATCTATGAGATCCTGAAATTCTAATCCCAAAGCACTTTTCAAGTGAGGCTATAACTCACACAGGTCTTGCAGCTACACATGCAGGTGTCAAACCCTCTCATAACACCCCAGTGAAAACTGTTTGCATTGCTGTGTGGCCTCTGTTCCATCCTCTCAGCCCGAAACCAAAATGCTAATGAAGACCACTGAAGAAGTCATCACCATTTAGAAAACCAGCATGGTATTTTCTTTTTTGCTGAAGGACTTAATTATTATGAGAAATGATAATTAAAATCATAGTTTACCTTGGAAATATTGAGAGATTTTTAGTTCTCTCATAAACTTATGAGCAATTAGATAGGAAAGGGTCATTTATAATGACTTTTAGTAAGAAGAGGGAGTAAATTCAACCTGGTACTTAAACAAAATTTTAAAAATTATTGATTTTTCATACATACAAATGAATGTGGGGCTGGGGAGAGCCACCCCCTTCCTATGTTTTCCCCTCCTTATGTTCCAATGTGCCTGAGCCCCCACATCATTCATTCACATGGGCTGCTGCTCCCATCCTTCAAAAAAGGGAAATGCCATCTGGTTAGGCTGGAGCAGCTGTAGTTTCATGTGCATTTTGGAAGGCATGGACTGAGGCTTGTCTGTGTTATTTGGGGAACATGTTATGGATGGAATGTTTGTGCCCCCCCAACCAGATTCCTATGTTGTTGCCCTAATCCCCAGTGTGACTGTGTTTGGAGATGAGGCCTGTGAGGAGGTGATAAAGGTTAAATTATGTCATCAGAGTGGGCCTTGATCTGACAGGACTAGTCCCTTCTAGCAAGAGGAGGAGACACCAGAGCTCTCCCTGCCAGGTGAAGACACAGCAAGAAGGCGGCCGTCTGCAAGCCAGAAGGAGAGCCCTCACCAGGAACCAACCCTGGCACTTGGATTTCCAGCCCGCAGGACTGTGAGAAAGTAAACATCTGCTGTGTCATCCACCCAGTCTGGGCTACTTCACTGTGGCAGCCTGAGATGACTAATACAGAAAGATAAAGAAGTTCACAGAGTCAGGTGCAGATAAAGTGGAGATAAAAGAGAAGAGACTTCTGCCCACTGGGAAGGATATGGGCTCCCTGTGGAAGTAAGGAGCACACATACAAAATCATGGAGATGCTAACTAAGGATCGTACAGTTTTCTACAGAAACCCTTTCATTTCTCAGCTGAGACCCCCTATCTAAGTGGTAGGCCCCAGTCTCTGATCTCTTGCTGTCCCACATGGGCCTCTCCTGCTGTGCTGGCATAGCGGAATCTGTTTCCACATCTCGCCATGTTGGTCCTCTTACAGGTCTTGGTGGTTACGTGGCCCAGTCCATCCAAGGCAGAGCAGGCTGCATTTACAACTATTAATTAATTCTTCTCTGTTTTTCCACTCTTGTTATTAATCTGATTGGATAGCGAACTATTCCTGTACTTGTATATGGTTCAAACCCTACTCCAAGAATCCAGAACTGTGTCTCTTTTTACCTCTCTAAATGGAGATGAGTTCAATTTGTCCATATTCACCTGTTATGGGCTAAGTCATGCCCCCATAAAATTCATATGTTGAAGTCCTAATCCCTAGGACTTCAGAAGATGACTGTGTTTGGAGACGGGTCCCTAAAAAGGTAACTAAGTTAAAGTGAAGTCACTGGGATGGGCCCTAATCCAATCTGATGGGTGTCCTTATAAGAAGAGGAGATTAGGACACAGACATGCACAAGGATGACTATGGGAGGACACAGGGAGAGGATGGCCACCTACAAGCCAAAGAAGGAAGCTTGTAAGGAACCAGCCCCACTGACACCTTGATCTCGGACTTCCAGCCCCCAGAACTGTGAGAAAATAAATATCTGTTGTTTGAGAGCCCAGTCTATGGAACTTCATTATGGCAGTTCTAGCAAATGAATGCATTATCTTACAGGAGCCAGCTAACAGGGAGAATGGCATGTCACATGGTTGCTGGATAGATGCCATCTTTGGGAGCTACTCAGGTTGGTTCATTTAATCATTCATCCAACAACTATCTATGATATATCTGGCACTAGTAACATCCAGTGAACATTACAGCCAGAGACCTCCGTGGGGCTTAGTATTTTTAAACTTAGTATTTTTTAGTGACTAAGTCACATCAGGCAGCACATAATATAGACTTGTACTTAGTCACATTTTGTGAAAAATCAATCTTAGGTCATTTGTTATTGCCATTTTAAATTACTATTTAAAAATAGAACCGTATATAGGTTTATAAATGTATTTTTCATTTTAAACCAGTAAAAACAGGGCAATGGGTCTCTTTATCTGTCACTATATTATAAGTAAGCAAAATACTTCTAATCCTAATTTTTCAAGTTGTTATCTCAAACATGTCAATCTAGTCCTAGTGGGGAAAGGGGAAAAGCCTAGTTATTGTGAGGGGAACAACATGGCCCTTAACACACAAATGCAAACACACAGCTTGTACTATATACATACTTTACACAGCATCTACTGCCTAGCATGTACTAAACATGAACACACACCTTGCAAACACACAGGTACATGCATATGTTTTCACTTTTTGTTTTCAGTATGCAATAATGTCATGTCAAAATAAACTTGCTGAGTATGTTTTGAAATAAATTGCAGAATTTTAAACTGTCCATGAAATTAATTTCCTAGAATATATTCCAGCCCTTTCAACCTGTGTAGCATGGACTTTTCTAGTTAGTCATTTTTGTGAGCCAGGTAACAAGGTTGAATTGGTGCAAGCTAGGAGGGAGATGGGAAGCCAAAACAAGGGGCCCATCTGGGCTTGGTCAGGAGGTGGGAGACTAGTAGCACCTTGAAGCAGATCATGCAGTGGGGGACCTGGAGTTGAGGGACAGCCATGGAGGCTGCAGGTCAATCTGAGGTTAAAAATGAAAGTATGCAACAAGAAGACCAGGCTGAGCCTGCAGGCAGGGACAAGGCTGGCCTGCGGCCGTGCTTGTGGATGGCGCTATTTGCCTTGGAGCCTTCTGAGGGCTTTTTGAAATGTCATTCTCAAGGGCAGGCCTTTGTCTGGCTTGAAGCTGTTGCTCCCTCAAGGCAGTGACTGACGCAGTTTAGAAACTGATCAGCAAGGAGACTCTGCATATCTGGACTCAAGTGGAATTGCTCTTAGTTTCTCCTTCGTTATTAATAATTAAGAAATTAAGGTGTATGCATGTCCCCTCTTGCCACTCTTGCATACACAATTAATTGCAGGGGAGCTCAGGGTCTACTCTCATCATTTACATATCCTGGTACCTGTGGGTGTGTGCTAAGCATCATGGATGGGCTACTTTATCTTTTTCTTCTGCATGAACGTGCTCAAGGGTGAAAAAAGAGGAATAGGACAATGGAAACCCACATCTAGCTGCTGCATACCTTAGTAGTTGGTAACTTGTTGCCGTGGCATTTTTGCTGAAGCATCTAAGATGAATTAAGGATGTTATAGATGTCAGGGCACCTGGTCCTGTAGAGCTGCAGCATTTACCTTTCCAAAATCAGGAAGCCTTCCAATGTAAACACAATGCCACTATCACACTGATACGGTTTGGCTTTGTGTCCCCACCCAAATATCATCTTGAATTGTAGTTCTCATAATGCTCCCATGTCATCGGAGGGACCTGGTGGGAGGGAATTGAATCATGGTGGCAGATACCCTCATGCTGTTCTCATGAGAGTGAGTGAGTTCTCATGAGGTCTGATGGTTTTATAAGGGGCTTTTCCCCCTTCACTCTGTACTTCTCCTTGCTGCCGCCATGTAAAGAAGGACGTGTTTGCTTCCCCTTCCACTGTGATTGTAAGTTTCCTGAGGCCTCCTAGCCATGCTGAACTGTGAGTCAATTAGATATCTTTCCTTTATAAATTGCCCAGTCTTGCATATGTCTTTATTAGCAGCATGAGAATGAGCTAATACATACGTCAAACAAAATTCACAATTACCATCCCATACTCAGTCTATATTCACGTTTTGCCCATTGCACCCTGGGGTTGATTGATCACTTCATTTTGGTTTCGATTCTGTGTCTGATATTGTGACTTTGGACAAATTCACTGGGCCTCATTTTTTTCCTGTTACTTGCTAAATGATGATAATAATATTTGTGTTTCCTGTCTTAGAAGAATTTCATGAGAAGATGAAAAAACAGATATGGAATCCCTTTGACAGACTGAAAGTACTATTCTAACTTCAGGGATTATTTTTATTTGAAGATGATATTTCTTAGCGATAAAGAAAGTGGAGTTTCTCACATTAGCTGTCACTGTAATGGAGATGGTGTGTGTTTAAGAGATGCCTGTGTGTTGGGGGACTCAGGTAGCCCACACATTGCCTCACAGAAAATGATCCCCCATGCTGGAGGGGCACAAAAATGGAAGCCAAGGGAAAAACCACAGCTTCATGGATGATGGCTCACAGCATGGTCTGATTCCTGTTACCCTGAACAAACCATCTGGGTGTGACAGGTGGCGACAGAGCTCCTCAACACTTTTGTTCAGGTTCATCCTTCTAGAGCTTCTCCAGTTTTGCTTCCATCAAGAGAAAGCCTCCAATCACACTAGCCCACAATGGTCTCCCCAACTTGAACACAAGTTCTTCACTTTAACTCAGAAATGTGACATTTACCATAAAATTTTGCCTTATGAAATCTTGCACACCTCAAATTCTGCATGTTTGAAATGTTCGGGGTGTCGTATCTCTGCAAGTGAACTATCAGCCCCCCAAAAGGCAAGAGTTAGTTCCATATGCACTTTTTATGTCCCAGAAAGTCTCCATGCTGATCTGAGTATGTGCTAAGTACAGCTCATAAGTATTGCTCAGTAAGTGAGAAAACCCTTCTTTTCATTTTTGAATAGTGAGAAAAGAATGGGAGAGGAACTCCAATCTTATAAGTAATTTTGATTAGTGTCATCCTTAAAAGAAAAACCTAAGCCTTTTTAATGATAAAATGTGGCATAAGGCACCTGGCTTCTCTCGTCGCCGTTCTTCTGAGAAATATTTTGCAGTCTTTACTTCCTTGAAGAATTTGACCTCAGTTTAAAAATCAGAGGCATTAAGGACAGGGGACGAAAGTCTCTGTGGAACCCTCCCACTGGCAGAGTTTCAGAGGAAGAGCAGCCTGGCCAGGTAGAAATGCAAGATTCAGGACAAGACCAAGGTCTTTTAATGAATAGCTCAGCCCAACAGCACACTTAAATGGAAAACCAACACAACCTCTAAGCTGTGGCCAATCTTTTCCTTGTTTTGCAACACCTTTTCCTGATGTTTTATCCTGTGTCACTCACCATCTGTCATCATTAACATTTACTGAGCACTGAGCAGTAGAGACAGCCGCACATTTGCGTGTGGGGACTGAGTATTTGGGTTGGGTTTGAGTATTGTCCGCAGCTTCCCAACTGACCAGCAATCTTAAGGCTCCATTTCCTCAAATGGGAAATGGGGATACCAATAGGGCCCCTCTCGTAGCTCGTTGAGATCATTAAATGAGACAATGTGGGTGAAATGTTTAGTATAGTGCCTGGCACATAGTAGGTGCCCAACGAACATGAGCTGTTTTCATTATTTGAAAATGACAAGAAGGGTTTTCTTGTTCACTGAGTACCTGTGTGGCATTGGATTGCAGCCTGAAAGGGGCTATGCCAAGCAGGGCTGAGCTAATTATAAGGTAGAAGGAAGCCAAATGGACTCGGGAAGCTGGACTGTTCATGGAGGACGAGGGGGAAGGTGGAGACCTGAGTTTCAATCCTGGGACCACCGATTATCCCTGGTCCCTATTTCCTCACTCTCAATGTAAAGGAGCAGATCTGTCGAGTGGTTCCCACGTGTCTTCTTTGCAACATTAGCCTGTAAGATGTTCCATGGAAAAAGAGTCTTATGATCAGACAGACTTGGGAAATGCTGAACATTTTATCTTCCTCTTGGAGAATCACAGTGTCTTTAAATGTCCAGAAATAGAGAAGCCTGTATAGTTTGGTTAAGCTCAGAATTTTTCAAAATTATTTGCCTGTTGATCCCCAACGTCTCTTGAGTGAGTGAGTGACTATGGTATCCTTTGACGTTTGTGGAGTCTAATGTCTCATGACGCTTACTTTCAAAATTGTTGGATGGGATGGTCTGTAAAGTCCCTTTAAGAAGCCTATTTTTGGGCATAATCCAAGGTTAATGATTCTTGCTTATCTCCCTCATAATTCCTTTTTTTTTTTTTTTGAGACGGAGTCTCGCTCTGTCACCCAGGTTGGAGTGCAGTGGCACAATCTTGGCTCACTGCAACCTCCACCTCCCAGGTTCAAGTGATTCTCCTGCCTCAGCCTCCTGAGTAGCTGGGATTGCAGGCGCCCGCCACTACACCTGGCTAATTTTTGTATTTTTAGTAGAGATGGGGTTTCACCATGTCAGTCAGGCTGGTCTCAAACTCCTGACCTCAGGTGATCCACCTGCCTTGGCCTCCCAAAGTGCTGGGATTACAGGCATGAGCCATGATGCCCGGCCTCATAATTCTTTTTCTGATTTTCTCACACACTGAGGATCCTTCCCAGTACTTATGTCTTCCCCATAACTTCAGGGTAAGCTGCCTTTCTGTTTTATTTTTATTTTTTTACCTTTCTTATGGTGCTGACAAGAAAGTTTCTAGAAACAAGTTATACCATCCTTCAATCTCTTGTTTAGATTTTGCAAAAGTATGTGTAATATCAGGGCTTCTAAAAAATAGAATTGTAAAGCTATTCTGAAACACAAATGGAATTATTAATATTCTATGAAGGAGATGAAATTGGGACACAAAATTAGCATCAGCAAACAGCCTGTGAATTGAAAATCCACTTGTGTGGCCTGCCACATGGCAATTGAGAGCAACAGTGGGTAATTAGAATAATACTTATTTTGTTCTTAGGAGTCAGAATTTTGAGGGGAAAAGATCTATGGATCTAGTTATTAATAACTTCTTTTATTAATAACTAGATATTTTATTAATAAAGGAAATTATCAAAACTTCCTTTAGCTGGAAACACAGTTTTTAATGTAAAGATTTAACTAGTAAACTAGTGTAATCATCTTTAAGAACTCATGGAACACCACAGCCTACTGGAGATTTAAATTACTCTAAGTTTTATAAAACACCAAGAGGGGAAGCTGCCAGGTCCTAAGGAGCTGACGGCGGAGTCCAGTCCCAGCACGGGAGCCAGACATCAGCCTTGTTGAACCAAACACAGGGAGCGCTCCAGCCCCTACATCTGCTGGAGCCGAGGGGTGACCAACCAGGAACCTGATTTTTTTTCTTTGTCAGTTGTAAAACTTTGTCAGAAGTATGAACTCTGCTGTTATTTTTGTGATAGGAAACACCAGCCAGTGAGCAAAGTCCTGTCTTTCTTGTGTGACCGAGAATCTTGCGGTTTGCCTGGGTCATGATTCTGGAAGCAAATTTCATTTTGTCTGTGAGTTCGCCCAAACCAAGTATGCTTGGGGTGGGCTGGCCAATGGGGACAGAGTCCTCCCTCAGGCACTAAGGAAATAAATGAGACAAACCTCGAAGCCTCAGTTTACCTGAATGGAAGGTGGAGAGAATAAAAGCTCCAGGGCTCCACGAGATGGGCACAGGCAGCTCGCAGCTCGAAATGTGGCAAACACACTTGATAAATGCTAATTATCATGATGATGATGATTAACTCAGATAGAAAGAAAAACAAAAATGCAATAGGTAACAGACTTTGTGGAGCAGAGGCTTACCTCTTTCTAAAAAACAGAGGCCCCCCAAATTTATGTTTAATTGAAATACTTGCTTATTTGAATTCTACATTCTCTATAAGTAGAAGTCAGTGGTATCCCAGCCCTAATAAAGATGAATAAAAAAGAACATTATACATTAGCCAAAAAATATGAACCAAGGAGCATCTGGTAAAGAATATTTTGTTTTGGAGACGGGGTCTTGCTCTGTCACCCAGGCCGGTGTGCAGTGGTGTGATCATGGCTCACTGCAGCCTCAACCTTCTGGGCTCAAGTGATCCTCTCACCTCAGCCTCCCAAGTAGCTGGGACCACAGGTGCACACCACTATGCCCAGCTAATTTTCATATACATATATATATATATTTTTTTTTTTTTTCAGAGGCAGGGTTTTGCCATGTTGCCCAGGCTGATCTCAAACTCCTGGGCTCAAGCAATCCTCCTGTCTCAGCCTCCCAAAGCATTGCGGTTACAGGCGTGCACCACCGCGCCCTGCCAGAACACAGAATATTTCCATGCAAGTTCTTCCTGTAGAGGTGAGTTGTGGAGAATCGAGCAGAGAGAACCCTCTGGCCGCCTGTTTGGGCTTGGGAGTATGACCCGGGAGACACCTTCCACCAAGGGAGGTTGCCCGGTGTTTCCTTTGGAGTATGGTCAGCACAGTACACGTTGTCGCTGTCATTGCTGACGGTGTCGTGAAGTGCACGTGGCCTGCTCTCTGTTCTTTAACACTACCCTCACCTGTTCCCACTCTTGGAGATTTTTCTTTCTGGGTTGGCTGCCTGGTGGCCACTGGCTCCCTCACTTCCCGCCTTTTATTTCAGAAACGAGGTCACTGGCTCGGTCTTCTTCAAGGGATTCTACCACTCACACTACAAGGACACAGACAGCGGGATCAGGCAGGAAATACATTTGTGGGAAGTCACCCTGATTAAAGAAATCTCACAACTTCCGGCAGGAGGCTCCTGGGTTGAGTTCTGCCTTCTGGCTCAAGCTTGTGTTTCCTGCCGTGTCTCCCGCTCCAGCTTTCAGGAGGAGGCTGGAGCTTCCTGTCGTCTCTTCCATCATTTTCACATCTTTCTCATTTTTCTCAGCTCTTCCATCCAATTTGCTCAAGTTAATGAAGCCTCAAGTCTATGCTGACTATGGTGCCTGGTGCTATCCGAGGATATTGTGATTCTTATGACTATTTATGATGTAGCCTGAGCAGGACAAATATAAATGAACGAATTAATAGGAAGTACACGGCACTGTAGAACCAAGTCCTAGAAACTGCACGGCGTTTATCGCCTCTAGAACTGGGTAGGGAAAAAGTGGCGAGCATTTTCTGGTCATAGAAAAAATTAAAGCGCTTACATTCAGCTTTATTCATTTTGGCACTGGAATTCGTATTTGCGGGGGTTCGGGTTACAGTTATAAATTGGACATTCTGCCTCCTGGAGGAGAGGAAACAAATCCTGGAGAGGTCTGTCAAGGTCTTGCAGGACCTGTGCCCCTGGATCAGCGGGGCTGCCTCATTTGCAAAGTTCCATTTCTACCTGGTCCTCAGACGCAAGTCGTGATGCCAAGAAATGCTGATGGCGGGCAGAGCCCGCCTGCCCACAGCCAGCTTCCGTAGCACAAGGCATTATTTCTGCTCTTAGGCCACCCACGGGTCCCCCTCCCACCAACGAGGCCCCAAAAGTGCAGAGATCATGGCTTGTGGCACACGCACCTTGCAACACAAGACGTCATTAAAAACTCGACATCCGGTGATGCTGCCGGCTGTGCTTCCGGTTCGCTCTGTGTCTGCTTCAAGATGGCGTCGTGGTTGAAAGGGCCCTCACCAGTCGCCCATCACAGGAAGCCCCTTTCCCCTCCTAGAATAAGCCTTTCATTTGCTGCATTATTTCTGTGATTGTTTCTTTGCACAGTCATCTTTCAGGAGACCACTGTTCAGGGTGATGTCTCATGGGTCTGGCACAGAAGAGACACCAAGAAATGTGGGTGAAAAGGATGCACTTCACCAACCCAGAGAGGTCGCCTGAAGGTCAAATGAGATAATATGTTTGAAGGCATTTGAAATTTTAAAGATACATGTAAATAACTAACATTTATCGAGCACTTACCATAGGCCATATATTGTTCCAAGCACGCTACAATATTAATCGTTTCAATTTTATTAATACAATTACCACCTGTTTCATGAGGAAATAATACAATTAATACAATTACCACCTGTTTCATGAGGAAGCGCTTTGAAAATAAAAAGCAAACTGACGCAAGGTGTCATTTTCATTTCTTAGAAATTCTAACTTTCTGCGAACGTTATTATAAAAAAACTGTCATTGTTACTCAAACTTTACCAGGATTCAATACATTCTTGGGAGATTTGATGCAATTTTCTTTAATCAATATTTTGCATATTTACTAATTTCCCACAATATAGTTTCTTGACCTTTATAGCACTTATTACTCCTGGAAGGATTTTTATTTGAAAGTCTTTTCTAAAGTAATGAATTTGTTTGTGGACTTTTCTCATCTTTATTTCTAGAGATAAAAAAATACTTTAAAAAATCTTTATGGTTGTTGGTTTCTTTGAAAGTTAGTGCTGCTGAAAGGATAAGGTATGTTTGATATCACATCAAGAAGGCACGAACTTAACAACTCCAGGTGCGTGGTAAATAGACATCCCATGAGGGACCCAATAGGCTTTATTTGAGTTTCTGTCCCTATTTCTTGATAAGCTGTCTTGAATGGATACAATAATTAACAACACAGAGAATGCAATTCCACTTCCTAACATAATGATTTACTGCTGTCAAGATACTTTACAAGGTCACAGAATTACTTTTATATATAGCCCTAGGATCAGGCAGATAATAAACACTCTTGATGTATTTCTACTATTAGATTGACATTTTTGTCTCTAACTAGGGTGGAAAAAATGAGTTTGTCTAAAGATAGGATTGCATTAACCTTCATATCTTTGTATTTTCCTCTTGTTTGATAACCTATTTGATATTTAGTAGCTTTGTGTCTGACATCTGGTTTTTCGTTAGTCACATGATTTGGCCAATAATCAAAGAAAACTCTGCTATGATTTTTTTTTTTTAAGGTGAACAAATGAAGACTTTGGTTTTGAACATAAGGTCAAAAAATGTCAAGTACAGATCCTTAAATTAAAAGTAATGAAATCAATAGCATTAGGAGGCTAAAAATACATCTACTCAATATGGAAAGCAAAGAGGCCTGCGAAGGCATCAGATTAAAAAAAAGTTAGCATAATGGAGCACATTTCAAATAATTCAAAGCACAAATGAGATGGAGAAGGAGAAAAAAGGGGTGAAGCTTGCATTTACGATAGAAATCTAGTAAGACAAATTTGTAGAAACATCCTTTTCTTTGTGACAACATAAGGACATTTATCAGTGGACATTATTAATGTAAATAGCAAATGCATTGACACTTTTCCCTGTATTGTTGGCATTAGGATACTTGAGTGCTCTCTTCCCCCAAATCGTGTGTGATTTATGTTGGAGTTCATCTTTGCAGGCCACACCGGAGGCACCCTCATCCTCCTGTCTCATCCCTTTATGTTTTCTATAGATCCAGAGAGAACTGTCACACACACAAATTTTGTTTTGGAAAAGTCAGCCCCTCCTGCCACTCGCCTTCCGCTTCTTCAGCACTGGGCTTGAAGGTTAGGAGGGGCCTATGGGCCTAGACTCAAGTGAAACCATACTCTAAGTCTTCCTTGCCTTATCTGTAAAATGGGAATGTTATTCCATGATTGTCCCTTGAAATGGTGTATGGAACGGGCTTACACAGTTCACTGACATGAACTAAGTGATCAATAGTGCTTAATTGTGATGTGTTTGTTGTTTTGTTCTTTTCTCATCATACTCTTTGCTGCATAAGTCCTTCCTACAGTGTTCTCCTAGTCCTTACATTGTCCTTTTAGGACCTCACTGTGGCATCCTCCTAGGCCCTTGCTATGATATGCTCCTGTCCTTGCTGTGTTCTCCTAGGTCCTTGCTATGACATCCTCCTAGGTCCTTGCTGTGATGTCCTCCTAGGTCCTTGCTATGACATCCTCCTAGGTCCTTGCTATGACGTCCTCCTAGGTCCTTGCTGTGATGTCCTCCTAGGTCCTTGCTTGAGGTCCTCCTAGGCTTACTGTGATGTCCTTGTAGGCCCTTACTGTGTTTTCTTCTGAAGTCTTGAGTGCGATGTCCCCCAGGGCCTCACTGTGATATTGTTCTGGTCCTTACTGTGCTGTCCTTGTGGTTCTTCTGGTGACATCCTCCTTGGTTTTGTTCTCTGAAGCATTTCTGAGTTTCCTCCTCACTAAGCGTCATCTCTCCGAGCACTCCATGCCTTTCTTACTGGATCTTTAATTTCTCTGACCACCTAAGTGCAGCATTTCCCAAACCAAGCTTCACAGAGGGGAGTGATCTGTGAGAGGCTAACAGGTGTTTTGGGAAAGTAACTATGCAGGTGAGATGATTAGAAAATATTTGTAAGAAAAATATTAGACACATTTATCTTCTTCTGCTTATTACTCAACAATCTGTTTTTCAGTGTCGGGCCAAAAACAAACAGGCAAATAGACAGAGAAACAGAAACGAAGGGGACCTCATACATAAAAACACCAGGAAACGAAGGGGACCTCATACATAAAAACACCAGGAAATGAAGGGGACCTCATACATAAAAACACCAGGAAACGAAGGGGACCTCATACATAAAAACACCAGGAACCTGATGAGCAGTCAGCTTTGCATTTACCAACCATCTGTCTTCTCAAAGGACACTTACGTTGGGGAGATTGACACCTCCCTTGATCTCCACTGGCCACCCTCATCCCTGCACAAGGACACTGAATGCCTGCCACGTAGGCAAAATAGCGCATCTACCGTGCACATCTGAAAAACAGCGGGCCTACCGTGCACATCCGAATCCGAATACACCCCTCTGTGTAGAAACTCTGCAGCCCAGATTTGATCTGTTCTGCTTTTCTCTTGATGTATCATAACCCCAACACCAGTGGCATCAAACGACAACCCTATCATGCTCACGGTGCTGTAAGCCAGGCATCCAGGTGTCCAGGTGTCCAGGTGGGTGCAGCAGGGCTGGTTGGTGTCTGCCCTGTGGTTGATGGGGTGGCTTGAGCAGCTGGATAGGTCAGGGGTGGCTTCATTGGGGTCCCTTGTGGAGTCTCTCTCATGCCTGTTGGCTCTTGGTTCCTCTTGAGTTGTAGCTTCGGGCGCTGGAACATCTTAGAAGCTTCGTCAGTTGCCTCTCTGGCCTCTAGGGTGGGGTGACTGGAAGAGTTGGGGTTGGCCAGGGGCTTTGCTCCCTCCAGACAGCCTGTCCACTTGGCTGGCAGGGGCTTCTCCTCACATGGTGGTCTCTGGGTGGCCAAGGGTCTCACATGGTGTCTGGCCTCCCTTAGAGCAAGGATTTTGTGAGAAGGAGGTGGACACTGCCGTCATCCCAACGCCTGGGCCCAGACCTGGGCCGTCACTTCTGTCTCCTCTTGTCCGCCCAGCAGTCATAGGCCCTGCCCATACTCCAGAGGCAGGGATGGAGCCCGCGTGTGTGGATGAGGTGTGGGTCAGAAAGGTTGTGGCCATTTTAAATATGCACAGAGGCTTTTGTCTTTCTCATCATCTTAGTGTATATTTTTGATATTGTTCAGTGTCATTGTGTATTCAAAGTTAATTAAATTTTGTTAATTTACTTAACTACAACGAGTATTTCATCTGAAGTCCATTTTTGCTAGTCATTTTAATCCAAGAGCTCATTATGGCTCTGAAGTCCCTCTGGGATGTCCACCAGGCCACTACATTCATAAAATATTCTGTTATTGATGTCTGAGATGGTTGGTGTGGAGAGCCACCATTTGCCCGTGTGTTCCTCTGCTGGCAGACATGTGGCCATTGTGAATACACTGCCATGAATGTGGTGATGGTGGCCATCACAAGGACATGGCCTCCTGCCTGCCTCACAGGCAGAGTCCTTCAGAGGTGTGCTTGTTGGTGAGCCTCCCTCACACAGCCTCCCTCATGGGCCTCCAATACACAGCTTCCCTTACATGCCTCCCTCACACAGCCTCCCTGACAGGCTTCCCTCACATGCCTCCCTCACATAGCCTCCTTCACAGCCTCCCACACAGCGTCCCTCACACAGCCTCCCTGATACCCCCCCCAGAAACAGCTTCCCTCACACAGCCTCCCTCACACAGCTTCCCTCACACAGCCTCCATGACAGCCTCCTTTATACAGCCTCCCTGACATAACCTCCCTGACATAGCCTCCCTCACACAGCCTCCCTTACACAGCCTCCCTCATGGGCCTCCCTCATAGCCTCCTACACAGCCTCCCTCGGCAGGGATGGTGAGGAGGGGTTGAACCTCTGGTGTGGAAGCAAGGGAGGCAGTTAGAGGAGGAGGAAGAGGTGGGAGGCTGGACAGGAGGAAAACGATGACTGCTCCCTGCATATGTGCTCAGAATTTCCTGGAAACACGCTGTCCTTGAAAGAAGATCAGGCCGTCAGATGCGCGACACGTCCCCTTTTCAAAAGGCGACAGTCTTGATTTATGGAACGGATGCAAATCACTCCCCTTAGCTTCACCTACTACCTTCCTTTCGTGTTTGACTCAGGTTTTGTTAGGATGGAGGAGGCCAGGAAGGGTTTCGGTTGGAGAACCCTGCGGGTGGGCTGTGGAGTTGTAAGGAAAAGCGAATGAGTAGAAATGGTTTTAAAAAAGGATTGTGGACTTTAGACGCTCAGTATCATGACTGAAATGATAGTCAACCTAAGGTCATGTCCAACAGAAATGTAAACAAAATGGATAATGCAGGAAAAAAAAAAAAAAAAGAAAAAAGAAAAACAAGCAAACGAAAATAAGGGTTGAGAGTCTGGTCGCTCTGACCTTGAATGAGTTAGTGTCATGTGCTGCAAACCAATGTGAAGGCAAACGGCTTTTGTGAAAACAACATTCTCGATGGGGTTCGGCTTCTCTGGCCTCTCCAGGTCTGAGCAGCAGAATCTTCATAGAAAAAGCCCCATGAGCCCCTCCAGTGTGGGTGCTGCCTGCAGCTGTGCCCGGCATTGTCTGCGTGGAACCTCCTGCTGGTGCCGAAGGTCCTGACGAGGCTGGGTGAGCCTGCGCAGTGCAGTGAGAATGGAAAGCACTAATGTGAGCATTAACAGCAATAATGGCAGCGTTAGCATGTGGCATTTATGGAGTGCCGACTTTGTGCCGGGCACTGGTCTAAGATGGTTGCAAGACTGACAGCCGTCAGTGGGGTTAAGCGCGGTCATTGTCCCCATTTCTTAGAGGGAAACTGAGTCAAGACCGAGTGCCTTCCTGAGGTTATACAGATGGGAAGTATAGGAGCTAGGATTTGAGCCAGACGATGGCCTCCAGAGCTTGTGTCCCCAGCTGTGAGACAGTCCGCACGACAGCCTGTGGGAATACCGACTGTGGGATGGAGTGTGAGTTCCCAGGTCTTCTTCCCCAGGGGTCTGGGGAAAATGTCTCTCGGGTGCAAAAGAACACTCTTGCTTTGATCCTGACTGACTCTTCTCGCATTGTGGAGTTTCTGTTGCCTTCCCTTATCTGACATAGCTCTGGACCCCACTGGTTTGTTCTGGGAAGGGCGCCTCTCCCTCAGGGACTCAGGAAACCCCAAACAGCCACTGCCTTCCCCTGCCCGTGATTCACGTTGTTCTTGAAGGCTTTTGTGGGGGAAGAACAAGCGTTAATAATTATAAGGCCCCTTAGAGAGCATCGGTCGCCTGAGGGAATCAAACTGTCAAACTCACTTTTCAACTTTCCAGACCTCACTGTCCCACCCAAGCATCTGGGCAAGTTAATCTTTTCCTTTAATTGTCTTAATAAAAACAATGCCCTGTGAATGATTTCTTGGGAAAGCCAATGTAATAGAAACAAAAAAAGTGTTAATTTTGGGAAAACATCTGGGATTCAAACCGAAATGAAATTGATGTAAGAGAAGCACAGTGGAGAGATTTGGCATGGCTGGGGAACAGCTTCTGTATTCTCTCTCCCACCTATGTCCTGCTTGTTTGAGGCGAGCATAACAACTGTTTCACTCGATGCGATACGTCTATTTCATCTTGAAGACCGCCTCTGGGAGTTAGCAGGGCCACACATGAAAGCCCTGCCCTGCACTTCGAGACCCTTCTAATCTTGTTAGAAGTTGAAAGTCCTCAGCTCTGAGCTATTAGAATATGTGGGACCAGGAGAGACATGAAACACTCTGCACTTTGGGAGGATGGAAAAGCACCCTGAAGGAAGTGGGTAATGCAGCCGGCCTACCCAAAAGCTTGTTCACAAATACTTATTAAGTGTCTTCTGTCTGCAAACTCGTGTGATAGTGTATGTATGTGGAACAAGACAATAATTACTTTAGCAAGCCCTCTGTAAGGGAAATCCAACACATCAACACAAACAGCAATGGCACGTGGTGGAGTGATGCACAGTGAGGAGCAACACAGTCAGTGCAGGTTGTCCTTGACATTCGAAGGAGGGAAACGCTGTTCCATGCTCTGGAAGGTCCGAGAGCAGAGGTGGATGGGAGGGTGAGGAGCATCGGAAGGCCGGACATGGAACACAGGACAAAAAATCGGAATGGTCTTGACAAAGTCCTGGGGTTTGAATGGGTAGAGACGGTGGAATGGGATTTGAAGTCACTGGATCAGAAATGCACATCATTTGGGGTTGAAAGTGTAAGACGTCTGCGGTTACCAAATGAATGGGTCTGTGGAAGACAAAAATGGGTAAGCAGGTGAGTGAGACAGGACCACACAGGGCCAGGATGCAGAGGCCCCGGGTTCCCAGCACAAGTGTCCTTCACTAAGTAAGCAATGTGGGGTTTTCCCCACACACACGTGAACGCACACGTGAACACACACACACACACACACCCCCCATAACTTTATTGATGTATAATTTACCTAAAATGCACCTCACTCCAGTAGACTGTACTATTCATTGGGTTCTGATAAATGTGAAGTCCTGCAACTACCACCACAATAACGTTTCAGAATACTTCCATCACCCCCCAAATTCCCTCCTGTCCCTTTGCAGGTAATTCCAGCTCCTACCCCAGCCTCTGGCAACCACTGACCTGCTTTCTCCCTCGATAGCTTCACCTTTCCCGGAATTTCATGTAAAGGGAATCATACGGTATGGAGTCTCCTATGACTGGCTTCCCTCTGCGGCATGATGTGGTAGAGTCACCCACGCTGCTGCGTATGTTAAGAGTTTAGTTGTTTTTATTGCTGAATAATATTTCATTGCATGGTTATACTACATTTTGTTTACTCACCAGTTGATGGACATTTGGGTTCTTTCCAGTTTTCGGCTATTATAAATGATGCTATTATGAACATTCACATAGAAGTTTTAACGTGGGCGTATTTCTTCATTTTTCTTGGGTAGATGCCTAGAAGTGGGATTGATGGGTTTGTTGGTAAGTGTATGTTTAACTTAATAAGAAATTGCCAAAACTGTTTCCATTTTCCACATTCAGCGATAATGTATGTATATGAATTCATCAACTTAGGTAAAGGTTTGTAAATTTTATTGATCTTTCTAAGAACCATTTCTTGGCTTCATTGATTTTTAACGATTGCTTGCCTGTTGTTCATTTCATTGATATCTACACTATCTTGATGATCTCTTTACTTCTTACTTCTGGTTTAATTAGACCTTTTCCTAGCTTCTTAAAATGGCATTTCATATCATTGACTATAGACTTTCCTATTTTCTAACATAGGCTGTTAGCAGTAAGCGTACTACTTTAGCTATGTCTCGCAAATTTTCGTATGTTGTGTTTTCATTTGCATTTTATTCAAGATATATTTTCCTTATGATGTCTCTTTTGACCTGTTGATTATGTATAAGCATTGTGTATATAGTTTCCACATATTTGGGGATTTACCAGAATATTTTTTCTGTTTTAATTTAAAATTTTATTCTGCTGTGCTCAGAGAACATGCTCTTCATGATTTCAGTCTCTTTAAATGTATAGAGACTTGCTCGATCCCAGGATGTGGTCTATCCTGGCGAATGTTCCCTGTGTGTTTGAAAAGAATGTGTATTTTGCTGTTGTTGAGTGGAGTGCTTTCCAGATGTCAATTGTTTGACAGTGTTGCTCTATGTTCTTGCTGGTGTTCTATCTACTTGATTTATGAATTATGGAGGGAGGAGTGGTGAAACATCTAGCTATAACTAGTTGTCTATTTCTTCTTTTGATTCTGTCAGTTTTGCTTCCTGTATTTGGAACTCTATTGTTAGGTGCATATATGCCTAAATTATTATATATTTCTACTACTTTGGACATTTTATCATTATGAAATGTACCTCTCTGTCTTGAGTAATATTCTTTAGCTTAAAACTGTGTGATATTAACATAACCAATCTACTGCTCTCATATGTACAGTTTGCATATCTTTTCACTTTTACTGTCTTTGTAGCTTTCATTTAAAATATGTCTTATGTAGAAAGCATACAGTTAGAGCTAGTCTCAAAATCTTTGCCTTTTGATTGGAGTGGCATGTAAATTTATATTTAATGTAAAATTGATATGCTTAGATTCATGTATGTCATTTTGCTCTCTTGTTCTTCCTTCTTTTGTGTTAATATTTAAGTAGAACATTTTTATATCTCTATTGATTTCTTAGCTATATTTCTTTGTGTGCTTTAAAAATTATTTGTAGTTGTTCTAGGGATAATATAAGTATTTTAAACTTATCACGATCTACTTCAAGTTGATACTGACGTTCTTCTGGTAAGTCAGGCACTTTGCACTGGTACAGCTTCATTTTCTCCTCTCTTTCTTTGTGCTGTTGTTGATACACACACACACCTACATATACATATGTATGTATAACATATATGTGCATGATGTATATATGTATAAAATCTATATGTATACAATTAGAATTAAAATATATATAATACACATATGTATATATATACATACATATGCACACACATGCACACACACATTCCTATATGTTAAAATCCAACAACACAGTATTTTTTTTTGCTTTAAACACTCTTTAAAAGAAATTCAGAGATAAAAAGAAAAGTTTATATTCTTGTATATTTATGCAGATTATAACTCGTATTTACCATTTCTGGTGTGTTTTATTGTTTCCTGTGGATCTGAGTTACTATCTGGTGTCATTTTCCTTCAGTCCACAGGCATTCTTTTATCATTGCTTGTAGTGAAGTTCTAATAGCAACAAACTCTGTTTTTTTTTTTTTTTTTAAATATGGAATCTTGCTCTGTCACCCAGGCTGGTGTACGGTGACGTGATCTCAGCTCACTGCAACCTCCGCCTCTCAGGTTCAATCTATTCTCCTGCCTCAGCCTCTCGAGTAGCTGGGATTACAGGTGCATGCCACCATGCCTGGCTAATTTTTGTATCTTTTAGTAGAGATGGGATTTTGCCATGTTGGCCAGGATGGTCTTGAACTCCTGACCTCAAGTGATCTGCATGCCTCAGCCTCCCAACATGTTGGGATTATAGGCGTGAGTGACCACGCCTGGCCTCTATCTATTTTTTCATATCTAGAAAAGTTTTAATTTCATTACCATATTTGTATGATAGTTTAACTGAATATAGACTTCTTGGTTGATAGTTTTATTCTTTTTGCACTTGAATATGTCATGTCTGTTGGCCACATTGTTTCTGGTGAGAAATTACGTTTACATTGTATCTTTGTTTCTCTGTATGTGATGTGTTATTTTTCTCTTGCTGCTTTTGAGATTTTCTCTTTAACTTTGGTTTCCAGCAGTTTGACTATAATGTGTCCAATTGTGGCTTTCTTATTGTTCATCTTACTTGGGGTTGGTGAGTTTCTTGGATCTGTAAGTTAGTGTCTTTCACCAAATCTGGGAAGTTTTTGTACACTATTTCTTCAAATAATTTTTCCCCTTCTTTTCTCCTGTATTTCTGGGGCTCTAAGTACATGTATGTTGGTATGTCTAACATTGATCTGCAGTCCATGAGGCTAAGTACATGTATGTTGGTATGTCTAACATTGATCTGCAGTCTCTGAGGCTCTATTCATTTTTCTTTGTCTTTCTTCTCTCTGTTCTTTGGATTGAATATTTTCTACTGATCTTTCTTTAAGTTCACTGATTTTTTTTTCTTCTGCTACCTCATAGCTGCTGCTGAGCCCATCTAGTGAAATCTTTATTTCAGTTATTTTACTTTCCAGTTCTAGAATTTCTGTTTGGTTCTATTATATAGCTTCCAATATTTTGTTCTCTACCTATTCAGTCATGTTTAGCACATTTACTTTAATCCTTTGGACGTATTTTCTTTTGAATTGTTGAGCATGTTTACAAGAGCTTTTTACAAAAATCTTTGTCTCTTAAGTTCAACTTTTGGCCCTTCTGGGACTCACTTTACGTTGATTGGTTTTTGTTTTTCTTCCCTGAGTATGGGTTATACTTTTATTTTCTTTTTGCATGTCTTATAATTTGTGTTTGAAAACTGGACATTTTAAGTACTACACTGAAATGACTATGAATTCTGGTTTGTTCCTCTGAGGGTGTAGACAATTAGCTTGCCTAGACTCAAAATGCAAAGCGTCTCCACTGTGTGTGCAGCCTAATATCTTTATTTTGTTTTTCCTTTCACTTTCTTTATGGCCTGGCTCCCTAGTGGTCTCCCACTGCCTACGTAGGCTAGCAGTCAGCCAATGATCTGAGTAAGGGTCGTACAATGATCTGGTAGAGTCATGCCAATGATCTGAGTAGAGGTCAGCCAATGATCTGAGTAGAGGTCATGCCAATGATCTGAGTAGAGGTCATGCCAATGATCTGAGTAGAGGTCAGCCAATGATCTGAGTAGAGGTCATGCCAATGATCTGAGTAGAGGTCATGCTGTTCCATTCAAGCCACGAAGGCTACTGCTGTACCATGTGGCTGTGTGTGGACTGCAGGATGTATTCAAAGACACGGACACATCACAAGTGTCTCATGCGTGTAATTTTGACAGACTTTTCCAGCATCTTCTGCGTGTAGTTTGGCAGCAGTGACATGTGATGAGCACATCTCGGCTCTTTCATGGCTTGTTTCCCTCCACAACCTCCTTCTTACGTCTCCAGCTGCTTTTGCCACCCACCCTGAACATTAGTGAGGACACACGAATTTGCTGTCGGGTGTGTGTGTGAGCTCATGGGTGTGTGTGTGAGCTCATGAGTGAGTGTGGGTAGTGAGCAGTGTTTGACTGGAAATTGTGGGACCTGGATTTTAAGTAATTTCTCATCTCATCTGACTGACCGAACCAGCTAGTCAGAAGCTACAGACTCTGTGGCTTCTGACCGTAAGGCTGCACAACCTCCGTACCTGATCTAGTGAGAGGTGGTGTGGGAATGCCCCAGGAAGGAAGGCTGCAGGTTCACCAGTCTTACCTGGTGCAGGCTGGCTTTCTGTAAGTAAACAGTTCTCAAGTTGTTACCTGCCTTTGGTTGTTTTCCAGTGCATCAAAATGGATGTGTTTAATATTTTTTTTTCATTTAGTACATGTTTTCTGTGGAGGGAAAATGTCTAATATTCTCAGACCACTATAGTGAAACTAGGTTGCTTTGGAAGTTGCCTGGTTGGTGTGTCAGGTTGAGGAACGGGGTGAATGTGTGAAATGGGTGAGCCACGGTGAGAGGAAGGGGATGGGGCCACACGAGGAGCAGTCGAGGTCATGCTGGAGAAGGTGGCAAGGTGCGGGCAGTGAGAACAGAGAGGGAGGAACAGACGGTGTGGTGTGACTGAACATGGGCAAGTTACTGGAACTCACAAAAACTCAAAACCGGGTTGTTGGAAATTAAAAAGGCAAATACAAGAGAGCGAGAGCAATAGCTAGAAGGGAAGACAGGGCGGCTGATGTATTATTTAAGATGAAAGTGACCTGTGCAACCTGGTAGGCAGAGAGGGAAGTTCAATGGAGAGGTTAAAGACAAAGAATAAAGAAAGCCATGTGTGGGGACATAGTCTTGAAATTGTGTTCACCTCGTCTGGATGTTACATCTGGGACACAGTAGCCTTTGTTCTGACTTAGATGGTGACAAGCTGAGAGGAGCGTCTTCCAAACATTGCCCACTGATGCACACCTTGCCTCTTTGGTTGAGAGAGCTGGCACCATCACTGACTGAATAAATGGACAGTGGACACTCCTCCTTCCTATGAATGCTCACTTTTCTTTTTCGAGAGGAAGAAAGGGTATTTTTCTTTCTAAGACTATGGATATAATTGTGCAGACGTGGAAAAAGGGAGAATGTGAATGACCATTTGGAATATTTGATCTAGATCAGTAAATGTCATCTTAAGGAAGTGGAAAAATGATTTATTATATAGTTGACATTGGTGAGGACACATGAATTTGCTGTCAGGTGGGTGTGTGAGCTCATGAGTGAGTGTGGGTAGTGAGCAGTGTGTGACTGGAAATTGTGGGACCTGGATTTTAAGTAATTTCTCATCTCAGCCCAGCAGTTTTTTCATTTCCCCCAGATAAACTGGATTTGATAATATCTAAAGACCAGCACGGATACATACTTTATAATGATTCTTGTGGTCTGGTTGGGGAGTATATATTTCAACAGACTTCTAGATCTTGTATTAGTTGTTCCTGGGTATGTGTGCAAAGGAAAGGCTGCCTCATAATAAATTGGTGAGATTGTTTTATAACAAGACTTTTTTTTTTTTTTTTTTTTTTTTTTTTACATTTGTGATCAAAGCTGGAGATTTAGTTAAAATCCTTATGGCAATGATATTGTTTGACTCTGTGTCCCAACCCAAATCTCATCTTGAATTGTAATAATCCTCATGTGTCAAGAGCTGGACCAGGTGGAGATAATTGGATCATGGGGGCAGTTTCCCCCATACTGTTCTTGTGATAGTGAGCGAGTTATCATGAAATCTGATGGTTTTATAAGGGGCTTTCCTCTTCACTTGGCTTTTATTTCTGTCTTGCCTGCCGCCATGTAAGACATGCCTTTGCTCCTCCTTCACCTTCCACCATGATTGTGAGGTCTCCCCGGCCATGTGAAACTGTGAGTCCATTAAACCTCTTTTTTAATTACAAATTACCCAGTCTCAGGTATGTCTTTATTAGTAGCATGAAAACAGATTAATACAGACAATGTTCAACATGACTTCTTCTTTTGCTGAATTCCTGCCTCTAATAAAGGGTATTATATTAATATTGGGGTGCAGTCCAACCGAGCTCACCTGTGAGTGGCCACAGAATCCTGCAGATGGGGTGATTTGAGTGATGGTACTCAAAAGGCTCACCTGCTCAAAATCATATTCCATCTCCAGGTGCTCTGGAATTCTACCCTGAGGAACACCTCCCAAAGGGTGAAGGCATTATATTTCCTGGATTCATTTTCAGAAACTCAGTGCTTCGTGGAAATAATGACGGATTACACCCTTGACACTGTAGTGGGGCTGAGTTTATTTCACACTTTTTGGTGCCATGGGGCAATATCACATTGTTGGTGACTTCAGTGATGAGGCATGGAGAAGGGACATGGCATGCAGGAAGTGCCTCCATGCGTCACTGCAAAGGTACTCCTGAGCTGGGCCACCTGTGTCCTGTCTTCTTCCCTCTACTTTGTCCCCCGTACACTTGCTGGCCCACTCTTCCTGTTGTAGTCAGAGTGCTTTTAGTTGCAAAAACCCAGAAACCCCTTAGGCTAGTTAAGATGGGGAAGGGGGTTTATTTTAAGGGGCAGAAGAACTCATGAAAGCCAAAGACAGGGAGTGAAGGACAGCTGGATCCCCTGGAAGCTGAAAGTGGGGATCACAGGGCCAGGAATTAAAACAATGGCTCCTGTTGTAACGTCTTAGTTGTATTCCTCTCATCTGGTAGACTGGCTTCCTCTGCTAAAGAATGACCTAGAATGGCCAGCCTGGCCCCAGTCTTTAAGCTCTCCTAGGCCTGGTGCCCACCTCTCACTGCCTGATTCCTTCTGTATTGATTGGCTCAGATTTCTTTTTCTTTTCTTTTCTTTTTTTGAGATGGAGTGTCTGTTGCCAAGGCTAGAGTGCAGTGGTGAGATCTCGGCTTACCACAACCTCTGCCTCCTGGGTTAAAGAGATTTTCCTGCCTCAGCCTTCTGAGTAGCTGGGACTACAGGCACGTGCCACCACGCCCAGCTAATTTTTGTATTTTTAGTAGAGACGGGATTTCATCATGTTGACCAGGCTGGTCTTGAACTCCTGACCTCAAGTGAGCCGCCTGCCTCAGCCTTGCAAAGCGTTGGGATTACAGGCGTGAGCCACTGCGCCTGGCCAAATTTCTAAGAGAAATACTCTTATAGACTCAGCTCAACTTGGCTGGGGGAGAGTCCTTTGCACCTGGTAATCCTTTAAGTTTCTGTCAGAAGGTGAAGGTCACAGAATCTGTTGGTCCCTACCCCAGAGTCCAGCGGGGGACTCCTCCAGACTCCAGAAGGGTGGGGCAGCAGCTGTGGCTGCCTCTAACACATGCTAACCATTGTTCTGATTTTGTCAGTCATTTGCACCAAAAACTTAAAAAAAAAATCCTTATTTCTTGCAAGACTGTTTACGACATGGCCTATGGTGTCTCTCTCATCTCACTTGCTGCATTTCTCCTTGCCCAGACACTGCCTCCGTCTCCCCGGGCCGACTGCTGCAGTCCCAAATGCCCCACTGCTGCCTCAGGACATCTGTACTGGCCGTCTGCAGCCTCAGGGCTCTTCCCCTCCCAGCTGTCAACCTGTCTCACTTTAGCCCCCTCAGGGCTTCACTGAAAGACCACCTTCTCCTCAAGACCTCCCTGTGCACCGTCTCCTGAGGTGGGACGAGAAGAAACACTGACCGTCCCTCCATGGGACTTTGTCTGGCCTCACTCGCATAGTCCAACTGGGTTATGCATTTTGGGGAAGAGTGTCCCCGGTCTTTGGGGAAGACTGCCTACGCCGGTCTGACGGTAAGAGTAAGACCAGACAAACCCCCATTGTGGGACAGTCAATATCTCTCAAAACAGAGGAGGACATGAAAACCCAGGAAGGACTGAGGAACTGTCCCAGAGAGGCGGCTAAAGAGACATGTCAGTGTCATGACAGCCGCACCAGAGAAGGATGTCGGTGGAAGGACCAGTGGTGCCTGGATGGTCTGGAGTTCTGGCAGCAATGGAGCAGCGCTGGGGCCCTGGTTGTAACAGACGGATTCTAGCGACGTAAGATGTTAAGTCTGGGGGAAGCCGAGTGGGGGTACTATCTTTGCAACTTTTCTTTAAATCTAAAACTATTCTGAAGTAAACATTTTATTTTTAAAAAGCACGTGTCCATTACCTTGACATTACTCTTGCATCTTCCCTGCTGCAGCGCCTAGTGAGGGGCAGCTGCCTGTGGGGCCAGCACTGCCCGCCTGCCCGGGGGCTGCCTCTCCCACCCACAAAGTCCCCTGCCTTGTGTCGTACGTTCAACTCTCTCCTTCAACTTCTGGAGCCAGTGCCCGTCCTTGATGAAGCTGTCCTGACCTTGAAACACAGGTAGCATTCTTCGTGTCCCAGGACTCCCCTGGGACCTCCTTTCTGCGGCCGGGCGCTAGCAGCTGCCTTGAGACCTCCTGTGCTTCTGATCACATGATGTCCCCAGCTCAGGAATGACTCCTGCTCAATCCCGGACTCCCACAGTGTGAGGTGTAGGACGCCATGGGTGCTCGTTGAGTGGATAAAGCCGAAGGCTCACGTCTTTCCTGCAAAGTCCCCTACCCGTGTCCATTATGAGGTGGTTTTGGGGGAGAAAAGGCCAAGACCACCTTGGCGAGTGGGCTGGGCGTCCTGGATGTTGGAGGTCAGAAGTGAATGATGGACACACGCTGAGACTGAAGCGTCTGGATCTGGATGAATGCTTTAAAAAGAGAGCGGGTGTGTCTGAGGGTGCTGAATTTCCACCTAGGCGCCAGAGAGAGTGACCAGAGGAGGAAGACACCTGCCCGCCCACCCGCCAAGGGAGAACTTCCCGGCTCCAGCAGAGTCCCGGGCTGCCCTGGCCTCCTCGCTCTGGAACGTGTGACAAGCACCCACAGCGCGAGCAAGGGGTGAGGCCAGCCCTGCAGACCCCATCGTCACAGCCAGGCCTGGGTGGAGTGTAACTGCCCAGTGGGTGCAGGCCTTCGCAGAGCACCGCAGGTCTGCACCGGGTTGGCATGCGACACGCGGTTTGCGGCTTCCTTCTCAGGCCTGTTCTGGAGTGTGGGAGGCCTGCCAGGAGATCACGTGAGCAGGGGAGAGGAGGACATTCCTTGTGCCCAACCATGGGGAACGGTGTATTTTCCACAGCCTGATGAACTGAAGGGAAATTCAGAGCCAGCGTGCACGAGCTGATAAAAGGGGTGAGTAGCCCGCTTCTGTTGATCTTGTAATGAGTTTGTAAATGCAGACATGCACACATCCCACCTGGTTGCGCTTAGAGACCAGGCATCCAGAGGCCCCCATCCCCTGGGCACAGCTACTGGGCGGTCAGCGGCCGGGGGACTGACCCGTGCTCACCGGGTGCAGTGCAGGCCTCGGCTGGCTTCCTGCACGCACTGCCTGAAGCTCCCCGAGAGAAGCATTTCCCCGTGAGAACAATACAGCCTTATTGAAGAAACTGAACACTGGGGACCCAGGGGCCGGGTAGCTACAAGCTGAGTCAGTGGGGACAAGGCAGGCAGGAGGCAAGGGGTGTTTACTCATTGCTTGGTGCCTCCCACAGAGACAGGATCCCCGCAGCCCCACCCGGCCTGTTCATTGTTCAGTCACCCTCAGTGCCTGGCATGGAGCTGGACTTAGGAGGTGCTGGGTGGCGTGTTTGGAAGGAATGGCCTAGAACCAACCTGTAGGAAGGTCTGGATGTGTGACCTCTCCTAGCAAGCCTTTCTTCCTCAAGGAGCAGAGGGTCGGTCACGTTGCCCGCAGTAGGGCCACACACGTTTATTCTCCTCCCTTTCCTCTCCAGAGCTTCGGAGAGGTTGATGGTGACCTGGGGAGGATAACATGAGAAAGGGTGGGGATAGCAGGTTTGACTAGGTCAGATGCTAAGTTGGCAAGCATTAGGGTTGCCAGGTAAAATCCAAGATGCCCAGGTAATTTGAGTTTCTTGGAAACCTGGCTAGAAGGTGGTTCTCATGAACTTGGGATGTGGGTTGGAGGCCTGCAGGTAGCAGCTGGTCTCATGTGGAAGATGTGTTTTTCACAGCTGCAGACCCGAGCCCTCGCCTCCAATGCCTTCCCACAGACACGTGCTGCTGGACACTAGTTACGAGAGTTTTGGGAGCCGCTGCCCCGTCGGCGCAGCGCCGTCTTCACGCTGCCAGAGCAGCCTGGTTTGGGACGAGCATGGGGGCGCAGGTGGGGAGGAGACCCAGGTCTTCAGACCTCAGGTCCCACCTTTCCTGGGATTCTCCTTCCAGCTCAGGCATGAGTTACTCCTGTGGCTGTACTTAGAGGGTCTGAAGTTCTGCATTGTGACCTAGACTCTGTGGAGAATTATTGGAGAGAGCAGGGATGAGTGACTCAAACCCCTGCTTAGAAACCACACATTGTTACTGCTGAAAGGAGGCATCCACATCACTGTTACGTTGCCTTGTGCCGCGGATGGGGAACTGAGGCCGAGAAGGTTCAATGAGATACTCAATGAAGAGTCTCATGGTTCTCTTGCCTGATCGTCCCCACACTCAGGGACAGATGGGAGGATTGGTGCTATTGGAACATAGCCAGGGTCTGGCTTTCCTCAGGTTTGAAGGTGGCATTTGTAAATGTACATGTAGGAAAACAGTGATTGCTTCTGAAAGGCATGAGACAGAGTGAGCAAGGAGAGAAAGATGGCACAGGCAGCTGTGTTGATTTTTGAGACCAAAAGGCCTGAGACAGAGTGAGCAATGAGAGAAAGATGGCACAGGCAGCTGTGTTTGAGAAAAGGACTCGGCTCTCGCCCTAATACAAAGTGTTGATATCACCTTGAACGATACAGGGCAAATGAAATCAGCTGCTTGGAGATTACAAAGTTAATTAAATATGGAGAAGTGAATTACACCCCGACATCTCAGATCCCCAGAGGGACGGCTGCGTGGATGGGCTCTGGGACTCCCAGAATTCCATGGTTGAGGGGCCTAAAGGGCCGAGCACTTTGTCCAGCTCCACTTGGACACTAGAGGCTGCTCTAGTCAGTCTTTGCCTGAGCTCATTACTAAGGGGAAATCCATCCCTTGTTTTCTCTCTCTCTCTCTCTTTTTTTTTTCGACAGTTAAAATATTTTAAATCAAAAAGACAGAGAATTAAAAATGCTGATGAGTATGTGGAGAAAGGGGAACCGTTGTCGCTGATGATAAAATGTAAATCAGTATTGCCACTGTTAAAAAATAATGTGGAGGTTTCTCAAAAACCTAAAAATAGAATTATGCTATGATCCAGCAGTTCCACTGCTGTATATATATCTAAAGGAAAGGAAATTAATATATCAAAAATTTCTTTTTCTTTGGGTGGATACCCAGTAGTGGGATTGATGGGTCAAATGCATCCCTTATTTTCTAAAGCAGGTAATTTTTGTTCCCAGGCATGAGTAGAAGTTTTGCTTAATCACATTTATGTGTAACTTACCCATTACCGGCAAGCCAGGAGACCACATACCTAGGGGAGAAAACAATATCAGTTACCCAATGCCTTCTTCATTCACACTTAGTTTGAGATGACAAATTCTCCAAGTTCCTTTTGTTGAGAGCAAAGCATCTATTTCCTATCTGCAGGAAGCGGAACTGGCACCTCCACGAGATACTCCTTAATATTTTACCTGGAACACCCATTTAATTGAATATTTCATACAATGCTACTGTTTTTCACATTTTGAAGTTATAGTTGAGAATGTGGAAGTCACTTGGGGTTGTTTGCTGGGCTATAAAACCTGTGGTGGCTAAGATGGTATTTGACTGAAGAAAAAGAACAGATTGAGAATGAAGATTGTATTATTTTAGAAATGTTGGTTTTACTTGTTTTAAGAAAAAAAATTATTTTATCCAACATGGTGCCGTTTGCATATTAATTTCCTTGACAAGTAACAAAGTTATTGAAAAGACTATTTCTTTGGACCCTTTGATCACTGTGGCTTAGTAAGGTTGGAGACCTGCAGGCTCTGAACTAAAGACACAGATCTGGCCAGAAAATCCAGTTTTATTTAACTCAGCAAGTTTGATTTGACTCAGGCTGGGTCACTCTTTGTTTTTTTTAATTTTTTATTTTATTATACTTTAAGTTCTGGGGTACATGTGCAGAACATGCGGGCTTGTTACATAGATATGCATATTCCATGGTGGTTTGCTGCACCCATCAACCCATTATTTATGTTAGGTATTTCTCCTAATGTTATGCCTCCCCTAGCTTCCCACCCCCCAACAGGCTCCAGTGTATGATGGTCCCCTCCCTGTGTCCATGTGTTCTCATTGTTCAACTCCCACTTATGAGTGAGAATATGCAGTGTTTGATTTTCTGTTCTTGTGTTAGTTTGCTGAGAGTGATGGTTTCCAGCTTCATCCATCTCCCTGCAAAGGATATGAACTCATCCTTTTTCATGGCTGCATAGTATTCCTTGGTGTGTATGTGTCACATTTTCTTTATCCAGTCTGTCATTGATGGGCATTTGGGTTGGTTCCAAGTCTTTGCTATTGTGAACAGTGCTGCAGTAAACATACGTGTGCATGTGTCTCTATACTAGAACAATTTATAATCCTTTGGGTATATACCCAGTAATGGGATTGCTGGATCCAATGGTGTTTCTGATTCTAGATCTTGAGGAATCGCCACACTGTCTTCCACAGTGGTTGAACTAATTGACACTGCTACCAACAGTGTAAAAGCATTCCTATTTATCCACATCCTCTTCAGCATCTGTTGTTTCCTGACTTTTTAATGATTGCCATTCTAACTGGCATGAGATGATATCTCATTGTGGTTTTGATTTGCATTTCTCTAATGAGCAGTGATGAGCTTTTTTTTTCATGTTTATTGGCAGCATAAATGTCTTCTTTTGAGAAGTGTGTGTTCATATCCTTCTCCCATTTTTTGATGGGGTTGTTTTTTTCTTATAAATTTGTTTAAGTTCCTTGTAGATTCTGGATATTAGACCTTTGTCAGATGGATAGATTGCAAAAATTTTCTCCCATTCTGTAGGTTGCCAGTTCACTCTGATACTAGTTTCCTTTGCTGTGCAGAAGCTCTTTAGTTTAATTAGATCCCATTTGTCAATTTTGGCTTTTGTTACCATTGTTTTTGATGTTTCAAACTATACTACAAGGCTACAGTAACCAAAACAGCATGGTACTGGTACCAAAACAGATATATAGACCAATAGAACAGAACAGAGGCCTCAGAAATAACACTACACATCTACAACCATCTGATCTTTGAAAAACCTGATGAAACAAGCAATGGGGAAAGGATTCCCTATTTAAGAAATGGTTTTGTGAAAACTGGTTAGCCATATGCAGAAAACTGAAACTGGACCCCTTCCTTACACCTCTTACAAAAAAATTCACTCAAGATGGATTAAAGACTTAAATGTTAAGACCTAAAACCACAAAAATGCTAGAAGAAAACCTAGGCAATATACCATTCAGGACATAGGCATGGGCAAAGGCTTCATGGTCAGGTCACTCTTAATTATTATTTTTTATTTGAGATGGAGTTTCACTCTGTCACCCAGGCTGGAGTGCAGTGGCCTGATCTCAGCTCACTGCAACCTCTGCCTCCCAGCTTCAAGCAATTCTCCTGCCTCAGCCTCCCAAGTAGCTGGGATTATAGGCACCTGCCACCATGCCCAGGCCAGGTCACTCTTTATGAGTCAGACAGACAGGTGAATGGGATGTTGGCCTGAGCCTTGAGAAACTGATAACAGGGAGGGTAAAAGGGACCATGAGACGGGGCTAGAAAGAACAGAAGAACCAAGCATGTTCCACAGGAAGGTGGAGAGAGACAAAAAGAAGAAAGGTGAGAAAGTTTGATTCTGACATTTGGGGTAGCGTCCTTGGAGACCAGCATGAGGGCAAAGTGTATCTAATTCCACCACAGTTCTCTGTTGTCTGCATTGACTATGGGATTGAAAAAATATTTTGGAGCATTCCTGCTACTTTACCTTGGAGAAGATACTTCTCAGAGGCCGAAAAACAGCAATTTTCTCTGCTGGTTGAATGCATTATCCTCACCTTTGGCTTCCACATGACAGAAAGCAAGCTTGCATTGATTCTTGGTATCGATTTCCAAATATGAAAGCAGTACTTGGAATTTTCGAAGCTTCTAAACAGATCTGGTGCAAAGAGGCAAGCCTTTTTCCATCTTCTTCCAAATGATCTTTAGAAAACGATGAAGAGCTTTGAGCTAATGTCATACAACAAGCCAGCCCTATCCCCTGCTCATTCATTCATTTTGGTACAGTTGAGGTTTCTGTGTGGAATTGGAACTTTTCTGAGACCTGTCATTGGGATGTCTCATTGGCATCACACAAACTTGAAGCCTGCATTAGTGAGGATGAGCTTCCTTTTTACAGTCAACTCCTTTAAAGCCAATACGTATTTTGGTAAAAAATTTATGTTTTAAAATCTATATAATGGGTAAGCAAGATGTGCTGCTGACTCTGAGGTTTCTTCCACGTCTGAGAAAGCAATAGGAAGTTCTGGCAGAGGGAGTTGCCTAGAGGCAGGATGGGTCTGAGCAGCGCCGCGCCACTTGCCGCAGAAGAGTTGATCCAAAATGTACACACCAGACGCTTTCAAACAGTGGAATTTTTCTACAAGAAGTCAAAAATGACAACACAGAGGCATAACATGGCACTAGACTTTTTATTAAAATCACCATGCTCTTTCAGAGAGAAGGAGCTCCGTTCAGGAAATACTGTTCTCGTGGAATGAGTCAGGTCTGAAAATTCTGGGTCAATGCTCCTCTAAGACCTTCATAATTGTGGTTATTAGAAATCTGGGTCTCCGTGGAGGAGAAGAGAAAACATTTAGATGCAAATATTAATAGTTAAGTCTCATACAAACTTGAGTTTGGGACAGTTTCCAAAAGAATGGAAAGAGAGGAACCAGTCAAAACAATGCATGGAAAGAGTGACTGGCGAGACACCGGCGGTATGCAGCGTGCGGGTGTGTGTGTCTGTCTCTGGGTGTGTCTCTGTGTTAGTCTCTATGTGTCTGTGTGTCTGCATGTGTGTCTGTGTGTATCTGTGTCTGCGTGTATGTTTTCCTGTGTCCATGTGTGTTTGCGTATCTGTGTGTCTGTGTATCTGTGTGTCTCTCTCTCTGTGTCTGTGTGTGTGTCTCTGTGTCTATGTGTGTCCCTATCTCTATGCATATCTGTGTGTGCACCTATGTGTCTATATGTATGTGTCTGTATGTGTTAGTGTGTCTGTATTTCTGTGTGCACCTATGTGTCTCTGTGTGTGTCTGTGTGTGTGTCTCTGTGTCTGTGTGTGTCAGTGAGTGTGTCTGTGTGTGTGCACCTGTTTGTCTCTGTGTGTCTTTGTGTCAGTGTGTTTGTGAGTGTCCTTGTGTCTGTGTGTACCTGTGTGTAAGTGTGTCTGTGTCTCTGTGTCTGTGCACCTATGTGTATCTGTGTATTTGTGAGTGTATCTGTGTTTGTGTGTGTGTTTTCCTGTGTCTGTGTGTGTACCTGCCTGTGTCCCTGTATCTATGTATGTGTCTATGTGCATATCTGTGTGTGTCTGTGTGTTTGTGCATACCTCTGTGTCTCTGTGTGTATGTATTTGTGTCTGTGTGTGTGTCTGTATCTGTGTGTCTGTGTATTTGTGTGTCTATGAGGTATCTGTGTGTGGGTTTGTGCATGTCTCTGTGTGTGTGTGTCTGTGTGTTTGTGTGTCTGTCTGTATCTGTGTGACTGTAGTGTGTCTATATCTGTGTGTCTTTGTGTCTGTATCTGTGTGTCGCTGGTCTGTGTGTGTGTGTGTCTCTGTGCGTCTGTGTGTGTCTGTGTGTTTGTGAGTGTGTCTGTATCTGTGTGTCTGTGTGACTGCGAGTGTTCTGTATCTTTGTGTATGTCTGGGTGTGCGTGTATGTGTCACTGTGTCTGTTTGTGTCTCTGTGTGTGCCTGTGTGTCTGTGAGTATGTTTGTATCTGTGCGTGTGTGTCTGGGTGTGTGTCTGTGTGTTTGTACATGTCTGTGTGTGTGTTTGTGTATCTGTGTGTCTGTCTCTGTGTGTCTGTGTGTGTGTGTGCATGTCTCTGTGTGTCTGAGTGTGTCTGTATCTATGTGTGTGTGTGTGTGTGCGTGTCTCCGTGTCTGTGAGTTTGTGAGCGTGTAGCTGTGTGTGTGTTTTTGAGTGTGTCTGTGTCTGTAGCTGTGTGTGTGTCTGGGTGTGTGTCAGTGTGTTTGTGCATGTCTCTGTGTCTGTGTGTGTCTCTGTGTGTCTGTATCTGTGTGTGTGTCTGGGTGTGTGTCAGTGTGTTTGTGCATGTTTCTGTGTCTGTGTGTTTGTGAGTGTCTCTGTGTGTCTGTCTGTATCTGTGTGTGTGTGTGTGTGTGTGTGTCTGGGTGTGCACCTGTGTGTGTTTCCCTGTGCACCCCCCTTCCTACCAGGCAATCTGCCGTGCATGCAGGGAGCCCGGGGAGGGCTCGTCATCTGGGAGTGTCAGCAGACACCGCAGCCATCCGCAGCAAGCATCCACCTGCTCCGTAGGCGTCTTTTTCCAGCGAGTTCAGCTCACCTCTGCTTCTCTTGGTTTTCCTTTGCTTAATTGCAGGTGATGATTCAAAAAAGCCTTCACCTGTTTGCGCCTGGCTTTCATCTTTCGCAGACAAAGCAGGCTGGGGCCTGGGCCTTGATCTGTGGCGTGCTCAGGGCCTGGGTATTAAAGGGGCTGGATCACCCTCAGGCTTTCAAGGGTTTTTTTTTTTTTGTTAAATAGATGAGCATGTATAATAAATCGAAGCTTTGTTGTTTGGCAGATTTTTTTATATTTGTTATTCTTCTATCAGTGCAGAGACTGGTTGGGGGGTGGGGGTCACCTTCTCTCTCCCCTCCACGGCCCAGATTTGCCTTGGGATCATAATGGACAGATTTTAAGATTATAAATACTTTTGTTATGTTTCTGTTTCTTCAATAAGAGCCCTAAATGCAAGTGTCCAAGTGTCTAGATGTCCAGTGTTAGTGCAGCTGCGTCTGCACCGGGCTGAGGGACGTGGCCCTGGAGGACTGACTGCTGCACTCCCCGCGTCTTTGGGCTAAGAGCGCTTGGCCCGAAGGCGAGGCCGTCCCCACCCAGGCTCAGCCTCTCAGCCCCCAGCTGCCTCCTGGTCCGTGGCAGGGGCTCTGCAAGTTCCTCTTTGTTGGATGTTGGCTGCTCATTCATCCCCGTGTAGTTTTCTTGTTCATTTCTGTGGAATGTTATTTTGTCCAAAGCAGAACCAAAGGAATTTACGAAGTATAGGTATTGTGCTTGGGAGCGACTTGCCTTGGAGAAGCACACCACACCTTGGAAAGACAAACGCGCACGGCCCCGAAGCCGTGACATCTACCAGTAATCAATTTCAGACACGCTTGCCTGGATCTGTAGACAGACTGGACTGTAAGACTGTATGGCTCCTGTTTTCTGTGTGGAAAGGGGAGCGCTGAATGTGTATCTCCGATGCTTCTGTTACATACCAGAATATAAAATGACGTGTGTGTGTGTGTGTGTGTGAAGTGCACATGTGTACTGATATATTCATTTTGCAGTGGGCAAAAGGGAACATTTATCAAATACTTTCTTTTTCTTTTTCTTCCAGGAAGTCAACTCTTACTCTCGGTAGTGTGTGGACAAGTCACGGAATATACAGGAAGGTTGTGTTGACTTTGTTTTCAGTCCTCACCCCTCTTCTTGGGTTGAGGTGATCGAACTCTGCCCGTACTTGCTAAAACGCTCCACTCTGTTTTAATTCTTTGTAAATAAAACAGAGCTCCCCCTCCCCCGCATGGTGGCTTATTCCTGTAGTTCCATTCACTGCCACGTTCAGCCTAATCACATCTCTTGGAAATAATATGAGAAAGTTATGCTGTTTTACTCCATCAGATTTAATAAGTTTGGATGGTTTCCAAGTACTAGGCATTAATCACACTTAAACCCGGGCCTTGATAGTTCATCCACCCGGAGTATTCATGTCAGAGACATAAAACAATCTGCTTTAATGCTCAGAGTCCTCTTGAAACTGAACACTTGCCTCGTGTTAATAAAACTTGCTTTCTACAGCGGGGCTGGGAGAGGACGGGGCATGGGGATTTTTATATCATGTCAAGCATTTCATGGGTGCATTTTCCTGCCCTTGTACTTTCTAAACCCAGTTTTAAAGCTTTGCAGAATTATATGAAAAAACGTATGCAACAAGGTAAGCCTGGAATAAGGAAGAATTAGTCACACCTTGGCAGCACCCAGAGTTTGGTTTACATCAAAGCGGCAGAGAGAACGTTGTCCTTCCAACCTGACAGCTCCCCTCAGCTCAGGGTTTCCACT
Source organism: Papio anubis (assembly GCF_008728515.1). Lineage (NCBI taxonomy): Eukaryota > Metazoa > Chordata > Mammalia > Primates > Cercopithecidae > Papio > Papio anubis. The sequence continues at coordinate 2,781,238 of NC_044979.1, forward strand.
GTGGGATGACAGTGAAATTGGACGCAACATTTATCCATTTTCTGGTGGGTGGGTGTGATGTGCCCTCTCTGTACAACTCTCCAGGACAGAAGGTGGGGGCTGCGGGGAGACAGACGGATGGAAACTGACACACACAATGCTTTCTTCATCGCCCATCTACGTTTGGTCTGTTCCTTAGGTTGGTTTGTGGGTTCCTTTGACATGGGCTTCCTTTTATTGCAATCTTCCCTCCATCCCCGTGAAGAGAATGCTTTCTAAAACACTTCCCATTGTTTTGTTTAGAAATGAACATCTGGCAGGATCATTTTAATATTTAACCAGAGTGACAAATGTTTTCTCTCGTTAGTATTTAGCTAAAGATTCTACCGTGTCATGAAGGGAAATCTGGTCAGGTGGACAAAGAGTGCGTTGAGGACATCCGGGTGCCAGTGGGTGGTGTTTGTTGATGCTGGGGTACCTGCTAAGTGCTTTTGATTGTCAGTCTATAGAATGTGGCTGCTGCAGGCTGTGCCCACCTGGCTGTGAGACACAAACATCGGTTACACTGTGCACTTGGTCCTTAAAGCCTCTAGGACAGCATTCCCCAATCTTTGTGGCCCCAAAGACCAGTTTCGTGGAAGACAGTTTTTCCATGGACAGGGAGGGGGGATAGTTCTGAGGTGATTCAAGCGCCTTACATTTATTGTTCATTTTATTTCTATTATTATTATTATATGGTAACATGGAATGAAATAATTATAAAACCCACCATGATGTAGAATCAGTGGGAGCCCTGAACTTGTTTTCCTGCAACTAGATGGTTCCGTCTGGGGTTTATGGGGGACAGTGACAGATCATCAGGCATTACAGTAACATGATCCTCTCATGTGCAGTTCACAGTAGGGTTTGTGCACCTTTGGGAATCTAATGCTATTGCTGATCTGACAGGAGGCGGAGCCCAGGCGGTAATGTAGGTGATGGGGAGCGGCTGTCAATACACAAGAAGCTTTGCTCACTGGCCCACTGCTCACCTCCTGCTGTGTGGCCCAGCTCCTAACAGGCCACGGACTCGTATCGTTGGGGAGCTGGGCACCCCTGCTCTAGGAAATACAAGACGTGGCCATCTCTGATACAAGATGGTATACATGCTAAGTGTGGAGGTAGCACATGTGTGTTTAACATCATGAAACACAGAGCAGTGTCTACCAGCTGCTAAGTGGGGTGGGAAGATGAGATGATGAATTTGAGATGTTCTGAGAATGACAGGCTAGGCTCGGAGGCGTCCAGCAGCTGGAAAGTCCAAAAGGGAGGGAGGCCGTTCCTCACCCTGCTCTGATTTCAAAGTCCCTGCTCCTTCTACTCTTTTCACAATTCCCTGATCCTCCCACAGGCCCGGGCCTGGCTTTCCATTGGCTCTCACGTGCTGCTGCCGCTGGAGGATTTTCTGGGAGAGTGCGTGTCTGCTCTTTATTTTGTCGAATGACGATTACACATGCAAGAGATTCCAGCCTCAATCTGGGAATGCAATAAATGACCTGGGCTGAAACAAACAAAAACACGCAAACACAACAAATGAAACAAATCTTAACACGACCTGGGCATTTCTATTCACGTGGTGGTTGACTAACATGAGGCACGGTAGATTTCTGAGTAATTGTGTTCCTCTTCTTTATAATCCATGCTGAAAAAGAAGTCTGTCTTTAGAAAATATGGCTCAGATAGAGATGGAATTCATTTGCTTCAATTGCATGAACATCTGAAATCAGCACCTGTCTGGGTATTAGTGTTCTGAGTTTAGAAGGTGTTTAGCTGGCTATGTGTTTGTATACACGTAAACCCAGAATTGATTTGAGATACACGTGCACATCAGCAAGTCGCGGAGGAGTTTGGTGGCACACCTTGCGATGCTGATGGCGATGCTGGGAGAGAGGGCTTACGCCTCCCAGGGAGCTTGCAATTTGCATGGTAGTTGTAATCCTTCCTGAAAAATGTCTTGATTCACGTGACATCCGACTGGGCAATACCCTGCATTGTGTGATTTCATCCCTTAGACATTGATTTAAGAAATATTTATTGAATGTCTGTGATGAGCTGGCCACCTTCCAAATGATAGAAACACAGGAATGAGCAAAACAGAGCAAGTCCCTGCTTTCACGGGAAGGAGGAAGACAGAAAATACTAATAAAAAAAGATAACTTATAAATAATAAAATAGGATTGACAAGTGCAGTGAAGAATGAGTGTAGAGTAGGGAGACAGGGGCAACAGGTAGAAGGTTGTCATCTACTGTGGTCAGGGAGGGCCCATTGGCACAGGACACTCCAGCAGAGACCCTCACTTGAGTGAGGGAGGGAGCCTTGGAGGTATCCTAAGGAAGGAACATTCTAGAAGGAATAGTGAGTGTAAAGCCCCTGAAGTAAGAGTGTGCCTAGTGTGTTCAGGAAACATCTATTGTTCTCCTTCAGTATACATTATTGTCCATATAGATTTTTAAACATGTAACCAGAATGTTCAAGTGTAAACAAATTGCCTTCCCAGGCAGATTATAACTATTTGAGGGCTGGAACTACATATTATAAATGTATCTTGTACTTTTTAAATGTCTAGCCCAATGTTGAACCCATACTAGGTAATCATCAAATACATGTTAAATTTGATGGAATCAGTGATTTAAGATATGAAATTAATATTAACCATAATGCAGTGAATGTGGAGTTGACATAGGGCATTTTTCCAGGAAAAGAAAAAAATTTAGCCATCTCAACCTTCCTTTTCAGTTGCCCCTAATGTTAAGATTTTATATAGTCTCCTCAGGCTCAAGTTAATTATCAAACACTGTCTCAGGAAATGGCCAAAACTGGATATTTGATATAATTGTTCTGACTGTAGAATATCTGTAAGATTACAGTTCTGTCCTCATAGATTCTGCAGTTTAGCAGAATCAAATGGACAGTGACAACATCCTAATTATAGTGCAGTGACACGCAATATGCATTTTGGAAATTAATGTTGAATTCACTGTAATTTTTATTATCATTTCACTATCTATGAACATACACACCAACACATCACATTGTACGTCTTAGATATGTACAGTTTTTATTTGTGAAGTATACCTCACTAAAGCTTGGGGGGCAGTGGGAAAGGCAGGAAAGGCATGTTTTCCTTTAGAGCAGAGCTGTGCCCTGGAAAGGAGTGCATGTGATGATGGAAAGGAAGGAAAAGCTCTTCGTGCATGTGGGGATTTCTGGCTTAGAGGGAATCTGTGGTAAATCATGGGAAGCCGGGAATCCTCATGAGAGTACTCAGCCCCGGCTGATGTGGAAGCTGTGTGAGTGCAAGCTTGCGTTTCTCTGTATCATGTAGTGCTGTATGGAAGAACATTCCAGAAGGGTTGGGGCACAGAGGCCCTGAGCTGGACGGTTCTCGGAACAATAGGGAATGTCAAGGCCACCCTCTTGTATTCCTGCAGTCCCTGTTGTCCATAGAAACCTCCGTTCATGGAAGCCGGGCTCTTAATAATGGGCAGACAGACATTGGACTGTACAGCTCACACGACCACTGCATGCTGTGATGTCTGCAGGACCGAAGGCAATCTGGAGGAGGCAGATGGAGGGCAGTGGGGGTTGGGGGGCATAAGGAAAGGTGAGGAAGGATTTCTGGCATCTCCCCAGGTGGAGCCCCTCAGCTGAGGATCTGACTAAGCCTCATGAGCAACCCATAAGCAGGGCCAGCGGCATGGTTTGCAGGGCCCAGTGCAAAAGGAACCTGTGGGACCCTTGTTAAGAAATGGTGAAAAATGTGGAGACTCTGATGGCAGAGGGTGAAGTCAGCTGACCCCGTGGATGGGGCTGTGCTTCTGGGTAGGGTCTGCTGCAGCCACTGAGGCCTAATCCCGTGGGGACGCTGGGGGGACCACGCCTCAGGGTGGCCCCCTGAGGAGGGGGTATTTATTCACAATTCTCATCCTTTCGGGGCTGTGGTTGAGGCTGTCTTGTGTGCTTTAGCTCCCTTGCGTTTCTGGCCTGCCCTGCGTACGTGGGCAGAGCATGCTCCTGAGGCCGAAGAACATGTCGGGCAGACACACACAGGAATGCACCTTACCTGTGGACTGTCTGTGATGACCTCCAGGGTGGCTGAGGCAGGTCACCAAAGCACAGCCATGGAGGCCTGGCTTGACAGGCCCCTGTAAAGAAGACCCTTTGGCCCAGAATCTGCAGTAACTTGGAGCTCCTGTTCTGCTGCTTCTCCAGGATGAGCCTTCAGGCTGAGAGCACTGCACACGCAACCCAGCCCTGGGTAGGCAGAATGGGTTATCTGCTCAGAGCCCTGACCCCCGTGGAGAGGGCTGAAGAGGGGTGGAATGGTGGCAGGAATCCCTGGACGAGGGTCAGGAAGAAAAGCCTGTGCATGGAGGCTCTGCATGGAAAGAATGAACTAAAAAATGCAAGAAAGAGGCCATCTGTGGCAGTACTAGTCCTTGTTCTAGCACTCTTGGGAATAGTAAAACTACCTGCCAGAATTTCATTTAACATAAAACGACCAATCAGTAGCATTTTACTAGTTCCTGTGAAATGTGTAGCCCCAGACGCGAATGCCCCCAAGTTCTGAATCGTGTGACTGTCCCTTGCCTCCATCTTTCTTAGAAATAACTTGGATTTTGTAAATTTGAATTTTAGAACATGATGTTCTGGGATGCAGGTAGATACACAGATGCATGGTGATGGTACAGGTGCACACACCTGTCGTTGCACGTGGTTGCTTTTTGGTGACGAGAGCAGCTAGAACCCCCTTATTTATAGAAAATCCCTGATGCAATAGAATCGTCTCAAGTGTCACCGCATGCTGTGCCCTGGCGCTGTGTGCTCGGCATCCTGCATAGCTGGTGTTTTGTATCCTTTGACCTTGGTTCCCCATTCCTGTCCTTGCCCATGTGGTAACCCCTGCTTCGTCCTCTCTGTGTATCTGAGCTCTTTTTTCTTTATAGTCCACACCTGAGAGAGAGTGTGCAGTACTTTTCTCACGTTTGCCTCCATCTTTGGTTCTCCCTGGGAAGGTGAATATTCTCTCCTTGTTTTCCTCCTCTGGGCGGGGATGGTCTGTGTGCTTGTGGCGGTTCCAATTCTGGGCACCCAGGAAGAATCTCTGTTGGAGCCAGGCATAACCTCCAGGCTGGAGCGAGGGACTGAGGGATCCTGGCAGGCTTTCCATGATGGCTCGGTGGGGGCCACTCCTCTGGGCTCCTTAGGCAATGGTGTCTCAGGTGGGAATCGCGTTGTCCAGGCTGTGGGCATTTGCTATCTAACCACACCATGTCTTCCTCAATACCACAGCCCCTGCACCCATCCGCACACATGCATCCATCTGACACACTGCCGGGGGTCCGCCCTGAAGGTGCTCTCCAGCGGGGGCTTCCGGGATGAGCAGTCCCACTGGCCCGGTTCTCACGGAGCCTGCATCCTGCTGGGGACATGAAGTCCAGGCAAGTGAATGCCGGGTTGGCAGTGGAGACAGTGAGCAGGGCTGTGAAGGAGCAAAAGGTGTGCTGAGGAGAGAGAGCCAGGGGATGGTTCAAATGGGGGCTAGGGAAGAACTCACAGAAGAGGCACCAGTTGAACGGGCAGAGCAGGCAGAAGGGGTGAGCTGTGCAAAGGCGGGGAGCAGAGAGGCTTAGGGATACCGAGGAGGCACCAGCAGGAAGGCTGGGGCAGAGCAGGTCAGGTGCAAGCAGAGGTGGCCTTGCACGCTGAAGGCTGGGGCGAGGCCAGCGTGTCTGTCCTGTTGAGGGGAAGGGCTGGCCTCTGTCCCTTGGATCTGGACTGTGAGCTGAGATAGGGAAGGTTGTGGGAAGAAAGTCGCAGGAAGAAGGTTGGGGGAAGAAAGTTGCTTTAAGCCAAGGGGATCGGGTGGGCTCACCCAGGAAGGAAGCGGGGATGGAAACGGGTAGATGATTACACTCTTGACAGAATCTCACCAGCACTAATTTGCCTTGTCAGTTTATGTTTTTTTTTAAGGACCATCATTGATAATTACCCAAGAATGTGATTGAAGTGTAATTATGAATGTTTGGTTTGGGGAGAAAACATTTTATACTATTTTAGACCCAAATTCTGTATTAGAGCAACATTCAAGATTTTCTAATTTCTAAAGATTTAGAAAAAACTATGTTTTTTTTGGTGGCAACTCTGTAATTGGTGTATGATGAGTAAGCGTTTTTAAGTGTGTGCTCGTGTGATTAATGGAAAAGTTACACCCTGAAAGTTGCTATTTAAAAATGCAGCCGGTAACCATTATCTAGGAAGGCATCCTGCTTCAGTTCAATATGAATTTAAAACTGTGTCGTGTACCTAGTAGAATGGCATATTAAAAAAATTCTGCATATGAAAATCCATTATAATCTCAAAAGGAGATACTCCTCTTATTAATCTTGACCGGAGTCAGATTTTTCCAGCTAGCTGTTTAAGTTTGGTGAGGGTGTTAAAACCAGACTCAAAAAATAGGTGAGAACCCCAGGACCTGAAGTGAGGTGCAGGTCAGTCAGGCTGAGCCTGTTGAAAAACTAACGGGTGAAACCCGCTCTGAGACGCTGCTTTATTGCAGATTTTCAGCCTCTATCGGTGGGGGGAGGATTGGGAGGCCGATGCTTCCTTTGAGGGGTGGTGGAGAGTGGTGAGGGGCAGCAGTCCCTGCATATCCCCAACTCCCCCTCAGTAGCCAAGTACAGTTTTGAGAGAACCGCTCTGCTAACTCGACATGTGTCGGATGTCCCTTGCCAAGTGGCACCAGCATGCCCAGGGTCCCAAACTGCTGTGGCCACCTGGGCTCATCTGTCCTTTTAGACATATCCTGGGTGACTTTCTCTCTTCCATTGCTTCTCCTTCCTAATTCCTGGCTCTAATTGCAAAACACCAATTGCTTTAAGAACAGAAAATGTGTGTCAAGCATCTTTCAAGACATTTCATAGAATTTATGTATCTACCATCAACCTTTGACTCGATAGACAAAAATTATTAATTGAGCAATTCGAATGATCTTAATATTGATTTAAGCTTTCAAATGGTGTTTTAGATATTTTATCCTAATGCCATCATGAGAATCAGGAGGGCAAAAATGGTTTTCTAATTCATCAAATTTCTACATCAAATGGTATAAACCAACATTGAGACTTAACTCCTTTTATTTCTAATGTGTACTCTCACATTTCTACACAGTTCAGATGGACTGGGTGCTTTTACTGCTGGCTGGCAATCCGAGTCCTACATTCGTGCTTTCTGGAGTGGTGCCCGGGAGGCCTTGATTTAGCAAACTATGGGCAACAAAGTCGTCTGGATTGGGATTATGTCCAAACTGAAATAATCATTGCTGGTGATTTTCCTTTGACATTTAGATGGATATTATAAAATAATTCTATTAAATAAGTTTACTTATTCAGCTATTCAATTTTTATGCAATCTACTGGCACATATATTACAAGACGCGCACAAAAGTTCTATAGGTGGAAACTTGGCGATATCACCCATAACACGGATAAACTAGGTCATGTTTCTTTGGTAGAGAACTTTAGCTTCAAGAAATCACTATGAAGCCACAAACACTGGGCCTGGCCGGGCACGGTGGCTCACGCCTGTAATCCCAGCACTTTGGGAGGCCGAGGCGGGCAGATCACAAGGTCAGGAGATCGAGACCATCCTGGCAAACACGGTGAAACCCCGTCTCTATTAAAAATACAAAAACATTAGCCGGGCGAGGTGGCGGGCGCCTGTAGTCCCAGCTACTGGGGAGGCTGAGGCAGGAGAATGGCATGAACCCGGGAGGCGGAGCTTGCAGTGAGCCGAGATGGCGCCACTGCACCCCATCCTGGGTGACAGAGCCAGACTCCGTGTCAAAAAACAAAACAAAACAAAACAAAACAAAAACACTGAGCCTGCCTAGGGTTTCTCGGGCTTCTCACCTCCCTGCAGAAAGTTGCTGCCCCTCCACTTTGGCAAGGACGCAAGCCAGGTTCCTGTGCCAGTGAAATAATCTTTGCCATCTATGTGGCTGAAAAATCTCTCATTTTGAAAAGCCTTCCCTGTAACTCTTATGGAAGGCTTGACTGAAATGAGGATGTGTAAAAGATACTTAAGGGAAGCGCTAATAATTTATATCATTCCCCATTGATATCTCCATTTTTCAAGATAGATAAGGCTCTGTGACCTGCACCATATCATTCTGACCCTGGAGAAGTAACTGTGGATAATTATGCTTTTACATTATGCCCAGAAGGCCAAAAGAAACAGCCATATGTAACTTAAATTTGCATTTTAATAAAACTTCCATTGACGGTATTGTTCAGAATTCCTTTGCTCAGTGTCCCTCTGATAGCTCATGACCAGGAAGAACCCCAGCTACACATGAGCTGTGTATTTCCTCCAAATACGGACGAAGTAACTCCAGCCTGACTGCTGGGGAGCTTACTCAGATGGAAGGTTTGCATTTAATTTCTGCAACTTGTATCTATCATCTGTCTATCTATCTATCTATCTATCTATCTATCTATCTATCTATCTACCTATCTCTCTCTAGCTCTATCTATCTATCTATCTGTCTGTCTGTCTGTCCGTTCGTCCGTCCGTCCATCCATCCATCCATCTCCTCTATCTGTCTGTCTGTCTATCTATCTATCTATCTATCTATCTATCTATCTATCTATCTATCTATCTATCTATCTATCTTATCTGTCCATCCATCCATGTATCTATCATCTATCTATCTATCTATCTATCTATCTATCTAATCTATCCATCTGTCTATCCATCCATGCATCTATCCATCTCCTCTATCTATCTATCTATCTATCTATCTATCTATCTATCTATCTATCTATCTATCTAATCTATCCATCCATCCATGTATCTATCTATCCATCCATCCATCCATCCATCCATCCATCCATCCATCCATCCATCCATCTATCTGTCTATCTATCTATCTATCTATCTATCTATCTATCTATCTATCTATCTATCCTATCCTCTCTATCATCTCATCTGTCCCTTCCTGTCATCCATCCATCCATCCATCCACCCATGCACCCATGTAGGTAGACAGACATAGTGACCTTCCTTACCCCTACGGTCAGTCTTTACTTTCTGACTTCCTTTTTTTTCCTCAGTGTTAATTAATTTTGGTTGTATTATGTCTGTATTGTTGTAAGTCATCTGAAATCCTATTTGGGTAGCCTGTAAGTGAAAGAGAACCCATTAGTTAAAAATGTTGACGGTTGAGTATGGTGTAATATTGCTAATCACCTCTGTGAAAATATATTTGTATTTTAGCATAGACCTTAAATTTAAATAAATGATTCACGTTGGGATTTTAAGCCCTGGCAGTAAATGGCAGGGAGGTTACTTAAGAGTCAGGGAAGAATTTCTGCCTTTTCCTATGAGCCCCACTTTCAGACAACCTACTGCAAGAGAGAGAGTGGCTCGTTGTATATTTTCATGGCCCATGCATGATTTCAGTTAACCAGATATAACTAGATAAGAAAACTGAGCCACTCACGGAAGTCCTTGGTGCCTGTGAAAAAGAGTGTGTAAATTAAATCCAGAAAGCCCGTAGCTGTTAGCTTTTGCAAGCTGTTATCCTGTGAAGCTTTATTCTTGTGACAGCCTTGTTGATTTGCCTAGTGGACAATTAACAGGCACATCATTCATTTTTATTCAAAGAATGTGTGCCGAGTCTCTACTGTGTGCCAGACACCCTTGTAGGTGGCAGGGGTGTAGCTGCAAACAAAACTTAGGTAGCCCTTGCCCTCATGAACCTCAAGTCAAGTAATGAAGGTGAAACATGGTTGCTGGTGTCATAGAGAAGCAGAGGCTGTGGTGTGGCAACCCTTGCCCTCCTGAACCTATCGTCAAATAATTAAGCTGCAATATGGTTGCTATCATCATGGAGAAGCAGAGAGTGTGGTGTGGCAGGAGGAGCAGAGGGTGTGGTGTGGCAGCCTGTAGGGGCTTGCCTGCCTGGGGCAGGGAAGACCTTGAGGGGAGGCTGAGGCCAAGTGGTGGGGAAGGTCGGGAGGTGCTCGGGTGGAGTCCTCCTGGATTCTGCAGCAGAGAGGGGCTGTTAGGGGCTGTGTTCATGCAGGGGCCAGCCACGGTGCTTCTCTGCACAGGCGCTGTTCTCTCACGGGAAGACCCCTTGCCTGCTTGCTCCCCACTGAGCCCATGCTTCCTCAGGACGCTGCCCTGTCCCATCTCCTTCCCTGGGCCCTTGGCTCCTCCCACAGCACCACATCGTGCGTTTACAGCCACTTGTGCGTTTCTCTGTTAGTATCATCTGTTAGCTTTTGCTCTTCAGGAAGAGTCATTTTCATGATATTTGCAACAAGACCTGAAATATTTCATAAACACTTACTTAAAATAACTCTTATTATTTGAAAAAATTAGTACTTAAGTATTAATAGCATGAACTCTTGGTAGAAAATATAGATAAGTAGATAAGAGGTGATAAAATCTGCCCACAACTCAGCTATTAAGAGATAGATACATCGACATTCTGAGGTAATAAATGGACTTCTGGGCTTCTGCCTTTCACCTAATTATTACTATAACATATCAATATATGTGTGTGTACATATGCACATACATTGACATAAATTTACAGACCATAAATTCTGTTTTGTAAATGTTGCTTAACAATATATTATTAGCATCTTTCTATGTTAAAAACTATTTTTCTACAACATTGCAGAGTTTATTTTGATGATAAACATGCCTATGGAAAATTTTCAGGAGATTCAGAAATTTTAAGAAGAGAATTAAGAGCACTATTTGAGCATTCAGATGTAATTTTTAATACACAGTGTTTATTTCTTCCATGGCTACATCGTAATTTCTCCCAACAATTCCCTATTGCTGCATATCAAAGTTGTTTGTATTTTTTCTATGAAAATGAACACAGAGATAAACAGTCTTGTGGCTCAATCTTTGCATACATCCTAAATTATTTCCTGAAAACAGATTCTTAGATGTGAAATTGCAGCATCAAAGCGTAGGTCTAACCAGAATGCTTATTTGGAAAAAGTTTAAATTTCATTTTCTTTTTTTGAGACAGAGTCACGCTCTGTCTACCAGGTTAGAGTGCAGTGGTGTGATCTCAGCTTACTGTAACCTCTGCCTCCTGGGTTCAAGCAGTTCTCCTGCCTCAGCCTCCCAAGTAGCTGAGACTACAGGCATACGCCACCACCTCTGGCTAAGTTTTGTATTTTTAGCAGAGACGGGGTTTTGCCACGTTGGCCAGGCTGGTCTCAAACTCCTGGCCTCAAATGATCCACCTGCCTCTGCCTCCCAAAGTGCTGAGATGACAGGCGTGAGCCACCACACCTGGCGGGAAAAAGTTTTAATTTCCTGTTTCCAATTTTCCATCAGGATGTTTTGACCCGTCTGCACTTCCATCAGGATATCATGAGCATGCGTATACTCTAGACCACCGGGTTTTTCTTTTAAAAATAGGTATTATTAATTTTCTCTGATTACAAAATCAATGCATATTTGTAAAAGCACCCGTTCACCTCCCCGCTCAGCATCTCAGGGTTCAAGGCACAAAGACACCCAACTCAGTGAAGCAGGGTGCGGGGGAGAAGGGGTGGGAACAGTGTCCTCTGCAGAGTGTGGGTCTGCACACAGCTAGGCTGAAAGGGCAGGTGGCTGGCCAATGGTGTGAGCCTCACTTTTAGGCTTTCTGAATGAGTTTTCTGGATAAAGGAACACTTTGATTTCATCAATCTTTTTCTTCCTATAAGCACAGTAGAGACCCTGAGTTTAAAATGCCAGTTGAAATTAATCAGATGATTACAGCGTCTCTGTATTGTAGCCTCTGTATTCTATCGATGATGTTGTTTGGGCTTTCCCTCCAGCCCATCAAAATGTGGCACAGATGGATATGCAGCCGTAGGAGAATGTCTGCCAGGTCCGCGACACCAGCTCCGTGCAGCAGATAGCAGGGTCTTCATTTTATCCGCATGCAAAACACTCAGGTCATGAAGTTGTCTCAGGGCACATAGCTGATAATTATCAAAGCTGGGGTTTGAATCCCACCTGGGGCTGAAACAACTGCCCGCGTGTGTGGGTTGGGAGCCAGTGAACTCGACCCTGCCTCAATAGGGGAAGGTTGTTGCAGCGTAGTTTAGCGATGGAAAATTACCAGCGTGAGGCACAGTTTTCACATACCTTAGTCAGTTAAAAGAAAATGTAAAAGAGTTATCAGACAATCAGACCTATATATTTTGGATGGATTGATAATATAAGATATTTGGATCCTTTGCAGTGGGAAAACCTGCTTGAAGAAAAGAAATGGCCAGATCATGACCTGGTTACCAGACTGGAACTGAGTGCCCTGTGGAACTGAGGCCTCTTCTCCTTTTGCACTTCTGCGGGATAGGAAGGGGATGTTTTGAGTTGGCTCAGCCTGTGTTGCCTTCCTTGTTTGATTGACATGGGCGGGCCATCCTGTTAGGTGTCCTTCCTCCGTTTGCTTCCTGTCTTTCAGTGATTCTCAAGTTTGGCTGCATGTGAGCATCATTTGGAATTTTTCTTTGAATTTCAAAGCCTAGGTTTCACCCCAGTGCAATTAAATCAGACTCCCTATTGTGGGGCTCTGGCAGTAGCCTTTTAAAAACCCACAGACAAGATTGGGTGATTCCAGTCCACAGCTAAGATTGTGGAACCACTGGTCTACGTCAATCCCTACCTTATTGTTGCTATGTATTCTGGCAAAGTTGGGTGTAATGTGAATTTTAGGGAAAGAATTTCTTACACTTTGTTGTGATTAAACTCAGAACAAATAACTGTAAAAAGTATCACCCACTAAACCGAGTTGGCAGTCTTTGGTAAATGAAGGAGTTAAAGTTGGTGACATTCTAAACATTTTTGCTGCACTTTGAAAATGTAGGTGTATATCCTATATCCTGGGTTCTATTTGTTGTCCTCTATCTCTTCTTTCTCTTCAACCACAGAGTCATCTCCTAGATAAGTATCTCCTGACACTCACTTACAGCCCTCTCTAGCTTCTCTCTCCTTTTATCTATGGTTTGCACAGAATAAAGTCAAATATCCTACTTTCTTGGCCGGTACTGTCTTACTCTTAGGCATGATATTTTATAGGCTGAAAACGTGTAAATTCTGGATCTAACTTTCAATGTCTTTGTTTCCAATCCATTGATGATCGATTTTGGAGGTCTCTTCACCAGCACTCCAGCCTGTGTGGATGGGAGGAGAGGTTTGGGTGCTGGGACTGTTGGGGTCTTGCAGGGACCATCTGTCAGCGTCTCCACTTGACGACTGAGGATACGGAGGCCTAGAAAGATCAAGGAACTTGTCCAAGTTCATAAATCAACCAATTTCGTTACCTGAGAGTGGGTATAAAGTATTGATGACAGAAGCGTTTGAAATTGAACTGAAATGAGGTTTCTGGATTACCCGTGGACTTCAATTACCTGATCCATCTCTTTCTTGCTGTGGGACAGGTATTCTGTGATTTTATGTAATGAAGGTTCTTTTTGAAATGGGCTCGACCCAGAGGAAAATGGCAAAATGAGTAGCATGCTAATGGATTTTGCGGGTTTGTTTTGTAGATGAAAGCCTAATTTTGGGTTTTGGGATAACTATATCAACATGCCATTCTATCTCATCATTATCGCTCCTTGTTTAGAAAAGAAATTTGATAAATTGGAAATTTTAGGCTTGAAAGAAGAAGCTTAAATGAGACAGAATACTCATTTAGAAGTAACTTACATAGCCTGAGGAAAAAAAAATCAGTAATGTAGAAATAAATTAAGAAATGAGGGCCGGGAACGGTGGCTCACGCTTATAGTCCCAGCACTTTGGGAGGCCCAAGGCAGGCGGATCACCTGAGGTAGGGAGTTCGAGACTAGCCTGGCCAACATGGTGAAACCCCATCTCTCTTAAAAATACAAAAATTAGCTGGGCATGGTGGCACATACTGTAATCTCAGCTACTCGGGAGGCTGAGGCAGGAGAATTGCTTGAACCTTGGGGGTGGAGGTTGCAGTGAGCAGCGATCACACCACTGCACTCCAGCCTGGGTGACGGAGCAAGACTCCGTCTCACAAAAAGAAAAAAAGCAAACCCCAAAAAACCAAGATGACATCAACATAAATTAAGAAACGATTATTTGTGTTATTACAGTAACTCTTGAATTACTGAACGGCAATCTCTCCACGCTTCCGAAGCTGGGATACCTGGTACACTGGGGCATTTGAGAAGCTGAGAGAGGACGATCGCTAACATTTGCTGGTGCTTGCTGCTCCCAGGCTATTCCTATCTCAGCTGCCTCCCGCACCTTGTGTCTTTCCAGGCTTCTGGGATTCTGGATGTTTCTGAACACAGTAAACCGTCTCCTGCCTTGGGGTCTTGGCACGTATGCCTCCTGGCCATGTGTCTTTCTTGCTGTCTGCATGGTCTCCCCTCATTCCCTATGGATCTCCCCTCTCCCTTCTCGGTGTGTCTCTCCCCACCCTGTCGGGATCTATGTCATACCCCCTTCTCCCTCCCCTCCTGTCTCTCCGGTCAGAGAATGGCATCACCTAACCCTTGAAACCCAGGCCTCAGCATGGTACTTCCATACCCTCTTCACGCGACCCCTAAGCACCTCTCCAATCTGCTCGCCTCTGGCCTACACCTGAGTCTCTGCTCTCAGCATCTGTCACCTACGCTGGACAATTTTCTCCCAGCTGTTTTGCCTGCTCCTACTCTTCTAGAAATATGTGGATAATGGTGAGATTTAGCTGTTACTGCATAGAGCCGCTATCCATCCGTTTGCGGCTGTACAACATTCCTTCGTGTGACTCTGCCACAATTTGTCCATTCCCCAACTGAGAACACGGGAGTTGTTTCTTTGACTATTGCGGACTCTCCTGCTATTCACACACTGAATGCTTCTTCAGGTGCAGGCGTGAGGCTTTCTCTGGGATATGTACCCTGAGGTGGGATTGTTGTGTCTAGGCAAACCCTCACCTTCACAACATGATAACAAGTTGCTTTCCAAAGAGGTTTGCAAGTTCTTCTCTCTGATCCACTGGGCCACATGCTCGCTAAACTTTGGTATTGTCAGAACTCTTCACTTTGCTTGTAGAGTAGACGTAGAGTGGGTCTCACTGTGCTCCGTTTGCATTCAGCTGATGACCAGTGAGACTAATGTCTTCTCCCGTGTGGACTGGATTTTCTGTATGGCCAGTTCTATCTTTGGAGTTGATACTGGCTTTGTTTCTTCCTTTCCAAGCCTCTGACTTCAACACATTCCAGCTTCCTTATAGCGCTACCTCTGACGTCCAGGGCGGTGCTGACAGCAGCCTCTGGGCCAATCTGACCTGGACCTGATTTGGAGGGAATGTTCCTTCCAGGGTTTTCTCATGAAGAGTGATGTTCATGGGAAGTGTTTCGTACACACTCTGCCAGACTGAAGACGTGTCCTTCTATTCCTAGCTTGGATGACGTTTGACGAGATCAAATGTGTTTTCTCCAATTGAGATAACCAGGTAATCAATCCTTCCTCCTCTCCTCTCCTCTCCTCTCCTCTCCTCTCCTCTCCTCTCCTCTCCTCTCCTCTCCTTCTTTTCTTTTCTTTTCTTTTTTCTTTCTATTTTGAGACAGAGTCTCACTCTGTCACCCAGGCTGGAGAGCAGTGGCACGATCCAGCTCACAGCAACCTCCGTCTCCCAGGCTCAAGCGATTCTCCCACCTCAGCCTCCCAAGTAGCTGGGATTACAGGCACCTGCTACCATGCCAGGATAATTTTTGTACTTTTAGTAGAGACAGGGTTTCCTCATGTGGGCCAGGCTGGTCTTGAACTCCTGACCTTAGGTGATCCACCCGCTTTGGCCTCCCACAGTGCTGGGATTACAGGCGTGAGCCACCATGCCTGGTCTACTCTTCTTTAATCTTTTGATATGGTGAATGAAGTTCAGGAATATTCAAATATTAAAACACTCTTGAATTTCTAAAATAAATCCAACATGGCCATGGCAAGAGGTATTTTCTTATTTACTGCTGGGGTTGATTTACTAATATTTTGTTTAGGATTTTGGCATGTATATTCATGAATACGGTTACTCTTGCCTCAATTCAACAGGAAGTTTATACTACCCTCATGGAATAAGGTGGAGATAGTCCTCTTTTTATTCCCTAGAAGAATAAGATTGCATGAGATTGCAATGACCTGGTTCCTGAGAATTTGTTAGGACTCACTTGTAAAAACTATCTTGCTTTGTGTTTTCCTTCTAGGAAAACCCTTAACTATGGCTTTGGTTTCTTTAATAGTAAACAGATTCTTTAGGAATTCTATTTATTTTTGAGTTCTTCTAAGTTATACTATAAAAAGTTATCTTTGTCCACGTGTTCCCATTTTTGGCATTAAATCATTTTAAGAATTATACCTGGAATCCTGTCTCTTTATTCATGACTAACATTCCTTAGTTGTATCTTCTGTCTTTTTCTGTATCCGTTTCTCCAGAAGTTTTCCTATTAACTCTTTCCAGAGAACCTGTTGATGGTCTTCAGATTCCTGGAGGCATTCAGGGAGGGAGTAAGTTTGTGAGAGGAGTGAATTCACTTGAGCTGCAGCTCACCGCTGAGGATAGACTCTCCAGGGGTCTTGACACCTTGCAGGTGTCAAGCCCGTCAATGGGCTCTGATCCACTGGAGAAAGGGCAGCATCAACCACTGGCCAGGCTGCGGGACCAAAGCTGACTTATGATGGTGTCATTGGGTACGACCTCTCCTGCACTTGGATCCCTCTTGCCTCCCCCAGCCCCTTGACCCCCAACAAGAAAGACATGGTGGTGGCTGATGGCATCAGGCGCCTAAGCTGCTGGCTGGAGGAGAAGTGTCGTGAACCATGGAGCTGCAACAGGAGCTGGGTGGCCACAGAGGTCTTGGTGGGGCGGCAAAGGTCGATTTATTCAGGGCAGAGGTTTTGGTGTCTGGAGGGGACTGGGCATTTTAAATTGCTGACTTTGGATGGCATCTGTTGACTCCAAGTGGCTAAAGAACTTCTTATTTCCTGGGACTGATTAGAAAATGTATAGGTCTGGCCTGGGTTTTCATCCAGGGACAGAGAGTGTCCAGCAAACAGGCTTAAAAGGGACGGTAGGAAACAAGCCAAAGCTGTGTCGGGTTACATCCAGTGCACCTGCCTGTACCGCACACAGTTCCTCAGACATCTCCACCTAATCACAGAATGACGGAGGCTCACGTTTCCTCTCACGGCTGCCAACGCTGTGGGGCAGCCGACTTACAGAATGTCTTCACTTCAAGATGGGATACAGCCTGAAAACACAAGCAGCAAGTGCAAAATGGGTGGAAGAGGTATGGCTAAGCCTTTTGAGGTTGGCACTGGGACAGCAGCGGCACCTCCTCCTGACACATCCCCGAAGGTGAAGGCTGGGCTTCCACGGAGCGTGTGGATGCCTAACGCGGTGTGTTTTCTTACTTTTTCACGAGTGAGGTTGAATTTGCTATTTTCCCTGGCCCGCGCTCTTTCATTTCTGAGGGTGCTTTTGTGACAGTGTCTTATGGAGCAGTCTGTCAGCAAGGATGATGTGTTATCTTTCCAAAAGTTCGGATGCTTGGCGTGTGTCTGCACCATTTAAACATCGGTAACTAATTAGCTGCACAGAACGCATTTTTATTTTAAAAGTCTGCTACCATTATTTCATTCCCTACTTTAGGAAATTTTGGAACTCCCAAATAAATACCAGTCAGATATTTTGAATGATACTGTCTCCAACAGGAAACTAGCCTGAGAGGCTCTTTACCCGATAAGAACATCTCTAAGTCACCCTGCAGATTCGTTTCTGTGTCTCAGAATATCTTTTCCCCTAGGGATTCTGCAGTAGCTTGTGACACCCTTATTTGGAAGAAGCACTTGCTGGAAAGTGAACTGGGTAAGGTGCAACTCAAGTCTCCTTCACCCTTCTTAGAGCCTCATGTGTCCTGGAACAGAGTTTGTTGGCTGTTACTTGGGTTCGGGATTCCCTTGTGAGCAATTCTCTGTCTCTGGCAACTTTCAGAATTGTATCCCATAGCCATCTACACACACACACACACACGCACACACGCACACTCTTACACACTCATCATTGGGACATTGAAAGAGATGAGTGTTTGGCCACACGCTTCAGTGGCGTAATAGATGTTTGATGTAACTATCCCCACCCCAGCCTCCCCCTTCTCTGTCTCTTCCTTCTTTCCTCCCTCTGTCTTCATCTCCTTCTCTCTCTCTTCCTTCTTCTTTCTTTTTCTTGTTTCACTAGCCCAGCCATTATGCCTCGACTTGCCCAAGAGAGCATCATTGAAAACACTGTCAGTAAGGGCTGCACATTATTGCTTAATTTGGGGGATATTGCTCCATCTTTTGCTTTAAGGGAAGTGTTAACTGACGTTACAGTGCTAATGATACAGGTCTGCCTCTCCTAAAATAATTATAGATCAATAAATTACAGGGTGAATTATAGAACAATTATAAAATAATTTACTACGGTGTTCCTTCAAGGGTTGATATAATGGATTTAATTTATAAAGCTTTGCTTTTTCCTCTTTTCATAACTATTCAGTAAAGCAACAGTAGCAGTCATGATGGTGAGTATTATATTCCAGTGAATATCCAACGACACCACCAATCAGGAATTCCATGCTTTAGTGTGGGGAACAAGCTATTCTCCATAGCAGCCTCACCACTCTGCATTCCTGCTGCACTGTGTGAGGACCCCCATTCTCCATGTCCTCACCGACACTTCTTTCCCAGTGTTTGATTATAGCATCCTAGTGGGTGTGAGGTGCTATCTCATTGTGGCTTTGATTTGCATTTTCCTAATGAGTAATGACATTGAGCATCTTTTTTGTGTGAATTCTACAAAATTGGAATGGAAAATAAATAAGAACGGTAGATGCAGCACTTTTTTTTTCTCTCCCTCTCTTTAAATTGATTTCCCTCTGTCTCTCTGTCTACACACACACCCCCCTGAGATGGCAGACCTTTTGGCTAGAAGGGCTCTGTGGGGGTCGTTTAATCCACACCCTCGGCTCAGGAGACCCAATTCAACACACATTTGTGTGGGCCCAACAGTGACGCAGAAACAAGATAGGCTCAGTTCATGCCCTCAAGAACTGACAGCCTAGTGAGGAGAAAGGCCTCCAACCGAGTCACACAGATAAGGAAGGAGGTGAGTGTGCAGCACACAGGTCAGCCGTGGACCAGCCATAGACTGGTGCCTAGTGAGGAGAAAGGCCTCCAACCGAGTCACACAGATAAGGAAGGAGGTGAGTAGAAAGGCTACTCTTGGGGGTGACTCTCAGGCTCTGACACCTCTGAGAGAGCTGGGGCTTGGGGTGGAGGCAGCCTGGCGAAGGTGCCAAGGCCCACAGCGGGCAGGGAGGATGTGGTGGGTGCTGGAGGACACAAGGGTGAACTCGGCTAACAGCCCCGAGGCTGGCGTGTGAATTAGAAGGCAAGGGGAACCAGCAGCTGGGGAGGGTGGCTGGGATGAACGGACCTCAGGCAGCAGGAACGTCTGGCCCAGGAGGCCTGCCTCTGGGTGGGCAGCACCCAGGGCTGCCTCACCTCCTGAAATCACTGCCTCCAGGGTCAGCAGAGGCAGTTACCAAGCCCTGGTCCAGGGCCCTGACCTGGGGGGTCCTGGGTGAGCCACTGAACTCCCTGTGCTTCAGTTTCTTTACTGGGACATGAAGAAGGTAGTTTAGGACCGTTACAGCCTTCCCACCCTGCCATTTGGAGAATCTCTGAGGCCGTCGTCCGAAGCGTCACTATCAAACACAACTTTGTCACCTCCTTTATCCCCACTTCCATCTCAGTCCTCCTGGCTCATCCCTCACAGAAAAGAATTTGCTCAAGAATTCAGGCTTGGACAACATGGGATCCAAAGATGGATTTCCAGGTCGACTCGTAACTAAGATGAAAAAGCAGCTCAGCACCCGCTCAGCCTTTGGATTTGTGGGGGTTTCTTTTTCCTGTTTTTAGTGGACAGATAGCCACATGTATTTACCGTGCACAGCTGATGTTCTGAAGTTGCATCCATTATGGAAGAGTGAAATCTCGCTAATTGACAAATGTATCCAAAGGTAGTTATCCAAAGGTAAGTGAGTTAACCTCACTTAGTTATTATTTTTGTGGTGAGAACAATTCTCACTCTCACCATTTTTTGAGAATGTGTCATCACTACCTATGGTCACCGTGCTGCACAACACACCTCTGGGGCTTGTTCCTCCTGTCTGGCTGTAATATGTATCCTTTGACTAACGTCTTCCCATCCTCCCCTCCCCGAACCAAGCCGTCCGCTGGTTAGATTCTACCTGTGAATGAGGCCACGTGGTATTTGTCTTTCTGCATGGGGCTTATTTCACTTAACATAATGCCCTCCGAGTTTATCTAGATTGTCATAAATGATGAGATTTCACTCTTTTCATGGCTAAATAGTATTCCACTGTATATCTATACCACATATTCCTTATTCATTCATCTGTTGATGGACACTTATGGCGATTCCAAATCTTGGTTGTCATGAACAGTGCTGCGTGTGCACGGGAGTGCAGATGTCTGCTCAGCACACTCATTTCGTTTCCTTCGGATCCATACTCAGCAGTAGGGTTGTTGGATCATATGGTGGTTCTATATTTAATATTTTGAGGAACCTCCATACTGTTTTCCACAATGGCTCTACCAATGAACACTCCCTACAACGGTGTATGAGGATTCCCTATTCTCTACATCCTTGCCAACACTTGTCTTTCTTCTTTTTGATAGTAGCCTTCCTAACAGGTGCAAGGTGATAGCTCACTGTGGCTTTGATTCGCATTTCCCCGATGAGTAGCGATGTTGAGCATTTTTTCATAGACCTCTTGGCCATCTGCATGTCTTCTTTTGAGATATATCTGTTCAGATCTTTTGTCCATTTTTAAAAATTGGGTTGTTTTCTTACTATTAGGTTGTTTGAATTCCTTATATATTTTGGGGATTAACCCTTTATCAGATGCACAGTTTTGCAATTATTTCCTTCCATTCTTTAGGTTGTCTCTTCACTCCATTGATTGTTCCTTTTGCTGTACAGAAGTTTGATGCATTCAAACATTTTAGTTTGATGCATTCCAATTTGTCTATGTTCGCTTTTGTTACATGTGCTTTGAGGTCATATCCAAGAAATCACTGCACACGCCCATGCCATGGAGGTTTCCCCCGTGTTTCCTTCTAGGAGTTTCATAGTTTTGGGTCTTACATTTAAATCTTTAATCTATTTTAAGTAGGTTTTTCACATGGTGGGAGACAAGGATCTAGTTTTATTCTTCTGCATGTGGCTATCCAGTTTTCTGAATATCGTTTTTTGAAGAGACTGTCCTCTCTCCACTGGGTGTTCTTGGCATGTTTGTTAAATATCATCTGGCTATAAATGCACAGATTTATTTCTAGGCTTTCTATTCTGTTCTATTTGTCTGTGTGTCTGTTTTTATGCTGGCACCACGCTCTTTTGATTACTACAGTGGTGTAGTATATTTTGAAGTCAGGTAATGTGATGCCTTCAGCTTTGCTCTTTTTGCTCAGGATAACTTTGGCTGTTCTTTTGTGGGTCCATATAAATTTTATATATATATTTTTCTATTTCTGTGAAGAATGTCATTGATATTTTTGATGGGGATTATATTGAATCACTTTGGGTTATACGGACATTTTAACAATATTTATTCTTCTAATTCATGAACATGAATATCTTTTCATTTATTTCCTTTTTAGTGTCTTTCATCAATGTTTTACAGTTTTCAGTGTAGAGATCTTACACCTCCTTGGTTAAATTTGTCTCTAATTATTTTATTTTTTGTAGCTATTAAAAAGTGGTGTTGTTTTCTTGATTTCTTCTTCAAGTATTTCCCCATTAGTGTATAAAAAGGGTCCTGATGTTTGTATGTAGATTTTATATCCTGCAACTTTACTGAATTCATTTATTAGTTCTAAGAGTTTTTTTGATGGAGTCTTTAGGGTTTTCCCTAGTTATGATCACGTTGTCTGCAAACAACAATAATTTAACTTCTTTCCTTACAATTTGAATGTCTTTTCTTTCTTTCTCTTGCCTAATTGCTTTGGCTAGGATTTCCAGTACTACATTGAGTAGAAGTGGTGAGCGTGGACATCCTTGTCTTATTTCTGATCTTAGAGGAAAAGCTTTGAGCTTTCCCCTGCTGAAGTTTCTTGAGAAGGAGAGTGACATACATTTCACAAAGGAAAGCAAACCCTTGTGGTCACAGACAGGGATTCTGGGCTGGAAGCCCTGCGTGCTGCCCCACGGTATTCTTGGGACCTGAGAGAGGCTGCCTGATCATGAACCTGCTGCTGGACGAAGCTTTAAAAATTATACAGAAAAATGGATGATGCCCCCCTAAAGTTAAAAATGAGGTGGCCTTATAGGTGGTTGAAGACAGCAACGCCTCTCAATATAATTTTCTGAAACCCTTTTTGTAATAACCCTGCTAAACCTTCCTGTTGTCTGTGCGTTTCCCCATGCAGGGACGTGCTGTGGGCAGGGGCTAGAGATAGAAGTGGGTTGACTTTGGCCCCATAACTCACTCCCTGGGGAAGTTGTAAGTGGGTTGCTTGGAGGAGACAGAGGACTTTGCAGAGAGAAAAACCTGGTGTGGATTTTTGGTGCTCTCAAAGCCATGTTGGATTCAAACTCATTAGCCACTTTTCCCACCTCCTCTAGAGGAATCTGGCACCATGAGGGGTGGACACAGAGTGGTTTCTTTTGGAGAAGAAAGGTGGGATTTGGGATTCTCCTCTGCCTGAGTAGGGCATTGATGGGTCCCTGAGGACACAAAGCATGAGTGTCGCCCATGTGGACCCTATAAGTTGGGGGGATGCCAGTGTGCCCACTTGCCATCTTCAGGTCCTAGGCCGCGTCCCTTCTCTTCCTATTCTTCCTTCTTCCCTTCTCATGCTCTCTCGGTCTCCGTCTCTTCTCGTTGTTTTCTTCCCTTCTCTCTCATCTGCTTGTGCATTCGTGCATTCATTCCATCAGTGTTTACTGAGCGCCTTGTACCAGGCAAGCATGCGAACTCTGCCCTCAAGAGCCTGCAGCCCAGGACTCAGGACACATCAATGAGGTTGATCAGGCATGAAATAAGATCAAAATGGAGGATGGAGCTGCCTGAGCATGGTGGGGGGGGGGGGGGGGGGGGGCGGGGTTAGCCCTGCTTAGGGACTTGGGGACGCTCCTGGGAGGAGCTGGCTTTGGGCTGAGTCATCCAGATAAGTAGGAATCTGCTGAGTGGACAGGCATTCCAGAAAGGCACATTGCACGTGGGAAGCAAGGGAAATGGGCCAGGCCACGTCCTGAAGGAATGAGGTTACTCCTGGGGCAGTAAGCAGCTTTAAGGGTGTCAAGAGACAGAGCTCAGTGTGGCAGGAGCATGGGGAGTGGTGGCGATGAGCCTGCGGGCCGTCCATCCTGCAGACTTGGGGCTGCAGTCTATGGTTGGTTTATAGCTCAAGGGCGATGCCAGACCTGCTGTGCAGACTAACAGAAACTGCCAGTGACCAGCTGCCTTGGGGATATGGCTTCTGACATTCCTTGTATGGGTTTCTTTTAACCCTCAAGGCCACCCTGCACAGGGTGCATGATTAGCTCCATTATAGGAACGAGAAAGCTGGGGGTCAGAGAGGTGGAGTCAGTCATTTGAGGTTAGCACCTGGTCAGTGGGTGACGTGAGGCTGAGACCCCTGGCATGCTTCCTCCCTCAGACCAGTGCCCCCCTCTGTGTGTGGTGAGCCGCAGGGATTGTGTGTGGACAGTGGTAGTAGTGTGTGGTGTGTGGCTGCGTGGCTGTGGCTGGAGGCTGGAGGTTGTGGCTGTGCCTGAAGTGTTGATTAGCATTGCTTGTCCTCAGCCTTCTCTGTTAAACACGCACAAGCCTGCTGTCTGTCACTGATTGCCGTCTCCGTGAGCCTGTGCTGAGGTGTAGGTTCACATGGCAGCGCAGACGTGGGTTGCAGAGCAGGCAGAACTGGGTGGGATTCCAGCTGTGTTATGTTCCCGCTCAGTGGCTTTACCTTTTTTGCTCAGTTTCCTCATCTTTAAAGTGAAGGAAATAATAGGGTCTACCTAAAGAGTTTTTAGATAAACCACTTAAAACATAGCAATTAGGTAACAACTGCCAATAAGTATTAGTTATCATCATTGGACACTGTAAAACATTTAGTTTGCAAACCTATAAAATAGCTCCTAAATTGAATGATCTCATGGTCTAGCTGGGAAAATCATGTGTAATTCAAAAATAAAAATAAAAATATCAACTCTGTACAGAAATTCCCAAATGAATGTGTAGAGTCTATTACCCACATTGAGGAAAATGGAGAGATCATGACTTGGAGCCCCTGCAGAAAGTGTTTAGGGAAACAATGGGACTTGAACGGGAGCCTGGAGGCATTAGGTAATGAGACAGGAAGGGAGAGAATATTCTAGAAAGGAAGAATACCAGGTAAGAAGGTCTATGATGTATTTGGAAGCCACCTCCTATGACAGTCGGGCTGAAATACTAGGTTTGTGTGGAAGAATATGGGTGAATCATGCAGAAAACTGATGAAACAGGATGGCGGGTCAGCATCATCCCAGGAGCCAACTACTGCTTGGAGAAGAGTTAACTCGGTGGCTGTTTGTACGATGAACTGAAGTCAAGAAGAAATTAGAAGCAAGGATGAAACAAGCGAAGTAAACCCTTCTATGTTTAACCACAACTTAGTAAACGCAGTGACTCATCTCCATTCATGGGTGTCAGCGTGGTTCTGAGCGTGCAGATGAATGTATCCAACCAGGGCTGAGGAAGCCCGGGTGACCCTGAGCTTCGGCCTTTTCGTTCTGTTCCTTTGCAGGCAGAAACAACTAGGAAATGAGGCCCATATTTTGGGAAGCAAAATTATTCTATCTGAGATATTTGCAGTTTTATTTCCCTAATTATTTTGGATAATCAACATTTTCAATATTTTCTTTCCAATTTTCAAATCAACTTTAGATTTAGGCCCTTAAATATATCTTTTAGGAAGCAGCATCTTGTTGCCTTAGGAATGGTGTTTGAAAAAGTTCTTACTTGTGCTGTACATTTCAATGACAAAGAAAGTTCACTGCCATCCCCCCGTGGAAAATGCTTTTATCATATAAAAAAACATAGGCACATAGAAAGAGTTAGTGGAAGTCACTATGTTGTAAGAGCCCAGGGTTGGTATCAGCAGAACTTAACGTATTCCCTCTCAAAATATGATAATCGTTGGAAAAACTATAAATAATTTTCAAGTTTATTTTCAGACTGCGTTTGTTGTTAGTAGCACTTTAGGATTTACTGTGATGAAAGACAACGGTTGTGTTTTTAAAAAGCGTTCCCCACTTGGACTAACAAAGAGACTCAGCACTGCAGCCTCGATGGCACGTTCTTTCTCCACACAGGCACCAGATGGCGCCAAGCCGCAGGTCCTTCGCCTGGATCAGTTCATTATTTTAAAAATGAATTTGGGAATTATGGCTGCTGGCATTCTGGGCTCACTAAAATTTGTGTAATGTTTCCAGCTGTGGACAGAAGGGTCAAAGGCTATATTTAATAGGTTTTTCTGGAATTTATTCTCATCAGTGGTTGGAGTTGGAAGGCCATCTTCCTTCTCAATTCTTGACTTTGGAGGGAGGTGAGGGAAACAGCTTTCTGCTCAGGCTGTCCTGGGCAAAATCTGGACGTCTGCACCACCTGCCTTACAGTTTTTCTGTTGTGCTTCCCTTTAATCTGTAGAAAAGTGATTTAGTAGGAGTAACTTACACTAAAGCGTTAGTGACTTACTTCACTAGAGGAATAGTCACAAAAAATAATGTCAGATGCAGAGGGTTAGGTTGCTAGAGGATTTTTAATTCTCAGTGACAAGGCAGTTCAGAAACTATGTTTAAGATTTACGTTTACTTTTTTACCTCTAACCTTACCAGTATTAGTTTTATGTGAACAGATAATAAAAACATATGACATTTTTGTATGATGAGTATTTCTTATCAAGGCAAATTTGGTTTTGGTTGTTTTCACAAGAGTAGTAAAATTAAGATTAGCCATGCTGAGCTCACGGTGAACAACAACAACAACAACAACAACAAAAACAACAACAGTTTTTGGAGGTTTGATTTGAACTCTGAGAGGAACAGCATAAGAAACGGAACAGGAAAAGACCTCCGATATCCAGGAATGTTGTAATTGACATATTTGAATCTGAAAACACTGTTTATCCTTGCGGCTAATGCAGGGTAATATACACTGCCAATGCTTCAAACAAACGGGGTAAATGCCACTGCTGAAATTACAGCTTCTGCTCACATTCTTTCAGCTTATCCTTTATTTTTGTAAAAATATTCCTCTTGCTGAACATATATTTTGAGATTAAGAAGTGTCTTTTCTTTCTCAGAGAAAAATATTTCTCAGCCCTCTGTTCTCAAGACAGACAAGTGCTTTAGAAAGAAGACTCCACAGCAGCAAGGAGGAAGGAATGACAGGCAAAGCACTTAGGACCAGGAGATGGCTTCATTCCCTCAATCACTCATCCAAAGACGTTTAATGAGCACCTACTGTGTGTCAGGCATTGTGCCGGGCAATGGGGATGTCGTGGTCGGTAGTAAGTGAGGAGAGATGAGTTCATTTGTGAGAGGCTTTGACCAGTGGAATCAGAGGAAGGGAGGGCCCAGGGTGGGCCAGGTTCAAAGACATTTTGGAAGTAGAATCTGCAGAACATGATGATCCTTTGGAAACAGGGCAGGGATGTGAATGAGCACGTAATGTCTCCACGGGTTTGTCTTTCCGAAGGTTTAAAATCCTCAAGAATAAGGAACATAGGCATGTGTGGTAATGGTCTCCACGATGGGGAGTATTATGTCAGTGCACCTGCATGTTAACTCTGCTCATGTAGAGGCCATGTCTTCACCACCACAAAGCCTCAAGTCTCTCCTACCCCCTCCCTATTGAGGTGGAATAAAGGTCCATGTGTCTTCTAGTATGGGAACAGAACTAAGTCCTTTGTTCTATTATTTGGCCATTATTGCCTCAATCATTCGATGAGTATTGATGAAGTGTGTTCTAAGTTTGTACCGGGCTAGGTCTTCTACTACAATCCTCACACTTACAAACCTTGCCAAGCTGTGCCACCTGCAAGCTTTCTGACCTTGGGCGACCTCATCCCTTCACTTCCACTGGTAAAGATGAGCTATGGAAAGAATGTGGAGTACTCCTCAGCACATAGTAGGAATTTAGTGAATATCAGTTCTCTTCATTCACAAGCACTTAATAGGCCAGGTCCTGGAACAAAAGACAAATCAGATGGAAAGAGGCTTATACCACATCCAGGCCTGGCAGAGTGAGAGCAGCTCCTGGAACTGGGATCCCACGTCAGCTTTCAGCTTTTTTTCTGCTTTTTCCTTCTTCTCAGGCCTTTTAGGATGTGGGTCTTGTTTTAAAGCTTCTGAAGGAGTGAGCCAAGTGGCGTGTCCTTGCTCTATGGGCTGGGAAGCAATGAGTGATTGCTGAAGAGGCTTTTTCTCAGCAAAGGGCAGAGACAAAGGAGAGAAGAAAGGAAGGGCCCCGTGCTGCAAAGGAATTTTCTCACCTTCTGCTGCTGGTGCTTGCATTGGTGTCTTCCTCAGCGTGCAGGGGAGGCCCAGAGAGGCACTGCTGCGGGTTCCAGACATTCCTTGTATTCTCACTGCCTGGCTCTGTCCTCAACAACTTAGTTCTGGTGTTAGCAGTGAGTCTCAAAGGAACATCTTGCTGAACTGTTCTCCATCTCAACTACATGATCCTGCAGCCCTCAGAATGAAGGATTTCGGTCTGTGATTCCAGTGTCCTGGAGTCTTGCTTACTGTCAACTCCATGCGGAGAACCATAGAAAACAGGATAAAGATGGAGACTAGGCCAAGCCGTCCAAGGCAATGAGTCCACAGTGAGTGTGGCAAGTTAGGATGTTCCCACACTGCTATAAAGAAATACCTGAGGTTGAGTAATTTAGAAAGAAAAGAGGTTTAATTGGTTCATGGCTCTGCAGGCTGTACAGGAAGCACGGTGCTGGCATCTGCTGGGCTTCTGGGGAGGCCTCAGGAAGCTTACAGTCATGGTGGAAGGTGAATGGGAAGCAGGGAGGTCTTACCTGCCGGGAGCAGGAGCAGGAGGAGAGAGGGGAGCTGCCACACACTTTTAGACAACCAGATCTCGGGAGAGCTCCCTCACTATCATGAGAACAGCACTGGGGATGGTGCTAAACCACTCATGAGAAACCACGCCTGTGATCCAGTCACCTCCCACCAGGCCCCACCTCCAACACCGGAGCTGGCATTTCAGTGTGAGGTTTGGTGGGGACAGACATCCAAACTATAGAAACTGGACAGGATGGCTGGAGCGGCAAGTTTTGGGAGATGAGGGAGGATGTCTGAGGGCCCTGGAGCCCGCTGGAGGGTAGCCATGATTGAGGGGAGCTGAGCAGGGCTCGTGGAGGCGGGGCTTCTGTTGACCCGGATGGAGCGACTGGGCGGGCCCCAGCCCCAGTCCTCCCTGCTAGTCTGCTGAACTGTGGGCTGGGGAGTGGTTTTTCTGTTGGGCCACATTAGTGGTATTGAGTTCAAGGCTGAGAGCACAGAAAGAACCCTGAGAAGCCTTTTGTGGGGGCCCATCCCATCCAGGGCCTGGGCATGAGAAGCTGTCATGTGCATGCCATGATGACCATTACTGTCAGGACCGAGACATCCTTGCGGTGCCACCCTCCTGGCACAGCACACCTGCCAGTCATTGGGGCTTTGCCCTGGTGTCTTGTTGGGACCTACAGTTCAGGTAAAACATCATTACACAGAAACCACTGCAGAGAAATTTCATAGAGTGCAGTGCCCCTCCAGCTCAGTGAACTGTTGGTGTTAGATGATCCTTGGCTAAAATGCTTCGTCTTAATCGGAGAACACCTCGTTCTTAGAAGCTCTGTATAGCAGTTTACTTTGTAAGCTGGAAGGGCCTTAGAGCTGACCTATTGTTGCTGAGTTTTGTGATTTTTCTACTCTGCTATCCTGACTTTGCCTTTCGCCACTTTAAGAATTCCAACCATTCCAGCCAGGAAAACTCACTTCAGCTCCTCGGTTACCAACAGCAAAGACACACATAGAGCTACCCTCAGATCCCAGAGAAGGAGAAACATTTGCATGGTGCCCTCTTGTTCTCCTAGGTACAAAGTGTTTCATTTTAATTACTAATTTACAGTAGGAACCCAGGGATTCGTCTGTTGCCTCTCTTTGTCTTGTAGATCAGGAATGTGGTTTTAACAGTTTATTTGTTACAACAAAATTCCACTGTAAGAGAACCCGTAGAATTCTTTTTGGTTTTATTTGTAGGGATTTAGACCATATAATGAGTCCCTTTATAAATGGGTTTAGATAACACAGCACCGGACTAGCTTTTGTCTCCAACACACTGGAGGAATAATAAAATGTAGTCACTACTAAATTATGTCGTGGACTGAAGTAGATTTTTACCATTAATTGGATCTAGGCCCTCTGACCTTTTCGCAGGAAGCAAACTAAAGGTATAATAATTTTTACAAGGATGAGCTTTCTGCACTTCCGGTAATTTTTTTTTAGAACACTGAAATAATTTCTGGACATTGAAAGAACTCTGACGTATCGTTCTCGAGATAAACAGAGCTTTGAATTTCAAGGTTGTCACATTTTTTTTTCTCTCTCTCCACACCCTCTGCCCCCACAAAGTTAAGATAATACAGGTAAATGAACTCAAAGATAACCCGCATTCAGGAACAAAAATCTAATTGAATCACATATTTTTCCTGGAAAAGTTTTAAAATGATCTCATTCAGTGTCTTCCCAAGAACATCAAGATAAATAGAAGCAGATTACAACGTTTGGCAAATCTAAATGTATGTATTCAGTGGCATTTTTTTCTTCTGAGATTAAATACTTTTTATAAAACTCAGAAAACTCTGAAACTAAAATATTGAAAGGAGGCTAAAAAAATGGGAAACTCCGGAAGGGCTTTCCAGGTAATACAGGATGGAGAAGCAAGAGGAAGTTGTAGGGGGGGTGTTACTGTTGATTTCATATTTCAGTTTATTTTTGCTTTTTCCCTTCTGTGTATTTTGCCTGCTCTTTGCCCCACATGTTGGTGGGGCCACTATTGTTCTTACCAGCTCTGCTAAACCCTGTCCGTTGGTTCAAGATTTTTATCATTTTTAAAATGATGCTTACAAGTCCATTGATAGGATGGAACAAATACTGTGGGTGATTCACAGTCTGTCATTAACAGTGTGCCGAAAAGGAAGACTTTTCTGAGTTTAATAATAGGATGGCTGGGTCAAATGCTAGGTCCGTAAGAGCTGCTTAGTAAAATTTTTTTTTTTTTTTGAGATGGAGTTTTGCTCTTGTTGCCCAGGCTGGAGTGCAGTGGCACAATCCCGGCTCACTGCAACCTCCGCCTCCCAGGTTCAAGAAATTCTCCTGCTTCAGCCTCTGGAGCAGTTGGAATTACAGGTGTATGCCACCATGCCCGGGTAATTTTTGTATTTTTAGTAGAGACGGAGTTTCGCCATATTGGCCAGGGTGGTTTTGAGCTCCTGACCTCAGGTGATCCACCTGCCTTGGCCTCCCAAAGTGCTGGGATTACAGGCGTGAGCCACCACGCATGGCCTGCTTAGTAAATTTTTAGTGATAGTTTAACATAGCTAAAGACTATACAAAAACGGAAACTTTCCCAGTACCATCAGCTGCATCCTGCTCTCTGAAGGTGGAGAGGGTGTTGGAGCTTCTGTTTGAACCACTTGACAGAACCAATCAGATCAATATTCAGTTTTTTATAAATTTAAATAAGAAAACCAAATAATTTAACCTTTAGATATGAAATAATTGCCTTGGGATAATAGTATAGAATCTCTCATTTAAGGACTATTGTATGAAAGGTTAGAGCTAATCATTTTGTTTTAGAATTTAATACGCAAAAAGTATGTGTCTCTTGGGCATATACTTATATCCATGTATTTTATGAAATTATTTCCAAGACATGGATGCATCTTTTTTCTACGCCTTCTTTGTGCAGCTGTGGGAAGATAATTAGCAACATATAGAAAGTATTTTGAAAGTAGAGACGTGACAAGCAATCACTCATACTTCTGCCGAACTGTCCCAGGCTGTTTGTAAGTGGGGTCAACAACATGTTGACGACGTGGTTGAATGCTTTATTTGAAGTAAAGATGTGTGATCTTTGAATGAAGTTATTAATGATGTGACAGAAATCTTGAAAACCTCTCATTTCAATGGGAAACGACAGTCAAAGCCTTGTACTAACAAGTCAGCTGCCAGGACGCAGCTTGGAGCACAAGATGCTGTGCCTGTGGAGGTTGGCTGCACCAATATGAAGCAGGAGAAGCATGAACGCTGCGAATCTCTGTCTTTCTGCCTAGAACCTCATCAGGGCAATGTAGTACATGGCTAATGGTTTTCCTAATTAAGTTAGAACTTTCTTTTTCTAGCTTTGTACTGAATCAGTATAGATACGATTGTGCTAGAGAAGGAACAAAAGATTTCATTTCATGCTAAGTCTTGTTCTCACCACTCCCATAGTACAGGGGACCTGATGGAGAAAGGGTAGGCACGGAGGTGTGGGCCAGGCCGAGGGGACTAGGCAAAGCTGGGGGACCTAGCAGAGTCCCCAAAGGTTGGAGGGTGGCACAAAGAGCAAATGACCATTTATTCCTGAAATTCCAGTATTCTTAAATAGTTTTCTAGGCCCCACATCTCCTGTCAAGAAAAACATTTCAGGTGGACTGAAAATGAGGGAACCACTTTCTTAAAACAAAGAGAGAGTTTCCTCCCAGGAAGTGATGTGGAAGCTCCATCCACCAAGTCGTGGGTGGCAGCTGGACAGTGAACAGTGACTGACCCGTTAGTCCCGGGGTCACTGCAGGAGGAACGGATGCTCCTCCCTCTTCTCCTTCAGCTCTCTCGGCCACGGCGTCACTGAGAGGGACTGTCCTTATATTATTACATAATCAGATCATGCAGGTAATAGGAGCTCTGATCCTTTTAGAAACAATTTGAGGGGAATGTTTTTAGGAGAGGATTGGAACAAACGCTTCTTGGGTTTCTTCTAGTTTACTGCACAGAAACCATTTGCAGCTTAATGAACCCCGATCGATCGCGAACCATCACATCAGGGTAACCGTCCTCATTTTCTCTGTTTTCAGATTTATTTTGGTTACTCAGATATTTACCTCTGCTCCTCAGAGCTGGTGAACTGACACTGTATTTTTCATCAATTTAGAACAATGCATGAGAAAACAAAATACTGGCTTTTCCGCACCTGCCCACTTCTCTGATTCACATCCAGAAACAATTCACTTCTGAGCAAAAAGGCCCCGCTCCTCTGTCATTTTTTGCAGCACACTGTGCTCCCTGAAGCTGTAGGTATGTCCCCTGTTGTTGATGGGATAGCCCCATCTATGTTTATGCTGTTTAATTGTGTGAGTTCCCCTGTAATCTGTAAGAAGAGAGCCGCCTGTCCCGGGCGGTGAAACGCCTGAGACAGCCGATCGTTATGCTCCGGTTCAGACTGTTAACGCTGTAAAAACAACAATCTCGGTTTGAAGGGAGATCAGCGGAGCTTATTCTGATTAAAAGGAAGCAAAGTATTTTAAGTGGCTGGTGGGTGAGGGGAAGTCAGGTACAGCCGCGGTATCTGATAGGTGGGGTCTTAGCTGGTGTTGACAGCTGAGGTTTAGGGGAAAATGCTGGGAGTAAAGAATGCCATTCTCTTCCCAAACATCCAGCTATTTGTTTGAATATTATCGGCATTTTCAAGAGGGGTTTTCAAACATGTGCAGAGCTTCAAATATGTAGTCCTTCAGTTCAGCTTTTTGAAGCCTTGGGAAATCCAGTGTAGCAACCACAGTTGGACATTTTATTACAAAAATAACCTGCAAGTAAAATGTAGAGTGAAGGCATTTTTCCCACTAACTTTTACAACTATGTTTTAATGTTAAATTTGTTAAAGACTCTTTAATACACATATACACACATATGTATTCACTAATGTGCTTGTAATCTAGAAATTGTGACCTCGTAATTTATCACAAACAGGGTAAATAGGTGCCATTTATAAAAGCCATTTTATGCTTAGCTAATTATGTTTTCCTCTGCTTGATACACACATCATATGGATTTTTTTTAAACAACATTACCTGGACATAAAGGGAAACAATCCGCATACACAGATTTTGAGTTTTAGAAAAACCTAATATTTCAGAGAAAAGACTCCTCTCCTTTCATAATCAAGCTGGATGTAGGCCTCATTTCACTCACTCACTCAGCAGGTATAAGAGGTGGACACAGAGCACCTGCTGTGTGCCAGGCACTGTTTGGGTATTTGGGAAATGTTAAACATTCAGAGATCAAATCTGAGCTTTAATAGAAATCACATTCTCATTTGAGGAGACAGATAGTAAATAAGTGAGTAAGTTCCATGCCCAGTAAGTCAGCCAGCCATGAGTGCTGTGGAGAGAGACCGAGGCAGGGCATGCTGGGTGGGGTGGGGGCCAGGGGTGGGGGCCGAGGGTGGCCTGGGCCTCGCTGGGCAGAGGCTGCAGGAGCGTGGGCATCCCCCGGCTCTGGGGAGATGTGCCTGCCGGGCGGCTGCAGGTCCTGTGGGGAGAGGCCCACGTGGCAGGGACAGAGGGAGCAGAACGTGCCCTTGGCCCAGGCCAATGGGCAGTGTCGTGAGCACAGAACCGTAGTGAGAAGGAGCCCTGAGGGGCATGCCCAGCAGAGACGGGACTGATCTGAGCTTCAAAATCATGCTCTGGCTTCTCTCTCTCTTTTTTTATTGTTGTAAAATATGCACTATGTAAAATTTACCATTGTAATTGTGCAGCAGCATCAAGTACATTCATACTGTTGTGCAACCATCACCCCATTGTCTCTAGAACTTTCTCATCTTCCCAAACTGAAACTCTGTCCCCATCAAATTATTCACTCCCAATCCTCCTGCCAGCCCCTGGCACCCACCGTTCCACTTTCTGTGTCCGTGAATTTGATGACTCAGGGGACCGCATACGAGTGGATCAGACAGTGTGTGTCATTTGGTGACTGACTTCTTTCACTGAGCATCGTGTCTTCAGGGTTCATACCCACTGTGGTGTGTGCCAGGATTTCCTTCCTTTCTAAGGCTGAAGAATATTCCCCTGTCTAGATGGACCACATCTGGTTTGTCCCTTCATCTGTTGATGGACACTTAAGTGGCATCTGCCTTTTGTCTGTTGACAATAACGTTGCCACAGACCTGTTTGAGTCCCGGCTTTCCCTTCCTTGGATGCACACCCAGAAGTGGAAATGCTGGGTCCTGTGGTGACTCCGTGTGACATTTTGAAGGATTGTCACACCCTTTTCCACAGTGTTGCACTGTTTTATATTCCTGCCAGCTGTGCATAAGGGTTTGGGTATCTCCACATCCTCACCGATGCTTATTTTGTGTGTTTTTTTTTTTGTTGTTGTTGTTGTTTGTTTTGTTTTTGTTTTATAAACTGGCTTCTCTTTGGGACAAGATTGTAGGGCCAAGGGCTAGAGCAGGAGGAGCCGTGCAGGTGGGAGCAGAGATGCTGAGTGGCGGTGGTGTCCTGGGATGGTGGGAGGTGGGGCACAGGCATCGCTGCTTTGGTTAAACGTTGGGTTGAGAGAAAGGGAAACGCCTGGGAGGGGCCCAGTGTTTTTGGCCTGAACAACAGACAGGAAGGTATTTCCTCTGCTGTGAGGGATGTGGAAAGAGCAGCTGGGGACAGGAGCACCAGAGGGCTTGAGGTGGATGTGTTACGTCTGAGATGCTCTTTGGCTGTGGATGTGGCGGGGATGGACTGGGGCTGAGGGGCAGGTGGACAGGTGAGACTGAGCTCCGAAGGAAGTTTCCACTGCAAATACAAATGCAGTCTACTGTGAACTGCCTTCATCTGGCTACAAGATGAGGAAAGGGGTCCGCTGTGACCTGTGTATCTCTGGTCACATCCTGACCCAGCTAACAGAATGACATACAGAAAGCACGTGATGGGATGCAGCGAGGGAAGGTGAGAACAGCCACTCAGCATCAGGCTCCTCCTTGGAAGGGCTGTGGCATTTGTCTTCTTGTCCTCCTCTGTCCTCTGCACCTCTCGGTCTTTCCTCTGTCCTTTGAGCCAGCTCCCTCCTTTCCCCCAATCTCCCCTCTTCCCCCAGGTGACACCTGAATCCTGAGGGCCAAGGTCTTCCTCTTGTAGGTCTCACAGAAACCTTTTATTCTCAGATTGCAGTGATTTCCATTTCAAATCCCAAGCTGAAGCCAGGAGCCACCGATTCTTAATTATGGAAAGTCTTATGCAAACCTGACGAATGTTCATGTCTTCCCGTCAGGCCTGTGTTTATGGTCCGATGGCTCTCCGGGTGTCAGCCATGTGAGAACGAGAAGAACATGGTGCAGGCTGCACGCGACACCTACCCATGTGATTTCCTGGCTGGAGCTCTCCCTGGAGCTGGAGAAGTCTCCAGCGCCCCATGCGTCCCCCCAGTGTCTCCTTTCTGGGCCTCACTTCTGCTGTCTCCCTGCATGAGATGATGTCATGATCACCGATTCTTCCCACCTCTTCCCCCTGCTCCTGCCACCACTGAAGTTCTTCCCAGGTTTCCAGGGCACTCCAAGACCTGCCGCCTCTGTAAGATCCTTTCTCATCATCACAGCCTGGATTCTTTCCCACTTCTCTGAAATCTCAAAGCTTTGTTGTTGTTGCCGGTTTCAAGCCATCTGATCATGTTGTTTTGTGGGAAGGTCTTG
Organism: Papio anubis; assembly: GCF_008728515.1. Taxonomy (NCBI): domain Eukaryota; kingdom Metazoa; phylum Chordata; class Mammalia; order Primates; family Cercopithecidae; genus Papio; species Papio anubis. The sequence continues at coordinate 2,817,118 of NC_044979.1, forward strand.
CTCTTCCACTCTGCCAGGTGGAGCTTCTGAGGATAGAGGTCATGTCTAGGATTCATTTGGTCTCCTGCTGGTTTTCTGGCCCCGTGGTGGGCAGATCAGAACAGGCTCCACCAGTATTGCTGAAGGAGAGACAGAGCCTACCCTTTATACACCTTGTATATGAGCGTGTCTCACGGTTTCTTCCACATAAATTGATGGCTTCTTGTAGGGCATTACATGGTAAAAATAACAGAAGCAAGATTACCCCGAAAGATGGCCCATCGTTTTCGGTGACTGTGGTCATCTTTCTGCCAATAGTTCAGTCTGATGTCGGTACAGTGTCTGGATGTGAAAACAGAGAGCTCCTTGCGGGAGGCGTTAACCTGGCCCTGTGCTTACATGGAGATCTGGCCACGAACTAGAGCTAGGATGGGTCTGTGCACTTTGGAAGGCAGCAGAACTGCCTTGAATTTTCACTCTTGAATTTTCACCAGGATCAAATGTTTGGGAACATGGGACGTTGGTGTGTTGGAGGAATGTGTGTCTTTGGTTGGCCCAAGCACTGGGGAGCTGTGTCTCAGAAGCCCGGCGCATGCTCCAGATGTTTGGGGGAGACCAAGTAGTAGGAGGGCAGGGAGCAGCACCTCTCAACACGGCACCAGTGTGCACCTCCATCTCCATCTCAGGCCACACAAGGCCACTGCAGTGCAGCACCCGGATCTCCCTTCAGGAAAAAGGATGAATTCCCCCAGCTTCTGGGAATGTTGCCAGCAGACAGCACTCGCCATGGGCATTCCCTGGGAACCGCTTCAGGTGAGTGGACAGACCTGCCGAAGTGCACGTCTCCTCAGAGAAACCCACATTCAGTGACGGAGAGAAGCAGGTGTGCAAAGGCCTGGTCTCTCGCCGGGCGAGGGAGAATGCCGACGGTTGTGGGGTCGGTGGAGGCCTCCCTGAAACTGCAGTTCTGCTCTCCTCCTCCCCGCAGGCTGAGATTCCGCAGGCCGTCCTGGCACACTCCCGGTATGCCAGCCTCCTGTGCAGGGTTTTCCTCTTGTGGAACCCACAAGGACAGCCCCAAGGCATCTTGGCCATTCACCCCCCAACAGCACCTTGCATTCGCCTTCGTGAGTTCCATCAACACCACCTTGGCCTTCAAGCCTGCCCTCCCCCAGGAGTAAGCATGGGGTGCTCAGATGGAGTTCATCTGTAAATCACCCTGGATGCTGAAATTCATCTAAATTAAATAACATGTACACAAAACCAGGTCTCACTGGGGCCTTGCACATGTGCACGTGTTGTGAGTCCTCTGGGTTCGAGATGATGCCAAACATCTTTAACATTCCCCTCACGCACCCTACACTGCAGCATCTGACCGTCTCTTCCCGTGCCTGTCAGGGGCAGTGGGTGAGCTGGCAGCCCACTTTTTGTGTCCTGTGAACTCCGTGGCCCCTTGTCCTAGTGTCCCTGTCTTGCATGGCTCCATCTGCAGCATCTGATCATCTGTCTGTCGGGAGACGCTCTCAGGGCACCCTGACCGTGTGGTGGGTCCCATCGTGGTAGCTGGTGTGTTACCCCTTTCCATTGCTTTTATTCTCAAAGACCTAGCTCAGGGCTTTTGCCTTTCCTATTTGATCTGATGCCGTTTAATCAGCTAGAAGTCTTTTCCCTTTAAATTGATGAGCAGATTTCTTCATGGAGTTTTGTTACACTATGAGTTCCTTGCAGGCAGAGCCTGTGTTTTGTATACCCGAGCACGTCCCTGGGCATCTGACTTTCTGCTTAGTCCATAGCAGGCGCTCACACCTGCTTCCTGAAAGAGTAAGAGAATGCTGCCAAGGTCGGACTGCACCAAAACTCCCAGCCTGAGCGTGGCAGGTAGAAATACATTCTGTGGTTACCAAGGCAGGTTAATGTTCGGTAAGAATTCCTTTCAAACGCCTTCCAGTCTCCTGGAAATTCTATACACGAACAGTAACCTGCCAGGGATCGAATTGCAAGCCAAAAGTCGTCCTATGAGGGTGAATAGAGTTCTCAAAGTTTTATTTAGTAACCTCCCTTTACAAAGCTATTTTTTTTTCCTAAGTGAGAAACAAAACCAGAATTCTAACTCCAAGTTAAACCTAAGCAAACAGTGGTGAACACAATGGATTATGGAGCTGTAACCGGAGCTGGGCCCAACCCTGAGCAAATGGTGCAGCCAGCGAAGTGTGTCTTTGATGCCCTCTCCCTTCTGTGGGCTCCACCTGCACCCTGATCCGGGCTCCCTCACAGGCATCTCCATGAACTTCAAAGCTGGAACTCCACCCACAGCTGAGCTGCACCCAGACAGAGGTGCAGGCGGAGCTTTCTAAGGAACCCAAATTAGCAGCTCATGGACGCAGTGTTAATTTGCTCCTGCTGCTGGCTGACTTTGAACTCAGTATCTCGGTTTTCTCTCTGTGTCACTGACTTTGAACTTCAATGCTTCGGTGCCTGCATTCTCTCTTTATAACTGACTGCGCCCCGGGACCTCAGAGGGCCCCATGAACCCAACCACCACCTGCCTGGACTGAGCCTGCCTCTGCTGCTCAAATCCTCACCTGCCTCAGCACCCCGAGACGGACACCTCGGACCCCGCGTGGGTTGGAGACACTTATTGGCAGTCCTCATGCACTTCTGTGACCTTGGAGGGCTCTTTTGGTTTAAGACTGAAGCCCAGGACTGAGCAAAAGGAGATGGGGCTGAGAAAATGGGATCATCCTGTGTCTGTCCTGGGATTCCGGGCTTTTCTGTCCATTAATTCACCAAAGGAGGAAACTTAGCTCCCTGGTCGTTCAAAACACATGTGCCTTTTCCCCTCAACTCCTCATTTTCTTTTCCTGACCAACCTCCAGTTGTCGGATAAACAAATCAGTGTGACTTGCCAGTAGTGACAGACCCTTTTGTAATGTGAATGCTTCCAAAGTAGTGGGTGCATTTCCAGAGGGTGTCCCTTTATCCACCCAGGTCTCATTTTCACAGGGACTTCAGAGCAGAAAAAATTTTGGTGACTTTTAGTTCTTTTCAAACAATAGACGCACAGCTGGCTACCTATTCTGCCTATGTAAGGTGGGCATCCAGAACTCAGTAGAAATGGGGGCTGAGGAACACACACTTGGAGAGCTTTAATCACGAAATAAGAAAAATAAACACAACTGCAACTTGCAAAGGAAATAAAAACGAACAGCTACCTAGATTTTCCCCTGCTAATCCCACACATTTTATGATTTGAAAACCAAGATATAACCGGCATCCCATAATTCTTGAGCTAGACCTGGCTCCACCCCCTCATTTTAAAGATGAGGAAACTGAGGTGCTGAAGGGTTAAACGCCCAAGGTCAGGGTTTGTGGCAGTGGGTGGCAGGCAGGACCAGGTGCTGCCGGTTTCTGGCCATAACTCCAGGGCTCTCCAGGGGCAGAACAGGGCGGCGAGGCTTTGTCAGGCGGTGCTGCAGCTGTCCATAGCCCACTCTAACCTCGGTTCCGCTTCTCCCACAGGGACTCCTACTCCTGACATGTGGCCACTAGAATGTAGCCCACGCGAGGGTGGGTTATTTGTTTTGTCCACTGATGGATCCCGGTGCCTGGACTCATGCCTGCCACACGTGTGTTGGGAGAACATCTGGGGGTCTCTGAATACATCCTGTGTCCTCCTGACTCCATGGCTTCAGATGGGCTAACTCTTCATCCTTTCCACCTCTTCGGAACCTATTCCCTTCTTGAAGCTTCAGCTCAAATGCCTTTTTGTGCAATCATCATTCTGAAATGTTTCCTCCTCTCCCTCTGGATTCCTGTGGCATCCCTGTGCATGGTGATTTGAAGGTGCCTTCAAATCACCATATGATAGGCACTCAGAAACATGTCTCATGTACCTAAGATGCTGCCCATTGACACCTGTTCATTGGTTGATTGGCCTTGTCAAGGAAGAGTTGCCCTGTTCATTGGTTGACTGGCTTTGTCAAGGAAGAGTTGCCCTGTTCGTTGATTGATTGGCCTTGTCAAGGAACAGTTGCCCTGTTCATTGGTTGATTGACTTTGTCAAGGAAGAGTTGCCTGGTTCATTGTTTGATTGGCCCCTGTCAAGGAAGAGTTGCCCTGTTCATTGGTTGATTGGCCTTGTCAAGGAACAGTTGCCCTGTTCATTGGTTGATTGGCCTTGTCAAGGAAGAGTTGCCCTGTTCATTGGTTGATTGGCTTTGTCAAGGAAGAGTTGCCCTGTTCATTGGTTGATTGGTTTCGGTCATGAACAGCGTTCTGCTCATTGGTTGATTGTCCTTGCCGCTGAGGAAGGTTCTGTTCATTAGTTGATTGGCCTTGTCAAGGAAGAGTTGCACAAGTTCCTTTCTCTGGAGGCCCTTAGGGTTTTGCTTCAAGGGTGGAGGTAGTGAGTCTCTGGGTCTCATGGAATAGACACTTTGCCTGACAGGGGCAAGTGCTGGAGGAGAGACCCGACAGCAGCTGTGGTGGAAACTCATGACAGGCAGGGAGGACTACTTCTGTTCCTGAAGGGAAGATAGGACAACTTTCAAGGCAGTAATTCAAGGCAGTTTCAAGGTTGGGTGCTGGCAGAGTCTCAGCATTTTTGGGCTATGGCAATCAGCCCCATGCCAAAAAGGACATAGTTTAAAAGAGTCAGAATATGGATCTCAAAGAACTGAGAAGAGCAGAACTGCCACGCTCCGGACGACTGGGCTGGGGCCGAGTGCAGGAGAGGGAGTGAAGCCACCGGAGTTGGGGGTGGGACGATTTGGGATGGTGAGCTGGCCAGGTTGTTCTATTAAGAGTTTTCTGATTCTTCTATATTTATTAGTATTTTAATTTCAATCCTGATGACTTTTGTCAGTCCAGTGACTTCTAGTGATCAAAAGCACTTGAAAATCATGGGTCTTCAGATGGAAACCTCAGAGCACACAGACATTTTCCATGCAGTGTCTTTATTTTTATTCTTTATTTCCATGGTCATCGCAGAAATTCCTGAGTGGATGGTCAGTGGCTCTGCCGGACCGAGGGCTTTGAAAGATGGCTCCATCTGCCTCCTTAAAGCCCAGGGCCACAGTTTGCCCCATGGAACTTACAGCCAAAGGTAACGCCCAGGAGGTTCCCTCGCTTTTGCTGAGGAGGCCGTGGCTGCGGAGGGCCAGTGTCTTGTCAGAGACCTCATCTCTTCTCACTGGTACTGGCGACTTCCTCCTGAGGTCTGGCTCTCCTCCTGTTTGGGCTCCTCTCCGGCCCTTTCTTCCTCTGCCCTCCCCACCCGATGCTGCCCCGAGAGCTTGGCCCCGGACTGGCGGCACACCCAGCCCCGTCCCTTCTGTCCACTGCAGACCTTCCTCGGGCTTCTGGTTGGGAATGCTCCCCTCTTCCTGTCTGAAGCTTTGTCATCTCGGAAGGTCCAGCTGATGTCATTCTCCCCGGCATATGTTTGCTTATTTTTCATTTTACCCCATACAGGTTTAGAGCACTAATAACTCCTATTCCGCCCATCATCAGTGGCACACCCTGAATTATTCCTAGACTCTTAGCTGAAACATCTCCGTCCTAAGGGCAGGGGCTGCACCTTCTTTTGAATCCTGGTCATGTCTATTCAGTCAATACCTGACTGATACTTCAGAGTGAGCTGCCTAAAGTAACAGCTGAATTTTCTCTGTGAAATATAACATCATAACTCATAACTCATATGCTCATGCAAAAGATGGGCCTTGTGGGAAACATGCTTATCTCTACTCCAGAGGCCTGCATCCTTTCTGCAATGGGATTCAGGGAGCCCCAGGGCTCTGCGTGGCTCCTGCAGTCTTGTTGTTGTTGTTGTTGTTGTTATTATTATTATTATTATTAGAGAAAGAGTTTTGCTCTTGTCACCCAGGCTGAAGTGCAGTGGCACAATCTTGGCTCACTGCAACCTCCACCTACCAGGTTCAAGCAATTTTCCTGCCTCAGCCTCCCAAGTAGCTGAGATTACAGGCACCCACCACCATGCCTGGATAATTTTTGTATTTTTAGTAGAGATGGGGTTTCGCCGTGTTGGCCAGGCTGGTCTCAAACTCCTGACCTCAGGTGATCCACCCGCCTCGGCCTCCCAAAGTGCTAGGATTATAGGCGTGAGCCACCACGCCCAGCCAGTCTTGTCCTTATTCTTAAAAGGATTGCCTTTCAGGACTCAGCCATTTCCCTCTGTCCCCTCTTCCCATGCCTGTCAGGGGCAGTGGGTGAGCTGGCAGCCCACTTTTCATGTCTTGTGAACTCTGTGGACCCTTGTCCCAGTGTCCCTGTCTTGTGTGGCTCCAGCCTCTCAGCCGCCACAGTCCATTGCTATGTGGTTTTGTGACATGGAAACACGTATCTATTAAACATGGAATTGAGAGCATTAAGACACTGAAGCTAATAACACATTGCACTTAAGTGCCTCGAAATTCACCCATAAACTTGGGAAGGCTTCGCAGTCCTCACCTGGAATCGAAAGCTGGGATATGTTGCAAAGGCTTTGATGCAGGAGTGGAGTCAGAAGCCTCCAGGTTTGTTAATGATTAGGCAAGAGAGCCACGTTCTCGACGTGGACTCATTCCAGGCAGCAATGACATCTTACTTCCGGGTGCCATGCGTTTAAAGGCCCTTCCTCAGTTCCGAGTTAGCCCTCAGTACAGTCTGCTGAGGTGGGCAGGGCGGCTGGGACAGGTCTCACTTTATCAGTATGCAAAACACAAGCGAGAGAGAGAAATGTGCTTTTCCCAAGGTAAGTCCCTGGGGCTCTGGCCACGAGCCTGGCTCATGTGAGACACTTCGTGGGTACCATCCCAGGAAACCTGACCCCACCCCACTCCTTCAGCCAGCAGGACAGAGCCCTCACCCTGGGCCAGGTGTGGTGTTTAAGAGTGAGACAGTCAAAACAAATCTCATCTCCCAAATTTGAAGGAGTCCTCTTCTCGCCCCTAATGGCACGTGTGCAAATCCGCGCTGCGTACGTGCTATGTTCTCCCTTCCAGACAGACACCCTTCTAGGATTAGCCTCTCTGGGTTCCCACTGTAAACCTTGGAACTGTGTTATTGCTGTTGTCATTCTCCCTTGGCATCCAAAACACTTCACATACATTCACATTTTGCCCCCACGCATGCCCATGCACATAGAAAACTCTACCGAAGTCACAGCTGCACCTCACACTGAGAAAGTTCTGCTAGTTTCCATAACCCTAGAAGAGCTACTTTTACACTTTTATGAAGGGATTGCACAATATTATAAGCCGTAATTACTTTTAGTAATTTAACCATCCCTGATCAAGATCAGCAACGTCAACGCAATGCTCTCAGACTGCTCAGTTTCCCCAAATGGACTTTTAAAATGTTTGGCTGAATCTTTAAGGGGCTTGCCAAGACTGAATGCCATTCACTCAATTGCACAGCACTTTAATGTGACCAAAACTACATCAGATCAAAAGCTGAAGGCTTTCTCCCTTCATGTTTATTTGATAATTGTGAGCCATTAAAAAGATGGATTTGCTGTAAGCCTCTGAGCCCGTAAGCATTTCACCAGCCTTCCCTTCGCTGCACTGTGGGTGACAGGAGCAGTGCACTGGTGTGGCGGCCACGGAGGCACAGGTTCATTGTGTTGAGGTGTGTTTCAGCTTTCCTGGTTGAATTTCACTTTGACAAGGAATATGGAAGCAGTTGAGACCTGAAAGCTCCGAGCTTCAGAATCTTGTTCTAAGCAGTCGTGAGCTTCCTCTCTGCCCTTGGGAAAGTTACTGATCCTTGTAGAGCCTCAATTTCCTCATCTGTGCAAGGGTGATATAGCTATGACCCACCCCATGGGGTTTGTGAAAAACCACAAGATAGCATCTAAAACAGCATTTGGGAAAACAAAGCATTCACGAAATGTGAGGATTACAACGAAGTGAAATCATGCATGTGTTTAATTTACGTCAGTTCAACTCTATTGCTCTGGGAGAGACACCATTCAAACAGAGCCCAGGTTCCACCTGCCGTTTGCCATCGGCTCACTACTGGAGTTGGTCCCGTGGCTGGTGGTACAGACCCAGAGGCCTCCGGGGGGTCAGTGCCCTCGTGCCTTTGATAACAAGAGTGTCCCACGGAGTCACCTGCAGTGCTCAGAGACACCTGTTGCCCTATATGCACGACTCCCCACATGCATATCAACCACTCTGTCTACCCGCCTCTGCATCAGTGATTTGTGGAGTTTTGGGGACATTGTCATTTTCAACACCTCCATCTTATTTATTTGCTCACAGTTGACTCAGCTCTTCTGACCACTTCCAGACCCAAGGGTTCTGGATTGCTGGGGGCTCATGTTAGAATTTCTGAAACGTGTTTCATAGACCCAGTAAGGAGTTCAGAGTCACAGTCAGAAAGACAGTGCGGCACCTCCAGACAGAGCCTGACTCATGAGTAAAGAAAATCACCAGGCAACCCCTTCTCGAGTCTCCTTTACCTGCTCAATGGAATTCCTTATACAGACATAAAAAGTTCGATCCAGCCCTGGGTCTCAACACAGGGGATTAGGGCACAAGTAAAACAGAAGCTCCAAAGTAATGAGAGGGAAGAAAAGGTCTTGGAAGGAATTAGATTCTTCTTTTTTTAAGCATTGAAATAACTGTCATGAAGAAACCAGAACTTGTTGAACTTCTTCACAACCATTTTATGAAAGAATTGGTATGGGCTGAAGCAATTTTTTCGGGGGCTCCTGAGCTCCAAAGGTCTTTATCTCCCCTTGACTTAGTGCCACGCTTATAAATGTGTCGGCTGGGCACGGTGGCACGCACCTGTAATCCCAGCACTTTGGGAGGCTGAGGCGGGCGGATCACCTGAGGTCAGGAGTTCGAGACCAGCCTGACCAATGTGGTGAAATCCCATCTCTACTAGAAATACAAAAATTAGCCAGGCATGGTGGCGTGGCTCAGGCCTGTAATCCCAGCTACTCGGGAAGCTGAGGCACGAGAATCACTTGAACCCGGGAGGCAGAGGTTGCAGTGAGCTGAGATTGTGCCACTGCACTCCAGCCTGGGAGACAAGAGTGAAATTCTATCTTTAAAAAAAAATAAAAAATGGAAAAGAAAGAAGTGTCAGTGATACTCCCTGCAGCTATGGCCATGGAAGACAAACATTCGTGAACACTAGGGTGCTGGTGGCTTAGATGTTTTCACCCTGACAGCACATACAACGTTAGAAGGTGGAGGGGAGGGGGTTTAAAAGGGTGCTATGGATATGAAAACAGTGAAAAGAAAAATCGGTGCTGCAGAGGAAAGCCAGCCTACCAGACACCCCTGTGGCCGCCTCACCTCTGTTCCTACAGACACTTTTGCTTCGTGTCCTTTGAACGCTGAGGGGAGGAACGCATTCTGCACACACAAGTTTAAGGACCTGCATAAGGTAAGCAAGAATATGGGAGAGTTTTTCATGCTGTGATATGCTTCCTAGAATCACAAGAAGTTGAAGAACTAAAATGAAAATAGTCGCCTGTGTTTGAGTGCATTCTTGCCTCCAAAAAATGACCATCTGTTGCTAAATACATAATTAACACATCTGAACCACTAGGATAACCATCGTATACTGCATAATAGATAAATAATTCATATTCTTATGACTTATAGACAATTAGCATTTTAACAAAGTCTTGGCATCTGTGGGAGACCCACAAAATATGGAAAAGGAAGACATTTTCCTAATAGTGTGAGCTTATTCAGTTTTTAGTTAGGTAAGTTGATAATGAAAAACTAATTACCATCTTAACTCTACTAGTTCACGTAGTCAACTGAAAGTCCTGAGAACCACCTTCCAGCGGACAGCAAAGTAAAGTGGGCACACTTTGTCGTCTTCCTCCAGATCAGGGAATTAAGTGGATCACAACTCAGTCCTTTTGTAGTCTGGACAAATGTCCCTCCACATCGGGAATGGCTGAACGCAAGGCTGGTTGTCAGCCCTTTGGAGAATGATTTGAGATGCCCAGGATTCATCCCACAGTTCCGATTGCCTCACTCAAGATTTCCACCAGGCAGGAGAAGCCCCGTGGCCCCTGTAATATGTGCGGGCTTCCCACCTGCGCATATTATAGACAAATATGTTTGTTTTCCCACTGCAGCCGGTGGCACAGGGTGCTTAGGCATCGTGCAAGCTAAATGCACTAAAAAGAAATCATCTCCACAACCGAAAGTATAAATACCATTTAATATGAAACATATCTGGAGACTTACGTAAAATCAACCAACATATTGTCAATGCTCCCTTGTTCTCCTTTCTTCACATTTTTCTTTTTGCAGGGTGTGCACTCAGTAAAGAATGATTTTCTTCTGGGGGCGTTTGGATGATGTTCGTAGCAATCACCTCTCACGTTTTCAGCTCTCAACTCCGACCCGAGCAGGCTGCTCTCCCTCCATTTCCAGGAAACCATGTATGTTTTTTCCCCACGTTGAAACTTTCTCTTGTTTCTCTTGGCCAAATGGCCCATCCTCTACCCTCTGACTCTCCAACCCTTAGGAAGTTGCTCAGCTGCTCTGGGAGTGCCTCTTTTCCATCCCCAGATCACGTATTTCTTCCTTCTACAGGTGACCGTGATCATTTTTATGATGACTTTGCTCTGGTATGTAGTGGCTTTCTGTACCCATGCCTTTCCCTGACTGTAATTTAAGCTTCTGAAGATCGGAGAATTTGGTTTCTGTGTCTCATTGGGTGTTCAGCAGGGTGCTGTGCACACAGTTAAGGCTGAAAAATGTTTACTGAATGGTTGGTTTCTACAAGTATCTACCAAGACGTATTTAGTGATATGTGCTAGGAACAGATATCTTAAGGGAATCTGTATTCATGCCTGTGTTTTTCTAATTTTAACCAAAGTCTCTCTCTCACTATCTCTTACACACACACACACACCCCGCACCTGAGTGTATCACTGAGCCTTTGTAAGGCATTTCAGGGAATCAGAGCTGTCCTCAGTCAGTCCCTGTCCCTGCGTAACTTTGCTTTGCGTGATGTCTGCACATTTCGTCCCCGCTGCTGCATCTGTTCAATAACTGAGTATTTGCTGACAGTCTGTTGTATTCCAGAAAGTGTTCTGGGCAGTGAGGACACAACATGGCACCAGACAGAGGAGGTCTGTGTTCCCAAGGTGCTTATATTCTATTGGGCAAGCTCAGCAATGAATAAGGAAGCAAATAAATAACCAGTTTGCACTAGGATAAGCACGGATAAGCACCATGCTTCACCTCTCCCCCAAAATACCAGCACAGTGTGATGAGAGTGACAGGGAGGGGTCTGGATGGTCACGAAGGGACTCTGTGTGGATGGAACATGCGGGTTGAGGTTTCTATGTCCAGAGGAACCATATCAATGAAGACCAGGAAAGAACATTCCAGGCAGACGGAACAAGGCCAAGGATCCTGTGTGGGAGCTTAGAAGAAATGAAAACTTTAAGCCTACTTTACTAATGTACATGCATGCAGTATCCTAAAGGAATATTAGTTTCCTTAATCCAATGGTGCATTATAAATGGTTTGGCATGGTTCATTTCAGGAAAACAAGACTGTTTTATCATTAGAAATTTCTCTAAGCAATTCACTATATTAACGTACCAAATGATAATTACTTCAGTAGATGTAGAAAAAGCATTTGATGAAGTTCAACATTTACTTTTGATGAACCTTCTCAGAAACTAGGAATAGAAAGAAATTTCCTTAACCTTACGAGGTCTGTATAAACAAAAATGAAGAATAAGCAACATAGTTTATAGAGAAACATAAGATTATTTCTTTATGATTAGAATCAAGACACGGATGACTGCTATCCCTGTTAATGTTCAACAGATGTGCCGACCCAAGAAATAAGACACAAAGATTAAAAAAATACCCACAAAGATAAAGATGTAAAGATAATAGGAGATAGACAAAACTATCATTTTTCATATGATATGATTTTCTATGTGGAAAACCTAACAGAATCAACAGATAAATTATTAAACGCATAAGAAAGTCCAGGAAAGAAACTGGATTCAAAATTAACTTACAGTTTTCAGTAATGTTTTTCTTCATCAACAGAAAGCAACTGGGTTATATAATATAAAGAAAGCAATACTCAAAATAGCAACACAGTTATACAATATTTAGAACCTAACCGACAGAGATGCATAAGACTTTTACAAGAAAATTAAAAGCTCTGTTCTATAACATAAAAGGGGATTTTAACTGGTGGGAAGATATACCAGGTTCATGGATGGATGGAACAATTTAATACCATAAAGATGTCAATTTGTCCCAAATTAATCAATAATTTCAATGTAAATCCAACAAACATTTCAGCAAATAATTTTAGGAACTCAACAAGCTGATTTATTTAGAAGCATAAAGGCACATGGATAACCCAGCAATTTTTGTAAAAGCAGATCAAAAAGAGAAACATTCCCTGTCACAAGGTGCTGAGGAATGCAGGGGTGAGGGGAGCCCCAGAATCTCTCAGAAGCTCAGGAGCTGTATCCTGTGGAAGCCGTGGACAATGGAAGGAATGCTGCCTTTGAAATGGGCAGTTTTACTACTAATTAAAGGAATGTAAATCAGGACGAGAATGTTATATGCACTGCTGTGTACACATCAGGTTAGCAAAAAGTAGACAGTGTTTTAATATCAAGATAGGCAAGGATGTGGGGAAATGGGAGATCTCACGAACGCTTGGAAGGAGGGTGGGTGGGGCTGCCATTCTGGAAGGTAATCTAGAATTCTGCTGCAAAATTAAATATTTGTATATCTGATGATACAGCAACCCCACTCCTGGGCATACCCCAGAGGAACTGTCATTCAGGTCCGTGTATTCCATGTTTGGGGTGTTTGCTGTAACTCTGAATGTGAGGCTAGGTGTTGGAGGCAGCCTTGGGGTTCATCACTTGGGAACGGCTGGGTCAAATGTGGCAAATGGACGCTGTGGGACATGGGGCAGTGGTAAGTGATGGGTGAGACATGGCTTGAGTAGCAGAAACAGATCTTAAAAATGTGTTAGCCAAAAAAATAACAGACAGCATGAGATCTATACTTCATGACCACTTAGATCGATGTATAACATACACACAAAAAGCTGCAGGCATTGTCTGTTGAGTCTTCCTGGGTAACATTTTTGTTTTTCCCTCCAGTGGAATATCTCTTGGTTTTTAAATACCCAGTTGTCATAGAGGCACATTTCTTTCAATGCAACATTTTCCGGCTGATGTTTTACAAAAAATAATCTTGTGCTTAGGATTCTAAATGTCAATACGAATACAATATTTAAAACAAAAGCAAAGAAGTAAGCAGGGAGATCTCATTCCTTTCTAAATTCAATGACTGGATGGTCAGAGTCCCACGTGCATGTTTTGTGAAAGACAGGGCTGTGTGTCTTGGGTGTTGTTAACACTGGGTAAGGCCACATCACTGCATGGAGCATATCTCATCTGATCACAGTAATTTGCCTTCCAGTATGGAGGTGTTGTAGTTACATTTGGAAAAGTTGGTTTGGAGTTATTGGCTAAAAATTTCCTTTGAAAATAATAGATATAGGTTCCTAGTTAGCATTTTCACAATTTTTAAGAATATATTGCCTATGTTAAGTGGCAATATCTGTAAAAAAGAGATATACATATATATGTGTGTGTGTGTGTATATACATATATATATAAATAAATAAAATGCAGTTAACTCAACTGTTCTTGAGGTTTACAAAGAAAAAGTATCACCAGCACTACCTCTGTCACTACTACCCCCACTACCACTATCATCATCACCACCACCATCATTACCATTACCCCCCGACCATCATCACTATCACTTCCACCACCACCATCATCATTGCTACCACCACCACCACCATAACTATCATCTCCACCACCACTACCACCATCATCATCATTTCTATCACCTCCATCACCATCATTACCATCACCACCACCACGACTATCACCACCACCACCACCATCATCATCACTATCACCTCTACCACCACCATCATCATTGCTATCATCACCACCACCACCTTCACCACCACCACCACCATAATACCTCCACTATCATAACACCTCTGCCACCACTATCACTGTCATTACCATCACCTCCACCACCACCACCACCACCATCATCATTGCTATCACCACCACCACCACCTCCACCACCAGCACCACCACCACTGCCACCGTTCCCATCACCATCACCACCTTGATGATCACTGTCACCACCACTGTCATTACCATCACCTCCACCACCACCACCACCACCATCATCATTGCTATCACCACCACCCTTATCATAATCTCTGTCACCTCCACCATCACCACCACCACCATCATCGTCATCACTACCATCACCACCGCCACCACCACCACCACCACCACCATCACTTCCATCACCTCTACCACCTCCGACCCCACTACCACCACCACCACAGCAACAAAACTTAACAAAATCCATGAGAAACAACCAAAGGCAATGGCAAACAAGAAATCAAAAAAGCATGTTGATTATTAGTAATAGTAATACCTGATGTGAGTGGGTAGGACCATGGTAGAGCTAAAATACTAGTTAACAGAGCGTGGAGGAGGGGAATGAGTTAAGAAGTCAGACACTGTGAGATCTCTTTCTCCTTGGCAGGCGTGAGTAGCCCATGGCTTTATACTCCTCCGTGGTGGCTCACTGGGAAATGGTGAGACTGGGATGGGCAGTCAGTGTCCTTGCCTGAATCCCATCCGTGCTGGTTTGTGGCCTATCAAGATGCTGGTTTATTTTAATGTAAATGCAGCCTCCCATCCCCTAAATGAAGATCAACTTCAGCTTTCAGCCTAAATGTCTTGAGAGAGAGACTTCTCTGTGAGAGTAAGTGCAGCGCCATAAACTAATTCCAGCTGAACTCCATTTCCCACTTCATCTGCATGAGCCAAGTCCTCATCCTGGAGCTTTTTATGACAGTTTACACCATGTTGCATAAATTGAGAATCTCGTCGAAATAATCCCTTTCTATCCTCACTGCTTCTACTCTTTAAATATCTGATGATGTTTGTCTTGTCTTCACTTAGTCCGTGATTAGGAAAGCTGTACACACTTAGCGTCCTTAATCTTTCTTCCTAAATCAATCCTTGAAACCAGCCCCTTAATATTGTTGTTACTCTGTTCTTCTCTGAACCTCTTCCAAATTGTCTCTTTTTCTTGTATTGAGCTGCCGGGCCTGAGTAAGCTGAAAGCGCTGTTGTAATGCGTACAGACTCACTAATGCACCCTTGCAGCATGCTAATACTTTGGCCCAAGTCTCCTAAGATTGTCTTCTCTCCCTCCTCCTCCATTTCTCTCTGTAGGTATAAGCCAGATTCTCCGCTCTCTGCTGACTCTATTTTGTCGTGCAGGATTATTGCTTTTTAATGATCTCCCCAACGTGTTAGAGAATGGAATGCAAACCAGGAGGAGAAGAAAGCTCAGACTGTAAAAGGAGGTGTGCGTTACTTCCTTCCCAGTCCTAAGAGTCAGTGCCCCTTATCTCTTTCCCTGACAATAACTGTATTTTACATGAATGCTCTCCCTTTAAGCTTCCCCATGAGTTTTCATATAAGATCCTGACAGTCACTGCATAAAATAGAGAGGCAACATCTGATGTCTCATTTTATAGGTGTTGCAACCTGAGGCTCAGAAAGACAGGAAGTCAACTGCTCAGGCCACTGCGTGTAACTTGAACTTCTTCCCATTTCATAAATCTGTTCTTATGCTCCCTTCTTAAGTGAAACCTTAAAATAATTCCTGTAATACCCGGGTAGACACATTCCCAGTTTGGCAACCTTTTATCCTCTCTTATTTGCCCTCTTGTTGCAGGCTTTCTGCACAGCTATAATAGACATGACTTATTTATATGTTGTAAATGCTAGGATGAGTTACCAAGCAAGCTTTTAGGACAGTCTGTCAGCTTTATTCTGATTAGTTCTAATGCATGACTGGTGCTAGTTTCAAGTCCCAAAATATCTAACTGCAAAACCCTGCTTTTTATATGAAGAACTGTTAGGGGTGGTGCCACAGTTTGAATGTCCCCTCCAAAACTTTTGCTGAAATTTAATCCCCCTTGTGGCAGTGTTGACAGGTGGGGCCTTAAAGAGGTGATTGCATCATGAGGGTTCTGCCCTTGGGAATGGATTAATCTGTTCATAGGTTGATGGATGAATGGGTTAACCTGGGAGTGGGAACTGGTGGCTTTGTAAGAAGAGGAAGAAAGACCTGAGTGAGCACACTCAGCCCCCAAGTTGTGTGATGCCCTGGGCCACCTCTGGATTCTGCAGTGACCTCCCACCAGCAACAAGGCCCTCATCAGATGTGGCCCCTTGACCTAGGACTCCTCAGCCTCCATAACGGTAAGAAATAAACTCCTTTTCTTTACAAGTTACTCAGTTTCAGGTATTCTGTTATAAGCAACAGAAAATGAACTAAGACAGGTGGGAAGAAAGAGTGAAGGGCAGGGCAGCCTCATCTGGCTGCATCGTTGAACACTGTATAAGCCTGGGAGCATCATTCTCACACATTCCAATGTGAATGGCCTCCCCTGCAGTTCTGTAGTGCACCTCTACGTCAGAGACCCCGGCAGGGGTGAGGCTGTTCTGTGCAGCCTGCACCTCCATGTCGGAGGCCCCGGCAGGGGCGAGGGTGCTCTACACAGCCTGCACCTCCATGTCAGAGACGCCAGCAGGGACAAGGGTGTTCTGTGCAGCCTTCACCTCCATGCCAGAGACCCTGCTGGGGACCAGGGTGAGGGTGTTGCCAACTGCAGAAGCGGGGAACTGTTGTGCTCAATGGCTTCATCACACCCCATGCCTACAGGGAGGGGTTCAATGTAGCATTTGAGATAATTTCCAAACCAGCTTCCATTCATACTTTAAGCCTTGCCTTCCTTCATTTCCCATGCCAAACCTGTAGAATTCCCAAATCTCCTCCTTTGGCTCTGAACTTGCTTCTCTCCCCACCCAGTGCGGCCCGTTCCTGAGACACCTCCCCCACTCCAGAGCGAGCTGCTTCCTCCTCTGTGCCCTTACCTGTTTGCAGGTGCATGATTGCCTGACCACATGGATCAGTAGTGAATTCCCAGTTGGGCTGTGAGTTCTGAGGGGACCAGGCTCTTGGTTCAGTTGCTTCTTTCCAGCCCTTTACACAGGTTGCGTGCATGGCTGGCACTCAGTTTGTTGAATGAATGTTTGAAAAGACAATATTCTCTATTCTTCATTCATCTCTCTTATCCGTGATCCAGATTCACAAAATGGATTCTTAGGGAAATAAAGCAACGACCAAAGGCTATCACAAGAAAAGTTTACTCAAAAACAATCCATTCAATGAAACATGAAGTGTCTAATATGTGCCCATTCTATGGTAATGTTTTTTAATAAAAACTTTTGTTCTTGCTTTCCAGGAGTTTGGAAAGGCAAGGCCAGCATGCTCTACAGGAAAACCGGATTGGTGATAACCTTGTTGGTCAATGGCACTGCCTGGAGACTTCCCAAGGGCTGCCATTTGGTTAGGCTCATTGAGAGATACAGAAAAATAGGAGTAAAAGGCTTCACAATTTTAAGCATCTTGAGGAAGAGTGCTGCATAAGGTTGAATGATGCCCCCAACCCCCCAAAATTAGTCCACTTGGAGCCCATGAATGGGACCTCATTTGGGCAAAAGGGCCTTCACAGATGTAATTAAGGACCTCAAGATGAGATCATCCTGGACTAATCAGGTAGGCCCGAGACCCCATGACACAGACAGGGACACAGGGAAAGTTCCATGTGACAGTGGAGGAAGGGACTGGAGGGATGCATCTGTGCCCAAGGAACACCAAGGATTGCCAGCAGCTCCCAGGAGGAGACGGGATGGAGCGGACACTCTCCAGAGCCTTCGGAAGGAACCAACTCTGATACCGGATTTCTGTCCTGCAGAACTAGGAGAAAATGTGTTTCTGTTTGAAGTTACCAAGTTTGTGGTCATTTGTGACAGCAGCTCCAGGAGAGGAACACAGGGTGGCTCCATGCCAGGCCAGGAGGGCAGGAGACCGGAGCTCTGTGTGCTCCAGGGCTCACTCAGGCTCACTCTGGGCATTCAGTGCAGTGTTTGGGGCGCCTGGCGATGCTGGGTGTGAGGAGACGTGATCTGTGCCTTCTGGCCCATCACATAATTTGCTTTGGGTGCTGATACCAACCACAGGCAATTTAATTCTAGACTGAAATGGAGCTGGGAAGGGTGCACCTTCCTGGCAAAAGCAGCTTCGTCCAAAGCCTGCGCCTCGGAGGCTGAGCATGGCAGGCTGGGCTGTTTTCACACGGTCACTCTAGAAAGAGCGGAAATGCAGACGCTTTCCTCCTTCACAATTTTTGGTTGCTTTGACTTTTGGTGTGTCTGAGAGGCTATAACTCAAATAGCTGTTCTCCACCTTTGGTTAGATCCTGGAGTCTCTGGTACGTTGTCGGTCAATGGTGCCGCGTGGAGGCTTCCCAAAGGCCGCCGTTTGGTAGGCTCATTGAGAGATGTAGAAGAAATAGGAGCAAAAGGCTGCACAGGAGAGATACAAGCAGCTTCTACCTTCAAATTACTGTGGTTTTTATTTGACCTGTTGGAAGTTCTGGGGTTTCTATAAAGGATAAAAACTCCCTTTGGCACAGTTTGGATCAGAAAAGTCCTGACTCCGGCCCCTTCAGTTTATGACCTGAGGAGCCTGAGGAGCCTGAGGACCTGAGGGCAGCCAGTGGCCGGAACACACGGGCTCTTTAGCTGGGGAGGGACTTGAACCCAGGTGTTCCGACGCGAGGACTCTCTCCCACCACATGCAGCACAGCACTGCTTGCGTTGTTTGGTTTCGTATTGCTTTGGAATTAGTCCAACTATCACCATTGATGTGAATAAACAGACGTGTATCTTTTCAGTTTGCACAACTTCAATCATAAATGAGTATTTATTAGTGTGAAGACATGCCCAGGTCCTGGAACACTCAGCACATGTAGAGCCGAGTGAGTGCCATTATCCAAATGATCACATTTTGTGGATGAAGAAGCTCCACTCGTTTCACGCTCCTGTGGAAAATGAACCAGAGCCTGTTTTTCTTCGTAGCAGCTGGAAGTCAGTTGATCTTGATTCATTATTCACTGTATTTTTTTAGATTACTCATTTCATTATTTTATGAAGGATAGGATTTATTTAACTGGGATTGCTATGATAAATTTCCCCCTGCTCTCTCTAAGGTACCATTTCTTCTAATCAATACATCAAGATCTTGCGGTGAGACTGGGATAGCGCAGGATATTTGGGAAGAAATTCTGATGGAGTTTTAGAACATGAAGCGAGATTGGAAATACAAGTTCTGATTGGGAAGATGTTGCGAATCCTGCAGATGAGTAAAGACGCTGAGAGATACAAACCACGCAAGAGGTGGTCAACCAGGTGGCTCAGCGGCAGCCCTGAGTGCAGGCCGTGAGTGGTGCCTATGTGCAGGTCCGAGGGAGAGGCAGTTTGGGTGCGGAAGAGGGATACAGAGGAGTCAGCGATAGGATCTGGCTTTAAAGGGACTTGCAGCATCACGAATGAGCTGGGACATAATTACAATTAGGGTGCAAGTCAAAACGTGGCAAGTTTCATGGAGAGATAAAAATACAGTGGGAGCTCGATGGGGGAGTGATCACTTCTACGCGGAGGATAAGAGCGCCTCTGTGGAGGAGAGGCATTGAGCTACGTCTTTATTATTACTTCCAGAAGCCAGTGAATTTTATAATCTTAATTTTCTAGATGCCTCAAAGTGTGGAGTACACTTAACTTCCCCAGAGCTTGACTTAAGAAGGAACAACTCCATGCACATGACCCAGGCAGGCCAGCAGCTGGCACATGCCAGCCTTTCCTGGCCCTCTCTGGCAGTGCGGAGTTCAGAAAAGGTTATGCTTTCTGTTTTTTGAACTCAGAAAAGGTTATGCTTTCTGTTTCTTCACAAGAAAATGGGGGGGGGGGGGGGGTGGGAGGAAGGACAAAAAACGTCAGTGAACTGTGCTGCTTCACAAACCCCCTGTCTTTTTCATTCCTCTGCTGCTTCCCCAGCTACAGAGAAAACACTCACAGGGATGATTGCTAAGAACTTAGAAGGAGAAAAAATAAAAAAAGGAAGAAAACCTACGAGAGCTATCTCAGAAATGAGATCATCTTTTCATGTGTGCGCTTTAATGATCTCTTTCATTTGAAGCAATTGTAAAGGCCATAATTACTGTTATTCCTAATATTCTAATGCCAAATTGTCAACCAAAGGCACTGGGGGAATCAACGGGGCGCTGCTGTTTGATGATCTCACGTGTGATAGGACGCTGCTGATAAGACAGATTAGGACCATTGCAGAGTTTGATCAGGTAGCCAAGAAACATGTCAGCAGCTTACTGCATTCACGTGTGTGTGTGCTCCACGCCGCGTCCTTCCCCCTGGAAAATAAAAGCAATTTGCAGAAGTGCATGTGGCTTAGTCCGGTGGAGCAGCTTCACCCGGTGAACACCCCGGGCATTCTGGAAGGCTGTGTTGCAGGAGGCGAGTATCAGAGGTTTCTCCCTGCAGCCAGCGAGGCTGCGGCTCTGCCTCGCAGCTCTGGAAATGCTAAGCAGGTAATTAACAAATCACAAGGCACAGGTGCGCCAGGTGAAGTTTAGTAAACTGCTTTTGATCTAAATTGAGATGCTTTGGGGATTTAACTTCTTAGACAAAAAGGGCATAAATAAATAATCAGGATTTTAAGGTTGGAACTTGCAAGCAAGCTCGAAAATGTCTTAATGCACTTGAGGAGGTGAAGCAGGGAGACTGTTTGAGGCCAGCCCTGGATGTTGTCTGCTGTGCCGTGATGTTCACGCACCTGATTTGCTCAGAAAGGCAGCTTGGCCAATGTCACACAAGTTTGGAAGCTGCACATTTTGTGAGGAGCTCAAAATGCCTCCAGTGTTAGTTTTCGTATCATAAGAAAAAAAGGGGAAGACGAGCACGGGCCACACAAGTTTGGAAGCTGCACATTTTGTGAGGGGGCTCAAAATGCCTCCAGTTTTAGTTTTCGTATCATAAGAAAAAAAGGGGAAGAGGAGCACGGGCCACATGGTCAGCCCTGTTCCCTGGACAGGGCAGCGGTGGACCCAGGAGTGTGGTTCCTAAACCAGGTTCCTGTGGTTCCGAGGAGGAGAGATGCTCCCGGGACACCTGCATATGATACATAGTCTCTGAGCTGTGCCACCAGCCAGCACCTATTGCTTCACTAAACCGCACACAAAACAAGGCCTTGTGTGTGAGAGAAGAGAGACCTCAGCTCTTGGAGGTGGGAGCTTTCTCCATCATCTTTCTCTTATGTCCACCTGGCAAAAGGAACAGGTGTGCCAGGAAGTCCCTCTTTGTCCTTTCAGACCCATATGCTGACATTCCACGTCCAGTCTGGGCCCTGGGAGGCTGGTCTCTATGGACGCCACCCTCCAGGGCTCTGGCCTTCAGTTGGGTTTGGGCAATGGAATCCCTGGTGTAAGATCAGAAGGAGGCAAGGGGAGAGGCTGGGCCCTTATTTCCTGGCTACTTTCCTGCCAGGTCGTGTTTGGATGGGGTCTTACTTCTCCGCCTGCGGCCCGTGGGTTTGGGTAATCACTCTTTCCGCCGTCCCTTAGGGCTGGGGTTTGTGATGGCCTCCCACTGTGTGACTCCGGGTGCCTTGGTCCCCTGCTGAATTCCAGGCCCTGCTGTGCCTCTGCAGGGTCTGTGTACGCTCTGCTCTGTGGCTCCTCTGAGCGTGCAGTCTCATCATCACTGTCATAAATGGTCGTAAAAAAGTCCTAAATCCCAGAGTTTGCAATGGTCTTCTTCGCACCAGTTAGAAAACACACCACCTTTGGAAGGGACTCACCTCTTACGGTTCAGGTAAATTGGATCTGATGTAATGCGGGAGCGTACAGCGGTGGTTTCTGTTGTTTGTTTGGTTTTTTTATATTTATTTACTTATTTATTGGATGTATTCATGAGTCCATGCAACAGGAAGTGGAGCCGTCACTGGGTACGAAGGGGGGACAAGTGCAGCGTCGTGAACGTGTACAGAGGGAAGTTGACAGTGGGGAGAGGCTTTGCTGAAGAAGTGGCATTTGGAAGAGGAAGAATGAGGTAAGTGAGGGGGGTGAAGAGCAATAGGGGCAGTTTATGCAAAAGCTGGGGGTGCAAGGATGCTGCCAAGCTGGAGGAAGGAGGCCAGAGGGACTGATCACGGCCTTGGGGGATGGGATGTGAGGTCAGTGGGGGCTTATGAAGAAGCAGGAGAAGGGGTCTGGAGTCTCTTTGGAGGGTCACAGAGAGCCGCGGGAGGGTTTCGGGTACAGGAGCGACCCAGTCAGATGGGTGGCAGATCAGACACTGGCTGTCGTGTGGGAATGGGCTGCGGAGTGTGGTCCATCCTACACAACCAGGAGCTACTTACAGGTGGGAAGCGGCGATGTCTTGGATGGGGGTGGGAGAAGGGCCAAGGCATATGTGTGGGGTGTGGAAAAAGCATAGGCGCAAGGGAAAGCCCGATGGGATGTTGGTAGCAACTTGCATTTGATTTTGGGGATGAAGTGGAAAGTGTGTCAAGGCGTGTGCCCTGGTTTTTGGTGTGTGCAGCTGGTGGTGCTAAGACAGGGACCCTCAAGGAGGCCAGGGTGCAGGGGAATTGCCGCCTGGGTGTTGAGCCGTCAGGACCCATGGAGGGGCTGGCAGCTGGACCTGCCGGTCTAGAAGGGAGGGCTGTTGGGACCTCAGCCTGGGTTTGGGAGGCATCGGTGTCGATTTCCTCACTGACATTTCCACTGGGCAAGTGCCAGGGACCCTTAAGGATCTCATTGTTTAGTCAGTAACGATTTTGAACATGAAATAATTAGGCAGAAATATGACCAAACAAGCCTGCTATCACATAGGCAGTGTGGAAAACAGCTGTTAGGGGAAGCCAGGAGAGGAGGACGCTCCATGAGCCAGGGGTTTGATGGCTTCCTTCCTGGGCGTCTAAGGGACCTGGTGCCCCATCTGAGCCTGCCCGTTCTCCTTCCCTCTTCCCTAACTCTGGTGGGGCAGGGTGGAGGTGTCCGTAGAGGGCTTCCTCTTCTTTTGTCTTCTAGGCCAGGCACCAAGCCCACCCTGCATCCATTCCCAGGGAGCAGCTGTGGGCACAGGAGTGACTGCAGAAGTGAGTCAGATTGGAGCCCTGTGAGGTCTAACCCAGGTGACCAGGCATGGGCTGAGAGTCCAGGGCCAGAGAAGGAAGGGGCATAAGTGAGGGGCAAGCAAGTGGGCGCTTAGCACCCCAACATGCAGGTGACTTGGCACCCCAACATGCAGGTGCTCAGCACCCCAAGATGCAGATGGCTCAGCACCCCGACACGTAGGTCGCTCAGCACACCGACATGCAGGTGACTTGGCACCCCGACACGCAGGTGGCTTGGCACCCCGACATGCAGATTGGAACGAGAAACCCACTCCTGTTAGGGGAAACCTGGAGAAGCCAGTGAAGGACACTGTGACTAGCGAACAGCTTCTCACATGCTTTCTTCACCTGGCGGCTGGGTGGCCCCGGGAAGCTCAGACGGAGGAAGTGGATGGAGCTAAGTGGCCCCAGGAGGCTGGAGGCAGGAGCACATGCGGGAGGCACTGCTTCTCCTCTCTCTGGGACTCAATTATCTGCACAGGGTGTTTCCTTCTTGTTAAAAGTGCCACTGTCCACCAGTCAGTGACTCCTTAAGAAATCTCTGAAAGTGTCACTGCAAAGAGGCAACTTCCACAGGGACCAACGGATGCGACTGGGGAGATGTGGCCACAGAGCAAGTGTGAATAGAATGTCTACAGTGGGCACTCACACAGACTTCGTCTTTCCAGAGGTCGCCCGATAGTCATTCCTGACCAGTCTCTCAGCAGTGGCTCCTCTGAACTGTACACTTCTGTGCCTTATCCGTCTCTGCTCAGTGTGGTCAAGAAGGCACCACTTTATTTTTTAGTTTTTCATTTGTTTTTGAAACAGGGTCCCATTCTGTCACCCAGGCTGGAGTGCAGTGGCATGATCTCGGCTCACTGCAGCCTCTGCCTCCCAGGCTCAAGCGATCCTCCCACCTCAGCCTCTCAAGTTGCTGGGACTGCAGGTGCGCACCATTACGCTTGGCTGATTTTTGTATTTGTTTGTTTGTTTTTTTAGTGGGAATTTGCCATGTTACCCAGGCTGGTCACGAACTCCTGTGCTCAAGCGATCTGCCTGCCTCAGCCTCCCAAAGTGCTGGGATTGCAGGCATGAGCCACCGCGCCCAGCCACAAAGTCACAGCTTTATAGGCCACCACTTAAATGCACCTGGCAGCTTAATGTGCGAGAGAACTTTCCTGCAGCTCCTTTAAGTTTAACAATCCTTTGGCAAAATGAATAATACAAGCATGTTTCTTCTTCATATGCTTTGTTTTAGGAACATTAAAAAATACAGTTATTAAAAGCAGAAAGCAGTTATATTTGTTTGTTTTGTAACAAATACTGTGGCCTGATAGAATGAGCTTCTGACAAAGGCTTGTGCTTTCCAAGTGGGCCAAGTTCCAAAGTTGTCCGCAGAGTTGTCTCACGGGCTCATCCAGCCCATCATTCAAATATGTAAAGGCCCTACTAAGGGCCAAGTTACTCACTGTACATCTTTAAGGATGAGTTTAACTTATTTATCTATCTGTTTTCAATCTCAGAATACTTTATATTGACTCCTAAAAGTATAGTGTATGTTTGTTTTGGGAATTTCATTACAATCCATAAATTTATGTATCTCAAATGTACAGGGACTCATTGAATCAGACAGTGCTAATCTTCCTAAAACAGTGTCAAAAACAAGGGAATCAATCATGAACACGCTAAGCATGAGGATCTACTGTCACAAGACATGGCTGAGCTTATTTTTTCTTCCTTCTTACTACACTCATAGAACAGAGTTCTTTTGTTTGATTATGACCTGGGCAAATTTGCTGTATGATAAAAAAAAAAAAAAAAAGTCACGTATGCATTTGATTCTCATCCAGATGCCCTTAGGATAAGAGGTTCATTTTCATCTTCTGTTTCCAAATGAAGCTTTAAATCTAATTAGATCTTGAAAGAAAATAACTGCAATAGGGTTTCTGTAAGTAAAGGGCCCTCATTTAAATAATGCTTTTATTTGTTTATGTGATTTACAGTAAGTGATGAAACTCTTTGTGGCCAGCACGCCGCTCACTGCAGGGATCCTTTGCACAGAGCACTTTGAGTTAGTTACAAACCATTCTAGACACAGAAACATTTCATTGTTAGAACATTTCATAGTGTAACAGCATCTCTCAGTGCCTGGCATGGGCCTTCTCCATATCGAAGGCCCAGTAAATATTTGTAGAGTAAATGAATTCACACCCATCCATTGCCCGGATGATAATTGAGTGGCTCTTCTATTAAGGGTTAGCGTTTTCATGTTAATTTAAAGTGGGGGAGTTTGAAGGGAGAAACGCTAATTTCAGACTCTAAAATGAAGACAAGTCTCCTATAGAACGAGGTCCCAGAGACTCTAAGACGTCTGTGTTGATAGGCATAGGGCTGCAGGAATTGAGAAGTGGTTGACGAGGGAGCATCTGTTTCAGAACTGCTGTTTGCAGGTTGTATTTGTTTGTTTGTTCCACAGCTGTTTTTGAAGGATCTTTCTACTCTTAATGGAATCAGGTACTTCACTCAGAGGCCCAAAGGTGTACCTTAGGCTGGGTTTATGGCTCAATCCAGCATCCTAAAAGAAAATGTTTGCCTAAGCATTTTTTTTCATAAAAATATATACACTCATCATCATAAATTCAGATTTCCATGGTATTTGCTTTGTGATAGAACCCCAATGTTAGGACAGTCTTACCAGGGACAGGACTAACGTGGAAACAGCTGACTCCGCTGGCCCTGGCTGAACCGCGATGTGGATGGAGTGGCCTGTGAAGTGCTCTGAGTTCCTGGTTCAAGGTTAGGGAGATGGTGAAAAAGGCTGAGCACCTGTCAGTGCATTAAAACCATCAACCATCACCGAACAGCTTTGGAATGAAGGCTTCCTACTCCTTAGAAATTCTGCCCTGGCTTCATTTCCTTTTAATTTTTTCCCCTACTTGGTGAACCCAAAGACACTTGCCCAGTGGACTCCCGCTCTGAGGGGATTTGTAAATATTTGACAGAGTCGAATTGAAGATCAAAAATAAAACCTGGCGCTGCTCTCCGATTTTCTCTGTGCTCCTTGCCTTCGGGGGATAGCATGATAATTAGGACAAAGGGATATTTGAGATTATGCCTTAAATAAACTGGGGCAGAACTTCTTTAAGCTTCACCAACTATTTTTATCTCTGAGGCAGAAGACACCAATTTCAGTGCTCAGCTTAACTTGACTTTGACACCATGTAAGAAAAATAAAGATGGGAGATGTTCAGCTCTGGGGGATTCCAGGCCCAGTCAGAGGAAAGGACTTAAGGGTTGCCCCCAGCTCTGGGACACGAAACAGGAGCTGGGAGAACAAGGCAGGCTGTGTTCTGATCTTGGCTTGGGCCACCCAAACTCAAGATTTTCTTACCCAATCTGCTCAAAATTGAATGATTGGGATGAATGCAGTGGAAAGAACTGGCTGGGAATTAAAAAGCCCAGGCTTACAACTTCGGATCTGCTAGCATTTGCCAGCAACCTGTAGGAAAGCTCGCTCTCTTTCAGGCCTCAGTCTCGACAGTTCCTTCTGCCTGTGAGAGCAAGTGGTGGTGACGTCTGACTCACTGCAGGGTCTATGGAAGAAGGGCTGTGATTTTACTGTCTGTGGGTTCTGAGGGTCTTGCTTGCACAACCAAACTTTCCTGGTGTGAAGGGGACGATGGTCTAGACAGGCAGGGTTTTCTGGGGATTCCTCTGCCGCCCTGGATTATTGATCAGCTAACTAATAAAAACCTGGTGATTTGAGCCCTTTTGTAGAGGTAGGTGAGAGGGATGGGTCTGGATTAAAGGACAATTTGGGATCAGCCCACAGGACAGAACTCTGAAGAGCTCCGGGACAAGCTGGCATGCTGGCCACATTACCAATTAATTAATTATTAATAACAATACAATTATATTATTAATATATAAATTTATGTATTTATTAATATATAATTTAACGATTAATAATAAAATTAATGTATAAATAATATAACTATAATACAATTAATTAATTATTAGTTAATATAATCCATAACACATACATTAATAGTTATATATCAACTAATAATGAATTGTATTATACTTATTTATTAATATACCATCAATTCTCACTTTCACATTCCTGACAAAGAATGTCAGGAATATTATTATTAATTATATTATTAATTACTTATTAATATACCATCAATTCTCACTTTCGGATTCCTGACAAAGAATGGGTCTAGTCCACGAACTCCCTTTGGGTACCTTGCTCTGCCGTGCTCGAATGACTGACTCTGCGTTTCTTTGTGTGCACGTGAGCTGTCACTTCTCTGCCACGTTGTGAGCCGCGTAAGTGAGTTAAAGGAATTGCTGCTCCTTAGTGGGGAGAATGGGTGGTTGTGAGGCTGTGGGGTGGGGGCTGGGCCTCTGGGAGCAAAGGCGCAGAAGTCACACCAGCCAATCTCGATGGAGGCTTTCTTGTCATGGTGATGTGTCCGGCGCTGTGTGGGTATTTTGGGACACACAAAATGTTGAGATTCAATTGGTAAGGACCTGGTCTCACTGTCAAGACACTGGGGAGAGAAGGTAAAACATGATGTCAAGGAGGACTTGGGGAAGTACTATCCAGAAAGTCACAAGATGGGGGCTGCCATTTCTCTCAGTGTGATGCAGAAACATGACACTGCCTCTTCTGTTCCCCTCAGGGATGCCTCACCTTCTACACCAGCCTTGAACGTTTCACCTGCGTGCCTCCTCCACGCAGCCTGTCCTCTGTGCAGCCTCATAAGATGACCTTGCCTCCCTCCAGAGTGAACAGACATCAGGCAGTGGCACCTGACCCCTCCCTGGCATCCTCCTGACCTGTCCTCCTTCCCTCCTGCCAGGGGTAGCTTGGCCACCTTCCTTGGCAGTGACCTTCCCTTATGGACGCCTCTGCAAAATTTCTCTCTTTTTTGACACTTTTGACTAGACCAGAAGAGTTCACTCTCAAAATGCCTCTCCCTGCCCCCTGGTTTTCCATCACCCCAAACTCCGTTTCTTTCCTCCCAGTCACACCAAATTTCTGAAGCAGCCTACCCGTGCTAGCCATCCCTTGCTCCTACACACTCCTCAGTCCCCCGTCATGGGTCTTCTGCCCCTAAGTCCCTGGACTGGCCTCCCAGTCCGAAGGTGTTTCTTGTCCTCACCAATCTGGTGGCTCCTGCCTCTTTCTGAGGCACTGAGATCCCCCTGCCCCACCTCCTAGAGCTCCATCATGGGAGCTTCTGTTTTTTCCAGCAACTTCCTAGATGCAGATGGTCCTCATTCTTGCTGTTTCCTACATGCAGGTGGTCCTCAGGCTTCTCCGGGCTCCGGCCTTCTCTCGGCATTGGCTTTTCCAGGCCGTATGTTCCATACTGGTGCCTCCTGCGTCCTCACCTCACGCTCGGTCCCTCTCTTCGGCCTCAGGCCCACCTGTCTTCTGGAGAGAAATTGCATTTTGCACGTCCCACAAATATCTCAAACATATCCCCAAATGAACTCACCCATTCTGAAGCTGTCTGGCTTAATGAATGGTGCAACTGTCACCCCAGCAGCCTAGAAAGAATCATGGGATCCTCTGTCCATGACCATGACCATGCCCAAAGCTCCCTGCTGTCCCTGGTCTGAGCTCTGGATGTCTCTGTCCAAGACTGCTTACTCCCAGCTGGTCTCCCTGTGTTCACCATGTTCACCTTTAACCCATTGTCCACACCGAAGATCCAACCAAAAACCTGATCTAATCCTGTTTAGACTCTTGGTAGTTTCCCACTGTCCTTGGTGAAATCCTGAGTCCTGAATGCAGGGCCCAGACCCCTCTTGGTCTGGTTCCTGTTTATGTTTCTATCCCTCTGGTCCTTCCTCTCCTCCCAGACCTCAGTTGCCTCCTCCACACTCTTCATATTCTAATCATACAAATACTTTGTTTTTGGCTTTCTGATTCCTCGAGGTGTTCTCTGTGTTGTTCCTTCTTCCTCCTCACTTTCTCTGGCTATTTTCTGCCCAGCCCTTCAGATCTTGGCTGGTACAACTCTCCCTCAGTAACCTTCTTTCCCGTCCTAGCCAAGGCGGGGCTCCACGTTCACACTTCTGTAGCACCCTCACTTTCTATAGCATAGACCCTGTGAGACTGTGTTGAAGCTGATTTTACGTTATCTATAGCCCTCCTAGTCTACAGCTTTGAGAAGGTTTGGATCCTCAAGGCTTGGCCAGAGTATAAGCTTTAGTAAACTCTCAATGAATGCTAGTTGAATGAGCAAATACGTGTATACAGAGGTACTGGAGTTCCAAGCCTTGTACATATGCATACACTCAGATATATACACAGATGCTTCTGGACTTATGACAGTGCTGTACCCTAACAAACCCATTCTAAAAATATCTTGTCAAAATGCATCTAATACTCCAATAAACTCATCTTAAATTCAAAAAAATCTAAGTAGAACCGTAGGTCTAGATGCTGCTTGACTTACGATGGGGTTATATCCCAACAAAGCCATTGTAAAGTTGAAAAATCATAAGGTGGGTATGGCCCGTGTGTGTATATGTGTGTGTGTGTGTATACACATGGATTGTAGATACATATTTAACATATATATGTATATATATGTGTATACATATGTATACGCGTGGGATAATTTTACTTTATAACCCTGCTAGTCTATAGTTTTGAGAAGGTTTGGATCCTCAGGGCTTGGCCAGAGTATGAGCCATAGTAAACGCTCAATGAATGCTGGTTGAATGAGCAAGTAAGTGTATTCAGAGGTACTGGAGTTCCAAGCTTTGTATATATGCACACACTCAGATATACACACAGATACTCCTGGACTCTACTTACACATGTATGTATATATGTATATATGTGTATATGTATATATGTGTATATACATATATATGTTAAATATGTATATATGGTCCATATATATATACACACATATATATGTGTATACATATTTGAACCACATTATTGAGGTATGATTGACGTGTCAAAAGCTGCACATACTGAACGTATACAACTTGATGAGTTTGGGGCTATGTAGACGCCTGTGAAACCATCACCACCATCAAGGTCATAAACATTCAATGCTTTTAAGAGCAGGGCTTCCCAGAATTAGGAATTTCATAGACCATTAAAATTGCAGAAAAAATGTAAACTACATTCAGGTCACCAACTTTACATTTTCTAAGTGAAGACATTGATTAAAATAATATTTGTTTTTTTTTCTCACCACAATCCCACAAAAGATATAAAACTAAAATGGGGCTGGGCGTGGTGGTTCATGCCTGTAATCCCAGCACTTTGGGAGGCCGAGGTGGGCAGATCATGAGGTCAGGAGATTGAGACCATCCTGGCTAACACGGTGAAACCCCATCTCTACTAAAAATACAAAAAAAAAAAAAGAAAAGAAAAATTAGCTGGGTGTGGTGGCAGGCGCCTGTAGTTCCAGCTACTTGGGAGGCTGAGGCAGGAGAATGGCATGAACCCAGGACGCGGAGCTTGCAGTGAGCTGAGATAGCACCACTGCACTGCAACCTGGGCAACAGAGTGAGACTCCGTCCAAAAAAAAAAAAATCAAACAAAAAACACCAAAATGGTAGGAGGACATTATATTAGAATAAAAAAAATTAACTTAAGTAAAAACTCTCAGATTGTCATTAATCATAATATTTTTCCTCTTTTCCAAAGCTACTGAAAATCTCCTTGCAGACTGGTACCAGCCTACAGATGTACCATTAGGAAGCTGTTCTCTTCAAGAGCAGGCTTGGAAGCTAGAGAGGACTGAGATTGCAGCTGTGGTCTGAAGGACTGTGTGTGATTGGGGGAGCCAGAGAGACCTGGATCTATCAGTCAGGGTTTTCTAGAGAAGCAGAACCAATAAGAAGGAAAGAACAAGAGTTACGATGAGGAGTTAGCTCACATGATTATGGAGGCTGATAAGTCCCGAGATCTGCAGGGTGAGTCGGGGAGCTGGGGGTCCGGGAGAGCCGATGGCGCAGTGCAGCGAGGTGCTACGGACCCTGGCAGACCGGTATGGATGATATTCTTTGCCAACTGCCTTTGGACAACCTCAGATTTCACCATGGTCAGCAAAGAGAGTTACCTCTGACTTCAGTTTGGATTTTTTTTTTTTTTTTCTACAGGGAATTCTTTGCAGAGTTCCAAACTGCTGTTGATTACTTTGTCAATAAAATTTATTGAGTGCCTTCCCATGTGCCAAGAACCATGCTCACTACTTTCCTCGGCTGTCTCATGCAGTTGGCCCACAGCTGGGCGAGGTGATCCCAGGTCCACCGTGAGGCCATGCAGCGAGCACTGGCTGGAGTCAGGGTTGGAACCCAAAGTCTGTCTGCACCATTAGCTACTACACTCCCTTTGAGGGACCTGAACGTGCTCTTCCTGTTCCATGTGACCTGCAGGTGCTTCAAAACAGCCATCGTGTCCTCTCCAGACCCTCTCTTCTCTGTCCTCATTTTTGATAGTTCCTTAAGTGGCAGTTTCTATCATTGCATCCTTGTCATCACCCTCTTCTGGATGAATTGTAGCATATTAGTCCGTTCTTACATTGCTATAAAGAAATACCCGAGACTGGGTAATTTACAAAAAAAAAAAAAAAAAAAAGGCTTAATTGGCTTATGGTTCTGCAGGCTGTATAGGAAGCATGATGCTGGCATCTGCTCAGCTTCTGGGGAGGCCTCAGGAAACTTACACTCGTGGTGGAAGGCAGAGGGGAGACAGGAACTTCTTCCATGGCCAGAGCAGGAGGAAGAGAGACGGGGGGAGGTACTGCACACTTAAAACAGTCATGAGAACTCGACCACAAGAACAGTACTGGGGGATAGTGCTGAATCATTAGAACGCACCCCCATGATCCAATCATCTCCCACCAGATCCCACCTCCAGCATTTGGGATTGCAATTCAACATGAGATCATGAGATTTGGGTGAGGACACAGGTCCAAACCATGTCATCTAGATTGCCAACACTTTTAATATATGGCATCCAGAGTTGGGCAGAATATTCCAAAATAGTCTGAGTAGTGTGAGGTTACCAGAATGGTTCTTTTAAGATTTATACGTGTGGAGAAGATATCAGAGGGATGACATAGAGTTATTTATCTGACACAGGGAAACATGTGGGCAAAGAAAGTTGATTGTGTTCATTAATTGCCTTCTCTCCCTGTCAATGATCTCTGATAAAGAATGAAGATATTCAAATATAAAGCGACTGCAGATAGAATTTTAAGAACAAATAAAGGGCAGTTAATGACAGTGCTTTTATCCTTTGATTTACACATTAGCTATAATTAATGCTTAGAAAATATTCTCTGCTGGGCGCGGTGGCTCAAGCCTGTAATCCCAGCACTTTGGGAGGCCGAGATGGGCGGATCACGAGGTCAGGAGATCGAGACCATCCTGGCTAACATGGTGAAACCCCGTCTCTACTAAAATACAAAAAAAATTAGCCGGGTGTGGTGGCGGGCACCTGTAGTCCCAGCTACTTGGGAGGCTGAGGCAGGAGAATGGCATGAACCCGGGAGGTGGAATTGCAGTGAGCTGAGATCCGGCCACTGCACTCCAGCCTGGGTGACAGAGCGAGACTCCGTCTCAAAAAAAAAAAAAAAAAAGAAAATATTCTCTGTGGTTGCTGTCCTGAAATACTGATTTGGGTAACTATGGCCTCGTATGTGCAGGAGTTGATCACAAGTGCTTTAGAAATGGGCTGCAGCTTTGTGATTTCTCCGTTGTGGTACAATAGCGCTATCACAGTCCTCTCCTTTATCCTCTTATTTTCAGAATCTTTGTTGTCTACACAACACTACTATATATGAAATATGCCTGAGGCTTAAAAGTTAGTGTGGGTCAGGGTGAGTAGACATTCCCAAAGGCAGTGGAATATGGAGGTTACCAAGTGCTCTGCTCACTGAATATGATTTTTAAGCATCCAGCTTCCTATAATGTCTATAATTGTCCACAATTAAGGGTCAAAGCCATTTAGGTTTAGCCTTTGCTTCCAGAAGAGTTCTGTAACATCCAGGAGCGCTGCCTGGTCTATTACCCCATCTACTCAGCTGGTGTCACATTAGTTTATCAATCTGACTGGCTGCTACCTTAGTTAGGTCCTGAATAAATGGTGCCTAGGTCAGTACATTTTTTATCTAGGAAATAGATACTGAATGTGAGGGGTTA
This sequence comes from Papio anubis, assembly GCF_008728515.1. Classification (NCBI taxonomy): domain Eukaryota; kingdom Metazoa; phylum Chordata; class Mammalia; order Primates; family Cercopithecidae; genus Papio; species Papio anubis. Next base: position 2,850,462 of record NC_044979.1, read on the forward strand.
TGATAATGGAGAGGAGAGATGACAAGTTCATAGCTTATTAAGCTCTGGCCTTAACCGAGGATGCAGATTTTATACAAATGTGCACATATGCAAAAGTGCAAACACACAACTGCTGAGCTCATTATATGGAAGACCTTAGGCATGAGGAGTCTGTTACACACAGCTACAACGAGACATGGAAATGAGGAAAGCCAGGCTTCGGGAAAAACAGGAGGCTCCATTGTGACTATGTTGTTTCTGTTGCTGTGGGAACTGCAAACAGAGGTGTTCAGAAGCTGAAATGTGCACCTGGTGCCACTGGGGAGAGGGACCTGGGCTGGACGTATCCAACCTGGTGCCACTGAGGAGAGGGACCTGGGCTGGATGTATACATTGTGGAACCATCAGTGTGCTGATGGCACTCGAGGCCATAAGTGTGGGTGAGAAGAGAGTCCCCAGGAGGAGGCCGTTGGTCCACAGCCTCAAATGTTGCTTCTGGGTCAAGTAGGGCAAGGACTGAAAAGTATCCAGTGGATCCAGCGAAAAGAGTCATGGTGGTCTTGGCCGCAGCAGTGAGAGTAGAGGCTGGTCGTGTCGGGCTTTGGCTGAGTGACAAATGGCAGATTGCACAATTACAAGTGTCCTCTGAGATCATGTAGTTACATACTTTGTAGTATTCTGGGACAGGGAAATCCTACTTTAAAATGAAACCTCAGAGCCTCAGGGAGGAAACAGATACTACTTGGCTGATCCAGTTGAGTCAGGGGTGAGGCCTGGAGCCTCATCCCTTTGGTCTCCCTCTCATCTCCTGGGCCCTGGAGCATCTCCTGAGGAAACAGTTAGAAAACCACCTGACCTCTGAGGGAGCGGTAGCTCAAAGGCCTACCTGGGAGCTGCACAGCTAATGAGAGGCCAAGGCAACCAGGTGCTCCTCATGCGAGCCTGGCCTCCCACGGTACGGCAGGGACTCCTTGTGGGCTAACTTGAATGACTAAAGTTTAGTTCAGGTTTATGGGCAAGATCTGCAAACTTTATCAGTGGGTAGGAGAATTGTTGTAGTCACCGTGATTTCATTTTAGGGTGATTTCTAGTGGATATATTTGAGACATGGTAGTGATGAAAATACATCCAATGAACAGCTGTGCATGGTAACTGGCTGTCCTGTAATTGATCACCTTTAAATGTAGCCCTGAGTTTTTCCCTCATCTGAGTTACTAGTGAGTAGCTAACTTCATTTCTACCTCTCTGTAGCCCTGTACTTCTGGGCAAGTGCTGAAATGCGGCAAAACTTCCACAGGGTAAGTCAAAGATGAACATGAAGCACTCCTGAAGTCATATTAGCTGCTGGGTTCTAGGGGCCCTTTCCTGGTGCTCCTGCCTTTGCTCTGCACAATGAACGACTGAGTTCTAGGAGCCCCTTCCTGGTGCTCCTGCCTTTGCTCTGCACAATGAACGGCTGGGTTCTAGGGGCCCTTTCCTGGTGTTCCTGCCTTTGCTCTGCACAATGAACGACTGAGTTCTAGGAGCCTCTTCCTGGTGCTCCTGCCTTTGCTCTGCATAGTGAACAGCTGGGTTCTAGGAGCCCCTTCCTGGTGCTCCTGCCTTTGCTCTGCACAATGAATGACTGGGTTCTAGGAGCCTCTTCCTGGTGCTCCTGCCTTTGCTCTGCACAATGAGCTGTTGGGTTCTAGGAGCCTCTTCCTGGTGTTTCTGCCTTTGCTCTGCACAATGAATGACTGAGTTCTAGGAGCCTCTTCCTGGTGCTCCTGCCTTTGCTCTGCACAATGAACGACTGGGTTCTAGGAGCCCCTTCCTGGTGCTCCTGCCTTTGCTCTGCACAATGAATGACTGGGTTCTAGGAGCCCCTTCCTGGTGTTCCTGCCTTTGCTCTGCCTCTCTATAGTCTACACAGAAGTCATATTGGTGACTTTAAAATGTGACTCAGATCTTGTCATTATTTTGCTTAAAAGACTTTAGTGGCTTTCTGTGGCATTTCCAATCTAAGCTCCCAGCCATTTTCTGTGTGGCTCTGAGCTCCCTTCTCCCCCTTCTGCAAACTCAGTCGTGTGTCCCCTCACCTGTGGGCCTCTGGAGCCACATTAGGGTTCACATGCTCCTGGCTCTGCCCTGGCACTTGCGGTTCTCTGGGCTGAGTCTTCCCTGTCTGTGTGCAGCTCCCTCCCTTCCCTCCCTGAGACCCTTTCTCAGGCTGAGCTTCTCTGAAGTCTGTCTCTAGTGGCCTTCAGCCGTATATGTTCCTTCCACTTCCTTTGTCAGAGCTGGAACAGTCTGCTTACTTGAAAACCATCAGTGTCTTCTATATTTATGATAGTATCCGCAGCAAGCATTTCTGGCCTGAATCTTAGAAGGGGCTCCACGGGTATCTGTCGGATGAAGTAGTCAATGGGACAGGTTACCTCTCTCAGTTGACCTAGGTTATGCTGTGGGCCTGTTGTCTGCCTCGTTGCGGTTGCTGAGAGCCTGGACTGGCCAGTTACCCCAGGGCCATCTGATGACCTTTACAATTCTTCACTGAAAACCCATTGTTATTATTAAATCTTTATTGCCAGAGATGGTAGGCAAGGGAATAGCCATCACGAAGAGGTGGCGCCTTAAGTGGTCATCGCTTTAGCCGAAATCTGTCTTTGCGACGGACAGGTTTAACACTGTAAGCGGCCATTTATATTAATGGAATTCAAAGATCAGTATATTAAATAAACCGGCATTCAGCTCCCTGGGATGACACCACTGGGGCTCCTAGATCAATGGAGAGACAGAAATACAAATGTCTACGTGGGATTTGGATCGCTCAGCCAGGGCTTGAATATTGATAAAGGCATGGCAGCATTTCTTGTGCCGCTATCGCTCTTTAACTGACAGGACTGCCTGAGTTCTCCTTCTGAAACCGGGAACTGAGCATTTTGGATGAAATCCAAATGTCTGGACTTCGACCTAAGTAAGTCCAAGGGGATTCTGCTAAGCAGAAGAAGAACTTTAAGAAAAGATTATCTTTAGCTACCAGTACATCGTAGACATCTATTTTAGCTTCAGCGGCATTCATAGCCAACCAATTTTTTCCCTTAGGGCTTGTGTTTCTTTCTTAATGTTTAAGTCCTGACTGACGGAAACCATGTAGTTAAATCATCAATGTTTGGCCAATCCTGCTTAGGTTTTGGATAAATTGAAGTGAATTTTTATTGTGCTGGTGCTAGCGACCTGGACTGATGAAGAGAAACTGAACAGTAGAGCTAGGCAGGGTCAATCTGAGGAGAGGATTCACAGGGACAGCAAATGTGTTATGGTTCTGTCAAGTTCAGACACTTTTCCAATCAAGGTGTCTTTGGTATTTACCTTACAGTTAATAAGGGGAACGGAGGTGGCATAATAAAATGAACACAGACTAATTGCTCAGAAATCTGGGTTCCAAGTCTAGGTCTATCCAAGCTTTGTTACCTTGGCCCCAGCACTTATAATGTCTATGATTAATTTCTCTTATAAACTGAGGATGCATATAAATCTAAATATACTCCATCTCATTCTACTCACTCCAAAAAGGATTTGAGGCAGGTTAAGACAAGCAGAAAAATACCATACTATTAAAACATACCAGCCTGAAACAGGCAGAAAAAACACCATTACTAAGAATTGGTAGTATGGAAATGGAAGTAGGAAAGTGGCCCTACTTAGTAGAAAAGGTCCATCTTTTGTGGACCAAAAGCCCTACGAAAACACAATATGTCAGCTTCAAATTTGACTCAGTTTCTTGGAATGCATAAAAAAGTAGAGACATGGTGAGAAGCAACATTTTCATTAGACATGAATAAAACATTGTAGTTCTTGGGAAGAAGGAAATCTTTTGTGAAAACCGAATGCACAAAGCATTACCTTGAATTTTTCTATCAGGTTTGAGGGTTGGTGTGCAGTATCCTCAACAGTAACAAGTGCAACAAGAAATTACTTATTTATATTCTCATTTGTTCCATGAAAGATTTGGAGTGACTGTTTTCATAAAGAGATTTCTTGCAGTGACCCTCCGTAAGACACATTGCTCCAGGAAGCCAAATCTGCAAGAGACTAAGCGGCAAGGGCAGGTCCCCCATCTCCTGGTGGGCTGCCTTGTTCTAAGGCTAGGAGTTAGTGTGCTTAGAGTGGGGTTATCTCCCACCCCACCTGACCCCATAGGACTGTGTGTGGCTAATGGCAAAGTGATTCTAGAGAGCAATTTAGAAATTTTAAAGCGCTAAAAGCTGCCAGTGGTTATTTATCCACTATGTTATAAAACCCGTCTTATTAGAACTGTTCTTAAAAATACCTACTTCCTGAGTCTTATGAAAATAAATAACTAAAATGGCATACTCTTGCCACAGCGTCTGAAGCCCCTGAGACAACCCATACCGGGACATTTATTTCTTACCGTTGCCTGTTGGTCATGAAAACCCCTAGCAAGTACATATTTCAGAATTCAGAATTCCAGGTAATGGCTTTTCCAAAATGAGATTCATGATAGATTTCACAGATATTCCATTTATTTTTATTTTCTGCTGTTGGAACAGAGAAAATTTGGTTTACAAAACAAAATTGAGGAACATGTTAAAAATTCTCTCTAGAATGTAAACTTCTTGAGGACAGAGTTATTTGTTTGTTCAGCTCTATCCCTGGTACAGAGAACAGTGCCTGGCATAGAATGGAATTCCATGAACCTTGAACAAATGAGTGATGAAATCTTAACAGAGAGTTAATACCAGTGAGTATTTGAGATAAAAGTTGTCAAAGATATATGATTATCATTATTATGAAGACAGAATTATCAAGGGTAAAAACAAAAGTAAATGGTGAAGTGTGATAAACGATCACTTACTCAAACCTACCTGGGTTTCCCCGAAGTTATTAACATGATTGCTTCTAAATACCTATTATTAATATGACTTCCTAATTTTGCCCAAATGTCACAAAAAATTGTAATGTCTCTGTAAATATCGGAGGAAGACTCTTCAAGTATGGAAATTTTAAATTCCTACTTGTAAAAAGTCTATTAAAATCCTTCAAGTGAATCTTTAGATGACAGATGATTGGCTGTTTGCCTAATTTTTTGTATCTATTTAACTTGATGCCAATGGACACAGGTGTGCAGCTCTCTTCTTCACTTCCAAGCACTAGTGTTTGGCAAGGACAAGAAATTGTTGCATAATAAGATTACCCCTCCCCCGCCCTTTTCAGGTTTAGCCTAAAGTGTTTTCAGTGGTTGCATTTGAAACCTTTGTAGGGAGCCAGAATGCTTTTTTTACATTTTAATCAGACTGTGCTTACAGAAACACCAGTGAATCGGGAACTTGTCTGCAAGTGTGTCTGTGCATGTGTGCATATGTATATATGTACACACACACGCATACACAAACATACAACACACAACACACACAACAAGAATGGGCTTAAAAGAAATGAACAAAACCTGCTTGTTTTAAAAATAACTAAATTTAGAGCAGAACTGGGCAAACTTAAGACCCAAAGTCCATACAAAAAAAATCAAAGAAACCAAAAATTTGTTCTTTGAAAGGATAAACAAGATTGATACACTGCTAGCTAGATTAACAGAAAGAGAGAAAATCCAAATCAGAAATGACAAAAGTGACATTACAAGCAATCCCACAGAAATACTAAAAATCCTCAGTGACCATTGTAAACATCTTCTATGCACACAAATTAAAAAATCTAGAGGAAATGGATAAATTCCTGGCAACACAAAATTTCCCAGGATCGAATCAGGAAGAAATTGAAACCCTGAACAGACCAATATCAAGTTCCAATATTGAACCAATAATAGATAATACCAATAATAAAAAACCTACCAACCAAAAAACTCTCCAGACCAAATGGATTCATAGCTGAATTCTACCAGACGTACAAAAAGAGCTATTACCAATTTTATGAGTGGTTACCAATTCTACTGAAATTATTCCAAAGAATTGAAGAGGAGGGACTCCTCCTTAACATGCTACAAAGCTAGCATCACCTTGCTGCCAATACCTGGCAAAGACACAATGAAAAAAGAAAAGTACAGGTCAATATCCCTGATGAACATAGATTCAAAAATTCTTCACAAAATACTAGCAAATCAAATCCAATAGCACATCAAAAAGTTAACTTACCATGATCAAGTAGGCTTTGTTCCTGGGATGTAAGGTTGGTTCGACATACATAAATTAATAAATGTGTGATTCCCCACATAAGCAGAATTAAAAACCATACAATCATCTCAATAGACAGGGAAAATACTTTGGACAAAATTCAACATCTCTTCATGATAAAAACCTTTAAGAAACTTGGCATCAAAGGAACTGACCTCAAAATAGTGAGTCATCTATGACAAACCTACAGCCAACATTGTACTGAATGGGCAACAACTGGAAACATTCCCCTTGAGAAGTGGAACAAAATAAGAAGTGGTGAGAATAGGCATGGTAGTGGTATAAAAACAGACACAGAGAACAATGGAACAGAATAGAGAACCCAGAAATAAAGCTGCCCACTTACAGCCATCTGATCTTTGATCAAGTCAACAAAAATAAGCAATGGGGAAAGGACTCCTTATTTGATAAATGGTGCTGGGATAGTGGGCAAGCCATATGCAAAAGAATTAAACTGGACCCCTACCTTTCACTCTATACAAAATTTAACTCAAGATGGGCTAATGATTTGAATGTAAGATCTCAAACTATAAGAATCCTTGAAAAAAGCCTAGGAAACAACATTTGGACATTGGCCTTGGAAAATAATTTATGACTATGTCCTCAAAAGCAATTACAATGAAAACAAAAATTGACAAGTGAGACCTAATTAAAGAGCTTCTGCCCAGCAAAAGAGACTATCAATTAAGTAAACAGATAACCTACAGAATGGGGAAAATATTAACAAATTATGCATCCAACAATAATATCCAGAATCTATAAGGAACTTAATTCAACAAGCAAAAAACAAATACCCCTATTAAAAAATGGGCAGAAGACAGTAACAGACACTTCTCAAAAGAAGACATACAAGTAGCCAGCGAACATATGAGAAAAGGCTCCACATCACTAATCATCTGAGAAATGCCCATAAAAACCACAGTGAGATACCATCTCACACCAGTCAGAATGGCTATTATTAAAAAGTCAAAAAACAACAAATGCTGGTGAGGCTGTGGAGAAAAGGGAATGCGTACACAGTCTTGGTGGGAATGTAAATTAGTTCAGCCACTGTGGAAAGCAGTCTGGAGATTTCTCAAAGAACTTAGAACTAGCAAGTGACCCAGCAATCCCATTACTGGGCATATATCCAAAAGAACACAAATCTTTCTACCAGAAAGACACATGTGCTTGCCTGTTCATCACAGCACTATTCACAATAGCAAAGACTTGGAATCATCCTAAACGGTGGACTGGATGAAGAATATGCGGTACATACACAGCACAAAATGTTATGCAGCTGTAAAATGTATCATGTCCTTTGCAGCAACGTGGATGCAACTGGAGGCCACTATCCTAAGTGAATGAATAACAAAGAAACAGAAAACCAAATACCGCATGTTCTCACATATGTGGAAGCTAAACATCAGGTACTCATGGACATAAAGACAGCAACAATAGAAGCTGGGGACTACTAGACGGAAGAGGGAAGGAAGGAAGCAAGGGTTGAAAAACTAATTATTGGGTCCTATGCTCAATCCCTGGGTGGCAGGATCATTCATCCCCCAAACTTCAGCATCCTGCAATATATCCTAGTTACAAATCTGCCACATGTACCCCCTGAATCTAAAATAAAAGTAGAAAGAAAGTTAAAAAAGTAAAAACAAAATAAACAACAAAACATCTTTACATAAACGTGGTTGTCTCTCAAATTGTTTTTCTGTACCTTCAAAAGTTTATAAAACGTCTTAGCTCTATGTTGAGTCAACCTGAGTTCACAGAACTGAAGAGCATATTGGGCAGGTATGGAAGATCCAGAGTGGACCTAGAGATCAGCAGCCATGTTTCCATTCTACCCATCACATTGAGTGTGTGGTCTTGGCCTGTGGGTTCTTATCTCTGATCCTCAGTTTCCTCAACTGTAGACTGAAGATACTAAAAGGGACAGTCACCCCAACATTCTATGTGTCTGAGTCAAAATCTCAGAGTCTTTCCAAGGTATTAATTGCTATGTGGTGGGAAAACAGTCTTGAGATGGCACATGTTTGGAAACTGTTTGGTTAAACAGCTAAATTGCAGGACCTTTCAGACATTTTAATATATTAACACACAGTTTGACTCCAAAAGGAAGGTTAGTTCTTTTTTCCCAACTTGTTTGTCCATGGGACCTCTTGTTTCCCCTAATACCTATTAACATCTCACTAGACAGCAGCATTCTGCAGAATCACTTTGGAAAATGCTAGTCTAAGTCAATTCTTTTCTCTTGCTGTTCTCACATATGAAATGAAGCTGTGTTACTAGCTCAGTGATGAACAAGTTTTTCACACCAAACCGTATTTTGTGATTTTCCACGCACTTTGAACAACATATTTGGAAAGAATTGTCTGCACAGCACAATGTGTTTGTGAAATAATTGCTGAGCAGCTTCATCATGAGTAGATGCATTGTTGGCATTAGGCTTTTGTTACATTAAGAAAGTCTCATTTTGCCCAATTTTCTCCCTTCAGGATCTTCCTGTTGGAAGTCACTTGGTCCAAAGATCTTGACTATTGTTTTCTGGAGATCTGTGTTAGTCCATTTTGTGTTGCTATAAGAGAATACTTAAGCCTGGGTATTCTGTATAAAGAAACGAGGCTTATTTGGCTCATGATTCTGGTGACTGGAAAGTCCAAGATAGGGCAGCTGTGTCTGGTGAGGGTCTCATGCTGCTTCCATTCACAGTGAAAAGAGGAGGGGGAATAGGTATGTGCAGAGGAATCTCATGGCCAGAGAGGAAGCAAGAGGACAAATGGAGGAAGTGAAACTCTTTAACAAGCTGCTCTTATGGAAATTAATCAATTCCTGTGAAAGCCAGAACTTACCCCAGAGGGAAGGCATTAATCTTTTCATGAGGGATCCACCCCCATGACCAAAACACTGCCCACTAGGCCCCACCTCCAGCATTGCCACACTGGGGATCAAATTTCAACATGCGTTTTGGCAGGGACAGACCACATCCAAACTATAGCAAGGTGCGATTGCTTTTTAAACTTTTTAAAACAATGTGGTATACATTCAGGAGTAACTCTACATAACACATAGAAAAATGTTTAGATTCACATGTTTATCAATGCTTGCAGCACTGGCTTGTCCCAGGCAATCCTGGGAGTTCTAACCTCTGGAGGCTCCTGGAAGCTTTACTGGATGTTTTTAAACTAGTGGAAATGATGGACTCCATCAGTCATGCCCCTTGTAAGGATGAATGACCCTCTTCCATGGATGAGTGTGTTCCATGCTGTGGTGGTGTGACTACAGATGGCTTATTAGGAGAAACTCCTTGGTGGATCTATTGTTGGGTGAATCTGGAAGCTCTTCTATTTAGAGTTGAGGTTATGGTCAGGGGATCTGCCTGGAAGATCCAGTCAGGGCCTGGAGTTGTATCTTCAATGTATTTTCTTTGGAGATTCTGATATACTCAATGATGTTCACCTGATACCAGAGTATTTGAAACATCTGACTTATGCAAGACCCCAGGGAAGAGGCGTCTGACATGACATTCTCCACACAGTATCTGGCTCCCGTCACCTTCCATACCACCTCCTGCCCCACCTCCCCCTTCAAACCTCAGCACAGGTGAGTTCTCTGCATGAGCTATGTCTCTCCCAACACTGAGGACATCCACATGTGGCAGCATTTCCCTACAAAGCCTTTCTCTGCCTCATCCTCATGGTACACCAGGTACACAGAAGGTGCTCATTGCAAGCTCTGTTGTAAAAGCAGATAGATTCGTCTTTTAGCAGTTCTTGTAGGAAGTCATTGGATCAGTCTGTGATAGGTCCATGATGGAGAGATGATTGCTGTCCAGAGGAATCATCGCTGTCCAGGGCTGGGTGTTTTATGGCCTGGCAGTTCTGTGTCTGGATAAAATTATTTTTTGCTCTAACCAAAATATGTCTCCTTGGAGGTCAATCCGTTGGTCCTTGTTCTGAACTCAGGTTCTGCAGAAAGTAAACCCACTTCCATATGACAGTCCTTCAATCAGTGAAAGCAGTCATCATGCCTACCTTGGTTTTTGCTTGTTTTTTCATCTTTTAATTTTTTATTTTCACAATATGAATACTTACAGTGTCTTCCCTAGGTTCATCTTACAACACAGTTTCAACATTGCCTCAATATCTCATTTTTCTACTTTTGGGCTTGCAACGTGGTGTCTGCACCAAATTGGAATTACCAATGGATGCTGGCCAGTGTTAGCCCCACGGGGCCATCCTGTCCTTGCCTGGACAGGTAAGTGCTGTGGGAGCAGCCCATCCTGGGGCTTCTTTCATGCCCACTCTACACGCCTTCACAATTAACTCACCCAGCACATGTTTACTAAGTGCTTGATGTGTGCTCATTACTGGGTGTGATGCCAAGCAAACAAGGTATAGCCCCGGATGGGGGAATTTAATCACCTGTCCTCTGATGGACTGGATTTAAATGCTGTCATTAAAAAGACTCTGACATTTTTTTTTGAACATAAATGGCTATCATCTGTTTCCCCTAGATTCTGAACATTGTCACTGAGATTTTGAATCGCAGGACTTTTTATAGACAGTTAGCTTCAGCTGTTTAGAGGTTTTTTTTTTTTTTAGTCTGTCAATTATTTGTAATGCCACATATTATTTCTCCTCAGCCTTGTCACAGATGCACTTGATGAACGTACTTTGCAGTAGTGTACCCAAATTGTTGATGAGAATATCTGTCAGGACAGGGTCACACATGGAGCCTTGTGGCAGAACCCTGGAGGCTTCCCTCTGGGAGGGCCTTCGTCAACACATGGACCTTCCACACCATTCAGTCCATGATTTGTGTTTCCCAGGAGCTTGGTTGAAATTAAGAATTCGATTGGTGGTTTACTCTAGTTAGAAACCCAGTTGTTTGTGCAGATTGCGTTTTTGGTTAGTACACGGTGATAAGATTTTGGATCAATCAATGATAGGCTTTTACATCTTCTAATAAGTACCTTGTATCTTTGCTCAAATAGAAGGAGAAGCATGACAATTACTCTGGTTAAAAAGAGGAAGCCTTCAGCACTCTCCACTCAACCCCAGAAGCTTTCAGAGATGCCAAAATCTGTAGAAAACGAGAAATTTTTCCATGGCATGTTGAGAAACTAGAATTAGGTGTCTGAAGAAGAACTTTCTTATAAGAGATTAATTCTGAAGATCCAGTTATTAATAGATAAACCAAACCACCGAGGTGAAGTTTAGATACTTTTGAATTATAATCGAGCTGGAGAAATGAAAAGCCTTGTGCATCATGAAGAAACATAATGTATGCATTTTCAAGCCTAAGAGCTGGATTTGGGAATATACTCAGTCAAATTAGTAAGGAATTCAAAATCCACCCCAGGTAATTTCAGGGGCCTGACTGGGCCTCCTGAGAACTTGTGGTGTCATCACTTTCATCAGACCCTGTTGCTAGCATCAGACGATGAACGTCTCAGACAACGAGGAGAGGCATTTGGAGGCTCATGGATTTCTTAATGAAGAGTGTTCAGCTAAACAGAAGTGCAGATTCAAAATGTTCTCACCTCGCCTGACTTCTGTGTTTATGTAATCTTAAATTGCATGGCCTCATTTTCTCTGCTGATTTTCGAGATTGTCTGCCTGTAAGGAACAGGGAGTACAGGGGGTGAGAAAACATTCACAAGCCTGGAGAGGCCCTTAGTAGAATGAGTCTCACATTTTCTTACATTTTACCAAGGTAAAGAGGTTCTTATGCTTTTTTCCTGGCTTTAGTGGAGAATTATGGCTGTGCAGTTTGTCAAAAGTAGTATTACCCTCCATTAAGATTAAACTGTAGCTCTCAGAGATGACCTTTGAGCTTTGTAATAAATATTTCTGTTGGAAAGTTCCTTCCTCCAGACTGACTCTGCTTTTCCACCGTTCATTTCCTTTGCTGACATTTATAATATTTACAATCACATATTTACTTATTTGTTTACATGGGGTCGTCTCTCTTCCTCATCAGACTCTGAATCTTTTGAAGTCAGGGACTGTGTCCTGTTTTAGACATCAATGTGTACTTGGGCCCGTGTAAGTGCCTGGCCCAGGGTAGGCCCTTAACTTAAAACCAAAGTCGGAGTTAAAGTTTGTTGTGAAGATCTAAAATCTAAACTTCTTGTATGGCCTCCAAAATTATGCCAATATATCATCCTCAAACATCATGTGGGTGGCTGGATGGGGGAATCTTTCCTTTTCTTCTTTTTTTTTTTTTTTTTGAGACAGAGTTTTGTTCTTGTTGCCCAGGCTAGAGTGCAGAGATGCGATCTCAGCTCACTGCAAACTCTGCCTCCTGGTTTCAAGCAATTCTCCTGCCTCAGCCTCCTGAGTAGCTGGGATTACAGGCATGTTCCACCACACCCAGCTAATTTTATATTTTTGGTAGAGATGGGGTTTCACCATGTTGGTCAGGCTGGTCTCGAACTCCTGACCTCAGGTGATCCACCTGCCTCAGCCTCCCAAAGTGCTGGGATTACAGGTGTGAGCCCCCGTGTCTGGCCAGATTGGGGAATCTTTAGGATCTCTCCATGGGAGACTTTAGAACCAAGAGGGCTGCGTAAGCATGGCCTCATGCGACTGACCCTGTTCCTTGGTGTTGTGGAGGCTACAAAAGAGGCAAGAGGGTGGAAAATCAGAAGTCTGTGATGCAGCTGAGAGGTCTAGATGGACTCATGCCAGACAATTAGTGACCATGATGGGACCATATAGAACCACGGATTATTGTAAACAGCAGGGACAATCGGATTTTGAGAGAAAGGAGACCATCGAGGCCTGGAGTCTCAGCCGCAGGCTTTGGGCAATCGTTGGTCATGAACTGGTCTCAAACAAGCTCGATTGTATGCCCCAAACCAACTCTCTTGTCTGTTCTGAGTTGAGTGGTTTGTGTCAAAGGGACACAGTGAAAAGCAGGTGGATTGGCCTTCAGAAGAACTTGTCATAGAGAAGGTGATGGCCTGCAGGACCTTGCCCAGTGCTGATCAGACCCCTGCCTGGGTGTGTGTTTGCACTGATGCTGCACCTGCTTGCTGCACATGCACCAATGCATCTCTCCTGTTCTCTGCTTTCAAAGGACAGTAATAAAAAATCTCAGAAGTGGCCAGGCTCTTGACTTTCACGTCCATGTTTGGCTCTTCACCTGAAAGATGGAACTGTTATGACCTTTAGGGGAGCTCCTGGCTGAGCTGGGAATAAGAGTACTTGGGGCTGTTGTTTGTGCATCAGTCTGGAGCCGTGATGGCTCATGATCGAGAGCCCTGGATGAGGCCTGGCTGGCACGCTCATCCTGGGCCTCTTAGCGATGGCCTTCTGCCTTCACAGAGCATGATGCCTGCAGATGCTGCATCTCTGGGCGGCATCCCTGGCCCGTCACATGTGAGCACAGGGATCGGAAATCGACGGCTCTGATATCCGTCACCTGTGGCTGCAGCAAAACTGTGGGGTTGATGAAGTTGGCTTTTGGTCTCCAGCTTCCACCTTTTCCTTCCTCTATACAGGGCACCGATTCACACGGGGTTTCGTACAGAACATGCACACGTGTGTGTGCACACACACCTATGCAAAGTCCTGAAACTCTGTCTCTATCAGGATCTTGGCTTTGATTGAAATATTTATGCCGTATTTTCTTGTTGTGGCTGCATCGTCTGATTAGCTGCAGCTGGACAGAGAGGCTGGGGGCAAGTGAAATCCGGAAAAGCCAAAATTGGAGGAGCTCATTGACAACCAGCTTTGGAGAGGTCAGTCCCAGACAGAAGGGGCAGTCCCTGGGCCAGTGCCAGACAGGAAAACTTGCAAGCATACAGTCAGATTCCAGGCATCACAGAGCAGAGCAGCAGATGGGTCACAGAACAGAGAAGGCGAGAGCCCATCGGAGAGCTGGGCTGCGGGATGTGCTAAACCTCAAGAGCAAGCAGAGGCAAAGGCAGGACCAGGCCAGGGCGTGGGCACTTTGTGCAGGTGAATCCCAGACAGTCGGGGCTGAGCGGCCCACAGACATGTGATCCTCTCTCTTCTAGGGCCTCAGGTGGGGGCCAGGGCAGCAGTTCATGGAGGGAAATGCCATACAAACAGGGGACCCAGCATTAGTGACAAGAGTCAGTTTGTGTTACCCCTTTTGGACATAGTCGCAATTCAGAAGGGGAGTGGGCTTTGAATGAAAAGGATGAGTCCAGGGGCAGAGGAGCAATTTTGGACAGAGGCCATGCCCCATCTTCTGTGGGCCTGAGACAAGGCCAGGCTCTCCCTGCTGGCAGTGCCTCCTAGGCCTCTGGTGTTTGTGGTCAGCAGAAGCTGCTGCGCAAATTCCCTTAAAACATCCATTGGAGCTAACAGTCACATCCAAGGAAAAACACCGTTCTACTGTAGTTTTGGTAAAATTGGTGAAACTGCCATGTGTTCCCAGGGCCACGGTGTCAAGGACCTGCTTATCAGGGTGGTAATGATGACTGAACAGTGGGACAAGCACTTCACTTGTTCTGAGGGCTACGAATAATACAGAATTTCAAAAGAACCTGTCCTTTTACGGCAGAGTTGTTCCATCATGAACGTATACAACTTCCACGTAAGAGCGTAACTGTTTTTGGAGGAACCCTGGGCATTTAGGGGGATGCAGACGTTCCTAAGGTGGCGTTTTATGTGGTCTGGGATGTGGCTTGTAGTAGGAGGTGAGCCAGAGGTGGTTAGGAGGAAATTGACTAAGGAAAGGAGCAGATGCAGGGGATGTTCCATGCTGGGGCGTTTGCTGTGCTGGTCAGCTGTGGCATGGGGTGCCATGAGGAGCTGCGAAGTGAGCTTGAAAAGGCGGTTAAGCCACACGGTGAGAGAGGCTGAATGACAGACAGGGCGTCTTGTCTTTGGTAGGTAGTGGTGCGGTTTCCAATAGCGAGTTGTGTAAAATGGAAAGTGGAAAGTCTACCGTATGGGTCTTGTCCTTGTCCCTGGCACCGGCATTCCTACGGGATTCCGCTGAAAGACATCACAGCACAGTGGGACGGCATCTGCTCTCGGCTGGACCTGAGTCAGAACCCTGCCAGCCCAGCTCTGGGGTGCCGGAGGAGCCATTTCCCTTTGCTCCTAACCTGCAGCCTCCTCATCTGTGTACAAATTCTGTCTTTGCAGGGTTATTATGATTTCTCCTGTGTGTTGTACGTTTAAGTAGCAAGGATTCAATGAAGAGCTCCTGTCAGTATTATTACTTGAGTGTATAGTCAGTAGTGACGGAGTGAAAAAGCAAGTGAAAAACACATCCCTTTCCTTTCCAATGCTGAACCTCCTACCGGGTGGCCTCGGGGCTGTTTCTGGTGCTTAGCTGTGACGTTGCTGAAACACAAAGTTTCAGGGTGAAGTTGTCAGATGGAGGAAACTCACCACATAGGAACAGAGTGCGAATTCCTTCTCAACTCCTGAGCCCTGTCTGCAGGCAGTCTCCCTGGGACAGTGGCCGTGGAAAAGGTGGACCACATGCACCTCCCTTCTGGCCCTCAAGTCCCCTGCCTCGGTCTCGCTGTGTCTGCTCAGCTTGGCCAATTCTGCGCCATTCCCAGGTCTCCCAGCACAGAGGACCCCCCTCTCACTTTCCCAGCCTGTGTCTTGCCTGCTCTGTCCATGGACAAACTGCATTGTGCTTAAATCATCACTTTCCTCTGAGCTTGAACCCCTCCATAGTTCTAGGTCAGTTTTGTCTGCACCAGTCGAGGTGGAGGACAGAGATGTGTCCTGTGCTTTCTCCCACCCCACAGGCCCAGCAGCCCACAGGCCAATGACAAGCCCTCGGGAAATGTGAACATTTAACAGTGCTTTTGGTAAAACACTCACAGGAGCATTAAAGATGCTAACTCTCCTGGAAGGTGTGGGTTTTCATTCTCTTCAGGAGAATTAGAGGAAATGGTATTATTCTGGGCATAAAAAAGTGATTTTTGGCCCCGATGGGCTTGCTGTGTCCTGGTCTTGCTCTATGCCACAGTTATGGCCGATGGGCAGACCAGGAAGCAGATGGTGCCTCCGATGAGCCGGGGTCAGGATAGTGCTGTAGGATGCAGGGGTCAGGATAGCGACTGAGTGTGCCCAGTGTTCTTGGCTGAACTCACGGGTATTAGGGAATCAGGGACAATGCAACCATTTGTGGCCTCAGTGGACCCTTGGATGGGAGTCTGAGGAGGAGGCTACTTCTCATTTGTTTCCTCGTGCATTTCCTCATGCGTCCACCATGGGTGCATCACTGTGCATTTCCTCATGCGTCCACGACGGGTGCATTGCTGTGCATTTCCTCATGCGTCCACCACGGGTGCATCGCTGTGCATTTCCTCATGCGTCCACCATGGGTGCATCGCTGTGCATTTCCTCTCATCGTCCACCGCTGGGTGCACATCAGCTGTGTGCATTTCCTCATCGTCCACCACGGGTGCATGGCGCATTTCCTCATCGTCCACCATGGATGCATCGTATTTTTATTTCCTCATGTGCCCACCATGCATTCCTGCATGCATTTCCTCGTGCCTCCACCATGGATGCATGGCTGTGCACACTTCCTCATTCATCCATCACGCACTGCTGCATGCATTTCCTCAGTCCTCTATCACAGATGCATGGCTCTGCCCATTTTCTCATTCATCCACCATGCATGTCTGTGCTCCTTTCCTCATTTATCTACCATGCATTGCTGTGTGCATTTCCTCATGCCTCTACTGTGGAAGTATTGCTGCACTCATTTCTTTATTCATTCAGCAAACATTATTGAGTCCCTGCTATGTACAAGGCCCTGTTCTATGTACTGGGAACACAGCAGTGAGCAAAGTGGAGAAACTGATTCATGAAGCACTTAGTGTAACGAGAACAATCAACAAAATAAATGAGTAAAATGCACCATGTTAGCATAAGAGTAGGGAGTGGCTGGGGGATGGGGCTGCGATTTTAAGTGGTGCCATTGTATTTGAGTGAAGGAGGAGATGAGGAGAGAGATGCCCAGATATCTGAGGGGAGTCAGAGAGAAGGGTGCGTGTGAGGTCCCTGGTGAGCCCAGGACTGTCAGGGAGACCAGTGCGAGTGGGGGCAGAGGAAACCCAGAAACCCCGAGAGTCCAGCGTATTGCAAAACTTTCTCAAGGCACTAAAAATACCAAAATACCAAATATTTAGAGGCCTTCATGGTCCTTAATATTTCCCTATTTTTTATTATGTTTTTAAAGACATCATTGTGAAATATACATATGGAAAACTGCATTAAGCATAAATGTATAGTTTAATAAATAATTATAAACAAAATGTGAAACCACCTCGCTTACCATACCTCCTCCCCTCCCCTCTTTATTTCACATTTATGGTCATTGTTCTTTGCTTTGCCTTGTAATTTTACCACCTATCTATGCATCGCTAAATCGTAGAATTAAAACAGTTTATTGTGAACTTTATATGAGTGGAGTCATATGGTCTCTATTCTTTGGCATCCTGTTTCTATTGGCTAATATTAGGTTGGTGCAAAATTAATTGCGGTTTTTGCCATTAATATCATGTTAGTAAAGCTCACCCATGATGTCACATGTCGTTATAGTTTATTTTTGTTTTCATTTAGTTTTAATTGTATTTCTGTATAGTGTTCCATCATGTAAATACACTCAAATACTTTTATTCATTCTTCTACTGGTCACTATTTGAATTGTTTCCAGGTTTTGGCTATCACCCAAAAGTGTCATGAAGAGCATTCTTTCACATGTTCTTGGGCCTTAGTAAATGTATGCATGCGATTATTTAGGGAATAAATGAAGACAGAAATTTCTGGGTTGAAGGGTATGTGTATCTCAACATTACAAGATAATGCCAAAATATTTTCCAAAATGGCTGTGCCAGTGCTTACATCCACCAGCAGTGACAAACATTTCAGTTACTCCACATCTCTGCAACACTTAGCACTGTCAATCTGGTGGGGCATGTATTTCTTTTCCTTCTATATTTTCCTTAATTATTAATATATTATTTTCCTCAAAATACACAGTGATGATCGCTGGCTTCCTTTAAAATGGCAGAATTAATTATTAAGCACCTTTCTCTTAAGTTTATATTGCCCTACAGAGAAAAAAGAAGAAGACAGATTGCAGTGATGGAAAGCCTGGGTGCACTTCCAGGACCAGCTTGGCTGTCGTCAAAGGTCGCAGCCCTTTCTCTCTGCTTTTCCAGGTCTAGGCTCTAATAAAATGACATCAGGTCTCAATTTTAAAAACCACAATAATGTGATAAAATATTGGCCAGTTCTAAGATAGGTAAGAAAAGGGAACAAGGAGGAATATTTATTCCCAGAAATAGAATTTCTGAAGATTCCCAGCTCATCTGTTTTTTTTTTTTTTCCTATCAAATTGGTTTTAAAAAGGCATACAGTCTCAACCTGAGCTTCAAAATATTGTCTATGAGAGGCGATTGTGGTTGCTTTTCTGAGGAGGAGCATGGCAAGTTTAGATTGATTTTCCGACAGTGCTTCTCAACTTTCTGTTCTACTTGTCTTCAGAGTTTGAGAGAAACATTGACAGGCAATCCTGACCTGGTCTGGTCCACTGGACTTCCTCTGAGTAGTGTAAGAACTTCTGCTGGGAAAGATACAGGAAGAAAACGAGCCAATGCTAGTTCAGGTTAGAACTCGATTTAGGGAATCACTGGGTTAACGGAAGGCAAGAATCAAAACCCAGAACATGGGAGTTCAAGTTTATGGCAGCAGAATAGCCGGGTCAGATTAACCCTCCTATGGATAACCATTAGAAAATCTGAATGAAATGCACAGATAATTTCTGATAGTACTGGCGAGTGATAACAGGTAGAAACTGGAGGAGAATCTACCCTTGGAATACAGGCTCTACACTTGGTAAAAACCTTTCGCCCGAGGCTGCCCTCCAGTTCACTGCTTTGGACAGTGGAAACCTGCGGTGTTACAGGATTGAGGTGTCAGGAGAGAGAATTTTGGACTGTAAGACAATCTAGAAAGTTAGAGGGAAAACCCAGAGACTGTTCCAGATCTGCATATAAAATCTACCCAAACCAATGGCTGACTGCTACGCTATGCTAGTAGCGGGGAGATCACAGATGGTCTGGTGAAAAGCAGCATCTGGAAGTCAATATGATTAAACAGACATTTTATCTGTCGCCCCCTGTAGATTATGGAGTTTCAGTCTAGCCAAAGTAACTGCTTGGCAAGATAAAAGTTATTCCCCAGAGGAGCATAAAAACAATCCAGAGACTCTACAATGTTTCATACAGAATGACTTGCATTTACTAATAACAGAAAACCCCTACACATGTGAAGAAACTAGAAAATGCGACTCATACTCAAGAAAAAAGAAGAAACAAGTAACACCCAACCTTGAGTGAGCCAGATGTTGCGATGAACAGACAGAGGCTTTAAAGCAGCAAATAAAGTGTGTGAAAGAACTTGCAGGAAAACAAATGCATAATCAATGAATAGGTGGGAAACTCTGACATAGAACCATAAATCTTTTTTTTTTTTTTTTGAGACAGAGTCTTGCTGTGTCACCCAGGCGGGAGTGCAGTGATGCAATCTCAGCTCACTGCAACCTCTCTCTCCCGGGTTCAAGTGATTCTCTTGCCTCAACCTCCCAAGTAGCTGGGATTACAGGTGCACACCACCATGCCTAGGTAATTTTTGTATTTTCAATAGAGACTAGGTTTTGCCATGTTGGCCAGGCTGGTCTTGAACTCCTGACCTCAGATGATCTGCCCACCTTGGTGTCCCAAAGTGCTGGGATTATAGGCATGAGCCACCGCACCTGGCCTATAAATAAAATTTTTAAAACTTAGATGTTCAATAATAAAAAACAAAATTGTATAAAATTGACTTAACAGAAGAATGAAGATGGCAGCATAAAGAATCAGTGAACTTGAAGATAGATCAATAGAAATTATTATTTTCAAAGAAAAGGAGAAGCATTGAAAATGGACAGAGCCTCAGGGGCCTGTGGGACAGTATCAAGTAGTCTAATATAACCATAATTAGAATTCCAAAAAAGAGATAAGACATATAATGCAGCATAAACATAGTTTTGAAGAAACAATGGCTAAAAACTTCCTAAATTTGATTAAAGACATCAAGTAACAATTCCAAGAAGCTCAAAAAACACCAAGTAAGATAAATACAAAGAAAACCACACCTGAGCATATAATAATTAAGTTGATTAAATCCAAATATAAATACACAACATTAAAAAGTAGTCAGAGGAAAAATGCATGTTACATACAGAAAATGGTTATGCAAATGACTGAATAATTCTTACCAGAAATGAGGCAGGTGAGAGGACAATGGAATGACAAAGTGATGCAATGATAAAAGGGCTGTTAACTTAGAATTCTATACTCGTGTAACTAGTCTTTAAAATGGAAGGGAAAGAGACGTTCCAGGGATGTGTTGTCCATTTCAGTAGCCACTTAGGAAAACTATTGGGCACTAAATGTGGCTAGTCTGAATGGAGATGTACATGTAAAATGCATACCAAATTTCAAAGATGTGAATAAAATAAGGTAAACTATATTAATAATAATTTTGTTATATTTATAGCATGTTGAAATAATATTTTGAGTATATTGGGGTAAATAAAACATACTAATAGCATTGTAAAAATGAAGGTGAAAGATGTTTCAGATAAGCAGGTACTAAGATAGTTTATATTAGCAGACCCACACTATAAGAAATGCTAAAGGAAGTTCTTCTGGTTAAAGACGAATAATAAATGGTACTTGGATCTAGAATATTTAGTGATGATCCCTGGAAATGGTAAATATGTGGGCAAACACAAAAGACTATATCGTTTTCTTTCTTGTCTGAATTTTTAAAGAAGGCCAGGTGCAGTGACTCACACCTATAATCCGAGCACTTTGAGAGGCTAAGGTGAGTGAATTGCTTGAACCCAGGAGTTTGAGACCAGCCTGGACAACATGGTAAAAACCTGTCTTCATAAAACATTTAAAAATTAGCCCAGTGTGGTGGTGGACACCTGAAGCCCTAGTACTTGGGAGGCCGAGGTGAGAGGATCACTTAAGGCCAGGAGATAGAGGCTGTGGTGAGCTGAGATGGCATTACTACATTTCAGCCTGGGTGGCAGAGTGAAACCCTGTCTCAAAAATCTTTCTTTTTAAAGAAAACAAAAGATTTTTTAAAATGCAAGTTACAAAACTATGTTCTAGGATTTATCATGTATGTAGACACAATATATATGAAAGCAATAGCACATAGGAAGATGGAACTATAGTGTTGCATGATTACCGTATTTTATATTAAGTGACTCAATATTACATATACGTAAATATAAGAAATTATAGATGTATATTATAATTTCTAAGGCAACCACTAAATTAAAAAATATATATATAGCTGAAAAGTCAATATAAGAATTAAACAGGAACGTCAAAAAGTCTTCGATAAACTCAAAAGAAGTCAAGAAAGGAAAAACAAAAAGCATACAAGATAAATAGAAGACAAAGGATAATACAGTAGAGCCTAAATTCAATGATATTAATAACTAGAAACATAGATTAATACACCATTTAAGAGGCAGACATGGTCAGATTGAATTAAAGAGCAAGATGAAGTATATGCTGTCTTAACAGATGTACTTTGAATTCAAAGACCTAATAGGTGCAAAGTCTGTGTGTATATATATATATGTAACTAGTAGAAAACTGAAGTAGCTACAGTAACACTAGACAAAGCTACCTGAGAGAAAGCATATTACCAAAGATAAAGAAGAACATTTCATAATGTATTAGTGTGTTTTCATACGGCTGTGAAGAAATACCTGAGACTGGGTAATTTATAAAGAGGTTTAATGGACTCACAGTTCTGCATAGCTGTGGAGGCCTCAGCAAACTTACAATCATGGTGGAAGGCATCTCTTCACAGGGTAGCAGGAGAGAGAATGAGTGCCGAGTGAAGGGGGAAATCCCTTATAAAACCATCAGATCTCATGAGAACCCACTCACTATCATGAGAAAAGCATGGTGGAAACTGCCCCCATGATTCAATTACTTCCAACTGGGTCCCTCCCATGACATGGGGGGATTATGGGAACTACAATTAAAGATGAGATTTGGGTGGGACACAGCCAAACCATATGACATAATAATAAAAGACTTCAACAGCAAAACATAATTAAACATTTTTACAAGCTTAGTGATAGAACTTCCAAATATATGGGCTAATAAATGAGAGAAGTGAGAGAGAGAGTGAGAAATGCATTATATTTATTTGTAAATATATACATTTAAATCATAAATCTAAATTATAGAATTTTAATGACATAATTGACATTTATGGGAACTCCACCCAACACTGCAGAATCCACATCATTTGCAAATGTGCATGAAACGCTTATGATACTCCATAAGTTGAGCCATAAAACAATTCTTAATAAATTTCAAAAGACTGAAATATGTTTAGAGCTGTTTTCTGGCTTCAGTGGAATTGCATTTGAAATCAATAAGAGTAAGAGCTTTAAGAAAGCAACAAATATTTTTGTTTTATGATCTTTAATAAATCTCATATATCAAATAAGAAATCACAATGGAAACAATAAATATTTCAAACTGAATGAAAATGATGGTGGCTTATGTTTTTAATCCCAGTGCTTTGGGAGACCGAGGCAGCAAGATCACTTAAGCCCAGGATATCAAGACCAGCCTGGACAACACAGCAAGACTCTAGCTCTACAAAAGAAATGAAAAAAGTAGCCAGACATGGTGGCATGTGCCTGTAGTCCCAGCTACTCAGGAGGCTGAGATGGGAGAATTGCTTGAGCCCAGGAGGTTGGGGCTGTAGTGAGCAATTATTGAGCCACTGAACTCCAGTATAGGCAACAGAAAAAAAAAAAAAAGAAAATGAAAATAGTACATATAAAATTTTATGGAATATAGTTAAAAAGTACTGTTTAGAAAAGAATTTGTAACTCAAAATGCTTATTTTAGAAAGGAAGTGTTTTAAGTCAATGATCTAATTCTCCACTTTAAAAAGCTAGAAGCAAATGAACACATTAAATGCAAAGTAACTAGAAGGAAGGACATGATAGAGACAAGAGCAGAAATAAATACAATGGGAACAGATGAAACAGTTGAGAATTTAACAATGCTCAATTTGGTCTTTTGAAAATATTAATACAATTCATAAACCCTTGGCAAGAATAATTCATAAAAAATAGGGAAAACATAAATTAATAATATTAGTAATAAAAGAAGGGAGATAATTATGGAAGCTACAGACATAAAATATGTCTTATAAACAATTTTATGTCAATAAATTTGGCAAACATTGAAAATTTGTCAATAAATGACAAGTTGAAATGGACAGATTCCTCAAAAAAACTAGCTTATTAAAAATGATGCAAAATGAAAGAAAAAATCTGAATAGCTTCATACCCATCAAAGATCTTAAGCTTTCTATCAAAATAATTTTCCACAAACATAACTTTAGACTCAGATGGCTTCACTGGTAAATTCTTTCAAACACCTAAGGAAGAAATGTTACCAATTTTACAATATTTTTTTAGAAATGAGAAAAGAGAGTATTCTCAACTCATTTTATCAGGGCAGTATAATTGTGACATCAAAACCTGACAAAGGAATCACAGGAAAAGAAAATTATAGACTGATATTTTTTATGAGCATAGATGCTGAAATCTTTAACTAAATATTAGCACATGAAGTCCAGCACTACATAAAAAGGATAATACATCATAACCAACTGGGCTTTCTCCTATAAATGTAAAGTTGGTTTAATGTTTGAAAATCAGTATAATCCACCATAGTAATTTAATACACAAGAAAGTGATATATTCATCTCAATAGATGCAGAAAAGCATTTGACAAAAATTCAAACCCATTCAAGATAAAACCTCTCAGGAATCTCAGAATAAAAGGGGACTTCTTCAATGTGATCAAAGGCGTCTACAAACACCTTCATGTAACATAATACTTAATGTTGAAAGACTGAATGCTTTCCTCCTAAGATTGAGAACAAGGCAAGGATACCTGCTATCATCACTTCCATTTGTCGTTGTACTGGAGATCCTAACTAGTGTAGAAAGACAAGAGAAAAAAATAAAAAGCATACAAATTATAAATGAAGAAGTAAAACTGCCTTATTCACAGACAATATAATTGTTTACACAGAAAATCCAAAATTATTGATAACAACAACAATGAAACAAAACAACAAAAAAGCTTACTAGAACAAATATGTGAATTTACCAAGGTCTCAGGATAAAGGTCAATATTCAAAAATACAGTTGAATTCTTATTAGCAGCAAAAATTTAAAAAATAAAATACAAATTCATGTGTACTAGGGTCAAAAAAGCATACATGAACAGAAATAAGGTTAACAAAACATATGCAATAAATCTACACTAAAATCTATGGAATATTGATCGGATAAAATAAAGAATACCTAACTAAACAGAGATGTACCATGTTCATGAATGGTGGGAAGGCTCTATACTGTTAAAATGTTGTTAGTCATTCCTAATTTGATCTATATTTTCAACACAATCTCAATCATAAGTCTATAGAAACTTAAATAGTTAATTTTAACATTGATATGAAAAAACAGATAATATAGACTAACCAGAAAATTATGAGTGAGTTTGTGATATCTGACTTTATGACTTGTTAGTAAGTACAGTAATCAAACAGTGTGATTTTGGTGTAAGAATAAATAAGTAGAACAGTGAAAGAGAACAGAGATTATAGAGCTCACACTAGTATGGCCAACTGATTTCTGACCAAGGAATTTAAGAAAGTCAATGAGAAAAGTAAGTCTTTTCAACAAATATTACTAGAATAACTTGATACTCATGTGGAAAAATAAGAAACTGGGTCTACTTAACACCATAAGCAAAAATTAATTGGAGATCGATTATGGACATAAAAGTAAAACCTAAAGTGATAATGTTTTTAAAAGAAAACATTGAAGAATATCTTCATTACTTGGAGGTAGGCAAAGGTTTCTTAGGACACAGAAAACTATATTTGTAAGAGAAAAAAATCAAACTGGAGCAAACTTCCTTTTCTTGTTATTAAAAAGACAGTTTTTAAGAAGAGAATGAGCAAGCCGACTGGGAGAAAATATGCTCAATATATGTAGGTGACAAAGGACTTGTAAGATTATAATTCCTATATTCGATAATAATGAAATGCACAAAAGACTTGAAGAGCTGCTTCTCAAAGGAAGATGTGATTCCTTTGTGAAGGGCCAAATGAGCACACAAAGAAGTGCTCAGCATCAGAGCCATCAGATACAAATTAGAACCATTACAGTAGGACACGATACATCCATTAGAATGACTAGAATTTTAACAAAGGAGCAATTAGAGTTCTAACATACTTCTGGTAGGTATGTAAAGTGGTATAATCACTTCAGAAAATGTTTGACAGTTTCTTATTAAACATACACTGAACCTTTGATGTAGTACTTGTACTCATATGTATTTATTTAAAAAATGCCCAAAATATTTGTATCCTAATGATCATAACACCCTTATTCACAATGATAAAAAACTGGAAACAACTCCAATGACCACTGATGGGTGAAAAGATAAATTGCAGTGTATTTATTCATACAATGAAGGCCACTAACCAATAAAAAGAAACATACTACGGACAGAGCCAATAATGTGGATGATTGGCATAGACATGAAGCTGAGGAAAGAAGCCAGACCCCCTGAAACCCATTTCATATTACTCCATTAAGTGATGTTCAAGTACAGGCTAAACTAATCAATGGTGAAATATACACCAGCATTGATTGTTTCTAGGAGGTGGGACATTGACTGGGGAAGGACAGGATATGATGTCCTGATGAGGTGGGAATGTTCTAGATCATGAGAGTGTGTGGATTGCACAGGTGTCACTATTTGCCAAAATTATTCAGTTATGAGGCATACATTTCAATGTGCTTAAATTTATTCTCCAAAAAGGACTGTAAAAAACTATAATGACAATAATTGAGTGGAGAGTGGAAAGTGGTTGGAGGTCAATTAAACAAAAATGGTAGAAGGCATATAATTGTTGAAACTGGTGCTGGATCTTGAGACTTCCACATACAACCCATAGTGCGTGTCTGCAATGGCCCAGTCAGGAGGCTGTGGTGCCTCTGGCTTTCCTCACTAGTTGTTTGGTTTCGATCGTCACTCAACCTTGGCAGGTGTTGATAACTGTGCTGTGAAGTAACTAGAATACAGATCACAGGAACCCGTACCTGCACTAGATGGAGAGCTAAGAAAGAGAACCTAATGCACAGGCCAAGCAGACACTGAAAGCCGTGTTGGAGAATTCGAGGCATGTTTATTTTCTACTCCTCCACAACTGGTTCAGTTCACTGAGAGTATCAACAGGGAGGACGCAGACAGGGAAATGTAGGATTTGGCATTTGTACCATGTGAAGAGGAGAGTAAGGCCTAGGCCTGTAGGCTTCCTGGAACTGGCGAGATTTTAGGAATTCCCTTCCCACTACTCCCACCTCCAATCCATGCAAAATAAAATGAAACAAGCCACAAGGTGGTAGATTGTTGAGTGGCAGGATGCGGTGCCTAAGCCCAGAGGTCTAGATTACCACCCATGGAGGTTGCACCTGGGAAAGTGGGAAGAATTTGATTGGCCGGAGGAGAGTGGGTATGCAGTGTCCAAGCCAATCCTGACTGCTAAGTAGGAGGCCACTCTCTCCATTGTCTTCCAATTTATAAAATTCTACTGATGCTGACAGTGAGAGAAGCAATGTTGTATAATGGAAAGAATCCAGAGTTCAAAGTTTGGAGAATTATGTTGGAGTTCTGCTCTGCTGTTTATTAGGTAATTTGTGGTTCTTTTTTACTGTATTTACTGATACCATCATAACCCCAACTACTAACATTAGGTAGTTTGTTTAGTTGAATCTTTCTGTTTATTGGAGTCATCATTGAATGTCTGTTTGACAACTGAAGGTCTTGAAAAGCCTCATGGTAACCATTTTCAAAACCAGTTTTTTTACTAGCTAGAAAGTTAAGGTGATAGGTCTACCCCAGGTAGACCCCAGGAAATTCTATGTTTGCATAAATGTTCGTTTTCAGAAATGTTTAGATAGTTTGCACTTTTCATTATAGCTTTATTTCTGTGCCTCTGCTCAAGTCTGTCTCCATTTTGCTCTCCAGTCCAACACATTCAACTACATTCTATTCATCCATAAACGCCAAGTTCAAATCCTGCTCCGTCCACGAAGTCTTCCCTGGTGATCTGGTGTAATATAGCAAATATAAGTAAACTAAACATAATAAAACTAGGATATTAAACATGTATATAAATGTGCTATTGTCGTTCGCTTTCCTTTTTGTGACCTCTCTTCTTCCTCCTTTTTTTTTTGGATGGAGTCTAGCTCTGTTGCCCAGGCAGCAGTGCAGTGGTGCGATCTCGGCTCACTGCCTTTCCTCTTCTTCGAGACACCCGTGGCTCAGGAGGGCTAGAATTGGTGCACAGGAGTGGGAAGGGTCAAAGCAAGCTGATGTTCAGTGTTTGATGTCCCAAATAGGATCTTTACAATGACAAGAAGATCATGAATTCTAGAAAGAAAATCTCTAAATTCCTTTATTCCCATTAACCCACTGGGGACAAGGGCTCTGGATAAGACTTTAGGTCTGAGGTGGAGAAGACCCAGGACAGCAGGACCCTGATGTGACACTCCCTCCTTCTGCCACCGGCTGGGGGAGGAAGGGAGGGGAAGGGTGACAGCGAGGGCACATAGAAGACGCCTTTTCCTGACTGGCCCTCACAGAGTCAAAGTCTCAGAGGGTGGCATGCGGAATAGTCAACAGCCGGGACATTCACCCACCTCCCCCATGATGCTCTAGGAGGAGTTACAGCCACATCCAAGATGGCGCCGCAGCTGCTGTGGGCCTGGCCGGTGGACGAACCTGAGGCCATACTCCTGGCTTCCCCATGGTCTCCTTGGGGTAGGAAGGGAGTCCAGGTGTCCGCTGGGGTCTTGCTGAAGGGATACAGTGGGGGGTAGGTGGCCCAGGGTGTGGGCAGAGACTTGGAGTTAGGGCAAAGAGGAGCTGTTTGTGTGAGGATTTCATAACTAGGGTGCAATGGCCAGAACCCTGTGGCCCCCCACAGGCCTGATGGGACTGAGGGTAACTCAGCAGTGACCCACTCAGAGGTCACAGGGTCTCAGCCTGCAGAGCTGAGACCAGCAGGTCCAGAGAGCCCTGCGTGTTATCAGGTGCCTCTCCTTCTTGTTGCCATTCGGTCACAGAAACCTCAGACATCTTAGGAATACTGTACCTTTACCCCCAAGAGACGATGACAGTGGAGAAGACTGGGATGACGTCTTGCACTGTTTTAATTTGTGGTCCTCCTTCCACCCACTCCAAAAGTACACACTATTTTTTTCCCATGTGCTGTGACTGTCACCATGAGGAGGGACCAGGCAGTGTGGCACAGCAGAGCAGCTGGTGGGACACGGGGAGCTGCTGGCCTTGTCTCCGATCCAACTTCCTAGGAATTTGGTGAATCATTAGATGTTCCCGGCCGACTCATCTTTGCTATACACTTTGATACTATACGATCAATGGTTTTTACTGTGGGACCCGCAGCACACACCGGAATATTGTCTCATTTACTGACTTGCTATGATTTCTCCTCTCCCTCTTCCCAAAAGGATATCCAGGATTTGGAGCAAGGGCATTTGCTGTTTTGCACTCCCTAGCAATAAGCATAATGCTAGAAAAATACATGCCCAATAAATATTAGCTGATTAAAGAGGTATGCAAGACCTTGGTCGTTTCTGTGTCATTGATGTTTTCTTGCCCTGAAATCCGTTCTCACCGGCGCCCGGTGTCTTCTCCGAGTGCCCCGTGAAACAAGTCCTGACTTGCTTTTCCTTCTTGCATTTAATGAAATAACAATGTTTATCTTTAGTGATGCTGCTGTGAAATGTGCCTCTTCTCGATTTCACTAGAAATCTAATTTATTTAAGTATTTTAAAGTTCTTCGTCTTCAGAATGTATCTCTGACACAGACTTCAGTTTCTGTATTAGATAACATCGTTTAAATGAGGAAAGACTGTTTTAGTGAAATATTTTGTGTTTAAGTCTGCTGCACCCTCGAACTTTTCATGATTTTACCCCTCTCACTGGGAGGTAGACCATCGTATGCAATGAATGACTACATCTTTCTTTGAAAGTGGAAGCCATTTCAGAGAGGTGCTTCTATAATTAAGAAATCAAATAGGCCGGACACAGTGGCTCACGCCTGTAATCCCAGCACTTTGGGGGGCCGAGGTGGGTGGATCATCTGAGGTCAAGAGTTTGAGACCAGCCTGGCCAACATGGCAAAACCCCGTCTCTACTAAAAATACAAAAATTAGCTGGGCGTGGTGACACATGCCTGTAATCCCAGCTACTAGGGAGGCAGAGGCAGGAGAATTGCTTGAACCCAGGGGGCGGAGGTTGCAGTGAGCTGAGATTGTGCCACTGCACCACTGCACTCCAGCCAGAGGGACACAGCGAGACTCCATCTCAAAAAAAAAAAAAAAGAAAAAGAAAAAGAAATCAAATAAACTTGAGTAGGACTCTTTGAAAAGTTCTAGGTACAATTGGAAGGAACCTAATTCCCTCATTCCTGATTCAAGCTCCTTATCTTTTTGCCCTTCCCCACAGGTGATGAGTAAGTGGTGTGCCGTGTGTTTAGCCTCAGCCCAGCGGGGCAGGTGTGAGGCCCTGTGGCCCTGCAGGCTCCACCACTGCTAAGACTTTAGGTCTGAGGTGGAGAAGACCCAGGACAGGAAGACCGTGATGTGACACTCCCTCCTTCTGCCACCAGCTGGGGGAGGAAGGGAGGGGAAGGGCAACAGTGAGGGCAGATGTAAGACACCTCTTCCTCACTGGCTCTCACAGAATCAAAGTTTCAGAGGGTGGCGTGTGGAGGAGAAGTCAACAGCCGGGACATTCACCCACCTCTCCCATGATGCTTAGCAGGAGTGCAGAGTGACTGCCCATGCTCACCACCAACCAGCCAGCAAATGGAATCGCAACGCCTGCGTCTGCAGAGAAGACATCTCAGTGTAGAGTGTCAGTTTCCCAGGAAAGCACATCCTCACCTGCACCGAGCAGCTGGAACCTGATCGAGCTGCCTGATTTAAGTCACAAGGCTTCAGAAAGGGAGATTCAAAATTTAAAATTTGTTCTACAGAACAAAAATCATCCCTTTAAAAATGCATTTGCAGCTGTGCCCAGTGATGATGGATTTATCGCCTGAACCAGGGATTAGTAAACAATGTGTGCTCTATAAAGAGCGAAACAAGTCCTTGCTCATCAGAGCACTTAATTGCAGTGGTTATATCAAAGCGATATAAAACGTAATCACCAACCACAAGTTAGGCTCTGCGTTTTACATAGGTGCCTCTGTCACTGTTTTTCCACCTGTTAAAATGAAAGATTCTTGGAATATCATAATATGTAAAACTTGTTTATGATGCAGATATAAAGATGCCTTTTCATCTTTCTGCAGCTTTGATGTCGTGATATGAAGCTTTGGTGCCCCTCCTTCCAGACATGAACCCAAGATGTCATCTCATTCATAAACTTGTGTTCCGTGTGTAAATACATGGGAACCAATTGCGAGATATTTCTGTTTTCGGTACTTTTTATGAGGAATTGGTCCACTTCTAGGTTAATAGAAGGATGAGAAGAGTTTGTTGATATGTTTTTCTTTAACAGCTTGAGCAACAAGGTAAAGAAACCTATTAAAATGGGGAAATAAAAGTCAGAACCTAAGTAAAGAGTTAATATACTACTTCTAGACAGAAAGGTAAGTCCTCAACACATCAGAAATACCTACTTGAGTATTCTTCCACTGATAAAAATGTGAATTTCCTTCTGTTTAGGTAAGGCAGATACTTCTCATTGTAATACGCATTTAACTAGAAAACTCAGACAGATACTTCTCATCGTAATACACATTTAACTAGAAAACTCAGACAGATACTTCTCATCGTAATACACATTTAACTAAGAAAACTCAGACAGATACTTCTCATCGTAATACACATTTAACTAGAAAACTCAGACAGATACTTCTCATCGTAATACACATTTAACTAGAAAGCTCAGTTTTTCTCTCTGCCACATTGGTCTTACTTTTGATCAGGATCTCCCAACTTTTAAAAAACATGAAAGGTTGGACCCTGCCTTAGACCGTTTAAGTAATAATAATTTTTAAAAACCTCTAGGTGCGGGCCTGGGCAGAGTTTGTCTTAAAGGCTCGTGGGTCTTTCTAATGTAAAATTGGGTTAGAACCACAGATCTGCTGAGTCACATTATCTTTTCATGTTATTTTATTCACATACAAATATACTTGACCGGGCGCGGTGACTGATACCTGCAATCCCAGCACTTTGGGAGGCCAAGGCGGGTGGATCACGAGGTCAGGAGATCGAGACCAGCCTGGCCAACATGGTGAAAGCCCGTCTCTACTAAAAATACAAAAAATTAGCTGGATGTGGTGGCGGGCGCCTGTAATCCCAGCTACTCGGGAGGCTGAGGCAGGAGAATGGCTTGAGCCCCGGAGGCGGAGATTGCAGTGAGCCAAGATCACGTCACTGCACTCCAGCCCAGGCAGCAGTGAGAGACTCTGTCTCACAAAAAACAAAACAAAACAAAACAAAACAAAACAAACAAAAACCTCATTATTCAAAGACTCATGAGCACATATGCATAAAGAAACCTATGTTTCCCAAAGAAAAATAGATTGGAAATGATAGCTGGTATGTTATTTTTGTTTATTAGAAAACCTTTGAATGAATACATTAAAAGTTTCATGAAAGCTATATCAACATACTAAAAATTTAGTTTTGTCCACTTTAATTTCTGTTGAGGTGGCTGGTAAACTGTGTGACCTGAAGCAGGATTTCAAAGAGAGAATACTGTAAAACAGACAAAATTCTGATAGTGGAAAATTCTTAACATTCAACCCCCCCTAAAAATTTGCTCTCAAACTATCCTCTCATTCATTTTAACATCTAGAAACAATCTTCTTTAAAATATTTTTTTTATCCAGAATTATAACATCCAGGAAGTTGATGTAATTAATTATAGTCTCTGTTATTAAAATAATGATGTTACTATAACATTTTAAAGGGAGAATGTCGTGGATATTTTGGGGGCCAGAAGAGATTTAAACCTGTGCTGTAACTTGCTGTGCCTACAGGACTGTGGATTCTTCTCTCCAAATTGATTCCCTGTGCACTCCACTCAGGGTCTAACGTGAGTCTTTTAGGTCATTTTCGAGTGACGCAATTACATCATGTTTGGTATAATTTTATCGTAATTTGTGAAAGCGGGTCTTCTGCATACATAGGTTCTTTTTCTCTGACCAGAATGTTTAATTAATTAGAAGATCCCATCTCACCATCATTCTGCATAATGAGAGTTTACTGTACAGCTATTTTTGGTCGCTTGAAATAGTGGAAAGCTATTCACAGTGATGAGTACCTGAATCTGCTGATTGTAGACATGAGTAATTCACAATATCCCATCAGTCACGAGGGGAGCAGACAAGCTAATTGACCCACTTAACGGATAGCACTCCCCAAAGAGGGCTGTCTTTCATGGCTGAAGCCCCATTAATCAAAAATACTCGTCAGGCTCCTGCTGTGCGCCTCGCATGATGCTAGGGATGCTGGTACAAAGCGCAAATCAGGACCCCGGCCCGGAGCATCTTTGATTTGGCTGGAGAACGCGATGCACACAGGCAGTGCCGGGAAAACACGCTGCATTCGTGAAAATGATCACGTCGCATGCCCTGGAAAGAAGGTGCCGACTTGCACAGGATGCAAGAAAAGAAACAAAGAATGTGGAAGAGGAAGCCCCTTGCCCACACTGAATTCACGGGGAGGGAGAAAGCACAGAGCCTGCCTGCAGCAGGTGTTAACACTGAGGGCGCAGCGTCACGCGTGTCCACCTGAAATACTGTGTGTCTCGGATAAGAAGTAGACACCAAGGGCTATTGTCGGAGTCTGGGGAAAAAAACAAAACCCAAAAAACAATCGTCCTCAGTTGCTGGAGATTTTTGCTTTGTTCTGTTTCTGCTTGTGTTTTCTGGTTACACTGGGAGTTTGCTCCAGGAGCACAGGATGGATGCAGTTAGGAAAAGGGACCTTTCCATGGGGCAGATTCACAGCCCAAAGTCAAAACAGCCACTTCTGGATTCAAAGTCCAATTAGAAGGTACATATCACTTCCATTTTAATATTAATTAATTAATTAATTTTTGAGATGGAGTCTTGCTCTGTATGTAGCCCAGGCTGGAGACATGATCTCGCCTCACTGCAACCTCTGCCTCCCAGGTTCAAGTGATTCTCCTGCCTCAACCTCTTGAGTAGCTGGGACTACAGGAACCCTTCACCATGTCCTGCCAATTTTTGTATTTTTAGTAGAGACAGGGTTTCACCATGTTGGCCAGGCTGGTCTTGAACTCCTAGCCTCAAGTGATCCACCCACCTCGGACTCCCAAAGTGCTCGGATTGCAGGCATGAGCCCTGCACCCAGCCCATTGCTTCCATTTGACAAGGTAAACGCTTCTTGGTCGTGTAACCATGGGACCTGGTCGCACTTGAAAGTGTATTTATAGCATTTTTCACTTATAGGTTGCAGGCTAAACTCAACACTTTCATTCAGTCAACACTGTCACTGCCTGAAGTGCACCTCTGTTCACTCTGAGATTGTGTGTTTGTGTGTGCGCACCAGTGCGTGTACGTGGAGAAGGTGTGAGCGGTGGTGGAATGAGAGGAGCTACCTTGTGCTCTCACGGTCACCCTGCCTACTTGCTCACACCCAACCACCTTCCTAATCCAGGAGCTTCATGAAACCCTGAGGCCTCTCCTGAACTCAGAGATGGGGAGAGTGGAGGAGCCTGAGGAGGGGGGATGCAGCGTTGGGAATAATTTTTTGTCCTTTGATGTCTGAATAATTTTTTGTCCTTTGATGTTTATGAAAAATTCAGCTTAGATGTGTACATATAACACACACATTCATTCGTATATACCATCGCAAGCAATACACATTTTTTTTTTTTTTTTTTGCGGTGGTATGTGTGGCTTTGGTAGAGACACTTCAAGTTTTTTGGTGGTGGGAGGGACTGGGAGAGGCTGGGGAGAGTGGGTGGCTCTGAGTCTGACAATATATTCTGCCCGCATAACCCCATTAGCTCTGACTTTGTGCTGAAGAAGTGAGAAACATAACAGCAAGTTTAAAAAAGACCAGAAACAAGGTAATGTGGGGCAGAAAGTTATTTCTAATAACACCCGATAGTCCACACAGGAACCTTCACTGGAAAGAGTGTTCAGCCAAAAAGTGATTAGTTCACGCCAAGATGGCCTCTCGTTTTTAAATTCAGCAACCAAATGCAATATGTTCCCCTTTCTTCTGTTTCATCTCCACTTAACTCTCCCACTCGGGCTCATTTCACCTACTTTTGATTTGATTTACAAATTTGCTATTGGATTTTCGAGGCATTATGGAGCCTTTGCCGGTGCCAGAATACTCATCAGAAGCGCCTCTGTTAGGCTTTTTTGGTGTCACTTCAAATTTCAGTTGTCATCTTATATTCCTGTTGGGATGTAGGCTGAGCACTCACTAATAATATCATTGCAGAGGCTTAAATTGCAGCAGGTGAGAACTGAGTTAGAACGAAGCAGTACAGTCAGCCACTTTATTTAGATATACCGTGTCCCTAAGAATGGGTCAGCACGCAGGGTGGCCCTGAGGGAAATATACCGACTCTCCCAGATAGTTCAGAAATGTTACGTGTCATCTTGTCTGTCTTATTTTGTCTGTTCAGTCCTACTCTGTGTCCTATGTAGAAGCCATCAAATGGTAGTGAGAAGGGACCTTCAGGGCAGTATTGTGCAGAAAATGTGGCAAAAAGCAGGTGTCGTTGGTAACTTGACAGTAAACAGCATTAAATATTAGAGATGAATTCCTCCTCTTGAATATAGCTGGGAGGGCAAGCTGACTTTCATAGTACAGAATATTTGAAGAGTTTTAAATGACTAGATTATTATATCTATAAGTATCTTTGGACTAGAGGGTTAGAGGAGGGGAGGGAGCTGGCAGAGGACAGGTTGCATTCGATGCCTTGTGGGTTTGTGGGATGTACGCACTCTGCCTCACACAATTGGATTCTAGCCAATTCGATAAATGCTAAATTTCTAGAACAATCATGTCCACCTCTCCACACACTTTGCTTCACAGGTTCTTTGGTTTCTACCTCTGGCGTTTCCCCTCAGCCTCCTCTGCCTCTCTGGATTTGGTGTAAAAGCAATCCTGCCTGGCAGACCCCACCCCCTAGACCAGCCCCACCTCTGTACACAACTGACCTGATCACTGAGCCGCCCACCCCAAGACCCCAGCCGCGAGCTGGACACCCCCTGCCCTCTGTGTCTGCACATTCTCCCTCCCTGTCTTCCTCCCTTCTCCACAATTCTGGATCATGCACAGCTCACTCGGTGGACACAGGTCTTGCTTTCTCTATTGCTATCCTGGATGTTGTTTAGGAACGTCCCAATAGGGTTTGACATTTTGTATTGTATTTTATTTATTTATTTATTTATTTATATTTTTTGAGAGGGAGTCTTGCTCTGTCACCCAGGCTGGAGTGCAGTGGCGCCATCTTGGCTCACTGCAACCTCTGCCTCCTGGGTTCGATTCTTCTGTTTCAGCCTCCTGAGTAGCTGAGATTGCAGGTACCCGCCACCACGGCTGGCTAAGTTTTGTATTTTAGTAGAGATGGGATTTCACCATGTTGGTTAGGCTGGTCTCGAACTCCTGACCTCAAGTGATCCGCCTGCCTCGGCCTCCCAAAGTGCTGGGATTGCAGGCATGAACCACTGCGCCCAGCGACATTTTATATTTTAATATGGTGGGAAGAAGCATCTCCACCTTTGTAAGCTACACCAGGTGCCGTGCGTGCTCTGCCAGCACGCTGAGCAGGCGCTGCTTTCGTCCATGCCTGTGGCTCCCGGGAAGCAGCTCCAACTCCCTGCCTGAGATTTCTCTGGAGGTCAAGCACTTGGAGTGTTCCGTTCCCAGGGCCCTCGAGTCACACCCAGCTTTCTGCTCCCTGGAGTGAGGTGACATGGAAGGACACATCTATGCCCTTTCCCAGCAGCTGCTGGAGAATTTGGGCCTCAAGAGTCACGATTGTCTTATGTCCCAGAAGCACCATTGCAACCATCCATGGGCAAACCCTCACCGCAGGGTCTTTTCTGGGAGAGCCCCACCAAAAGCACTCCAGATATCAATTCGAGTCATATTCGACAATTTCTGGTTAAATCTTCCGGCCTTTTCCTTCTGCCTCTCTCCATCTCTTCCTGTCTCCCCGTCTATTCCTGACATCACAAATCCATTTTCAGTTTCACAGATGGCTTTTTGTTCCTGACAGTGTATCTCAGAAGATCAACATAATGCGTGACTTTTAGGAACTGGTCTTTTAAAATTTATTTTGGTATTTTCCTCAAGTATTCCAATTATTTTTACATTGGATCTTTGTTTTCTGTCTCTGATAATTACCATCTTCTCCCATTTTACTTTTGTCTCTGTTCACTGTGTTGGCATCGGAAAGCTTTTCAGGTTGGCCTCCAGACTGATGAATAATTCTCTGTGGGGGTCGTCCTCTTCCCCTCTCTCATGTGCTCATTCTAATGGGGATCCCACCACTTCGATCATGGTCTCTTTGCCATCCTTCTTCATCCCAGACAACTTGCTTTCCATTTCAGCTCATTGTCTTACCATTTCGTCTTTGACTTTTCATGAGCGAATCCCTAGATTTCCTGATTTTCACTGGGAACACAGATTGGGTAGAGCTCCTTACGATCTGCTGGCAGCATTTAGCCATAGTTTTCCTGATTTTTCACTGGGAACACAGATTGGGGAGGGTTCCTTACGACCTGCTGGCAGCATTTAGTGACTTCATTCCAGTGGGATGTTCTTCTTCTGTATAAAAGGTTCATACTTCTTACAATTTTTTTTTTGGTCACAAAATCTTTTCACTGGTTCTAAGTTACTTTCTGTCCATCTTCTCACTCCTGCAATGGTAAATTAGAATTTAATCTAGGATGATACATCCTCATAATTCTGGTGTTTTCCCATGAACAAGGTTTAATATTTCCTTTCGTTCCACTCATGTTCAACTTGGCTGCTCGAAGAATCTTCCTTTGCGTAGCGAGGGCTGGTCGGGGTGTATGTCCCTTGGTCAGCCTGAAAGATTTCCCAGTCTTGCATTTAGAATCCATCTCGTGGCTCGAGGAAGTGTCTGCTCATCCCATGGGAGCAGAATTTATTTTTGGAGTGAAAGATTCCGTAGTTCTTTCTTAACCAGAAACAGGAAAGAGGCACTGCCTGGTGAAGCACAGAGCACGCCCCTTTAATAACTGTTCTCTGCTCTTGCCCCACGGCTGTGGTGTGCACTCCTCTCCCCTATTGGGGAAGGCTGTTCCGGGTGCATCGGACCCTCAGTGCTTCTTGGCTGCCACGTGTGTGGGTTGAGTTCCATCACACAAGAGCAAGGAGGGGAGAGGCACTGGCATGAAGGGGAGAGGCTGTCGGCGTGCCCGGGACCTCACCATCACTGCTGCACATGGATACCCAGGTGGACCCAGGAGGGGAGCCCTGGGCTCAGCATGTGGCTACCTTCCTGTCTATGGCCACTCTGCTTTCCCACCTCGTTGTGCCGATTCACACCTCCCCTGGCAGTGCACAGGACTCCCTATTGCTCGACATCCTTGCCGATACTTGGTGTTTTCAGTCCTGGCAGTTTTGACCACTGGTAGGTGTATAGTAATACCTCACTGGGATGTGTGTTTGAATTTGCCTGATACTGAAGTGGTTGAGTGTCTTTCCGTCTATTTATGAGTCATCTGGGTATCCTCTTTGGTAATCACCTGTGCAGGACATAGTGGTTTTAAAACATGTTTACCAATTCTTTGACATTCCAAGGGCGGCGGGTACCAATTTCTCTCTCTCTTTGAATATAGGGTAGACTTGTGACTCTCTCCACTAATGGAATTCATCAGAGGTGGTGCTGTGTGATGTTCAAGGCAGGCCCCAGATGGCTTCATAGCTTCCACCTGTTTCTCTCTTTTCCTTGGGGCTGTGTTTCTGCATCTCTCAGTCACTGTTCAAGGGGGGTTACTTTCCTGAAGCTGGCATGCTCGGAGAGGGCACATGGAGAAACTGCAGAGAGACAGAGGGAGAGACACAGAAAGAGACAAGAGACAGAGACAGACAGAGACACAAAGAGAGACAGAGAGAGGGAGAAACAGACACACAGAGAAACAAAGAGAGACACACAGAGAGAAACAGAGACAGACAGAGAGAGAGGGAGAGAGAGAAAGGGAAACAGAGAGACAGAAACACAGAGAGACAGAGACAGAGACAGAAAAATAGAGAGACAGAGTGAGAGACAGAGAGAGACAAAGACATACAGAGAGAGACAGAGACAGAAAGAGACACAGAGACAGAAAGAGAAAGAGGGAGAGAGAGAGGGAGGAAGGAAGATGGGTGAGGGGAGAGGAAAGAGGGAGGGAAAAAGGGAGAAAGGGAGGAAGAGAGAGATAAGGAGGGAAAGGAGGGGAGGAGGTTGGGAGAAAGGGAAGAAGCGCTGAGGAGGGGAAAGAGGGAGAGGAAGGAGGCTGAGGGGGAGGGAGAGCGAAGTGCTGGGGTAGCCGTTGCTGCTTCCACTCCCCTTGAGACTCATCCCCACCCCGGTGCCAGAGGTCTCAATGGAGTCTTAGGGGGGACCCAGATGCGAGCCACGGACCGCATCATGAAAAGAGCCAGCATGGCCCACAGCCGCCCCTCCCGAATTTCTGATCCACCGACATGGGGAGAAGGAATGATCAGCTTCCGTGTTACGCACTCCCCGCGTGGCGACTCACTGTCACGCAGTAAGGCTGGCACAGACTTCACCACTATTGGCTAGGGCGGTACTCCATCAAAACCTGTGGCCCACACGGGCGGCTTTGGAGTTGGTCAGCGAGGGAGCAGGGAAGACCTGGCTGGGGGTGCCCCATGAGGTGGCTGTTGGTGAGGAATGAAGAAGGAGCGAGGAAATGTTTCGAAAATGGCCACCTGTGTTGACGTGGAAAGCAGAAGCTGTGCCTCAGGAACCGCACGGTGGGTGGAGGTCGCTTCCAGCCAGAGCACCGGGGCTGCTGCCCACTGTCCTCACTGCCCACAGGACAGCAGGAGGGCAGGGACACCAGCTGGAGAAGGGACTGCCGGGCATGAAGGAGCCAGGACGCACTGGTGTGAAAATGAACCTTTCTCAATCCAAGCTTCTCTGGATGGCAGACAAGACTACCATGAAGTGGATGTGCCAGGGAAACCTGGTCTGAGGAAGGAGGCCAGGGAGCGGGCCAGGCCTTGGTGGAGACGGCAGATGGACGACGATGCCTCGGAAAGGCAGGCGTCTCTCTCAGGGTCTTCGGGGCGTTTTCTCACACAGCCTCATAGAAGGCTCGAGGCAGAGGAGGTGCTGCCTTAGTGGAGCATGTAGTGGCTCTTCTGTTCAGTGGAGTGGATTACGAGCCAATGTATATACCAAAAAAAAAAAAAAAAAACCAAAAAAACCCAAAAAAACCCAAAAAATATTGAACAGAATTATGTTGGCCAGGTGCGGTGGCTCACGCCTGTAATCCCAGCACTTTGGGAGGCCGAGGCAGGTGGATCACGAGGTCGAGATCAAGACCATCCTGTCCAACATGGTGAAAGCCCGCCTCTACTAAAAATACAAAAATAAGCTGCGTGTGGTGGCACGAACCTGTAGGCCCAGCTACTTGGGAGGCTGAGGCAGCGGAATCACTTGAACCTGGGAGGTGGAGGTTGCAGTGAGCCGAGATCGTGCCACTGTACTCCAGCCAGGCAGTAGAGCAAGACTCCATCTCAAAAAAAAAAAAAAAAAAAAATTATATCAATGTGGACTAAAAGGACCAAAAACAGAAAAAAAAAAAAAATCAAAAGAGGCCTTTGTACCTCGAAACCCCTGGGTGAGAGAAGCCCCCGAAGAGACAGGTGTAGCCACTGAAGAGATGGAGGCACGCGCTGGCTGTTTCTTGTGGAAAATGAAGTCTCAGAGGACAGAGCCCAGAGTCCAGGGGGCAGAGCCTGCAGCCACGAGGGGCTTTCTTGGGCAAGAGGAATGAAACTTTGTCAACGCCTTGACTGCAGGTGCCCACGTGGATTCCTGGGTTTCTGTGGCCTGATGGCTGCGATGTCTCCAATTCTCCATTTGGAAAGAGGGCACCCACCACACTGACCTGTGTCTGCCCAGGACTGCATGGGGGTGTGTGATGACACCTTGTCTCTTCAGTTCTCAGGTCTTCAGACAGACACTCTCCTCGAGGTGCCACCCTCCAGGAACCACACCCCAGGAGGTCATCAGGCACGTGCACGGTGGGTTCCGGGATCTCATCCCTGAGCTCAATGCCAGGAGAACGGTGGCCCATGCTGCGTTGGAAGCAAGTGTGCTTTGTATGGAGAAGAGTGTAAATGACCTGTGGCAGAAGGTCATCTGCAATGGTTTTACTTATTCTATCACGGGGTGGGGTGCAGCTGTCCCCCGAATCTGTGTTAGACTTTGTGGTGGCCTCGGTGAGTAGATGGGAAGTGTGGTGTGGCTTCCGCGCAGCACTCTGTGTGTCGGGACCAGGTGCGTGCCTTTTGGAGATAAAGAGAGATGCCAGGGTGGCCCAGCTGTTTCATAGCAAGCACTAGAATAGTGGGGAAGACCCCTCTGAGAGGGCCCAAAGCCAGCCACCATCTGAAGGTGGCCTTGGGACAGACCCCGTGTCAGAGCTGCCTGGCAGGGCCACTGCCGACTTTGTGACCTACAGAAGCAGTGAGAGATGACAAAGACTGTGGCTTTGTGGCTCCCGTGTTTAGATGTGACGGGAACAAGTCTCTTGCCCAGTTTTGTCTTGGGTTGTCTTTCTTAGTCTTACAGATTTATTTACCCCGGATACAAGTTCTTTGTATTGTAAGCAAATTCTTCCCATCTGTGGCTCTCATTCTCACTTTACTAATGGACTTTTTGACAAACAGAAATTATTCATTTTAATAAAGAAAATCTTATCAAATCTTTTAAAGTTTTTTTTTTTTTTTTTTTTGGTAGGGGGTGGAGATGGTCCCAGGGAAGAAGTCTTTTCCTATCCCAAACTCATGAAGATATTTTCCTATATTACATTCAACATGTTGTCTAGCTTTATTTTTTGCAGTTAATTCTACAATCCATGTGTAATTGATTTATATGCACAGTATGAGGTACTAATCAAAGCTTCTCTTTAAAAAATGTCATATCTAATTGTCGCGGAACGTTTTATTAAAAAGAATAGCTTGTCCTCACTCTTTATCGCCATCTTCTTTGTAAATAGATTAACTGTAAATTTAGAGGTCTATTTCTGGCTGTCAATTCTGTTCTATTGGTCTCTGTTTATAATTTCACCAGTACCACATTATATTAATTCCTATAAATTGAAAAGATCTTAATATTTCGTAGCACACGTTTCCTGCCTTGTGTTTCTTCTTCAAGAGTGTCTTAGCTCTTCTTTGCTCTTTGAATTTTTATAAAATTGTATAGTCAGCTTGCCAAGTTTTCTTAAAACAAGTTTCTTGGGTTTTGATTGAAATTGCATTTCATATATAGATCCATTTTGAGTGAATTACTATCTTTACCCAATGTAGTCTTCTAATTTACGAGTCCTTTATATACTTCCATTCATTTATTTTTTAACTTCTCATGATGATATTTTACTATGTGCAGAGAGGCCTGGCACACCTCCTGGAAGGTTTACTAGTAGTTGTTGGTATGGGCTGACGCTGCTGTAAGTGGCCTTTGTTTACACGCCTCTGAAGGACGAACGTGGCAGAGGGGAGTGTATTTAGAAGGCTGCCCAAGATTCAGAGAGGCAGGTGGGACAGGGAAGAGAGGGAGGCCGAAAAAGTGTGTTATTGAACTAGAATCGCTGTGGGCACTCACAACCACTGTGGACACTCGCAACTTGGTCTCACAGAAATGAATGGGCCTCAGGGTTTCCCCCACAATGGGCAGGTTGGCACATTTGCCAGTGGTCCCACTCTCCAGTGGCTGAGGGCTGCCTCAGGGCTATCGATGCTCCTGGCCTTCTGCGTGCCTCTGAGCCTCTGTGCAGGGACTGCTGTTTCTTGGTTGAATGCCT
This sequence comes from Papio anubis, assembly GCF_008728515.1. Lineage (NCBI taxonomy): Eukaryota > Metazoa > Chordata > Mammalia > Primates > Cercopithecidae > Papio > Papio anubis. Next base: position 2,892,865 of record NC_044979.1, read on the forward strand.
AGAGGCAGAAACTCCGCGGAAACCTCAAGATGCTCCCTTGATGCGGGCCCTGGAATGCGCGTGGAACTGTCCACCACGGCTGTGCTGAAATCAGGTTGGCCAATGGGATGCAGCTCAGGCACTGCAAGCATCTGCCACGTTTTCTTTCTTTCTTTTTAACATTTTGTTTGCTGTTAGTAGAAAGATATCCAATTGATTTTTATACTTTTACATATTGGCCACAACCCAGGAACTTTTCAAAATGTGCTCATTAATTCTAGTAATTTACCTATGGATTATTCTGGATTTTCTACCTACATGGCTATATCATCTGTGAAAAGTGACAGTTTTACTTCTTCTATAGAAGTCCCATCCTTTCACTCCTTTTCTTGCCTTATTGAAGTACTTACATCTTCCAGTGCAATGTCAAACAGAAGTGGTAAGGACGGGCAATGCTCCCTTTCTCTATGGGACATTTCACAGTTAGAGCAGGATGTTTGCTGCAGGTTTCTTGGTGACATTCTTTATTGGGTTGAGAGCACTCTGTTCTCACAGTTTTCTAGGAGTTTTTCAATCAAAAGTGGATGTTGAAGTTTACTAATCTTTTTTTATTCTATAGAAATGCTGTTTCTTCCTTTGTCTCTTTTTTTCGTGATGAACGACACTGGAACTCACTGCTATTCAGTTATTATCAAAAGAAATATCAAAAGAATATTTCTTTTGTAATAGAAAAAGAAATCTTTCATTTGCAAGAAAAAAAACTGAGAGAGGAGCCCCTGAAAGATATTTAGTTCATGTATTACACCGCTGGGAATATTAAGAAGAATGGTTTTTCGTTGTTTTTGTTTGCTTGTTTGCTTAACAGATTGATGGGCCACATACCTCCAGTGAAGCCTCTGGGCTCCTTCTCAGAATAAAATTTCCCAGTCATAAAATAAAATAAGATAAAATAAAATAAAATAAAAAGAATTTTAAATGAAACAAATTTTCTTGAGCTATGTCATTGCAAAGGAAGCAAATGTAAAAATTTAAAACGCAGTGGCTCAAGCCTGTAATCCCAGCACTTTGGGAGGCCGAGACGGGCGGATCACGAGGTCAGGAGATCGAGACCATCCTGGCTAACACGGTGAAACCCCGTCTCTCCTAAAAATACAAAAAATTAGCCAGGTGAGGTGGCGGCGCCTGTAGTCCCAGCTACTCGGGAGGCTGAGGCAGGAGAATGGTGTGAACCTGGGAGACGGAGCTTGCAGTGAGCTGAGATCCGGCCACTGCACTCCAGCCTGGGCGACAGAGCAAGACTCCGTCTCAAAAAAAAAAAAAAAAATTACAACAAATGGGTGATATAGTAACATTGTACTCTTAGAGTAACATGTTTGATAATAAGATCTAACAGCAGGTAGTATAATTTTACAGTAGTACTGAGCCTACACGGCATTTGGAGACAGCTCCCGCAGTATCAACACTGGCAAACAGCATAACCGAGTCAAGCAAAATGTAGCGCACCCCAGCTCTTCTGGCCCTGAGATGGAGAATCTCCCATGCAGGTCCCCACGCTGGCCACTGAGATGCAGTGACGGCAGCTCTCCTAGCCCGACAGCACGTGGAAGAGTGAGGTTACCTGGCTTGTTCCTACGGGGGCCTCTACTGCTAAATGCAATTCAGAAAAGGGCAACTTTTCTTCTTTGGACAAACATTACTGACCGCTGCCTGTGTGCCCAGTACCTTGCTAGCAGTGACGACGAATGAGTACACAACACGGCTGGCACGTCCCCTCAAAACGTGAACCGCCTGGCAGGGGAGACGCAGGTGCAGCCGCGCGGCCGCGGTCAGCCCAGGCATGGGGCTCCTGGTGCGTGTTGAATGTAGTCATGTGGCCCCTGTTTCATCTGATTTTTCCCACCCTTATTCTTTCTTTGTTCTGGTGGTAGTGCCTCTTTTGAAATTTTATTTTATTGTGTGTGCTTGCTTCTGGAAGCACTGTTTAACTCTTTTCTTTTTAACAAGGTGTGTTTTTCTGTGCCCGGGTTGGGATGGAGAGTGGAATTAAGTAGGCGGACGAGTCTTTCTCTTCCTGCCCGGCAGGACCTCAGGGTCTACTGAGCACTTGTACTTCCTGCTATGGTGTCAGGAAATGTGGATATGAGGACACTCCATCCCGCGTGGATGGAGTCCTGGCAGCCCCGGGCCGGGGTGGGGAGGAGGTGGCACGCGTGTGCTGAGCCGTCCAAGGGGGCAACTCCCTGAGTCTGGCAGAGCGGAGCCCAGAGTTTCATCTTTTGAGGGCACTGAGGGTGACCCAAGAAGGCTGGGCTAGTGATGTCTCCTGCAGCCCCAGTTATAAGGGATGGTTCCCCCGGGGGGAACCCATTCAGCCACTTGTGGGCCACATGGCACACTTACATCTGCATCTGATCCTGAGGCACGCCCCATTCATAAGCTCGGCTCTGGACAAACTACACCCATTCACAAATTTCGGCTCTGGACAAACTGCACCCCATTCACAAATTCTGCTGCATGGCAGCTTTTGCAACAACTTATTTTTGGTAAAAGTTTTGTGTGTGTGTGAAGGTTCTCAGCATCTCTGACTCCCCCACTTCACTCTCCCTGGTTGCAAACCAAGCTCCTCCCATTAATTGCTGCAAACCAGATTTGCTTTCAGTGACCGCCTGGCCCAGACCACTGGGATTGTGAGGAGGGGACAGGGAAGCTCTGTTCTTGGTGCTCAGGGTGGAAGCAAACTGTATCCTGTGTCTCTTAAGAATTTGTGTCTCTTTTGTGTAGAAGACAGAGAACAGAATAAAGAGTGTGTGATTTTTTGGTAAACTGTTGTGCTTTCTCTGTAATAAAGTATGTTACTTTTCCAGCACAGGGTAGCTTTGGCATAGTAAACAACATACATAATGGTAGGTTATCTTTTCTGAGGAAGCCGCCATAAGCATGCTTCACATTTTCTCCCACATGATGGAAAAAGAAAGAAAGATTTTCGCCCCTCATTTTAGCATTTCATTCCATTGCAAAGGACTTTGGGCTTGGAATGACACACATTCCATAATCTCTATAGTCATTCTGAATTCCAAACATGCTTCTGCATCTCCATGTCTTCTGAGCTTCCTGGGTCTTATCTCTGAAGTGCACTGCTGATCTATCAGCAAGAATTCAAGAAAAGCAGACCTCAGCCTTCTATGCATCTTTTAATTTGGCCAAAATTAAATGAGAATAGCAAATCATGCCCTTTTCAGTCCAAATGGAGACTTCATTGTGAGCTACAAAACCATTTTGATTTTGCAGAAACTCATACAATGCTGGTACCTGAGAAGGATTTCTTGACATTGTTACAGTTAGCACCTGCTGCTTGGGAATCAGTCTGCTGAGAAAGGACATGTTTGTCCGAATGCATGAGAGGGAAACGAAGGACGGCTGCTCTGGGCACTGGGCCCCTTAACTGAAGGTGTGTTTTCTGTGCACGGTCCTGCTTGGTCACAATAGGGTGTGGTCCTAAGCAAGGGGGGTCTCTCTGTGCCTTAGGCCCCTCATGAGGACAGGCCAGCACGTTAGAAAGCTTGTTGATGTCTACACCTGTGGGTGTGTCATATACAGTGAGCAACATTCCAGGGCAGTAAAAAGTAATCTGGTACTGAGGAACCAGGGTTTGCTGAGGCTGAGACCCTGGTCCCCGCGTGGCTTTCGACATCATGCACACATCTGCTCAAGCATCCAGGGGGCAGCAGGCCCTGCCAGCCTCCAGGGTCAGACCCCAGGTCAGGAGGCCACAGTCACAGTATCGAGTCTCCCATGGGGCAGGGTCTCAGCCTGGCCCCCTTTCAGAAACCTCAGCTTTTGCGCACACTGGTGAAAACGGCACAATCTCCCAGCTTCTGACAAAAACCCTTCGTAGTGCACGGCCCAAGGAAGGCAAGGCAGGATAGCAACCACCTTTAAATAGAAAAGAAGAAAGGCCAGGGATGAGAGAGGGATTAGAAATCGTCTGATTCAACTTTCCCCAAGACCTACAGGGGCCACAGATGGACAGGAGTACATCACCCCCAGCAGGGGAGGAGGAAGCCCCAGCTCCTTCCAGCAAGGTGCGTTTGAGGCTGTGCTGGCCGGCCAGCCCAGGCTGCTGCCAGGAGCGAGAACTGAGGAAACCCCACACAAACCCCCGAGGGTCCCATGTTGCCCATGGATTGCAGCCAGAAATGCCAACAGAACCGCCCCTCCACCTGCAGGGCTGAGGCCCTCAGAGGGAGAGCTGGTAGACGGACTTTTCTTTTCAGGAGCAACAAAAGGCGTCCCGTGGTCGGAGATGTGGAATGAGATGCCCACAGGTAGCAAACCATGACACATGCTGTCACCTGCAGCCAGATCAGGAGACCCCAGCACCAACTGGGGAGCCCCCAGCAATATCCCCAACTGGCTGAGAGCTCAGGCTCTGAGGCAGAGGGCCTGGATTTGAGTTACTTTGGTTATGTTATTGAGCCTCTCAACACTTGAGTTTTCCCTTACCTAAAAAGTCGGGGCAGGGGGTGGTGGCTCAAGCCTGTAATCCCAGCACTTTGGGAGGCTGAGGCGGGTGGATCACCTGAGGTCAGGAGTTCGAGACCAGCCTGGCCAACATGGTGAAACCACATCTCTACTAAAAATACAAAAGTTAGCCAGACGCGGTGGCACATGCCTGTAGTCCCAGCTACTCGGGAGGCTGAGGCTGGAGAATCACTTGAACCTGACAGGCAGAGGCTGCAGTGAGCCAAGATCACACCATTGCACTCCAGCCTGGGTGACAGAATGAGACTCTGTCTCAAAAACATAATAATAATAATGAAAAATAAAACATGGGGACAATAATGTCATCTTTATAAAGTGATATGAGGTCATCCTTGTGCGGTGCTTAGCTTATTACCTGGCACCTGGTACTCAGCCAATGTTAACTATTATCAAGTGTCCAGCATAATGCATAAATAACTACATGAAGCAACACATTCTCCATGAACAGGAGCCACGATTCAGCACGCACTCATGCCGTTCTAGTCACCGTTCTGGGCACAGCCACCTCTTTCAGCTCCCCTCATGTTATTCTGCATCGCATGCTTTTGCTACTGGAGTGTCAGGAATTTTCACACCATCTGAAGCTGCATGCCAGACAAAATATCAACACGGGGCCCAGCCGGGAGGAGCACTCAGGTGCAGGGGTGAGGGGCTGCAGGGTGCACGTGGCTGGCTTTCCCTCCTCGCCTGTGACGGGCTCTTCAGGAATGAGATCTGGGGAGTGGGAAGGAGCCAGGAGGGGTGAAGCATTGGAAACAGTTCCCACTTTCAAAAGGGAGCCTTACCCACAGAATGAGTGCTTGCCTCTGCCTTGTCGGGGCCACAGGGCCACTGGCTCAGAGGGTCTCCAGGCTGTTGGAGCTCAGGCCATGTCAGCTAAGCCGTTTCTCTCCACTGCAGGTGTTGCTGCCCTCACGTTGCCAGATGAGGGTAACCTCCAGTTTCTGCAGAGCCAATGTTCAGAATTAAAACACATTTACTATGACACGCAATGCCCTGCGTGGTGGTTGGATCGCAGCACCAAACGGTGAAAACATCTTTAAACTACCAGTCTATATTTCAGCTGTATTTACCCACTGGGGACTGGTGGATTCAGAGCTATCACTCAGAGCTGGAAACACACCTGTGGTTCTGGAAGCTCGGGCTTCAGAGCTTCTGATGTTCCGGGCTGAGAGTGGCTTGCACAGGACCTGGGGTGGTCCTGCCTCGAACCCACCCACCCCCTTAACATAGAAGGGTGGCCCTTGGTTAGAAACTGCTGCTGGGAAGCAGATCACAAACACGCTTGATTTCAGGACGAATGGCTTTCTGACAGGTGGTCTTTGATTAATAGACGGCCTCTCAGAGAATAGCCCACTAGCCGGACTTGTGTCCACTATGGACAGTTTGGGAGAACACCTTGGTTGATCCTTAGCCTTCTGCTGCATGGCTTAGGTCAACCAACACCTCCTTCCAAAGAACAAGAAATTCATCTTCTTTTTTTTCCTTCCTGAAACGTGCAGCAGGGTGCCTCCCAGACTGCTTCCCTGTGCTCCTGAATGTGTTTTGTAACTTTGGTATGTACCTATCAGGTGCATAAAATTTTTTTAAAAAGAGCCATATAATTGCCTGATGAAGATTTATTTCATGAAAACACTCGACTTCCTTTGTTGTACTATGAACCCAAGATTACGAAATTCAGAAACCGAGGACCGCACAGTGTAAGAAATGAGCTGGGCCAGGGCTTAATTTGATAAACAGCCGGGAACCAGGTCTTGGGTAGCCTTAGCCAAGAGGTCATTCTACTTTCATTCAAGTACCTGAGTGACTCAGCAGGAAGTCCTTTACATAGTTTAGACCATCACATATTTTCCGGGGAGTTTTATAATCTTTCACCGTTCTCCTTCTGAAGGCTATTGATGGGTTAAATAGTGACTGTTTTGGGACAGGTCTTCTAAAAGTAGGAGCAAATTGCATGATGCTTATTGCCACGATTTTTCTTCCAGAATTCAGCGTTGTTCCTGAAATGCAAGACAGAAAGTTGAAGTGTTTTTTCTGTGGTTATGATTAAACAAAAATGAGAGAAACATAGGAAACAAAAAAGCCATGGGGACTCTGCCTCATCCTCCTTCCTCCTTAGAAACTAATGCTTTCTCCTCCTTTGAAGAATGATGGTATCACCTTAACTTTTTCAAATGTCTGAAAGTTAAAAGCTGCCTCTTGAACCTGCAGTCCTTTAAAATTTACGGAAGAACATGCTACATCAGGCTCAACGAGGCTGGCCTTGCATAAAGTCAATACTTGTCTAAAAGCAAATACAGTCTTCGAATACAAGGTCAAAGTGAAAGAATGGCATCTCCCTCTGGCTTCCCCCAACCACTCGTCTCCCTTCAAAGGCTGAAACGGTGCACTGGCTCCTTGTGTGGGTCAAATGCGTGTCACAGCAGACACTGGAGTTAATGTTAAACTAAAAATTAATAGATTAGATAACTGTTACATGCTTTTAGTGCCAATTAATTTAATAGCTGTTTTTTTATTCTTCCTTTTACAAGGCAGGAAAATACAGTGCATAGTTTCCTGTGGTGAGTCCTCAGGTAGATCTTTTGTGTGGCAATTGCCACCAATTGATGGGGCTGACACGTGTAATCCCCTCCGATGCGGCTCCGGTATGATGTGAGGCAGGAGCTCTTCAGGCAGGGCTATTAAAAAGCACATTAACCATGCTCCTTGCTGTAAGATTTATGCTAGCTTATGCTAGAATAACAATGATGCAGTGGTATTTGTTTGAAAATGAAAGGATTATATGGTCTTTGTAAAATGAGGAATTTCATTCTGGGGAGGGGCAGTGAAATGGTGATTTAGTTTTTGTTTATGTTCCATGAATCCTTTGATATGTCAGCTTCTGTCACTAAGTATTAGGACACTTGTAATTTCTTGAATCAACTGAGATGAAATACATATGGCTTCAAATAATTTATGTCAGAAACTCAACTCTGCAACCTCAACGCCAGTGCTTATGGTAAGATTACAATGGCCACGGGCTACCTGGTCTTAAAAAATCTGCAGGCAATTAAATTTTGTGTTTCAGGTGAAAAAAGCCACAATTCTCCCTATAGTAGTTAATGGTAAGAGGAGTGTTTCTCTTACGTTCAGTTTTGTTCCAGGAAGAAACTATAAAACAGCGACTCCTGGGGCGGTTTGGTCAGTTTCCCAGACAAATCTGGGGCCGCTTTCAGGACAGCCGCTGTTCCTCCGATCGGCTCTCAGAGTCTAGAATTCTCACGTAGGGTCTTTTCTAAGGAAAGCAATTGCTTGAATTTTGGGGTTTGATAAAGCAATGGCCTTCGGGGAGTGTGCCTTCCTTCACGTCTCATACACGGGAGACCCCGCAGGTGTGAAACGCCGGCTTTCTCTCACCCTCCCGCCTCCTCCCCTGCACGCCCAGACACACGGGGGCAGCGGCCACGGGCCTGTCTCTGTCCCAGCACAACCCGGACAGTTAGGTTTCATTTGTGGGTGATGAGATGAGCGAATAGGATCCACTATTCTTCAGATGAAGAAAGCCAGGACCAACAAGGAGGGTTCCTTAGCGGAGGCCACCCAGCCCCTCCACGGCAGCCTGGGTCTCAAGCTCAGGTTTCTGGACTCCGGCTTCAGAATCTTTAAAGAACATGGGTGTGGACCCTTCCTGATGGCTTGGGGTTGCCACTTCTCCCACAGTAAGTAAACCAGCCAGAAACAAACAAACCACCTCAAACAAAGCCAACCTGACTGCCATTCCTGCTGGTAACAGCTAGGTCTCCCTGACACACTTACTATACGTAATGTTTTATGAGTGATAGTGTCTGTCTGCTGGCATTTTCCTCTATTATTGAATAACTAGAGTGTAAAGAAAGTATCAGACATCTCTTATTTCCTCTTTCTTTTTTTTTTTCTTTGTTTGTACTGCCATCCTTTAACAAATCGGCTCCAAAGGATACATTCTATGAAAAATTAGAAATGACACAAATTGTATCACCAGCTAAAGGAACAAAAAAACAGTGTGGAATCTGGAGAAGGTCCTGGCACTTTTGGGAGGCCGAGATGGGCGGATCACGAGGTCAGGAGATCGAAACCATCCTGGCTAACACGGTGAAACCCCGTCTCTACTAAAAAAATACAAAAAACTAGCCGGGCGAGGCGGCGGGCGCCTGTAGTCCCAGCTACTCGGGAGGCTGAGGCAGGAGAATGGCGTGAACCCGGGAGGCGGAGCTTGCAGTGAGCTGAGATCCGGCCACTGCACTCCAGCCCGGGCGACAGAACCAGACTCCGTCTCAAAAAAAAAAAAAAAAAAAAAAAAAAAAGAGAAAACTCGAGGCACCCAGAGTGAGATGAATCACTGTGAGGTTACTGAAGACAAGGGACTGGGGATGCCGGACGGGTCTTTTTTTGTTTTGTTTTGTTTTTTATTTTTTGTTTTGAGACGGAGTCTGGCTCTGTCACCCAGGCTGGAGTGCAGCGGTGTGATCTCGGCTCACTGCAATCTCTGCCTCCCGGGTTCACGCCATTCTCCTGCCTCAGAGTAGCTGGGACTATGGGCGCCCGTTTTTTGTAGTTTTTAGTAGAGATGGGGTTTCACCGTGTTAGCCAGGATTGTCTCGATCTCCTGACCTCGTGACCTGCTCGCCTTGGCCTCCCAGAGTGCTGGGATTACAGATGTGGGCCACCACACCTGGCCCAGAGTGGGTCATTTTGTGATGAGACCCTTGCAAGATGCCTGGTCTTCGTGTGCAGTGACATTCAGAGGAATCACCCTCGATCCGAGAGTATTCAGCTCTTAGAAGGCATATTGTTTTCCATCGTTTCCTTACACAGGAAGCCCTTCCTCTGCAGTGCTGATGTCCTGTCCTTGGTTTTACCTGAAGATAAGTCTAGAAGGGGCAGCTAGATGTTCTGGCTAATATCCATCTCCTAGATGGATATGTCCTTTGGAAAAAAAAATCATTATTGAGCCATCTGGGAATCCAAAATAACAGAAATGGAGTTATTCATTTCCTATGATTAATTATGCATCAGGAGCGTATGGCTTGGTGGGGTTGGGACGAGCTTGATGAGCGTGAAGCACAGATCTCATTTCTCGGCCCTGGGAAGGTCACCCACATGACCTTGGAGACTCCTGGCCTCAGTTTACTCATCTCTACAATGGAGAGTGCAGGTGTCATACAGAAAGAATTAGATAAGTAGTAAGAAAAATGGCATCTACTCTTCCAAATCTGTGAGATACGAGCCATGCTGGATGCCTTCTCTTTAACTTGCAATTCAGGACTCTTCACTTTCTAGCCCCAACCCCTTTGCTTCACTGTCTGGAGAGCTGTGTCACTGCCACCTGTGTAGTCACCACCCACCCCGGGTGCCTGGCTCCCTCATGGGATGGTCCTTTCATCACAGACGTCCTCTGGAGCACACGGGGGGCAGGAAGGACACGGTGTGATCAGAGAGGGCCTCTCTGTAGACAGAAACAAGTGGTGTCCCTTGTCTGTCGTGCACACTGATACAGACGTGTGTGTGCACACACATGCTTACACAGGCGCACACACACCCTTGATGTTTGGTGTGTTTTTTTTCTGAATCCAGTCATTTTCAACTTTTCATCCTTTTCTAGCTGGCCTGTGTGTGGACAAAACAAAGCAGAAAATATTTTTTGTTTCACTCTGAGAAAACGGAGAAGGGTTGTAATTTATTTACAAAATAAACTTTATAAAAAAGTAAAGAAAATCAAACTGCTGAAGGTGGACATCTTAGATCATGGCCAGTTTGGAGAGACCTCAACTAGTTCACATTGATATTTGGTCCCTTGTTCTGGTGAGAATACAGTTTTTAGTCTCTTGGGAGTGAGATCATCACGGCACATTTTTAAACCCCTGAGCGGCTGCACTTGATCTCTGCAGAGCTGCTGGGGCCGCAGTTGCTCCCTAAGCACTGGTCCCAGGGGACAGAAGCCTTTTCTGAAACTTACCCGTGAGGCGTCTGCTCTGCCGCCGGCACAGCCAGCTCAGCCTGGGCCTGCTTGTTCCCCCGAAGGTGTTCAGACCTCTGCTCATCTTTTTGCCCTTTTGCCCATGTGCATTTAAAAAAATGTATTCAGAATTTATTGAGAGAGTCCAGTTCAGAAGTAGCTGCGTCAAGACAGCATTTTCCATCTTATCCTGTTGAAAATCACCCAAAAGAGTGAGAAGAATGAGACTAATAAGGCAAATGCCATCTTCACAACAAAATCAGGAGACATCTGTAAGCCTGAAACACAATATACAGGGAAGGCTGCCAAGGAGAGAGAAGGTCAGAGAGAGGCTCAGGAAGACTTTAGGGAGAACGCCCACAGCTGCAGATCTCAGGAAATGCAGACAGAACCATCCCTTCCGGAGAAAGTGACCTATCCCAAGGGGACGACCAACAACCGTTTGTTGGGAAAGAGGGAAGAAAATGATGGGACTAAGAGCAGGTGTTTTCTGGGTGTAGTTTGCCATAAAGTCTCAAGAAGCAGAGGAGGCATGGAGACATTGAGAAATTATGCAGGCGGCTGCATTTGTAAAAAACACAAACAAACAAAAAATCAAAATAAAAAAACCCAGCATGTTGGTGAGGCAGGGTGGAGAGAAACTCTGCATTAGGCACAGCCGTGCAGTCCTGCCTTGATTGGCTGGAGCTGAATTAATCTAAATGAATTTACTCACACAGAAAACCTGAGATTTACATCTCAGGAGCACTCAGGAGCACTCCTCCCTGCTTAGGATAAGGCCTGCAATTTTCTACCATGTGTAGCTTCATTTAATGGCACCTAGGAATTAATCCTCTTGCTCAATAATAAATTATAATCTTAAAGGTCTAAAACACCAGAGGGAAGTGTATTAAGTTAATAGGATGAACAGATAGCAAGTGAACGCCCTTATTTGTAAAATATTTCTAAAGGGAAAACAACAATTGTGAGCAAACCTATCACTATGAAATTTTAACACTAAGAAAGGAATTTACTTCTGTAAAACAAGAGTATGAATACAAGGTATAAGAGCTCATGAAATATTGTCTACTTGTAGAGAATAATCAACTATAGGCTGCCAGACTTCAGGAAAGAGCTGAGTAAAACCATAAAACTATGATAGGCAGGAAAGTTGAATTGGGAGCCTCAGAAAGAAGAAATAGTTGTAAAAACACTCTAAGGAACATGGAGGATAGGACTGAGAAAAAAATGAGCAAAATGAAATGCAAATGAGCAGATGAGGGAAGACAGAAAAAAAAAAAGATCCTTCATGCACATCACTGTATCACTGAAGAAAAAACCAAAATTATTATTAGGTAAATTAAAAATACATATACTTTAAAAAGTGTTTCAGAAATAGAAGATCAAGGCTGGGCATGGTGGCTTACGCCTGTAATCTCAGCACTTTGGGAGGCTGAGGCAGGTGAAACACTTGAGGTCAGGAGTTTGAGACCAGCCTGACCAACATGGTGAAACCCTGCCTTTACTAAAAATACAATAATTAGCTGGGCATGGTGGCGTGTGCCTGTAATCCCAGCTACTTGGAAGGTTGAGGTAGGAGAATCGCCTGAACCCAGGAGGCAGAGGTTGTAGTGAGCTGAGATTGCACCATTGCACTCCAGCCTGGGGGACAGAGCAAGACTCCATCTAAAACAAAGCAAAAAATAAACAGACAAAAAAAAAAAAAACAGAAAGAAATAGAAGAATTAAATAATTTAGAAAGCACACTATGATGCTTAAAAAAAAAAAGGCAAATGGCGAACAATCTGCCATATAGCCTATAAGTGTTATTGCACTTCAATAAACTTCAACAAAGAAAGAGTACTTTGGGATCTAGAGAGAAGATGGAGACCCCAGTAGAAGGTATAAAATCTGGTCAGCCATAAACTTTCTTAGCCTAGCTTTCTATGCTAGGAGTGAGGTGATGCCCACAATTTACTCAGGAAATGAAAACACAACAAAAGAAAAATGTATTTCAAGTCTGTGTCAGTTTTAGACATAAGCAAATTCTTTGACACACTCCTGTTTGAGAGATCGGGTCTATTTCTCCACTCCTTGCATGTAGGCTGTTGTGGTTCCTTGTACAATAAAGTCTGGTGGAAGTGTCCCTTGAGCTGGGTCACAAAGCTGCGCCTGGGAACACTCATGGATGGAGCCGGAGCCCTGGCGTAAACAGGCTCACTACCCAAACGCCACTGTCCTGGAGAAGCCACAGCTGTGTGCTCTGAGAGGCAGCCCCAGCAGGGCCCAGCAGTCAGCCAGCCCAGCCCAGAGGCCAGACATTTCAGCTTTCTGGGAATGGACCCCCAGCCAGTGTGCTCCAGCTCAGCCCTTTGAATTATCTCAGTGGATGTCCAGGACATTGTAGACCAAAGAACAGTCATCCCCCTGGGCTTTTTCTGAATTCCTGACACAGAATTTGTTTTCTTTTTTTAAAGATAGGGTCTTGCTCTGTTGCCCAGGCTGAGTGTAGTGTCACAGTCACCATTCACTGCAGCTTCAACTTCCTGGGCTCAGGCAATCCTCCTGCCTCAGCCTCCCAAGTAACTGGGACTCCAAGGCATGTGCCACCATGTCTTGTATTTTTACTTGTATATTTACTTGTATTTTTGTAGATACAAGGTTTCACTGTGTTACACAGGCTGGTCTTGAACTCCTGGGCTCAAGCGATCTTCCCATCTCAGCCTCTCAAAGTGCTAGGATTGCAGGCACGAGCTACTGTGCCCAGCCAGAATTTTTAAACACGATAAAATGAGGGTGATTCTAAATTTAGGGTAGTTTTTCACACAGCAACAGATAAGCAGAACACAGCTGAACTAATGTTTAGGTATAAAAGGTGACAGGCAATTGCTTTTCTGACATATAAGAACTTAGATAATATAATTCCCATGGGTCATACCAAAGATTATTCTTAAAGATACTAGCAGAGGACAAACTTCAATCAAAGAGATGAATGACAAAACTGTAGTCCTCATTACTCAGGAGGCTGGGGTGGGAAGATCACTTGAGACTGAGTGATGGAGTCTGCAGTGAGCTATGATTTCCACACTGTACTCCATCCTGGGCAAGAGAGTGAGACCTTGTCTCAAAAAAAAAAGGTTAAATGATAAAGATTATAAGAAATTATGTAATATACGAGAATACTTGGGTAGAGGGTAAGAAGAAAACGAGAATGAGGATAGCAATAATATCATTAGCTTATTTAATAGTATTTATTATATGCCAGGCTCAGTTTTACTTTACTGTGGATACTAATTTATTTACTCTTGAAAACAATAGTAGGTACATTTTGCAGATGAGGAAACTGAGCACAAGGAAGTTAGGTAAGCTTCCTGGAGACTCAGCTAGAGAAGAAGAGGAAGAGGGTTTGGACATACACAGTCACACTCCAGACTGCACTCCATTCACCACTCTGCTAACCTGGCTCTCATCAGGAAGATGTGAAAGCCTGAGTCATTGTGCTTGGCTCTTAGTAAGGTGTCCATGGATATTGTCTAAAACCGTGCCGTTCACAATAGAAGCCATGAGACACATGTGGATATTCAAATTTAAAACAAGTAAAGTTAGATAAAATCACTTTCTTAGTTGTACAAGCCACTATTCAAGTGTTCAATAGTCACATCTCGCCAGGGCTATCATATTGGACTGCACAGTTATTGAACACCTCCATCTTAGCAGGAAGTGCTACTGGACAGCTGTGGTCCATGAAATAGTGTTTTCAGAATATTATATAAAGTTATAATCTTAAAGCCACCTTTAGAACAAAATTAAAGACATTTAAAATTATTAGAAGATACACACTGCTATGGTTTGAATGTGTCCCACAAACTTCATGTGCTGGAAAATGAACCCCTCAATTCATATGTTGATTGGAGGTGGAGCCTTTGGGAGGTAATTAGGATTAGATAAAGGCTTCATGGTGGAACCCCATGATGGGACTGGTGGTTTTAAAAGAAGAGGAAGACACCTGAGCTGACGTGCATGCTCTCACCCTCCCACCATGTGATGCCTTCCACTGTGTTATGACATAGCAAGAAGGTCCTCACCAGATGCCAGTACCATGCTCTTGGACTTCCCAGCCTCCAGAACTGTAGGCTATATAAATTTATTTTCTTTATAAATTATCCAATCTATGGTATTCTGTTATGCAACAGAAAATGAACGAAGACACACGCACTGATACAGGAAAGGCAAAGACCATCCAGCAGATAATAAAAGAAAAAAAGAATTAAAAACAGAGACTATAACAAAAATATAAAAGAAAATAAACTGCAGTGTTCATAAGAGTTTGTGAGCTAAATCAACTGTTAAAGATATTTTTAGATTATATCATAACACAAAAGTGAACTATAAACTGTGTGTAAGATATGCTTCTAAAACAAAACGTCTCAAAATGAATTTTAAAATACAAAGACACAAAGGTTAAAGTTGAATTTGGGGTCCAAAGCATTATCTGAAACAAAGAGGGATAGTTATTCACCAAATAACATCTGTACCTAATGTCATAATGTTAGCATTCCTAAAACAAAATCTATAGGACTTATAGAAGTACATTAAGGAGAAATCCTGAACTTGGTCTATGGGAGACAAAGTGGTTTAAAAAAATGAGGTAGATACATAGATACATTTTGAGTTCTATACCTTAAAAAGAGAAAGTGCATCTTTCCCCCAAAGGATAAAATACTAGGGTACAATAAAACCTTAAAAAATTTTGGAAAAGCAGGAATAGCACAGATAATTTTTTTCTGACTGCATGTAATGAAACTAGAACATAATAGTAAAACCAAAAAAACAAACAAAAACTCTCTACCACTCAAAATTAAAGTTATCTTTATTTAACAATTTTACATCAAAGAGGAAGTTAAAACAAATCATTACATCAATGCAATGGAATGCTCTTTGTTATTAAAAACAATGAGGTACCTTTATGTGCACTGCTAAGGATGAATCGTGTTGACCCAAAAATTCATCTGTTGGCCCTAACCACAGTGTGGCTGTATTTGGAGACGGGGCCTCTAAGGAAGCAATTACGGTCAAATGAGGTCATGAGGGTGGGGCCCTGATCCAATAGAATTGATGGCCTTATAAGAAGAGGAACAGAGGACAGTGTCCTCTCTTTACTTCCCCCCACCATCTCTTTCTCTCTTTGTGTTTGTTTCTCTGTCTTTTACCCCACTCCCCTGAGTTTGTACAAGGTGAGGTTAGGTGAACACACAATGAGATAGTGGCCACCTATTCTACAAGCCACAAAAAATAGACCTCAGGATAAAATCTACCTTACTGGCACCTTGATCTCGGATGTTCAGACTCCAGAACTGAGGTAAATACATTTCTGTTGTTTATGCCACTCAGTCTATGGCATTTTGTTATTGCAGCCTGAGCTAAGACACATGCAGCAGTGCCCCTTTATCTGTGGTTTTGCTTTCCGTGGTTTCAGTTACCTGAGCTCAGTCCCAGTCTGAAAATAGCCAAGTATAGTACAATAATATATGTAGAGAGAGAGAGAGAGGCCACACTCACCTAACTTTCATTACAATATGTTGTTATAATTGTTCTATTTTATTATTAGGTATCATTACTGACCTCTTACTGTGCCTGATTTATAAATTAAACCTTATCATAGGTACGTATGTGTAGAAAAAACCATAGTGCATATATATAGGGTTTGGTACTATCTGTGGTTTTCGGCATATACTAGGGGTCTTGAAACAGAACTCTGTTGAATAAGGGAGAACTGCTGTATTATGGTTCAGGGCTTGGACTCATCAAAAGTGCCAGAAAGTCATTAATATCCAGCTTTAGTGAGCAGGCTTCACATCAGCCAGATTAAGAGAAGCCTACTAGACTCTCACAAATTTGATAAGATATTTTTGAAATAGATAATATGTGTATATATACAAACTCAAAATGTCCTGAAGGATAGAAGGGAAGAAAAAAACTTCCCAGAGGCATCTCATGGTAGCTGAGAGATAGATAACTAGAGAGAGGATAGGCAGGTGGATAAAGATAGACAGATCCTTTGAGAAATGGTGTATGCATATATTCTATACAATTATATGCCTATATACATTCTTTTTTACAAAAATTGTAGCAAATTACACACACTATCCTGCATCTTGCTTCTCTACCTAAAGTCAGGGGAGATAATTTCATGTGAGTGCAGAAATCCCTCTCTAGCTATGTGTTCTGAGATCCCCAGGGGTTGCCTAAAACCGGATAGTACCAAACCCTATATACATATATTATGTTTCTTCCTATACATCCTGTATTAGTCTATTTTCACACTGCTGATAAAGACATACCCGAGACTGGGCAATTAACAAAAGAAAGAGGTTTAACTGAACTTACAGTTCCACGTGGCTGGGGAGACCTCACAATCATGGCGGAAGGCAAGGAGGAGCAAGTCACATCTTACATGGATGGCAGCAGGCAAAGAGAGAGAGCTTGTACAGGGGAACTCCTCTTTTTAAAACCATCAGATCTCTTTGGGAGGCCGAGGCGGGTGGATCATGAGGTCAGGAGATTGAGATCATCCTGGCTAACATGGTGAAACCTCGTCTCTATTAAAAATACAAAAAATTAGCCAGGTGTGGTGGTGGGCACCCGTAGTCCCAGCTATTCGGGAGGCGGAGGCAGGAGAATGGCATGAACCTGGGAGGAGGAGCTTGCAGTGAGCCAAGAATGAATCACTGCACTCCAGCCTAAGTGAAAGAGCGAGACTCTGTCTCAAAAAAAAAACAAAAACAAAAACAAAAAAAAAACCAAACCAACAAACAAAAAAACCCCATCAGATCTCATTAGACTTATTCACTATCATGAGAACAGCACAGGAAAGACCTGACTCCATGATTCAATTACCTCCCATTGGGTCCCTCTCACAACACTTGGGAATTCAAGATGAGATTTGGGTGGGGACACAGCCAAACCATATCACATACCTACTTACGATAAAGTTTAATTCATCAGTTAGGCAGAGTAAGGGATTAACAACAATAACAATAAAATAGAACAATTGCAACAATATGCTGTAATAGAAGTTACGTAAAGGTGGTCTTTTCTCTCTCTCTCTCTGAATATCTTACTGTACTGTACTCAACTATTTTCAAACTGCAGCTGGTCACGGGTAACTGAAACCATGGAAAGTGAAACCACAGATAAGGGGCAACTGTGGCTTCCACTTGTGTTCAAAGCTTATGGACCCTCATATAGCCCATTTCTAGAACGTAATCCATTCACACGTCACTTTTTCCCTCTCAAAACGCAAACTGGAGCACCCTGTGTACTTTGGGAACCTCGAGAGGGTTCCAGTCTCCAGGCTGGGGACTACTGGACTCATAGTTCCAAGTTTATAAGAGGATAACAGATGTTGACCAGATTGGTAATCTAGCCCTTCCTGTGCTACGTATCTGTTCTTCAGTCGCCAGATTTTAGATTCTCCCTGATGACTGACTGACTTCATTTCATCTCTACTTTTTCCTTTTGTCTTGGAGGTGATATTTTAAAATCACAGTCTTATCACAAAAATATAATTGTTCATATCATAAGAAGTGGAGGTGAGGTTCTTACAAAGCCTTTAAGATGTTCTTTTCTTTTTGTAGAGACAGTGCCAGTCGTCCTGATTCACTGAGTGCTGGGATCCTGTCTTACGTCCTCCCCGTCCCCTCTGAACAGGTCATGCACAGGATTTTAGGTACCTGAAATCCTCACTGAACTCTGGGTCCTCTGCTCTGGATCATGGATTGTTTCTGCTGGGTGAGACCCTGGCAGCCCCACCCCTTCCACTCTCTCTTCACCTCGGTCTTTAAGAATCCCACCTTTCATTCCTGGGAATGTCCCTGTCTTCTCGCAGGGATCCACATTTTATGCCTCTTTCCAAGATCATGTAAATCTCATTGTTTCCCCCTCCAAGCCTTTTCAACGACTTCAACCAATTCCTATCTCTAATTCCAATCTCTTCTTTCTCTGAATTCCCATTTAGGACATGGCTCTTTAAATTGTCTTGATTGGAAAGACTTGATGCCTTATGAAAATGACAAACCCTTGAGCATCATTTCTCATGTTCTAAACAACACGCAAAGTGAGGCTGGGCACCCAGGAAGGGCTCAATGACTGTCTTTTCACTACTTGATTGACATGCACGCTTGCGGGGTGTCGCCTGGGGACAAGCAGCGAGTGAGGCGGCCCAGCATGTCAGCAATCTTGCACCATGCAGGCCTGGCTTACTTGGGTTTAATTATTGTACAGATGTTTAATAGCCTGTGTTATGTGTGCATTTCCTAAATTGTCCTAGTTTATCCATAATTGACTTAGGGGATATGCAGGCTAAAATATTGGTGGTTTAAGAAGGATGGAAACTTGAGTGGCAGACGATTAATAATTGCTGTAAAAGTGAAAGCAGAGACGAGTTTTTAAGGCTTTGGCAAGGGAAGGATGATGACTCTGCAGGTTGCCCTGTGCTGAGAGGAATCCCCTTCCCTGCAATGTCCTCCCCGTCGAATGCTCCATGAGCCTTCTCTTTAGAACTCACCTCTTGCAGTGCTTCTAATACACAGATGGGGCTGGTTTTCCAAGAGCTGATCCAACCTTTGCGTAACTGATAAATTACAACAGAAAATTAGGCTGGGGTGGAAAAAAACCAGTTTGGCAGTTACAGTGATCGCCTCACGCAGCTGGCCCCTCCAGTGTCCCACGTCCCCTGCCTGCCAGCTCTGCCTGGGCATCCCAAGTGACTGGCTGGCACGTCTAATGAAATATTAAATGTTGAGGGAAAGGTTTTTTAAAGCAAAAGTAGTAAAGATTTTAAAGAGATTTTTTGGTGTGGGTATTGTTCAGAGGGAAAGACAGGCTTGACATCGTCATCAGTGGGTCCGCAGCTCGGAGTTGCAGCAAAGACAGTGAGGTGCCTTTCATCTCACTGAGCTCCTAAGTCCCACCTTATCAAAGTCATCTTCCCTGAGATCATACAGAACAGAGAATCTCAGAAGTGACAATATTAGGAAATTAAAATTCCCTCACTTTATGGATGAAGGAATTGAAACCTGGAAAAGAGCACTGGCTCGACACAAGACGTTCAGCCAATGACCATTTGCTATTTAACTGACCAGCCATTCTGACGCTTTCTAAGTTCGTCTGAGTGTTTAACCACTGCGTGCTTGCTTTTCCTTTCTACCTGGCGGTTTCTACTGGAAGTACAGGCGACTCGATGGCAGGGAATGTTTTTTATGTATTTTATCTCCGCCGTGATGCTCACATTGTAAGATGGTGCTAGATAGGAAATGGCGCTCAGTGCTGGTTGAATTTGCATAAATATAAGTAAATCACCAATTAGTTAAACTGTTGTAGGTAACTAAGCTGTTTAGCTGGGGCTCAGTTAAAACCGTGCCTTTGAGATGCTGTGTTCACAAGTTACATCTGTCTTTCTTTAATTTTTATGTATTAGTAGGCACATTCTTTGGCGTTACCAGTATTGTCCAATTTGGAAGGGCTTTATTCATTTATTTATATTATATTCATTAATTCATTTCTCCATTCATAAAAGGAGGCTGTCCCTCACAGGGAGATGTTAAACAAAGACATCACAGCAGGCCAGAGAGCACAGTCAAAAAATTAGGAAGCGTGGATCTTTTTCAAGCCTTGACTGGTTTGTGACCTTGCCTAAATTATCAAAACTCTCCTGGTCTCTTGTTTTTCCATACAATGAAGAAGTGGGACCAGATGATCTAGGGTGGGGACACAGCCAAAGCTCTGGCCCTTCTGTGTGTCCCAAGAACAAACAGAAGGTCATCTAAGGCGTGGCCAGGGGCCTGCGCTGCAAGCTTCCCTCTTCTCTTCTGAGGATGCTGCTGGGCCTCCTCTGTTCAAGGTCTGCTAGGAGCATTGCTGCAGTCACGGCTGTGGAGCGAACGCGGGAGGCTGTGGCACACTCAGGGTGAGGTTCTTTCGCAGAAATGCTGAAGCCGTCCTGTGCAGGGTGACTGGAGTTGCCTCACACATGGCTGCCGGGTGGCAACTTGTCACTTGGAATAAAGGCCCCAGGAACGCTGGACTGTGAAGCTTCCTCCCTCTCACTCTTCCCAAAACTCCTCGTAGGGGCTCAGGCACCCAGTGAAGGCAGGAGGATTCCCCCTGTGGAATTCCCTGGGTGAGAGGACTCAGGGTGACAGGGGCAGGCTGCAGCGGGGAGAGAAGGAAGGTGTGTGGACACCGGACCTCCAAGTGCAGCAGCCCCAGGGGAAAAGCACAGAACCCGGCCCTGCCCGCACACCCGGCCGGTGAGTCCTGGTCTGGACCTGGGCCTTGGGTCTCCTGTTTCCTGTGGCTGCTGTGAATGGCCATCGGTCTGCTTTTCATGGAAAGCACATCTTCTCTTCAACAAGTGCTCAATTTATCAGTTAAAGGTCAGCCTGTCAGCTCAGCACAAACAAAAACACAGGTTCTTATCCACGAAAGGAAGGTGGACAGAGTGGGCCACACGCCTCGTTTCCTAGGATGGTGGAAATCATCTGGTCTTAGCCACTGCTCCGGTTCAGACTTCTCATTTTGTGGAAGAGGCCTTGAGGTCCGGAGGGGTCAAACAGCCTCATGTGACCAGTGACTGCTGGAGCCGAAACCTGCAGCCCTGCCACCTCCCGTTCCTATGGACGGATTTTCCCGCCAGCTCTGCCACCAGCTGCTTTGCCCAGGATCAGCCAGAAAACGGAAGGCTTGAGTTTGGCCTCATACAAGGTTGGTTCAATCCTGATAAGAAAGGCACCCACAGGCCAGCTGCTCCTCCGCGGGGACCACAGCCCTGCTTCTTAAACTCTCCATGTTTTGGTTTCCTCATCTGCGAAGTGGGGAAAAGACTCACCTTCTGGCTTACTTAAATCAGTCGTGAGAATTAAATTGGTTGACATGTAAAATCTACACTGAAACCGGCAGGGAAAGTCAGGAGAAAAATCTCAGCGTTGACAAGGGGACAGTCATTTCAATGAAGTGTTGGTTTAATGAGCGCTGACTGCATGCCCAGGACCCTGCAAAGGGCTGGGGCATGTGAGAAATCAATGTGCCCCTCAGACCCAGGCGAGGGCTGTCCCAGGGAGATGCCAGGCAGACACCGGGGACCTGCCCTGACCTCAGTGCAGCAGAGCCGTGATGGTTGGAAGCCAGGCTGGTCCTGAGCTGCTGGGGGCCGGGGCTGAGCACAGCATTTTGGTGCCAGCTTGTGCCTATGCGAGCAGGAGGTTGCCGTGGGTAGGCCCGGACCACACGTGGGCCCCACCTGGAAGCAGGGCTCACACACAGAGTGCGTCTCTTCATTAAGAGCTCAAAACGTGAGGACAGGACGTCACCAACCGCCATGCCGCGGACTTCCAGGGAGGGACCATGACTTTCTCCTCTGAGCCCCGGTGGTGCCATGGAGCGTCTGGTCTGCAGGGAGGTGGGGCCACCTCTGCTTTCAGGGCCTCAGTTTCCTTGTACATTAGAGAGGGGTCAGGCTGGGGGCACCGTCCAGTTTCTTCTGGCTCAGTTGTTTGTAAATTCCACATCAGAGAACATGGAATAAAAAATGCAAACCATTGAGTCAGTGCAGGGAGCTGCAGTGACATATTCACGAGCAGTGCTGCTGTCTTGGAAGGCTCCTGATGGGGTGTCAGAGGCAGCCAGTGAGAAGCCTGAGGATGCGGAGCTGGGTGTGATTTATTTCATTGGTTTGCAGGCATGAGAGGGGCCCATTTGTGTGTGTAACTGTGAGATTTGTGAGACATCCTCTGCACGTGGTTTAGCAGGTGCACTTTCTCACCAGGATGCATAGAGTTTGTGTCCAAACGTGGCCCTGGGGGACGGGTGGGAGGCTCGAGAACCAGCCCGACTGCACCACAGGAGCAAGACGCCCTCAGGAATATTGACTTTCCCATGGCGGCTTCCCGGTCCAACGGGCAGTCATGAGTCTTTCAACCGTTGATGAAGAAGGGGATATTCTTCACCTGCCCAGCAATGATTCCAACACATCTGCTCCCAAACCTCTGCCCTGCCCTGCCTCTGAGCAGCCTATCATCCTCAACTCTCTTAGAGCAAATGCTGCTGCTTCCATGTCTTCAATCCTGTTTAATACATGCACGACCTTTCCCCAAACACCGATCTTCCTGGTGTCATTTCTTGGGCTCCTCCTCTTCCGCCGTCTCACCCCCTCGTCACTGGGGAGCTAAAATACATGGCTCCAGGCTGGGCCCAGGTCCAGATGTCTTCTTGCAAACCCCACCATCAAACTTGCATTAGTAACTATACTCATAACTGTATCGTTGAGTGGTGATGTTTGCTTCACAAAAGCCCTTTCAGAGTTATCTTCTAATCTGAGTCTCACGACAATCCCAAGACAGGCATTTTTAACCTCATTTTCAGCACAGAAACTGTAAGAGAGAGGTAAACCGCTCACAACAGCACCTGGGTGGCGAGTGTGAGGCAGGACCCAGTTTCTTGGTTTCAAGCTCAATGCCCGTTTACCTGGATTTACCTGCTGGGGAACCCTTGGGTAAAACCCTGACCCGAACCCACCTTCCTGGAGGGGCCTGCCCCCCAAGTGTGAGCGGTAGAACACATCTCTCAGATTCCATGAGACTAGTGCCGGGAGAGCCTGGTCTCGCAGACAAGGATGACTAAGCTGTGCTGGGTGCAGAATGCCCCCCAGTTCAGGCTCACCCCGGGGAGAGACTGGAGAGGAATCCTTTTCACCCCCAGCTCTTAACTGCTGCTGCCTAATTCTGATCCTCCGGTCTACTGAGGACTTCTGAAGCAAACGCTTCCCGACGTGATCACTTAAATAGTAACGCAACAGAAGATATTACTGTGCTTCCCCAAGGAGCTCACCTGCTCCCAGCAATGACTTGCTATTAGAAATGATTACCCTGTTAGGGAATTTGTCTTTTCCCTTTAAGGCTTCTGGGATAAATTGCACAGAATAATGCCTGGCAACAGAGTAGGCACTTAATTAAAAGATTTGTGGAGTGCTTAATTAATTAATAATATAGTCATGCAAATTTAAGAAAAAATGACACTTCTTGTTTGATGTCTGATACAGAGGGATTTGGGCTCTGCTTTCTTTTTATGAGCTCTCTTTTGGGGTGACACAGTGGAGCAGGAGAGGTAGGTCAGTGGGGCAATATTTTGGGACTGCCACTGGGAAAATTTTTGCTTGTTGCTTTTTCCTTGCTTTAGTGGCTAAAATACACTAGCACATTATTTTAAAACCTCTTAGTAATGGCTGAACCAATTCCAAGAAGTGAAGAAAAACCATGAGTGCAAAAGTGATCCACAAAAAAAGTGTTTGAGAACGGAGGCTGTCCAGCTAGTTTAAGTGCTCTGGTCCCTGCTGTGTAGGTCAGTGGCTCACCAAAGTGAGCCTGAGCTCACTCACCAAAGCTGACGCATCTCAGCCAGGCTGGGCTCATGGGTTATGCTGAAGTTGATGCCTCGGGACAAGGTCATCTCAGAACGAAGGAGGCCAGATCGGTCAGCAAGGTGTCCAGGTAACAGAGCAGGTGAGGAAGCATAAGTTTTGGTCTGAGGTTTGGAAGCAGGGTCTAGAATTCGATACGAAGGAGGGCCTGGGGTTGGGAGCCTCACGTGGCCGTGGGTTCTGATATTCAGGAGAGGCCACATGGCAGGAGTTCCTTAGTATCAGAATTCACTGGAAGAGGAGCCTGCTCCAGTTGGAAAAGGTGCAGCTGAGAGACACGGAAATGCACTTTGGCAGCTGCACCCTGGGGCCATTTTGTTGCCGTTACATTCAGAGCACCTTGCAATGCCACAGCTCAGTCTGACCTCGTTTCCCTACGAAACGATGAGGAGCTCTAAAGAGAGTCTCACTCAAGAGACTAAAGTCCTTCAGGAAGTTCGTGCCGAAAGGCCTGCTGTGGATAAGAAATTAGCCTAGCCATCGTGACATTTAGAATGTCCTTTTTGTATTTCTACATGTTTTAATTAAAACACTGAATTGCTTATTGAAATGATAAAATTGCAACCATGACACGTGTCCCATGGGGTCCAACTTCATTTTTCCGCCAAAACCAAGTGTTGTCCTTGAGCCAGGACAAAACCAAATGAACCAAAATAACAGCAGCAACAACAAAGGCAGGTGACGTTTCTGTGTATGCCTCCGTACTTACAAACAAACAAACAAACAAAAAATGGTGAAAATGATGCATGTAATCTCGAACAGGAACCAAAGTCTGACCCTCTCCACCTCCTGTTCAGTGATCGGAACTGCTCCCACCCCAGCGGGCTGTGGCCTATTAGGATGACACAGAAAGTCCCCGCGGCTCTATTGTGTTTCCAGCAGTATCTGTGGCTCTTACTAGGCAATAGAAATCGTGTCCTAATAATAATTCCTGTGACGGATCCCTTTTTTGATGCCTTTTGACATCCCCACGGCTGGTTCTGTCACCTCTATTGCTGAAACCTCCTTAAACCCAACCAAGCAGTGAAGTACCTGTGCGACTGCCTGACCCCAGTGGCCTGCCGTTCCCATGTTATCTGGGGCTCACACGCTAGGCTGGTTTGTGGTGGTTTTGGCTGGAGGGGAGTCACGGCTGTGGAAAGCGTGTGCAGACAGGACATCAATGCACAGTGACCGTGTGGACTTGGGGGCTGCGTGTCCCCTTCACGGCAGTCCGAGGCTCTTGTTCCTCAGAAGCTGCCTGCTCTTGGATCACGTCTCTGTTCAGGAGCCCTTCTCCCATGGAATGCGGCTGCCGGATTCACAGGAGAGGAAACTTTGCTCCAGGAAAGGAATTCTTTGAAGCTGGCACAGCTGCCATATCCGTAAAACACAGAGGGACACGGTTAGAAGCAGACACAGGAGAGCAACAGACGCGTGCAATTCCTTGCCGGGGCGAGCCGCGGCCGTGCCCGCCCTGTGCTCTGCACCTGCCTTCTCTTCACCGGGAGCCGCTGTGCTTTGCGAAGCCTGCCCCATCTCCAAGGCTGCACTCCTTCTGAGCCCACAGGCACCTTCTCCAACGTCCTCAGCCCGTGCCGTTTCCTTCATGGCCCATGGTCCGGATGATTTCTAGGAGGAGGCTAATTTATTCTGTGAATGATCTTTTGGGGTATATTTTGAAGGGGAATCTTTGATTTTGTCACTGTGCCTAGCATCACGCCTGCCCGTGATAGACACTCCACAAACGCAAGCTGATGCCTGGCCTGGGTGGTTGCCGGATCTAGGGCTGATCCTGAGGCAGTAGGGGAAGTAGGGCTTTAGTGGGTTGCAGTTGGGCGGGAGGGAGAGAGCAAGCCCATCCCCACTCTTCACTCACGCGTAGCTGCTGAGTCAGAAGGGCAGCCGAGGCGGGCGCCACCCTGGGAAGCTTCTTGGCTGGGCCCACTACGCCTGCGGGATGGCGGGGCATGGGTTGGCTCTACCTTGCAAGACCAGGCCTGGCTCTCCAGTACGTCCTGCAGCTGTGTAAGGATTCTCTGTGAGAACGCTGTCTCCCGTGGGATGGAGGCCTCTGCTGACGGTGGCCCGTGGGCTGGGAAGAAGGATTAAAGGACTCATTAGCATGCACAGTCTTTCCACTGCAGAAGTGACTTCACGCTTCTCTGCTCATTCGGGGGTCGTTTTGCTCACCTGAAACAGCCTCAATGCTGCTTCTGTTTTAGAAGATGCATGAAAGTCCTGTCGGGACTGGATGGCTCGGTTAGGGATTGTCTATTTTGAGGTGCTAATTTATGACTCGAGCGTTGACTTCATGGAGATGATGTCATCGTAAAAGTTGTCTGAAAATGGAATCTTCCGAAATCTAAACGCATTTCTCTACTGACTTATGTAATCCTCTCAGAGATGGAAATCCTACCCTAATTTCGGATTGATTTTCAATCAACATCAGCTACTAAAACATTAAAAATCTCTTTGCCTGGTTCCTTTGAGTAATTAAGAAGCTGTAAGCAAATGTTTATTATTGGTGCTTGGAAAGCTTTTTAAAGAAAACACCAAGAGAGGCATTTTGTAAAATTCTGTACATATTGACCAAGGTCATTGTCGAAAGGGCCACACAAATGTAACTTTTCAAGTTGAATTATGTTAATTGATAATCACCCAGGTCTCTGCAGTGTTCCTCGCCTTAACCATGGAGTTGTAGTCTCTTCTTTCATGGCGCGGGAGCCGTCTCGGTCAGTGCTGCTGTCACAGTCCTTTCAAAGGTGGAGTTACTAAATTCTGCAGGCTCAATCCCATGGGGATCCCCCAGCTCCCATCCAGGGCAGGAGACACTCACCGGCCGTGTAAGCCCTGATTGCTTGGCTTGGGCCTGTCCCTACCACCTTCTCTATGGCTTGTTCCTTGAAGCCCAGCTCAGTTGTATGGGGGGCCCTCATACTTCTTTGACTGTAGCTATTGGGATAGATTTTTTTCTCTGGCACATCATAGTAAAGTGACTGTCACTCAGCACCACATCACCAGCATCTCTTGCTCTTTGGATGCTACTGTGGCATTCACTTCTTGATGGGATGCCCTCTCTTTCCTCTCACACCCTCAACACCCCTAAACCTCCCTGCTCTTCAGTTAACATGCGCGTCTTAGAAGAGACAGGAATGCAGAGGCACCAAGGAAGTGAGGGAAATGAGAGGAGGACGGTGGAGCGGGCCTCTGTGTCCCAAGGTGCAGGGTGAGATAAGGACAGGTGGTTGGAGAGGAGGTCAGGTTGCCCGGAGAGGAGCAGTTCGTGGGTCTCTACAGACATCCTCCCTTCCCACCTTCCCCAGGACCCCACACCAAGGACACACCGAGTGCCCCTGCACCCATGTGCTCCTCAGAGTCCCAGTCTTCTCTCCCGCATGTCTCCCAACCAAATGTGTCTGCTGTGTGCACTGTTCCTGCAGAAGCCGGACTTGTTCTTTCCAAAAACCCATTATTTAAGTTTTTCAAAAGAAAACTTAAAGTGATACCAACCTATATTTTGATAAAAAGTAACAATGATTAACTCATGGTGGGGGAGGTCCCTAATAGAATTTGAGGTATGAGGACATGGTTAAAAGGAGAAACATGGCTTTTTAAAAGAAATGTTGCTGTTATGATGGCTTCAAAAAGTCTGTAAAATAACATTGTACAAAGATTTACTTTCTTTACCAATGTGTGAACAGTCTTCATGGATAAAACAGTCATAGTTCCAATTATTCAATTCATTCATTAATTCCAAAAAACTCTTACATACCCGTTAGGTTCTAGGCCATGCACTGGCCATGGATATGAAGGTGAAAAAGACACCTCCGTTAGAGTCTGCGAGATTCTGGAAGGAACCAGGAGAGTTAGAAGGGTCTCAGAAGTCACACAGTCTGTGTCACCGTCACACAGGGGCACTGCTGGGATGACTTTGGCCAGTAGCCAGCTTTGATCCCATCCCTCCTATGATGGGTACTGACCACCTGGTAACATGGCCACTGCATTTTCGGCCAGCTTGGTTATACTGTGCTTCCTTATATTGTGCTCAAATGTGTCTTCTTTTATTCCTACTTAATAGTTCTTCTAGTTCTTCATCTTAGAGAAACACAAAAAGTACTGAATATTTGAAGAAAGTTAGCGAAACTCTCCATTCCACCCAAGTGTTGCCTTCCCAGTCTCCTACAGCCATTCTCACCATCTGTGAATATTTTTCACAATGGAAATGATTTGGATTTTGGAGTCTGAGTTGAAGCTGAGATGTGATTCTGTGTTCTAGCTGCATGAGATTCTGTGTGTTCATTGAACACTTTTGAGATTGATTACGAGCCTGTATTTGCTCACTTGTAAAACGAGAACAAAAATCGTGCCTTGTAAGGTTGTTCTGAGTATACATCAAGAACACCTATGTGGGCTGGGCGTGGTGCCTCATGCTTGTAATCCCAGCGCTTTGGGAGGCCGAGGTGGGGGGATCACTTGAGATCAGGAGTTTGAGACCAGCCTGGCCAACATGGTGAAACCCAGTCTCTACTGAATATACAAAAATCAGCCCGGCGTGGTGGTGTACACCTGTAATCCCAGCTACTCAGGAGTCTGAGGCAGGAGAATTGCTTGAACCCGGGAGGTGGAGGTTGTAGTGAGCCGAGATAGCAGCACTTCACTCCAGCCTGGGAGACAGAGTGAGATTCTGTCTCAAAGGAAACCAAACCAAACCAAAACAGAAAGAACACCAGTGTGAACGTGCCACATGCATTCAGCACATGTGTGCGCACAGCCAGTGTTTGCTATGACAGCAGGAGTGGGCCAGCAAACAGCTGCGGGGCCCACTCTGTCTCGTTAGCTTCCCTTGGACGCATCCCGACTGTTCACCTCCTCGTTTCCAATAAAGCGTGTGGACTTGAGCAGAGCTTTTGAATGTCAGTCTGAAATGAGCGTTGGCTTTAGTTCGTGGTTTTGTCTGAACTTTTATGTATGACGCCTCATTGTACCTATTTTGTGCAGCCTTCAATGATGTGACATGTATCTCCGTGTAGGCTTCTTGAATTTGTCATTCAACCACAAACCCTAGATTGTTGTTTGTGTGAGAGATTGAGGTAGACCAGGCTTCCTGACCCCAGTAGTCGGTAACTGATTTAAAACTTCAAGGGCAGGGTTTCCACCTTCCTCTCAGTTGAACTGCAGGCACTCTCTCAAGTGCTCATCTCAGTTTCTCCAGGTAGAGTTGAACCTTGATTCATCATTGATTTTATTGCTGCCTTTCCCAGCTTTGCATGTCACCTGCAGTTCAGTTGAGCAGACTTTATTTTAAAATCTGAGGCTGGTCTGGCTGCTGCATCTTTTCTTCATTGATTTTCAGGGTTGTATCAGCATGTGAGGACTGCACAGCAAGCACCCCACACCTCTAAATGAACGTGACCTTCCAGCTTAGAGACGTTTTCTCCACTTAAGGACATGTCTTCTATGTCTTCTTCTAGTCAACTCACACAAACATCAACATGGAACATGGACTAACGCAAAATCCTGCCATATGCCACTTTCCTCCAGAACAATGAAGACCCTTGTGCCCCCCTTTTTTTCCTTTTTTCTTGAGATGGAGTCTCGCTCTGTCACCAGGCTGGAGGGCAGTGGCACGATCTCAGCTCACAGCAACCTCCACTTCCCAGATTCAAGTGATTCTCCTGCCTCAGCCTCCTGAGTAGCTGGGATTACAGGTGTGCGCCACCAAACCTGGCTAATTGTTGTATTTTTAGTAAAGATGGGGTTTCACCATGTTGGTCAGGCTTATCTCAAACTCCTGACCCTGTTATCCGCCCGCCTTGGCCTCCCAAAGTGCTGGGATTACAGGAGTGAGCCACGACACCTGGCCTGTACCATTTATTCATTGTTCAGCCAACCAGGCATTTGTGTAACAATGCTCTTGACCAGTCACACCCAGGATCATCACTGAGAAAGAGCATCACAAAGGCACCACGCATGGAGATGTGAGATCTCAACAGCTGTGATGGCAGCGCCAACATTTACTGACAACACTGTGTGAAGAGGTGGTACTAAACTATCACGAGGAACCTGTATATTGAGTACAATTATTATCCCTGTTGTACAGACGGGGAAACTGAGACTTAGAAATGTTCAAGAACTTTCCCCAAATTACAGACGAGAAAGTCATGGAGCTAACTCTGAGCCCTGCAGACTGGCCGAAGTGCCATGGTCTTGACTTACTCTTGGATTTGGTGCTAAGTATCTCTGAGCCCTGCAGACTGGCCGGAGTGCCATGGTCTTGACTTACTCTTGGATTTGGTGCTAAGTATCTCTGAGCCCTGCAGACTGGCCGGAGTGCCATGGTCTTGACTTACTCTTGGATTTGGTGCTAAGTATCTCTGAGCCCTGCAGACTGATCTGAAGGCCAGTGGTCTTGACTTACTCTTGGATTTGGTGCTAAGTATCTCTGAGCCCTGCAGACTGGCCGGAGTGCCATGGTCTTGACTTACTCTTGGATTTGGTGCTAAGTATCTCTGAACCCTGCAGACTGATCTGAAGGCCGTGGTCTTGACTTACTCTTGGATTTGGTGCTAAGTATCAGCAGGTGTCTGATGTGTTGTAAATAATTATTGACTGTATCATGGATAGTGGTCAAATTCTTTTCAGGATTAATTTGAAGCAAGGGGTAGATGGTCTCTTTGGGGGATGATTTCATACTATTCTTGTTAAGGACAGAATCAGTCTTATGCTACTTTTTTCATTCCAGGATAAATTTGCTTTTTAGGTTTTCTTCCATCCAGTGCAGCACACTCTGTCAGGTGCAATATTTTCACCATTGTGACATGTTCTCTTTTAAAATGAAAGGGCAAATACATTTACAAAATGGTAGTGACAACTGCTTTCCTGGAGTTATGACGACGTTAGCCTGGTTCTTGTGTTTCACAATGGTCCCTCGAGGCGGAAAGCACAGGTATCGGCACCATGACGTTACTCATAGGTAGTGGCCACTGAACTTTGAAGCAACAAGTTTGGGTGGAACTGCAATGTCTTCAACAAGAAAAGTCATTGAAAATCCACTTGCCAAGCCCTGCTCACAGAGCAGTGATAAGGAGAGGAATAAAAGGGCTTTTTTTTTCTGGTGATTTTGAGGTAAACACTGTATTTTGCCGGTTAGAATGTGTCTTCCTCCAGTATTCCCATTCAATGAAGTTTTTACTCTCCTACTTTATAGGTCTATGAATCCAGTCATCACTTTGACATCTATAAAAAAGATAAGGATGGGATCACATTGTATGAAAATCCAATTCAGTAGAAAACATCATGGCTGTCGATGGTCATACCTCCATTATTCACATTTTGATTACACTGTGATTCCTTCAAATTGGGTCCTCTTTTGTGCTGCACGTTGTTGAATTTTAAACTCCTCAACAAACTGGCCTTTATCAGAGAGAATGTCAAGTACTCTCAGTCACTAATGAGCTGGCATTTTCTTGAAATTCTTCAAATAGTTACAATTACCCAGGATATAGCGAGATATCTGGCGTACGGGAAACGGGCCTCCAAATAGACCAATGAGAGAGGCCATCGAGAGGGAAACCATCAGAATGAGGAAACAGACATCACAGGGCACCAAAGCATGCTGGGAGTTCAGGGGACCATCTGCTTCCTGCCTCCATCCCCACCTGTATCATTGCCCTTCATCATCAAAGAGGCTGTGGCTGCTGCTGACATGGTCGTTTCCTGGGCCAAGATGTCCATTTAGCGTGTACTTAGAGTGCATCTTGCTGTGCCTGTGAGGGCGGGGAGGCTGGAAGACAGCTCATGTTGCAAGCCGGGTCACTGAGCAGCAGGTTATTCTGGGAAGATGCTCTGCAAAGTGGCCCCCGTGAGCATTCACCCAGTGTCAACCGGAGGCAGTGAAAATAAGAAGATGACGACATTTATTCTTCTTTAGAGATCTTGAAATACTTGACCTTGTCCTTGGGTTTCCCAAAGCAAGCATGCTTTATCTCGCAGCCTTTACAATCAATGGAAGTCTCTCAAGCTGGTTTAGAATGCAGTAGCTTAGGGAAAAGGTTCTCTCGTTTTACGTATATATCAGAAACCTGTCCTCAAGAAGGGTACCATAATCTGATAAGAATAGTCTGCATATCCAGGCCTAGCTCCACACACCCACAAAGACAGGTGTGTGGTATTTAAGGACAAATATTCCGGCAGAGGATGGGAAGCTCCAGGTGTACTGGTGGTAAGAATGTTAGTCACAAGAGGAGAATTCTTCAGAAAGCATACTAAATAAATAGCAGAAAAAATACAGGTAGGCGTTGCAGTACAGTTTTGGAGTTGTCTGATTCAAAATTGATATGAGAAGGTATAGAAAAAAAGTATTGATTTATCACTGAATACCCAGAGTTTACAGTTAGATTTAGTGAGAGGAAGGTCCCCAGGGGTGACTGGCTCTAAGATCCCTACCATGGAACAAGAGGTCCCAGAGCATTAGCATTTAAACAAGACGGCATGGAAAGTATGCCACGGGTGAGAAATCAGGACCTGGTGAGACGGCCTGGGAGTGACCAGAGCCTCCAGGTGCAGGGAATGCTGGTGTTGACTAAAGAAGGGAATCTAACCCACGTAACATCCAGGATTTTACACACATCAAACTCATCTATCCAAAAATCTATACCTTGAAAATATACATATAAGAACCTTGTATAATCATGTTTTAACTCAATATTTTAATGAGTTATTTTAATTTATATGACTATATTATGAATAATATTGATTTGCAAAAGGAAAAATAAAGCGATGGAAGTAAACACATTCAGCAGCAAGTTCTCGTGAAGCATTCCTAGGTCTGGGCATTGCTAAAGCAACCGCAGCCCTGGCCCTTGACATGTAAGGTTTAGTGGAGCTTACGGTGTGGAAATAAAAAGACAGTAGACTAGAGAAGCTGGCGTAGAGAAGTCTTTGAACAATAGAGGAGGACACTGAACCGTTAACGGACAGCTTACTTAAAAACCAAGCAAACACAGGTCAGGCATGTCCAAAACTAAAGTTATTCAAAAGAGATTTAAATCATTGATTTGACACCTTTGGCCAACACAGACAAAAAGTCACCACATATGCAATAAGTAAGTAATAATATTTTTTAAAAAGCCAGGTGATCAGTAGACACATAGATTTCCAGAATAATCAACAGAAACATTATTGGTATTTGCAGTACATAATCATGGATAGTAAGGAAGGTGAGACTCCCATTCAAAAGGTGTCAGAATTCTGTGCATGCCCCCTAAGGACGTCTCACTGAAGCAGAGCAAATTTGAAAACCGAGAACGTCGAAGCGAACCCATCTCGGCACCGGGGTTGGGAAAACATGCTCTAGGATCACTCGTGGCCTTGGGCACTGGTTCTTTAGGTGACGGTGCAGAAATTAGCACCTCTAGATACTTGTCATCTCACCTCTTTTTTCAAAAAAGAGCAAGGAATCTAAGTGTAATGGCTGTTAAACCAAAAGACATGGCCAGAGGATCTAAGCTGATTAAAACCTATGCATATTTCTACCTGTAACTATTTAGTAAGGTCTTAAATCTTATAGGTCCTGCCTAATTTCTGTGACATCTGTGAGGTCATGAAGAAAGCAACTAAAATTAAAAATGAAATATTTGACTTTCAAGCAAGCAAAGACCTCCTTGGTGGAGGCTGAGTGCTATGGAAAGTCTTTCTGCATTATGTATCCACAGTGCATTGTGAACATGTATTTATTTTCCGGATTCATTGAAATAGTTTTTAGGAAAACATTTCAGGAGCTCGTTTTTACTTTACTTCAGTTTAGGAGAATACTTGCTGTGTGCCGACTGTGTAATTAGATGTAGGTGGTGTGGACATGAATAAAAATGAAACTTGCTTGAGGAGTGGGGAGGCGTAGACACACACAAACATATTTCAAGGTGGGACTGGGTTCTGGACAGACGGGTACACACAGTTCTGGGAGAACACAGAGGAGCAGCGCAGGGAATGGAGGGTACAGGAAAGGGTCCCAGGAAAGACGGTGGTAAAATTACTAGGAATGAATTGATGTTCACCAAGGACAGATGGGAGCCAGATGTGTGTGCACGAGTGCTTGTGTGTGTGCACGAGTGTGCGTGTGCACGACTGTGTGTGTGCACGAGTGTGCATGTGTGCATGAGTGTGTGTATGTGTGTGCACGAATGTGCATGTGTGCATGAGAGTGTGTGTGTGCGTGTGTGCATATCTGGGTGACTAAGTTGGGAGTGACATGGATAAGATTCGGGAACATAGTAAAACTCAGGCTTGGGAATGATACAAGCATGTGTGGCAAGGGCAGTAGTGAGGGGCAGTGAGTACCTGTACCGGGAACTGAAGCAGGAGTGGGGCTGGTTAACGGGCACAAAAATATAGGTAGAGAGAATAAATCAGATCTAGTGTTTGATAGCACAACAGGGTGACTATAGTCATCAATTTATAGTACATTTAAAAATAACTAAAAGTGTATATTTGGGTCATTTGTAAGGATAAATTCTTACAAATGGAAACAAGAAACAAGAAAGGATAAGTTCGTGAGGTGATGGATACCCCAGATGTGATTATTGTGCATTGTATACCTGTGTCAAAATAACTCGTATAGCCCATAGATATTGTATATACACCTACTATGTACCCACAACAATTAAAAATAAAATGACAAAAATCAGTATTTTTCTGTTATTGTCTCACTTCGACATAACCTTTCCAGCACCTTCCCCACGTTTCCACCATATTTGGCGCTCAGATGGAAATCAAGTTGAAACACTCTCCTTCCTTGTGCGGGTCTGCTTCAGTTTATCTGTTGTGCTTCTGTTCTCGCTGCTCTATACTGCTGGAATGCCTCAGCTTTCTTAATCAATGCTCAGTCAAAGCCCCGTTCTCAGCACCACCCTTGTACCTCACAAGAGCTGCTCTTCCCTCGACCACCTTGCTGTAGAGAGATTGGGTCTGGACTTACTCTAAACTGTACTAGATGAGGCAGGATAGTTGAGTCGAGCCTTTGGGTAATGGGGAGTCTTTGAAAGATAGTTTTTAGGCGGGGTGCGGTGGCTCACACCTGTAATACCGGCACTTTGGGAGGCTGAGGCGGGTGGATCGCCTGAGGTCAGGAGTTCAAGACCAACATGTCCAACATGGTGAAACGACATTTCTACTTAAAAAAATAAATTAGCCAGATGTGGTGGTGGGCGCCTGTAGTCCCAGCTACTCACCAGGAGGCGGAGGTTGCAGTGAGCTGAGATCGCACCACTGCACTCCAACCTGGGTGACAGAGTGAGACTCCATCTCAAAAAAAAAAAAAGTTTTTACATAGAGAATTGACGAGGAAAAATTAGCATTTTGGACAGTTTATTCCGACGTGGTGCTCATTAAGGGTAATATAATGAAAGACAGACACGGGTGGGGGAAGATGTGCTATGCATCTACTGAGGTAGTCCAGAAGAGGGAGGATGAAGTGCTCCTCTGGGTTACAGTACCAGGATGACAAGAAGGGCTTGGTTTATAAAATAAGTTAGACTGGGCATGGCAGCTCACCCCTGTAATCCCAGCACTTTGGGAGACTGAGGCAGGCAGATCACAGGAGTTCAAGGTCAGGAGTTCAAGTCCAGCCTGGCCAATATGGTGAAACCCGGTCTCTACTAAAAATACCAAAAAATTAGCAGGGCATGGTGGTGCATGTCTGTAGTCCCAGCTACTCAGGAGGCAGAAGGCAGAAGAATTGCTTGAACCTGGGAGGTGGAGGTTGCAGTGAGCTGAGATCATGCCACTGCACTCTAGCCTGGGCAACAGAGCAAGACTCCATCTCAAAAAAAAAAATGATAGAAATAAATAAATAAATAAATAAATAAATAAACAAAATACATTAGAAGATTAATGAGCAGAACTTGCTTATTAGCCAGGCGGGAGACACCATCATCAGAAGTCAAAGCACTTACTTTCTGTGAAATGGATGGTTTTGAATGCAGACAGGCCCCACAAATACCATTCCTGAGCCATTAGACTGTAAGCATTTTAACCCACCTTCTGAATATCACCCAGTTGTTACTTTTGTTCCTATACCTTTAATGAAGAATATTTGACTGTTGAATACTCAAAGGTCTAGAGATCTCACCAAAAAACACAGATGAGAATTGTGTTGTTTCCAGGTTGGTGGGAGGCACGGTCATTTAGATTGTTTTCTTCATTGGTCCTCAACATTGTTACTCAGTGTTTCAGAGAATGCACAGAGCACCTTCCCATTTTTATAAAGAGGATATTAATTCTTTTTAATTAAGAAAAAATTGGTGGCTCACACCTGTAATCCCAGCACTCTGGGAGGTCAAGGCGGGCAGATGACTTGAGGTCAGGAGTTCAAGACCAGCCTGACCAATATGATGAAACCCCGTCTCTACCAAAAATACAAAAATTAGCCAGGCATCGTGACAGGCGCCTGTAATCCCAACTACTTGGGAGGCTGAGACAGGGAGAATTGCTTGAACCTGGGAGGTGGAGGTTGCAGTGAGCTGGGATCATGCCACTGCAATCCAGCCTGGACGACAGAGCAAGACTCCATCTCAAAAAAAGAAAAAGAAAAAATTCAAACTTTCTAGGAAAGCGAGGAAAATAAGATATTAAATATCAAAGTACCTATGACTGGCGTTTAATAAAATGTTGCCATCTTTGCATTAGCTATTTTTCTACTTGAGCATTTTAGAGAAAATTGAGACATAATGATAATTTGTCTCTCATTACTTCAATATGCATCTCGAAAGTATAAGGGTAGTTTTCCTCACACCCACAAGGGCAAATACCTAACACAAAAACTCTGTTCTCATCTGTTATCTAACTTGTATTCGGGCTTCCCCAGAGCCCCCAGTGTTTGTTCTACAACTGGTTTGCTCTGTTGGGCTGCACCCAGAGGCTGTATTTGCTTTTGGTTGCCAAGTCCTGGAATCTTCTGCTTTCCAGCAGTAACATCCTTCATTTTCTGCCTGTGGTAAAATTATACGTAGGATTTCGTTTCTAAAATGAAGGGACTATACTTAATTTTCAGCAGAAATTTTACTGCCGTTAAAGCTTTAATCAGAGCACCAATAAACCACAACTAGCTGATAAGTTTCATTCACTTTCTACTCACACTCTGATTGAAACAAACATTCATGTCAGATAGGCAACAAAGAGGTGTCGTGGGAGTCTAAACGTGGCCCGGGAAACAGGGCGTCATTCTCTAAGTGATCAGGGTTTCCTGGACTATGGATGAATTCATACCCAATAGCTGTTCTCTGGTTGTTAAGAGATTGATAAGGACTTAAAGAACATAGACATGCAGAATGATGAACACACCAAAAATAGTGTGGGTAATTCAGGATGGAAATAAATGCTGAATTCTTAGAAATTGATTGTAAGGGTTTTATACTAGATGAAGCAGGTTTTTGTTTAAAATGTTCACTGTGGATAGGTTTCCTTTGTTTTTAGCTGAAATTTTGGATTTTCTGCTTTAATTGAATTGAAATTTAATTTCTGACTTTAATCCCAATTAAATTTTGCTGAAATTTTGGATTTCCATCTGAGTTTCATGACCCCTTTTATTGCTGAAAGCACCTTTTGGGATTGTTGGAATTAAAGTCATCCTTCTCACAGAAGAAAACAGAAAATCCAGAGCTTCTCAATCAGTCTCCATCCACCCTTATTATTAAATGTACAAGCTCTGTTGACCCAGAAATAGGGTGACAGATGACATATTTCAGAAC
Source organism: Papio anubis (assembly GCF_008728515.1). NCBI lineage: Eukaryota > Metazoa > Chordata > Mammalia > Primates > Cercopithecidae > Papio > Papio anubis. The sequence goes on from NC_044979.1 coordinate 2,930,540, forward strand.
GTGTATTACATCTTTGCTTCTGATGTGGTTCAGTGTGTCTTCCTGCTCTGACCATCTCTGCCTGTCCATTTTGAAAAGCCAGTCATTCTCCCAAAGTTCTAAAATTAGCAAACAGTGACTAACGGAAGGCGCAGGAAGCCCACTGTAGGGTCTGGAGAGGGGGTCAATAGGACGTGAGGGTTCTTCAGTGAGTGCAGTCTGTGCCTGTGGTTAGACGTCAATCCACCCCTGCATTTAGAAGAGTCTTCCTTTAGATATTGAGCTGTGGGGTCAAATTTTAAAATGGTCCTAAACATTTCACACGTTGAATTGTTATGTCTTTTAAATACGTGCCCTTGAAGGATTGTGCATCTATGATCGGGTCACTGCCAACATGATCTTCATTATCATCTTGAGGCAAAATACATACGCATAGAGACCTGCATGTGACTATCACACCCCTATCGTAAAGTTCTGTTTAAGGAATACAACTTCCAGCACAAACATTCCACTCCTGGCAAACCTGAGAGCAGCGTATCGATTCTGTGAAATGAAGTATCCCTCGCGACATTCATCAGACAGAACTGAACTCAGTTTGAGACCTGGCCTTTGGTTGTAGACGTCTGGCCATCTGGAAGTCAGGAAGAACTGATAACAGAGCGAAGAACACAACCTGGGTTTCAAGGATCTTTGGATTTGTATCTATTGCCAAATCTCTTGAGATGTTGTAATTCAAGAAAACACAAACTTTTACTATTGTTGGTAAAATAAGAGACCCACCAGAAATTCTAGTGGTCATGAATCCAAGGGTCACTTCTTAAAGCTCAGCGTTTCCACTGAGATATGAACGGTTCCTTGTTTCCTTCTAAGGACAACAGACTTGGGGCCTGGACACCTGAGTCCTTGTCCTGCCTCTGCTGCTGATGGAAGGCGGCCTGATGCCAGTCCTGACTCTTTGAGTCCTGACTCTACTTCTACAAAGGGGTCGGCTGAACCTGAAGGCCCCTTTCTGATGTCCTAGTCCATGTGTGAATATTCATAGATGGCCTAATTTTACTTATATTTATTTTTCCCCCAAAATTCCACTTGCATTTTTCACTTCAGAAGATTGTACACCTAAGTACAAAAGCTTTCACTCTCTTGTGTTTCTACATACGCTTACAAGCAAATAGAAAAATTCCTACAGAGCTGGGTATAAAAGCAATAAATGCCGGGAGCGGTGGCTCACGCCTGTAATCCCAGCACTTTGGGAGGCCGAGGTGGGTGGATTACCTGAGGTCAGGAGTTTGAGACAAGCCTGGCCAACATGGTGAAACCCTGTCTCTACTAAAAATACAAAAATTGGCCGGGCATGGTGGTGCACACCTGTAATCCCAGCTAGTCAGGAGGCTGAGGCAGGAGAATCACTTGAACCCAGGAGGCGGAGGTTGCAGTGAGCGGAGATCATGCCATTGCACTCCAGCCTAGGTGACAGAGCAAGACTTCATTTCAAAAAAAAAAAAAAAAAAAGCTATAAATAGGAAGGTGTTAATTTTGCTAGTCACTACAGAGAACATAAATCCCACCGTTGCTATCAAGTAACTTACAACTTGGAAGAAAAATCTCTCATTAAACAACGAGAGCACTGCTCAGCACAGCATGAGAAAGATGTGGAGAGGTTGATGGACAAGAATGGTGGCAAAAACCCACCACCCCCACTGACAAGCACTGAGGTGGGGCCGGTAGATCCCAGGTGTGTGTTTGTCCTTTAACAAGTCACTTGCAGGCTTCAAAGCTTGGTGTCCTGGTGGGTGAAACTAGCAGAACCGGACCTTCTCTCCAGGGTGGAAATCAAGGTCCCAGGAACGATGTGCATGGAAGCCCTTCCAGTCTAAGGGCCACGCAGCCGCAGTGCCCGTCGCTCTAACCATACTCACGTGGGCGGACAGGGACTCCATTCCCAGGGGACCATCCTTTATTTGGCAGTTAACAGAGCACAGGAGGCTCTCCTCAAATTTGTATTTGGGGGCCCCTCAATGACCTCTGGTTATATTCCAGTTCTAAATTACTGACTAGATATACTGCTTTGGTCAAGAAATTTTTATCTCTCTGGGCCTATTTCTTCATTTGAAAAATCGACTAGATGACCTCTAAAACGCCATGAACTTAGGGAGTAAAAGGAGTGGTAATTATCCCCTAGAACGTATAGGTTCAAACTTCATTGTGTGCAGGGAAGGTGTTTGAATCACTGCCTTGCTTTTTTTTTTTTTTTTTCCTGGAACAGAAACAGATACACATTACCAAGCGTAATCGTGTGCCAGGACTTTTAAAAATTACTTTTTGTCAGCTGTGGCACGTTTAAACACCCGAAATATTTCAGGAGACAGTTAACTTCTGTGTTTTAAAAAAGATTTAATAAAGACGTGCGTGTTGGGACTTGCTCTGCCGGCACCTCTGTCTGTAGCTGGCAGTGCAGGGCCGGGCCTTTGACTGTGTAGTCAGGGATTTTCACTACTTAACTTGCTCCACACACCGTTTTAACTCTTCATTCATTTCCTTATTTTCTCAAATCACCGTCAAACATTAGCATGTCGCTTACTGGACGGAGGCCCTAATAGCATATTAAGTTATTTCTTAATCATCTAAAAATACCAAATCTATCCCAGTCTGGTATCCCTGGCTTGCAGCAGAATTGCTTTAGTTCAGAGATGGGCAATTTTACCTTTTGCGAGGGAAGGCGGGGCAAGGCTGGGCATTTGTTGTTTTGTACCAGTCTCTGGGTCCTCAAAACGCCCGCCATGGAAATACCCTTTGGTTCTGCAAAGCAGTTAAGATCCTATCTCTGCTCAAATCATCATCACAGGAGAGAGAAGCAATTTCAGTGAGACTATTAGCAGCATGCCCGAAACACCTTATTAACTTTTTCTTCTTTTGTGGTCCATCTTTTATCGAGGCCTATCTGCATTCAGCATCTGGCTCGCCTGCCAATACTAAATATCATTTTAATAATAATAATACGTTGCACTTTTCAAGCTCCCTTTCATCCGAGGAGCCGAGAGCACTTTGCAACATTAATTAATTAAGCTCCGTACAACACCCCTTTGAGGTAGGTACGCCCTGGTATGATACAAGATGGTTCAAATGGTTCTCTCTCAGGCTCGCCCACTCTCGAGCGTAAGCAAAAATCCCTACAAAGGCTCCCTGCTGCAGGGTTCAAGCGAGTCCTGGATGAAAGGCAGGCTTCCCTACTGAGAACTTTCTGGCGTGGATCGCTCTGAGTCCTGGCCCAGTCCTTCACCGCAGCTTCCTGCAAAGGCCCTTTGTGTAAGATCCGGAGCGTTGATGAGTCCTGGCGTCATCCTCTCTCCTTCTCCCTGCTTCCTTCTGCTGATGTGTGACTCGTCTCCGGGGAGATGAGACCAGCACTGATTCTGGAGCCTCTGCTCTTCTTCATGGAAGAGTGAAGGAATCAGAGGCATTAGGCTGTTGAGAAGCCCTGCTATGGCCGAGGTCAGAACAGAGACAAATGTTACCTTTCCAGGGTTCTGTAGCAACAGGAGTAGCAAGCTCTGTCACTGAGGAACTGGAACAGGATAGAAAAGCTGCTAGTTCACACACTGATGCTTCCAAATATTTGTGGGATGGCCCGTGATGACAAGGAATGGAGTTAACGGGGCTGAAGCTGCGTTCCCCTGGGCCTGTCCTGTGTGAGACGATGCACACCCAGGGAGGTGAAAGGTGGCATTTGGTGGAAGGAAGGGAGCGGTGCCTGGTTCTGCCGCAGTAACCAAGCTGACCAGGGCTGCAAGGAGCTCGGTTCTGAGCTCCAGGGAGGCCCGTAGGCTTCTCAGGGGAGCTGATGAAGGCTGGCTGTCAGGATGGTCTTCTGGCTGCAGTGACCTGGTTCTTATTATTGGCTCGTGGGATTTTTCCATCTGTGAGCCCACTTGTCATGGTAGATGTAGAATTAGAATGGGATGGCCTACTCCCTTCATGGCTATGGGCTTTGATTCAGTTCGAGAGAAAGAGCGAACAGGTGCCAAAGGGTCGATTGGGTAAAATCGACTAAAGACTGAGAGAGGAGAGAGCACGAGGCCGCTGTTCCCTGCCCGCTGGCAAACAAGGAAGGTGGCTTCTCTGCAGGACTCCGGGAAGGTGCCAGGCTAAGCCAGTCAGACCTGCTGCAGCCCAGGCAGAGGCCCCAAGGGGACAGCTGCTGTCCTCCCAGGGCAGACGTGGGTGATTAAGAGGTGTATGTGTGAGAGAGTGTGACTGTGTGTGAGAGAGACTGTGTGTGTGACTGTGTGTGAGTGTGAAAGTGAGTGTGACTGTGTGAGAGTGTGACTGTGTCAGAGTGTGACTGTGAGGGAGTGAGACTGTGTGTGTGAGTGAGTGTGACTGTGAGAGAATGAGTGTGACTGTGTGACTGAGGGTGTGACTGTAAGAATGAGTGTGACTGTGTGTGTGACTGTGTGTGAGTGTGACTGTGAGTGTGACTCTGTGAGAATGAGTGTGACTGTGTGTGAAAATGAGTGTGACTTTGTGAGAGTGTAAGTGTGACTGTGAGAATGAGTGTGACTATGTGTGAGTGTGACTGTATGAGTGTGACTGAGTGTGACTGTGTGTGTGAGAGTGAATGTGATGGTGTGTGTGACTGCGACTGTGTGTGACTGTGGGTGAATGAGTATGGCTGTGTGAGGGTAAATGTGTGTGAGTGAATGTGTGTGTGACTGAGCGAGAATGAGTGTGACTGTATGTGTGACTGTGTGTGACTGTGTGTAAGAGTGAGTGTGACTATGTGCTAGTGAGACTGTGTGAATGATTGTTACTGTGTGTGAGTGACTGTGTGTGTAAATGAGTGTGACTGTGTGCATGTAAATGTATGTGAATGTGTGTGACTGTGAGAGTCTGACTGTGTGAAAGTGTGTGTGACTGTGAATGTAAATGTGTGTGAATGTGTAAGTGTGACTGTGTGAGTGTGACTGTGAAAGTGAGTGTGACTGTGTGTGACTGTGTGACTGTGTATCTGTGTGTGAGAATGTGACTGTGAGACTGTGACTGTGTGTGACTGTGTGTATGTGAGTGTGACTGAGACTGTGAGAGTGGGTGTGAATGTGTGAGTGAGTTGACTGTGTGCATGAGTGTGACTGTGAGTGTGTGACTGTGAGTTTGAGACTGTAAGAGTGAATGTGACTGTGACAGTGTGACTGTGTGTGAAAGTCTGTGTGAGAGTGTAAATATGTGAGTGTGAATGTGTGTAAATGACTGTGTGAGAGTGACTGTGTCACTGTGTGAGTGCAACTGTGTTGTGTAAGTGTAAATGTGACTGTGAGTGTGACTGTGTGTGAATGCATGTGTGACTGTGACTGCATTGTGTGAATGTGTGTGAAAGTGTGACTGTGAGGGTATGACTGTGCATGTGTGTGTGAATGTGTGCATGAGAATATGATTGCATGTGAGCTTGTGTGTGGGTGTAAATGTGTGCATGAGTGTGACCATGTGTGAGTGTGAATATGTGTTTGTGAACGTGTGTATAAATGTGACTGTGTGTAAATGTGTGTATGACTATGAGTATGTGTGAATATGTGCAAGAGTATGAGTGTGAATGTGTGTATGTGAGAGTGTGTGACTGGGTGTGTGACTGAATGTGAATGTGTGTGTGAGAGCATGAGTGTGAATGTGTGTATGGCTGCGTGACTGTGACTGTGTGATTGTATGAGAGTGACTATGTGTGAGTGTGAATGTGTATAACTATGAATGTGGCCATGTGTGGTATGAATGTGTGTGAGTTTTGTGTGTGTGGGGTGTCACCGTGTTTTGTCCATATGAGTGTGTTTGGTATGTGAGTGTATCTGTGTGAGCATGTGTGAGTGTGATTGTGTATGAGTGTGTGATTGGGAGTTTGAGTGTGAATATGTGTGTGACTGCGTCAGCATGAATGTCACTGTTTTGTGAATGTGAATGTGTTTGGTACATGAGTGTCTCTGAGCATGCATGAGTGTGTGTGTGTGTGTGTGATGCTCAGTAGGGCTCTTCCATAGGACAGGCCTAACCCCAGGGCTTGTGGTTGCACACACACAGTTGTGGCCTGGCGCAGAGCTGGCTGGGACGCCGCTGTGCATGCATCTTTCTGGGGAGCTGGTAGCTCCCAACTGCACTGGCTTCGCACGTGTGAAGAGGGGCTGAGTACTTGTCTGACCTTATGACCAAAACGTTTCTGAGTTCTAAATATATGACCCGGAACTGAAGACCAGCCTGGCCTAGTCTTGGGTTATTTTTGCACAGTCATTAATGTTCGCCGGGCTTTGCACAGCTTCAGCTCCCCGAGGAGCCCTCTGCACAGGAGCAGCTTTGCAGCCTGACTTGAGTTGCTCAGGGCTTCCCCACGCTCTCTGTGTACTAAACTCGCCTAGAGAGCTTTCGGAAATCCCACGCCCACACCTCAACCCACCACAATTAAATCAGCATCCTGGAGATGCGAGCCTGGCATTAAGATTTTCAAGGCATCCTCGGTGATTTCTGGCGCAGCAAACTTTGAGAATCAGATGCCTGGATGGTTCTTCTGTATCTTTAAATGGTTATTCTGAAAACAGCGACTTTTTCAGCCACAGCTATAGACCATTTTGTATTTTATTTGGGCTTGTTGTAATTATCTAGACCTATTGGGCTAGAGCAACAGTAGCAACAAGTCATCTGGAGATGAAATCTGAGTGACATTTCTCATAGCAATTACCTTAATCTTTGGACAACTCCCATGCTGGTTACATTTTGTTTCTCTCCCAGATATTTTTCTGCAACACTCTCAACAGCCAAATCTTCCTTTGCACAGTTGGTTTGAGGTCTAGGGATATTTGGCAATGTCTGTTTCAAAATGGCGTCATCTTCCCAGATCTTAGCTTGTTGGATCATCTTTCCTAACATTACTGAAGAGAGAAGACAGAGAAGAAAAAGAAGGATATGTCTCATGTTCTTTGAGTAACACGAAGTCCACCTGCCATCTGTGCTCTAATAACACGTGTGTACACGACTAGTGTGGCACTCTTCCTTCTTGGGAGCGTGCCTTCCAGCTCATCTCATCTCGAGTCATTCCCTCTGATTGACACACGAGTATCAGGGCCCCCACCCTTGGCATTCAAGAGGCCTGGTCGATGGACATGGTTGGACACCAGGGAAGAGGGCATCTGACCACGTGGCCATGGTGGACAGTGAGTTCAAACTGCACCTTGCCACCTGCAGCGTTCTTACCCGCTGAGCCAATTGACATGTTGCTTTTGCAGCTCTGCAAGGAATATAATACAGCAAAATACTTTCATCACAGTGCCTAGGAATATTCCCACAACTTCCCTGCTGGAAAATCAAGAGAGGGACATTATATAAGACTGCAGTAGAGAGGTAGACACCCCAGTCAAGTTTAGCTTAGGCTCAGGCAAGCCCCTGACAGTTCAGGTGTTTATCTGGAACTTTGCATTCTCTGCACGCATGGATTCTGAGAGACCGGCCAGGGATTTGGGGGAGTGTGAACTTTCGGCTGGAATGGGCTGCACATTGACCACATCCTTGGAGATCCCCTCCTTTCTCCAGGTAGACGAGGAAGATTAGCAAGCTCAGCAACAGAGACCAAAGCTCCTCTGGTGACCCTAGGGCTAGGATGGAGGAGACTGGGTGATAGGGACCATAGGCAACGTGGCATGGCTGGAAGAAGCCCAGTGAACGGCTTGTCTGCAGCTTTCTTTTAGCTCCAAGATCCATATTTTTAGTTTACGATATGTGGTTTTGTGTAAACAAAAGTACTAGCCATTGGGAAAACTGGACTTTGGTGTTGGCTGTGCCCATAACTTACTTGTTGGGAGCAAATCTTTTATTATTATTTTTTCTGAGATTCAGTTTCCTTATGTATGAAATGAGAACTAAGATTTATCCTATAGGCTTATGTTAATAGAAATAAAATTATGCATATTCAATAATTTCAAAGAATACATAAAGAAACACCACTTTTCATGTGATTATTATCATTTGAATACATTATTCTCATATGTTTGATGCACTAGCAAAATGGAACAGTGAATGGTTAACATAAAATTAGCTGTTTAGATGCTTTTACAATAATAAGTTGCAAGTTTGTGTAAAGTTGCGAGTTTGAGTGATAGAAAGGGCAAGTTTGAGATTTATTATGAAGATTTTTATTGATTTTTAAATAGATTTTTATGTGGGTCTTGGTATGTGCCTGCCACACTTTAATTCAGGTTCTAAAATGAATTTACGGTTTTAGTAGACATTTACCGTATTTCAGTACAGCACATCCCACTTTCTCCCCGTCCTCTCCCACAAAGTGTTGTCAGGCCAGTCCCAAGGGTTGCTTAGAGTTTGGGTGTCCCTCAGGCCCTGCACAGAAATCATTTACAGAAAATGGGCTCAGGCTTGCCCTTGTCCTCCCTGGCTTTGGGCCCCATAGATGTGGGGTAGAGCCGCCGCCTGCCTGGGGTCTGTGGCTGGGATTCTGGGGCCATTGCCTTGGGCTCTTGAAGCTGTCCCCATCCTGGGCACCAAGGCTCCCACGCCCTCGCTTGGACTTCACTGGCAACATGCTGTCCTCAGCGACCAGCCCCCGGACCAGCCCCTGGCCCCTATATCCACGGCTGAACTGTTATTGGCTCTTCTTCAGAAACTGTTTTCTGAAAGGGCCTCTTTCCTAAAAATAAATTAGGACATTTGGAACTATTTTAAACAAGGTTTTCACATGCCCTAATGAACAGTGTTTGCTCTGAAAGAACAATTCCATGCAGCCGAGGTCAATGAGGGTCTCTTTCCTTCACACCAAAGCAGCCTTGGCAAAGTCCAGAAAGGAGGGGTTGGCCTGGGCCGTCCTGAAAGGAGCATGAACCCAGCTGGGCAGGATGTGGGGTCTGGTCGCTCCTGTGTCTCGGAAAGCTCTGCTGCTGCTCTTTGCACAGTTTGAAATGTACAACTTCTGTTGTGAGTGTCCCGGGAGTGCATTTTAGCAATAGGATTTTCTGGCTTAACTCTGCCCTTTGAATGTAAAAGGGCTTCCCTGCTGGAGCACTGGGCAGCGAGAAGGATGCTCCTGGCCTGGGATGTTGGAGTTGGCAAGGGGGGTACTCTCTCCCAAATGTACAAGACCCTCCTATGATATGCACCAACATTTGCCAAAATGTGCTGCCAAGAAAAGACCAGAGTAGAAAATAAAAGCCAAAGTCTCTCCCTCCTTTCTGTTAAGAGAAGTTAGAGTGCCTCCCGGGCAAAGAGACGTCTCTGATAAGTGTCCACTCTGCACTCTGTCCACTTTTTTTTTTTCATTTGGAGAAAGAGTCTTGCTCTGTTGCCAGGCTGGAGTGCAGTGGGGCGATGTTGGCTCACTGCAACCTCCTCCTCCCAGGTTCAATTGATTCTGCTGCCTCAGCCTCCCTAGTAGCTGGGACTACAGGCGCGTGCCACCATGCCCGGCTAATTTTCTTGTATTTTAGTAGAGATGGGGTTTCACCATGTTGGTCAGGCTGGTTTCGAACTCCCGACCTCAGGTGATCCACCCACCTCAGCCTCTCAAAGCGCTGGGATTATAGGTGTGAGCCACCACGCCCGGCCTGATAGAGTCCACTCTTAATGTTTGGGTGAATGTAGAGGAAACCCTTGAGGATGGGGATTGGCTTTGCTCTCTGAAGACCATGACTCTGTTATCGACATGGATATTTCTGCATTTGTGTAATTACGTGTTGACAGTGACACCATGATGATGTTTTCACACTGTCAGTGTTCCAGTGGTGGGAAGAACCTGCCTGAGGACAGAAGGAAGACTCCGTGAGCAGAGTGGAGCTTGGCAAGCCAAGGTGGTGGAGTGGGGAGCCTTTCCATGGGCTTTCAGGCATCCTCTTGGGTTCCTCCTGTGCACATTTGAGACCTCTAATTCCATCTGCCCAGTGTGGTCAGGGCCCCTCCCCGGATATGCTTGTCCCTCGCAATCCCCAGCCTTAGCTTTGCTGATAGTTGAAGGGGCAGATGTATTAATAGAGGAGAAAATTTGGGTGTGACTCACACTGTAAGGGTGTTTGCATTCTAATAAGGACCCATGAGACCTAAAGCCGTGGTCTGAAGGATAGATGTCTGATGGTAACATTTTAAGACATGTGGAGAAGTGTGTTTTACTTCTCTGTTTGTTGGATTATATTTGGAATTTTGGTCTGTTCTTTTCCCTTGGATATGTTTATTGAAGCATAATTTATATATAGTAAAAAACCCTCTTTAAAGTATACAGTTAGGGTTTTGACAAATGTGTACAGTCATGTAACCACGATGACCACAACCAATAGAGAAAACACCCCCACAATCTCCCAAATTTCCTCCTGCCTTTTGCAATAAGTTCTCTCTTTCTACCCAAGACCCTGGAAACCACTGATCTGATATCTGTCCCTATAGTTTATCTCCTCTGGAATATTGTATGAATAGAATCATACGCTATGCAGGGTTTTGTGTCTGGCCTTCCTCCAGTTAGCAGAACGCTTTTAAAATTCCTCTGCAGGTACAGTAGACGGTAGTATCTTGCTTCTAATGATTGCTGAGTCACATCCGATTATACTACTTTTGACAATTTGTTTATCCATTCACCAGTTGATGAACATCTGGGTGTTTTCCATTTGGGGCTATTATGAATAAGGTTAATATAAACATTCTTGTGCGGCTCTTTGTTTCTCTTGGGTAAATACCTGGAGTAGGATCCTATGGTAAGTGGATATGGCTACTGAGCATAAGAAAATGTCAAGCTGTTTCCTAAAATAGCTGCACCATTTTGTATTCCTATCAGAAATGTGTGAGAGTTCCAACAGCCAGCCTTTACCAGAACTTTAGTCATTCTAATACATGCGTAATGATGTCTGATTGTGATTTTAATTGAATTTCCTTGATGACAAATGGTCTCAGATGTATAGATGCATCCTCTTTGGTGAAGTGTCTGTTCAACTCGCTTCCTTCTTCCCTTTTTAAATCATAGCATTTGTCTCATGATTGATTTGTAAGAGTTCCTTATAAATTCTGGCGCAAGTCTTCGTTAGATATGTGTTTGGAAACATTTTCTCCCAGTCAATAGCTTGCTTTTTTTTTTTTTCTTAAATTTTTCTGAATAGCATCTTTCAAAGAGCAATAGTTGTTAATTTTGATGAATTCCAATGTACAATTGTCCATTGACTTAGCATTTCTATTATTTTTCTCAGCAAAATTTCTCCCCTAAAAGTTTGTACCAATAGGAGTGCCAATTTCCTGACTTCATTGGTGTCACTGGATTCATATCACAAATTTTAAAATTTTGGCTGTTTCATAGGCAGAGAGTGCAATCACGTTATCTTACGTGGAATTTGTTCTATGGTCAGCGAGATAGAACCTGTTCTATGGTTTTTGGCCAGGGTCTTTCTCCTGTGAATTCCTTGTTCTCGCACCTTAGTGGTTTTTCTACAGGGTCTCCAGTGTTTTTTCTTATTAATTTGAACAGAACTTCCAAAAAATCACTAAGTGTTAATGATGATAAGGGACTAGTTTGGTCCCTGTTTTTAATGAAAGACTTAATTATGATTAAGTAGCTAATATTAAAGTTTCAAAGATTAGATTTTGAAGAAATGTTCTTTTAAAACAATAAAATGGGTACAGGTTGAGTATCTCTAATCTGAAAATTCAGCTGTCAAAATGCTCCCAGATGATGAACTATTTGAGTGCTGACATAATGCCCAAAGAAAATGCATCACTGAAGCATTTTCAATGTTGGATTAGAGACACTTAACCAGTAATTACAATGCAAATATTCCAAAATTTGAAAAAATCTGAAATCTGAAACTCTGCTGGTCCCAAGCATTTCAGATAAGGGATATTTAACTTGTAATGCTCATCAAAGATTCCCTTTGACTGTGTGTTGATATCAGTAATACCTGTTTTTCTCCCTGATGGTCTTATATTTTCTAATGTCAAACCATCCTATTTCTAGGATAATTGCAATATGATCATGATGAGAGATACTTTGCTGTATTCATGAAATACATATTTGGCTTGATAAAATCAAGAATTTCTGTATGTCAATATACATTATGCATCACTAAAAAAAGAAAAAGCCATATATCATCTCAATAGATACCAAAAAAGTTTTGACAACATTCAACACCACTTCAGGATTTAAAAAAAATTCTCAGAAAATGCTGGATAGAAAGCTCTGTCTTAATCTAATAAATGCATCTGTGAAAAATCTACAGCTACCATCATCCTTGGTCAGAGAGCACACTCTTTTTCCCACAGATCAGGACAGGAGCAAAGGTGGTGCTTCCTGTTCAACATTGGGCCTGAGATTGTAACCAGTGGTGTAAAGAAAAGAAAGTTAGTAAAATTCATACATACTGATGGAAAAAATAAAACTGTTTATTCACATGTGATGTGATTATCTATATAGAAAAACCAAAACAGTCTATAAAAAGTGTACTAGAACTCGTATAGCAAACAAGGTCAGACTGTAAACAATTGTGTTTCTGTATGCCGGCAATGAACAGTTAGAAACTGAAATGAAAAACAACACCTTTTGCAATGGCATCCAGAATCAGGGTTACATCTCACAAAATACATATGAGAGTAATATGTTAAAATGACAAAACATAAAATAAGTTATGTACAAAAGAATAATGCAATAACACTTTCTACCTATTAAACTGTCAAAATTTAAAAATGCTAATAATGTCAAAGAGACCAGAAAATTGGCACTGAGGTACAAACTTGGAAAATAAGCTTTGTTCTATGTATCAAGTGTCTTAAAATAATTTCCACATGGAGAAGTCTAGAATTATGTACCATTATATTGGTATGTACAACTGAACTTTATAAAACTGAAATTGTGAATAACACGATTGTGGGGAATTGATTCTAGAAACCCCCCCGGGTACCAAAATTCATGGGTGCTCCAGTCCCGGGTAGGAAATGGTGGTGTATTTGTCTGTAACCGACACACATACCCCCGTGTACTTTACAGCATCTCTAGATGACTTGTAATACTGAATACAATGTAAACGCTGTGTAAATAGTTGTCATACCGTATTGTTTTTTCATTTATATTATTTTCAATTATTGTACTGTTATATTCACTTTTAAAAAAATACTTTTGATCTTCTCTTTATTGACTCTGAGGATGCAGAGCCCGTGGATATGGAGGGTTGACTGTATGACATGATCATGAGATGGTTAAGCCAGTGATGGCTCCCCAAAAGACGGATGTAGCAGTTTGTTTTTCAAGAACAAGAAGAGGCAGCATCCCATTAGCATCACGCATGACGCACAACTGCGGAGGCCAGGGGCGCAGACATCAGAGCCAGCAGGGACAGTGTTCAAATTCTTGCGTCAATAGTTAACCAACCTTTCTGAGCTCCACGTTCTGCGTCTATGAAATAGGACTAACAACACAGTATGCACGGGCTTAAATTTTATAGACGTCAAATTGCCTGGTAAGTATAAATACTCAGCTAACACTAGCTATCATTATTAACATCCTTTTAGTAGCAGGAAAGCACTATCAGAAATGTGCACGTTCTCAGCTGGCTGTCTCTTTGTGGCAAAGTAGGGGCAGAAATGATTTCAATTTTCTTCTCTGTACTTTCCCCTGTATTTCAAGTTTTCCTACAATGGTAATTTCTTATTTCCATAAAAAAAATTAGCTATGCTAAAAACACTCTTTAAAGATACTTAATAATGATAAGCTCATGATACAAGGTGAAAAATACAGGAAACAGAATTGTATAAACACCGTAAACTTTAATTTATACTTAAAAGTATAGATTATAGTGATTTTCCTGCCTCAGTCTCCTGAGTAGCTGGGATTACAGGTGCACGCCACTGCGCCCAGGTAATTTTTGGATTTTTAGTAGAGACAGGGTTTTGCCATGTTGGCCAGGCTGGTCTTGAGCTCCTGACCTCAGGTGATCCACCTGCCTGAGCCTCCCAAAGTGCTGGAATTACAGGTATGAGCCACCGTGCTTGAATTTGGGACGTGGAGGTTGCGGTGAGATGAGATTGTGCCACTGCACTCCAGCCTGGGTGACAGAGTGAGACTCCATCTCAAAAAAAGCAAGTATAAATTATAAAGACTGAATGGAAATAGAATATGGCTGTCTCTGGGTAGTGAGAATAGATTTGAATTTTTGTCATACTTTTAGTTATTTAAATTTTTTTCTAAATGTCGTGTTTTTACAATGGGAAGAGAACATTAAGGAAAATTAGAGTAATCAATTCATTATAAATACAGTCCATCCTCATTATTGGTGGATTCCATATTTGTGAATTGGTTTATGCACTGACAGTTTTAGCCCCCAGGTTAGTACTCGTGGTGCTGACGTGGTCATTCACGAACACATGTGAAGCAGCAGAATGTGTGAGGCACCCACGTGCAGGTTCCCACCTGAGCTGAAACAGGCAGTGCCCTGCCTTCCTGCTCCAGCTTACGCTGTAAACAAGTGTCTTTTACATTATCTGTTTAGTTTCACATTTTTGTGCTTTTTGTTGGTAATTCTGCTGTTTAATCTGGCCCCAAGCTTAGTGCCAAGGAGCTATCCATGTTCTCAAGTGCAGGAAGGCCATAATGTGCCTTACAGAAAACACGTGTGTCAGAGAAGCTTTGTACCATGCTGCTGTCTGTGAGTTCTGTGTTGATGGACCAGCAATATCCACCTGTTCAATAAAGTGTCCTGGGACAGAAACACACACCAAACACGGTACATACTGATCAGTTGATCAAAGTGGTGTGCCCAGAGGCTTGCAGGAACCTAACCCTGTTTTTATGATAGGAGCAATGGTTCAGCAGCCTCTAGTTTAGCATTCATGGTGGCTTTACAGAGCGTGACAACCATGGGTAGTGAGACTCAGCTGCATGAATGTTGGTTTAGTACTGGTCAGTCACTGTGATGGGGACCCATGAGCCAGGGGAGAGTAATCATGGACCTTCCCTGACACAGTCTCCACTCTGACCCACGTGGCTAGAACCAGTGGAAGCCTTCATCCTGTGCCAGCCTCTTAGCCCCAGCCTCTCCTGACCTCAGCTTTTGCTGTCTGCTCACTGATTAGGCAGGGAAATCCTGCACCAGGCAGGCATGTTCTATGTCATTGCCTGCATGACCGACTACATGGTCAGTTTCCTTCTAGACTGGACTCTGCAGAGCCTCCTGGGGCCGTGGCACAGTGTCTTCAGTTCCCCTGGTGACTCCGTGGGGATGGGCTGGCTGCCACCTGATGTCTGGACCTGGGCTGTGCATCACCCACAAAGCCAGGCCTGCTGTGTGCCAGCAGGTCCCCATCTCCTGTCTTCCTCCCTGTGACTGCAGTGCTGGGTTAAAGGGGGCAGGCGGAGCTGCCTCCAGGCTTATAAAGGAACCTATGTGAACACTCGCACTTGGGAGTCTTTTGATGGAGAAAAGTGAAATCCCTGCCAAACAGCTCCTGTAAAACCTCTGAAAACTCCTGCTTTTCTTTCCTCATCTAATGAAGACATTCAAATGCCACCACTGACAGTGAGATTAGATTGCAGGGGACCCTCCACGTGGCCTCTGCTGCATCCCCTGGCCCTGGCATCTCACCTGAGTCCAGCCAAGGGCCTTTCACATGGGGACCCTCAGCTGCCATCAGGGTTGCACGGGCAACTTCCCAGTGGCCCCATTCTCATCTGCATGATGCAGGTGAAGGGGGCGATGGATGCCATGAGACATACCTGCACCTTTACATTCAACAGTAGCTGCCATACAGTTTTTTCTAAGTGAAATTTATTTTATTTTATTTTTTGAGATGGAGTTTCGCTCTGTTGCCCAGGCTGGAGTGCAGTGGTGTGATCTTGGCTCACTGCAACCTCCACTTCCTGGGTTCAAGTGATTCTCCTGCCTCAGCCTCCTGAGTAGCTGGGACTACAGGTAACCACCATCATGCCTGGCTAATTTTTGTATTTTTAATAGAGATAAGGTTTCACCATATTGGCCAGGCTGGTCTCAAACTCCTGACCTTGCGATCCGTCCACCTCAGCCTCCCAAAGTGTTGGGATTACAGGTGTGAGCCACCGTGCCCGACCCAGTGAAATTATTATTTTTTACTATTATATTTTTTTGAGAAGGAGTCTCACTCTGTGGCCCAGGCTGGAGTGCAGTAGCACAAATTCAGCTCACTGCAGCCTCTGCCTCCTGGGTTCAAGCAATTCTCCTGCCTCAGCCTCCTGAGTAGCTGGGACTACAGGCGCGCAATGCCACACCTAACTAATTTTTGTATTTTTAGTAGAGACAGGGTTTCATCACGTTGGCCAGGATGGTCTTAATCTCCTGACATCATAATCCGCCTGCCCTGGCCTCCCAAAGTGCAGGGATTACAGACATGAATCACCATGCCCTGCCCCGTGAAATTATTTTCACAATATATTTCACCGAATCCAATATATTGTCCAAAACACCATTCAGTGTGCAATCAGTGTGGAGGTTAGGAATGAGACATGTGTGTTCCTCGCACCCCGTGTGTACCCCACACCTGCCCCTGCCACTTATGAACTTGGAGGAGCCACATTCCGGCATCGCAACCACTGTGGCCCATGACCGCCACGTGTGAAGGCACCATGTGCGCTCCACGGACAGTTTTCTCTCAAGGAGCTCATGGAGCTCACTCCATACACAGTCACAGAAGAACGGGAGACCAGGATGTCCCTGGGATCTGAGGCTGGGGGGGACAATGTAGTGAGGGCAAAATGGTGAGCAAGACGGGGAGGCTTGAATGACGGGACCGAGACCCGAGAGAGATGGAGAGCCCAGTCCTTTTCTGCTTAGAGAGAGGTTTTTATAGCTTTTTAGACGGTGCCTATCATTTACATCCCAGTGAAAGTGAAGGAGCTTAGAATGGACTTTGATGAAAGAAAGAAGGGGAGAGTTTGGCTCGTTGGGCTGGTGAGAAGGGAGCTGAGAGGAGAGGGAGAGAAAGCAAACAGCAGCAGCCTGCTTCATCATGTTGCCATCTCCCTTCTTGCCAGCAATGTGAGTCTGACTGCTTTGGTACAGGAAATAAAAGGGCCCAGTGGCTTTTACCAACAATAGAATTATTTGTTCCGGAAAGCCTTGCATATGTCCTGCACACCATAGATCATGGTCAGAGCCTCTGGCACAGAGGGAAAGCTGTGTGAGCGTATGTGTAGCCCCAGCCCCCGCAATGGAAATATCTATAAAATGATACTTACTTCATAATATTTTGTGAGGATTCAACTAGTTAATTTATGCAAAGTGTTTAGAATGGTGCTTGGCACATAGTATCCACTTTGTGAGTGCAATTATTATTAGTATACTACCCATAGTACATTACATTATACAATAGTGTAACTATTGTCGTTATTTTATTTCTTTATTTCTTTTTGAGTTGGGGTCTGATTCTGTTGCCCAGGCTGGAGTGGAGGGATGCAATCATGGCTCACCGCAACTTCAAACTCCTGGACTCAAGCTATCCTCCCACCTCAGCCTCCTGAGTAGCTGGGAATGCAGGCACACACTACCATGTCTGACTAATATTTTACATTTTTATAAAGATGGGATCTTGCTATGTCACCCAGGCCAGCCTTGAACTCCTGGCCTCAAGCAATCCTCCTGCCTTGGCCTCCCAAAGTGCTGGGATTATAGGCTTGAGCCCCTGTGCTTATCTGTCACTACTATTTTCATGTGGAAAGTGTGTTTGTATCACTCCCTAGGTGATTTTTGAGTCTGTATAAAGCACCCCCCCAGGACACTGGGTGCTGCAGTGGTCACCCAGCCAGGTAAGCTGTGGTTTCCATTCCTTAAGGACTCTCTTCCTAATCTAGTAGATGGGATACCTGTAGCCAGACAGCTACAGAGGATAATGGAGGGCAGCACCGCGCCCTGTGAGCTCTGAGAGCTACAGATATTGGGAAAGGGGTGAGCCTCCCTCCCTCCCCTCACTCCATCATCAGTCAGTAATCCCGTGACCTGTTGTGATCCCATCGTGATCCCGTGATCTGTCAGTGATCCCACCCATGCTCTCATGATCTGTCAGTGATTCCATGACCTGTTTGTCAGTAATCCCGTGACCTGTTGTTATCCCATCAGTGATCTCATGATCTGTCAGTGATCCCGTGACCTGTCAGTGATCCCACACATGATCTCATGACCTCTCAGTGATTCCCATGACCTGTTTGTCAGTGATCCCGTGACCTGTCGTGATCCCACCAGTGATCCCATGACCTGTCAGTGATCCTGTGACCTCTCAGTAATCCTGTGGCTTGTCAGTCATGCCACCAGTGATCCCATAATCTGTCAGTGATCCCATGACCTGTTAGTGATCCTGTGACCTCTCAGTGATCCATGACCTGTCAGTGATCCCGTGACCTCTCATGATCCCACCAGTGATCCCATGACCTGTCAGTGATCCCGTGACCTGTCAGTGATTCCATGACTTATCAGTGATCCTGTGAGTTATCAGTGATCCTACCAGTGATCCCATGATGTCAGTGATCCCATGACCTGTCAGTGATCCTGTGACTTCTCAGTAATCCTGTGGCTTATCAGTGATCCCACCAGTGATCCCATGATGTCAGTGATCCCATGACCTGTCAGTGATCCTGTGACCTGTCAGTGATCCCGTGACCTCTCAGTAATCCTGTGGCTTGTCAATCATCCCACCAGTGATCCCATGATCTGTCAGTGATCCCTCCCCATCTTTCCTCCAGTCTCCCCTAACTCAGACAAATGGCAGTGTCTGCCCACCTTGCTCACAATGGAAGCCCGGGAACCAGCCTGGGCACCTTCCTTTCTCTTGCCCCTAAACAGAACAGGTCTCCAGGCCCGGTTCACCCACCATTGACTGACATCTCTCCCAACTCTGACTTTGACTGGTTCAGATTGGCTCCTTCCTGCCGGGACTCCTTCAAGACCTTTGCTATGACTCCGTCCCCACAGCCTCTTCTCCACTTTGTGTCCAGAAGGAGAGTGTGAGGCGCTTGCCTGGCTTTCTGCTGACTTAGGAGTGGTCTGGACTCTGCAGCCCGCACACGACATGGTGGGGCCTCCCCATCCTCAGCCTCGGCACCATGCCCCCCGGCTCTGCACACTCTCTGCTCCATTTTGATTGCCTTATGTCCTTGCCATCTCTGTGCTCTTCTGCCATCCTTCTTAACTCATTTTCCAGAAAAGTCTATTTCAACTCTCTCACCGGAGCCTCCACCTGGCCTCTTTCCCCTGCCGGCGGGGGTGGGGGTGCAGGCTTGAGGAGTCCCTCCACCTCAATGCCCCCTCTGCAGACTCCGTGCCTTCTTCTGGCTGGTTCTGGGCATCCTTGCAGTGCTGGACTAAGATGTCCCTTTCCAAAGTAAACACCCCCTATCCCTGGACAGGGTGAGCTCCCCTCCACAGACTGAAAGCCTCTGGCCTCCTCCCTTGGGGCACTTGCCCTCTTGGTAAGGAATTGCTCACCTGGGCAATTCTGTGATGAGCCTGCCCTCTCCTGAGGGTGAGTTCAGCAGGGCAGGGACTGCCATCTACTGGGTCACAGCTGGGGCCTGGCATGCAATAGGTGCTCACAGAGCAGTCATCAGACAGCTCTTAGTTATTTTGATGAAAAAGTAATGAAGCTGCAGGAGTGAGAGGGTGTGAAACCGGACGTAGGGCTGCGGCTGAGAGAGGGAGGATTTGGAAAGTTGAGGAAGACGGAGGAGGAGGGGATGACAGGCGCACAGCCCTGCAGACCCTGCCCTGGAGGCCAGGCTGCGTGCAGGGGAGAAGCATGGAAGCAGCAGTGGCTATTTTAGTCTGGGGTCATACTAAAGGTTCTTGAAAGCCAAAAGAGAAATCAGGTCATCTTGCGTTAGAAAATAAAATCAACAAAGAATTTTGAGTTGAGGGGATTTCTTTATTGAAGCAGTGTCTGGCTTTGAGGTCTCCAAGTCAGTTTTCAAAATGCACCAGGAGAGCTCAGTTTACCTTTGGTGTCTCTTGTCACCCAGAATAGGGTCCAAGCACATTGTGACCCTCCCAGAGGCTTCTATTCCCACTAAGATACACAGTGCACAGCTCATTGCTGCAGAAACATGAAATGTTCACTGTACATTTACATGACTAAAGAAGCCAGCCTGTAAAATAATTTTTTAAAAGTCTAAATTCATATATCTCTGAGTATTGGGATAAGATTAGTTGAATGTCTTCATAAGGAGTAAGTAGGCGGACACTGTAACTTCTACTGTTTTTTCTTTACGTTAAGGAGAACTTAACCTTTGTGTGCTTTTCTGCAGTGGTGTGGGTATGGGTGGCAATTTGCTGGACTGCCCATAACTTCATTTTCTCATCTCTCAGGCAAAGATGAAGACAACACTTGCCCTGTTATTGTTCCCATTGACAAGGTATAGTTGTTTTGAAATATTCCTAGTTGTTTTGAAATATTCCCTCTTTTTTTCTGAGCACAGGGTGGATGGCTGGTTGAAAGGTTGAAAGTTTGTGGAAAAGCTCTACAGATAATCCCACAGCAGGAGGGCTTCGCATGTATATTCCTGCACATTCAAACATGGCAGGAATTTCAGGGTGAGCTGAGCAGGCGTAACACAACCTGGGGTACCCTCACGGGAAAGATGTCCACTTCCCAGGCAATGTGCAGAAGCCGAGGGCCCCTGCAGCTTCCTTGGCAGCATGCTGGATGGCAGAGGAATCTCTTGGAGCTGGAGGAGCATGAGGGCATGCACTGAGCTCCAGAGGCTGGTGGGACTCAGGGTTCAAATCGTGGCTCACCTGGCCTCAGGATATCCATGTCAGCTGCCAGGGGTGGGAAACTGTAATCAAGAATGAACCAGACGAAGGAATCAACCCGCAGAGGGCCATGGAAAACAGCCCAAGGCTGCTCCCTTGTAAAGTTTAAGAGTGGCATTTGCTGAGAGGCACGGTGGACACTGTCCCCTCTACAGGCCAGTACAGGTGCCTCCCACAAGCAGGAAGGGAAGCCTGGGGCTGCGGGGCCCAGGGAGGGGATGGGGAAGGGTCTGGGGTTCAGAAGACCCAGAAACTGTCATGACCGCTTGCACCAGAAGTGATGAGTTGGGACTTAGCATTTCAACAGCTTTGCTTATGAGACGGACCCAGGGAAAATGACCGTTGTAGTTTCATTACATCCTCATTCCAGAGCCGTGCCTCCCGCTATGCTGGTGAGATGTCCTTAGCACAGTTGCCTCCAAAAACCATGTCTTGTGGATGCCTTGGAACCAGCATCCCACAAGCTCATATCGACTCTGGTCCCTGGAAATGCATGTTCATATTTGGTGCAGAAATGTGGAAACACACTTATGTATTTACTTTTGCTGTTATTTTGTTCACATTGGTATTTGTTATCCTAGTGATTCTCCTTAATTTAACATAATAGGTGAGTTATAGGGGAAAATAATCACACTAAAACCTCAGTTCTACCAACAATAGAATCATTTGTTTTCATTTTCTCTGGCCAAGAAGAAGCAAAGAGCCATTGATATTCTTACTAATTATTTTAGACATTTAATAATGGGCTGACTCAGGAAGCCAACAGAATTTTTCCCATAGGGTTTCAATATTCCCTGAAATTGTGTGGTGAACTGCAAGCAAGCATTTGGTTTAGAGAAACCGCCCGACTACAAAAGGCTTTTCTTTTAGTTGCTGTACTGTACCTTTAAACACCCCAAGCGGCTCCCACGCCCATCAAAGGGTCTTCAACTCTTCCTTCAATTTGCTTTTTGCTTTCAAGACATTAAAGAACACTTTCAAGTCAAACTTATAGCAGGAGAGTGTGAAAAGGAGTCGCTAAAGTGCCATCCTTGCTAAGTTGACCAAAGGGATTGTGCGGAAAAGCTTCATGTTTCCCATTCAGGCTGAAAGGAGTTGGGGGATCTTGCACAGAGCGAACTGTGGATCCCTCCCCGGACAGGACCAGCTTTCATCGGCGCAGCCCCTTCCCCCACCTCCCTTGTTTATGTTCTTCTCCAGTCCAGGGAGGGCCCTGAATTTTTCTTTAGCTTTTGTTTGCTAAAGGAAGGTTCAGGGCTTATGTAAAAATTGGCACCTAAGTCTAAAATAGTTTCTCCAGCCTGCAGGAGCGCAGGCCTCTGAGAGAGTGAGGTCAGCTTTTAGGCTTTGCTTTAATTGTTGCTCTTGTAATCCCAAGATGTTCAATGCTTTTTTTATTGCAGACATGGGCTGGGGAGACAAACCTTTTTACAAACTAAGTGCCCTGCTAAGCTTCTGAATGTTTTCATAAGACACCTCAGGGAATGTTGAGCTACTCGGGCTTTAGCCACTCTGGTTTTTGTGGAAATGTGGCTTTGTGAAGCCCCTGTCCCTGGCCGTGGGAGCTCACAGGCTAGTTGGAGGGGATTAGCTTCACAATAGACTGCAGTCAATATGGGTGATCCCCAAGAACAGTGTCCTTGCTGAAAATCATGACCAGCAGTTAAGAAATTAGTTCCAATATGAACATTCCAGGAAGCATGAATACCATGTCTAGACTTGCTTTCACTATTGGGCAACAGCCTTGCCAGCCAGCTCTGCGGGTGAGGCCAGTGCTGTGCACTGGAAATACAGAGGGTGGCCTGGCTTGAAAACCCGTAAGGTGTCACCAGTCCTAGGAAGGGAGTCAAGAATCTACTACCAAAGAAGGGATGTGGGGTGCCAGGTTTTGAAGTAGATCTTGTGATTAAGGCAACAGCATGGCCTTGGGCACAAGTATGGTGATGGTATTCGTTGGTATCTGATGGCACCTGTTGGTATCTAATGGTGTCTGTTGGTATCTGATGATGTCTGTTGGTATTTGATGGTGTCTGTTGGCATCTGATGCTGTCTGTTGGTATTTGATGGTGTCTGTTGGCATCTGATGCTGTCTGTTGGTATTTGATGATGTCTGTTGGTATTTGATGGTGTCTGTTGGTATCTGATGGTATCTGTTGGCATTTGATGGTGTCTGCTGTTATCTGATGGTGTCTCTTGCTATCTCATGGCATATGTTGGTATCTGATGGTGTATGTTGGTGTTTGTTGGTATCTGATAGTATCTGTTGGTTTCTGTTTAATATCTGATAGTATCTGTTGTTGTCTGCCAGTATCTGATGGTGTCTGTTGGTATCTGATAATATATATTGGTGTTTGTTGGTATCTGTTTAATATCTGATGGTATCTGTTGTTGTCTGTTGGTATCTGATGGTGTCTGTTGGTATCTGATGGTATAAGTTGGCATCTGTTGGTATCTGTTGGTATCTGTTGGTATTTGATGGTGTCTGTTGGTATCTGATTGTGTCTGTTGGTATCTGGTGGTATATGTTGGTATCTGATGGTGTCTGTTGGTATCTGTTAGTATTTCTTAGTGCCTGTGGGGCCCATGGAGCTGCCTAGGAGTGGGGGTACAGTATTATGCATGGGGGAGGAGCTGTGATTTTGGACATCTCTGTGGAAGGTTCCTGAAGTTGTCGTTCTTTTGCAGTTTGATGCTTTACACTTCATGTAAACTGGCCCAAAGTATCCAGTTTGATTGAAAGTTGCAGGTGGGAGTGTTTAGCTGAACATGCAACTAATTCTGTAGAAGGGGGAACATTTTGTTCAGGAAACATCAGTGAGCCACAAACTAGACCAGCAGGTCTGAGTTCAAATGTTGGCTCTTCTATCTTCTGGCTACTTGAACATGAAAAAAAAAACACAACACCATAACTTAGTGAATTTAATAAATGCTTTAGGGACACCCAATATATGTAAGCTGTTTTGTTACCTGCTGAGAGTAACAACAATTGGTAAGGCAATATCTTCTCTCAGGAAATTCATAATCCAATAGGGGATACAAACTGCAAACAACTCCTCAGATGTTGGGAATTAGCATGATAGATACATGATTACAAAAACACACAATTACAGGGTGGAAGAGGCCTTCAAATGGTCAAGGTTAAAAGCATTTGGGATGTATAGAATAGAGAGTTATTAATTCTCTCTCTCTCTCTCTCTGTGTTCTTTTTAAGACAGGGTCTTCCTCTGTCGCCCAGGCTGGAGCACAGTGGTGAGATCTCGGCTCACTACAACCTCCACCTCCCAGGTTCAAGTGATTCTCCTGTCTCAGCCTACCGAGTGGCTGGGATTATAGGTGCACACCACCACACCTGGCTAATTTTTGTATTTTCAGTAGTGACGAGGTTTCACCATGTTGGCCAGGCTGGCTGTGAACTCCTGACCTCAGGTGATCCACCACCGTGGCCTCCCAAGGTGCTGGGATTACAGGCGTGAGCCACCCTGCCCAGCCAGGAGTTATTAATTCTGACTAAAGGTTTGGGGAGGGCTTCACAGAGGAGAATCCATCTGAATTGAACCTTAAAAGTGAATAGTTCAAAATAGCCCTGTTGCTGCAGTTCAGGGCAGTGGTGAGGGTGCTGGGAATCTCACATCTGTATCTCCAGAGTGAAAGTACTGGTCTCAAAGCTCCAGGCTTTCCCTCAGCACATGTCTCTAAGTTGAGAGGAACTGACAAGTGTTTTCTGATGTAAGGGCATCTGCAGCGTTCTGTTTATCACAAGACTTTTGGAAAATTTGGAGGGTAAATAAAATACTACTTTGTACTGGAAAACCTAACATTGGGAAGACTTTGCTCATGGAGATGAAGGCCCCCATTCAGTATCAGCAGCAGCATTCCTGGGTCTCACTTACCACACTGCAAGCTCCCACAAAACCCTCGGAACACAGCATCTGTTTCAGATTGTGGGTCCATCCCTTGAATAACATGTCACTCTGTATAGTCTATTTTACAATTTAAGACAAAACACACATACACACATATGTTTTGAAATTTAACTTGAAAATGTAGCAACTTACTTTATACTGCAGACCATTTGGATTCTGAGTTTTGAGAGCTCACTAAATACACTGATCTGTAGACTAAGAAAGAGCCTTTCCAAGTTCTCATAGTATTTTGATATGTCCACACAGAGGCCTCTGAATCTGATGACCTGAGTCCCAGCCTCCACCCCTATCTCCAAAATTGCATTTGATGTTTATCAGCAGAGGAATTTGAAATTTTTTGTGTCATACGGAAAAGCCCATTTTTTTAAATTGGACATGAATTATTTCAGAGCTTTTGTCACCCAAGGCTCTGAAAATTATAACCAAGTTCAAAGAAGCTCACAAACATGTTCAAGAGCTTAGTAAAATAGAAACTTACTGTTGCCTTACTTAATATTACAGGCACACATTGTTTTATGGGGCATTGCTTTATTGAGCTTCACAGATACCATGTTTTTTTACAAATTAAAGGTTTGTGGTGACCCAAGCCAGGCAAGTCTATTGGCGTCATTTTTTCAGCAGGCTGTGCTCACTTCACTTCTTTGTGTCACATTGCAGTAGTTCTCTCAATGTTTCAAACTCTTCCCTTGTCATGATATCTGTAACGGTGATCTCTGATGTTACTATTGTAATTGTTCTTAGGCACCATGAACTGTGCCCATATAAGGTGGCAAACTTGATTGATAAACGTTGTGTGTTCTGACTGCTCTGTCAACCAGCTGTTCCCCCACTGTCTCCCTCTCCCGAGGCCTCCGTATTCCCTGAGAGACACCAATGTTGAAATTAGGCCAATTAATGAACCTTCAATGGCCTCTAAGGTGTTCAAGTGAAAAGAAGATTCATTGTACATTTCTCACTTTCAACCAAAAGCTAGAAATAAGCTTAGTGGGGAAGGCAGGTCAAAAGCCGAGATAGGCTGAAAGCTATGCCTTTGCACCAGTTAGCCAAGTTGTGAATGCAAAGGAAAAATTCTTGAAGGAAATTGAAAGTGCTATTCCAGTGAACACCCAAATGATAAAGAAGAAAGCAGAACAAACTCATTGCTGCTACGGAGAAAATATGAGTGGTCTAGATAGAAGATCAAACCAGCCACAACATTTCCTTAAGCCAAAGCTTTATACAGAGCAAGGCCTACCAGTCTTTAATTCTATGAAGGCTGAGAGAGGTGAGCAGACTGCAGAAGAAAAGTTTTAAACTAGCAGAGTTGGTTCGTGAAGTCATGATTCATGATTTAAGGAAAGAAGCCGTATTCATAACATAACAGTGCAAGGTGAAGCAGCAAGTGCTGATGGAGAAGCTGCTGCAAGTTCTCCAGAAGATTCAGCTAAGTGATTTAGTGAAGGAGGCTACACTAAATGACAGATTTTCAGTGTAGACAAAACAGCCTTCTATTGGAAGAAGATGCCATCTAGGACTTTTTTAGCAAGAAAGGAGAAGTCAGTGCCTGGTTTCAAAGCTTCAGAAGACAGGCTGACTCTCTTGTGAGGGCCTGATGCAGCTGGTGACTTGAATTGAAGCCAGTGCTCATTTACCATTCTGAAAATCCTAGGGCCCTTAAGAATGATGCTCAGTCTACTCTGCCTGTGCTCTGTAAATGAAATAACGAAGCCTGGGTGACAGCATATCTTTTTACAGCCTGGTTTGCTGAATATTTTCACCCAGTGTTGAGATCTACTGCTCAGAAAAAGATTCCTCTCAAAGTATTACCGCTCACTGTCAATGCGTCTGGTCACCCAAGAGCTGTGATGCAAATGTACAAGGAGGTGAATGTTGTTTTCATGCCTGCTGACACCACATCCATTCTGTAGCCCATGGATCGAAGAGTAATTTTGATTTTCAAGTCTCATATTTCAGAAATAGATTTCATAAGTGTCTAGCTGCCTTGGGTAGTGAATCCTCTGACAGATCTGGGCAAACTATATTGAAAATGTTCTGGAAAGGGTTCACCCTTCTAGATGCCATTTATTGAGAACATTGGTAGTTCATGGGAGGAGGTCAAAATATCAACATGACCAGGGGTTTGGAAGAAGTTGACTCCCACCTTCATGAATGACTCAGAAGGATTCAAGACTTCAGTGGAGAAGGGAACTACAGATGTAGTGGGAACAGCAAGAGAACTAGAATTAGAACTTGAGCCTGAAGATGGGACTGTATTGCTGCAATCTCTTGATAAAACTTGGATGGGTGAGGAGTTGCTTCTTATGGGTGAGCAAGGAAAAGTGGTTTCCTGAGATGGAATTTACTCCTGATGAAGTTGCTAAGAACATTGCGGAAATGACAACAAACAATTTAGAATATTACATAAACTTAGTTGATAAAGCAGTGGTAAGGTTTATAGATTCCAATTTTAAAAGAAGTTCTACTGTGAGTAAAATCTTATCAAGCAACATTACATGCTATGGAGAAAGCTTTTATGAAATAGAGTCAATCATATGACATACTTCATTGTTGTCTTCTTTTAATAAATTGTCACAGTTGCCCCAACCTTCAGCAACCCTCACACTGATCAGTCAGCATCCTTTGACAGTGAGGCAGAACCCTACGCCAGCAGGAAGATTACAACTTGCTGAACGCTCAGATGATTATTAGCATTTTTTAAGTAATAAAGTATTTTTAAATTAAGCTGTGTACATTGTTTTTTAGACATCATGCTATTGTACTACTATAGTGTAACTATAGTATTGACTGCTATAGTGTAAACATAACATTTATATGCACTGGGGAACCAAAAAAGTTGTGTGACTTGCTTTATTGAAATATTCCCTCTCATGCAGTGATCTGGAATGGAACTCAATATCTGTGAGGTGTGCCTATAGATTTGAAAACCCAGCCATCTTCTATTAAGTCAGACATTAAAGAGATTTGTAAAAATATAAAACAATGACACTCTCCTAAGAAATTTCTATTTAGCTTTGAAAAATGTAACTATTTTCCAAAACAGTATGTTGTTTAAAAAATAAGTATAAATAGAATATTTATATGAATTAAAAAATATATATGTGGCCAGGTGCGGTGGCTCACGCCTATAATCCTAGTACTCTGGGAAGTCAAGGGGGGTGGATCACAAGGTCAGGAGTTTGAGACCAGCTTGACCAACATGGTGAAACCCTGTCTCTACTAAAAATACAAAAATTAGCTGGGCATGGTGGCGCATGCCTGTAATCCCAGCTACTCAGGAGGCTGAGGAAGGAGAATTGCTTGAACCCAGGATGCAGAGGTTGCAGTGAGCCGAGATGATGCCACTGCACTCAACCTGGGTGACAGAGTGAGACTCCATCTCAAAGAAAAAAAATTATCTATCTATCTACACACACACACACTCACACACACACATATATATTCCAAATTGTTTTGATTTCTAATACAGTAAATTTTGAGCTACATAACCCACATAAGCATAAACTCTTTGAGGTTCTTTGTAATTTTTAAGAATGAGAAGGGGCCCTGTGACCAAAAACGCTGGAGCAGGGTGCTTAGATGGCTGCTTTTCTAGGGCATTGCCAGCTCATATGGGCATGGAGGGTGCTGCCCACCACTGCACCTGCCCTGAGTGTGCCTGACTCCAAATTCCATGTCCTTTCCAAATATTGTTTGGCCCTTTCACTTTTAATGGGAGGTGTCTAAGACATTGGAGTCAGCGAAGTGGGCATTCAACTGCCTGGGCTCCAACCATGAAATTCTAGGAAGTTAGCACTTCCTCTACCATTCTTTTCTCTCTTAACCACTTTCCAAACTCAACTAATCGTCTTCTGGTTTTCAAACTGCTCTGAGGGTTGCTGGTAGAAGAAGCCAACCCAAATGCCCATCAATGATAGACTGGATAAAGAAAATGCAGCACAGATACACCACAGAATATGCAGCCATAAAAAGGATGAGTTCATGTCCTTTGCAGGGACATGGATGAAGCTGGAAACCATCATTCTCAGCAAACTAACACAAGAACAGAAAATCAAACACCACATGTTCTCACTCATAAGTGGGAGTTGAACAATGAGAACACACGGACACAGGGACGGGAATATCACATACCAGGGCCTGTTGAAGGATGGGGGGTTAGGGGAGGGATAGCATTAGGAGAAATATCTAATGTAGATGACGGGTTGATGGGTTCAGCATACCACCATGGCACATGTATACCTATGTAACAAACCTGCATGTTCTGCACATGTACCCCAGAACTTAAAGTATTAAAAAAAGAAGAAGAAGTTAGGCAGTTGTAATGGTATGATGAGGAGATGCTTGTCTACATCTCAGCTTAATGTTTAGAATGTGCCCAGGACTTCCTTCTGCCTGTCTGCCATTCCTCTTCACTGTAGCATCTGTGGTTCAAGGAAAAAACAGCGTCTCTCTGCACCATATTTCTAATTCCCGTGGATTTTGTCCTTTCAGTGGTAACTGATGAAATATCAGGTAATAGCACAAAGTTTTCATTAAACAAAAAACCTCCCTTACTTTAGAAAACAATACTTGTGGGGTTTTCTCTTTGACTTAGACAGGTACTTTGTTTCTGACACTTTTAAAAGGGTCTTCAAGATCAAAGATTTTTGTACAACACCTGTTCCAACATTATTTTCAATGGCTATTGACCCATTCTTTAAGATTTTTATTTTATGCAGGTGCTTTTTCTTTCAGTGAGATTATAGAATTAAAATGAACAAAAACTAAAGTCTATGTGTTCACGGGGATCTATAGGTACACGCATACACAAGTACATAGCTTTTTATAGCACATTTCCAGAAATCTCAGCGTTAAGTCCTTGGCTGCTACCATGCTGAGTTATAAATGCTCTTTTGATAATCTTTTATTAACAGTAAACTGAATAACTGAGGGATTAATGCAAAAAAAAAAAAAAAAGGAAACAAATACATTAAGAAATGTCTGCTTCACATGAAAAATACATCTGGGCATTGATCACAGTCCCTATTTGAGTTTTCTTTTGCGTATTGTCAGAAAAAAAGCCAACTTTTAGAATCTTGATGCCCTTCAAGGGTCTTTGACTAAAGAAACATCAATTAGGTTAGCTGCTGTACAACAGTAGAGAAAAGTCCACATGCCAATTCACCAATATATGGTGTAAATATCAATATCAAATGGCTAAATAATAACAGAAAATAAATACACAAGATTTTCTCCAGAGACGAAGAGCCACATTCACTTAGACATTTATGTCTAAGCTGGCCCTCTGGATAAATTTTTTATGTTTAAGAACTATTCTGTTGAGTTAAAACCAATGCTTCTCAATCACTCACTTTCAGAAGTTGGTCTTCCAGATACCTCAGCTGTCTCTGAGACTGGCCCGGAAGACATTAGGATTCTCCAGCTGCAGCCAAGGGCCTTGCCTAAGTGTCCAAGAGCTGCTGCACTGGGCCAGGCATGGTCCACACCTGCCTTGTGTTGGGGCTCACCAGGTGCCAGTGAAGGCGTCAGGAAACACAGGACTGTCCTCCATGATAACTAGGAAATATGAGAAGTACTTAAATAGCTTACAGTTTTTTCCTTTCCTTTCCTTTCTTTTCCTTTCTTTTCTTATCTTTTCTTTTCTTTTCTGTTTTTGAGTCTCACTCTGTCACCCAGGCTGGAGTGCAGTGGTGCCATCTCGGCTCACTGCAACCTCCACCTCCCGGGTTCATGTGATGCTCCTGCCTCAGCCACCCAGGTACCTGGGACTACAGGTATGCACCACCATGCCCGTCTAATTTTTGCATTTTTAAAGTAGAAGCAGCGTTTTGCCTTGTTGGCCAGGCTGGTCTTGAACTCCTGACCTCAGGTGGTCTGCCTGCCTCGGCCTCCCAAAGTGCTGGGATTACAGGCGTGAGCCACCGCGCCCGGCTCTACAGTACATTTCTTACTGCAGGAAGTGTTGCTCTGCTGTTCACCGTACCCTGAGCCATCGAACCGTCTTCCCACAGCTGCTCTCTGTGCAGGCATCGGCGGCCCCTCCAACCACGAGACCCTTATCACCCTGCTCTGTGCTCCCCAAACACTTCGCAGAGTCAAACTGGAGCCCTTTTCCATCTCGTGGGCCTCAGCTCTCAGGATCATTGCGCTGGCACTCAGTGCACTCTGAAAAGCCCCGCACACCTTGTCTTCCCCAGCAGACTCAGTTTTCAGAGGCCAGAAAGAGCATCTCTGTGCCTTGAGCTCAGCGTTGGTTTTGAAGGACGTAGGTTGTGTCAACACAAGTACACTGGAGTTGTGTTTACGTGAATTCCCTTCCCTGCTTGGTCCTGGGCTGTGAGGCCCAGAGACATCTTGTGTGATATTTAACAGGTGGGTGTTTTGGTGGCGAGTCATGATTCTAGACTCAGAAGGTAAGAGCCGAGGCAGAGGCTTCCCTGGGGCTCCCACATGGGTGGGTGGGGCAGCCACTGGGCCCTCAGCAGCCTCCACTCCTGTCAGATGGAGCTTCCTTCAGTGTCCGTGGTTTAGCTGGATGATGGAGGGAATCCGCTTCTCCTGCAGGAAGCCGCGTAAGGAAGCATAGGGCTTCCCGGGGGAGAGAGAGGATGCAGTTCAGGGCTGCCCTGGCGAGTCCAGCGCAGCCTCTGTGTCATGGTTATTTCTGTTTCCCCAACTTCATTTTCATTTTCACCTTCCTGGCTGTGTGCTCCGTGGATTTCAGAGTCCAGCACCGGACACAGAAAGAAAGTCTTCACACACGGTGTCCAGCTCGCTCCCACAACTGCGTGAGGTCGAACCCCTCCAACGTGCTCTCCTAGTGGTTCTGCTTCTCCCCCGTGGTCATGCGCGCAAGTCAGGAAGGGGCCTCATCTCCGGGTCAGGGCCGGAGCCATCATGCTGCTGTTCCCAGGTACTCAGTGAGTGAGCGCGGGAGCTGGGGTACTCGTGGTTTGGAGCTCTTTACATTCTAGGGTGCACTTGGTAAACTTTGTTTTAAATTACCCTCACCTTCTCAAGCTTCATGAGAACACACAGATTTTGCATTCCGGGTTTTACTGCAGCTGTTTCACTACTATTGATTATTTTTAAATTTCTTCTCTTCCGAGCTTTGGCATTTTTTGGTTAAAGAGCTCTCTCTCCTCTCTCTCCCTTTCTCTCTCTCTTTTCTTTCCTAGCCCCTTCTTGATAACTTGTTTTTTCTGACTACGTCCTGCTTATTTTATGTGTTTCTTGAGGCCTGGTGATCATATTTTACGTATGGAAACTTCACATCTTTTATACACATGAAACTCCACCACCAGAAGGGGATGCTTCGGTTCATCTCTGTCCATAAAGTTACAGGAGAACCAAGGAAAGTAGGATGAGGTGTCACAAAACGTCATCCCTCCCTTACAGTAGAGGGAAAAAGATAACACTAAATACAGAAACAATCATCTTTTGCTTTTGTTACTTTTTGCGAAAGCTTGTGTTTTCAGGTACTTTCTAGCAATGAATGGCAATAGCAGGCAGTGGCTGTCTGCCTCATTTACCAGTGTAGATCTCTGCTGAATCAGAATGGCGATTTTCCTGACACCCAAACTCCTCTTAGAGCTGGGGCTCAATCAAGGTCTGATTTCGAAGAAAAAATCCTGTCATCACTTGAACATTCAGGCTCACATAATCACGGTAGAAACCTCTGCCATTGTAATGGGTCTTCAGTCTTTCAATATTTATTCACTAACCTTATTTAATAACCAAAGTTTTGTGGCATTGGTAGTCTGGGCTTTACTGCCATGAGATTCTTTGACTGGTTTTATTGACGCTGATGTATAGGGTTGAGGAACTGTGCATGGCTAGACAGTTTGTGGATGATGAGCTTGGAGGTAGAACCTGGGCCTTGAAACTTTACTCTGAGCCCTTCCCACAAGATCACTCTGCTCATGTGGATAATATTTCCCTTATTTCCTTTATTCTAAAGGCTTTCTGACAGACCCCATTCTGGAAGCCAAACAATTAAAGTATACAAAAGCGAGAAAGTTTTTTTATATCCATCAGAACCCAGGTAATGAAATGTACTGTGTGACCACCAAACCTAATTATACCATGGTGCATGTGTGTTTTTATAAAACACTATTTTTATATATTTTAAGTTTTTATATAAGATCTTATAACAACATTATTTTTCATTGCATTGTTATAGTAAATGTGATAGTGGAACACTATGTTTAAATACCAAAGGCAGGAATTGTGACAAACATGCATGAATGAGAGTACCTTTGTGGAAGCCTGAGAGTTCAGTGGAGAGGTCCCAGCAACCATTTGGAGCAAAAAATCCAATAGCAGACACATTGAAGGGGGTAAGAAGAACAGTTTCATGTTACTCACATTATCCCTCCCTCAATGTGGCACTGCTTAGTGCCATAGGAGACCTCCTTGGCCTGTGATTTTTCCCAAGGGGGAACATGAGAATGTAGTGAGTGCCCAAATTCTTCAGCTACCTGAGAGGCTCACGTCTTTCTTCCTATACCAGGACACTGAGGAGATTGGCATGGCTGAATAGTTTGGATGTAGCTATGATCAAAGAAAAGGAGCAGGGGCTCACAGCATTTGGGTGCAGAACTCAACAATGAGTTCAGTTTCTACTAACAACTTTATGGACTTCACCAAGAGATTTGCCTACAAACCATGTAGGGAGGATCAACTGTGAATCCCCTCCTCCACCAAATAGCCCATGCATATTCCCCACACTCCATGCACCTCTTCTCCACCCCCTATAGTGGGCAGTCTGTGCATAGCCCTGCAGACTGTGTGTCTTAGTCTCTGTTAGATTGTGCATAAACACATGTAGATAGCTGGCTCAATTCTGCGAGACTGGAAGAAGGCACACAGCCTTGAACAAGTCAGGATGCTACAGTAGGACAAATAAATGGAAGACTCTCTGGACTTGACCTGGTTTTGTGGGATGAAGGGAAGGCTTATAAGACTCTGCCCACTCCCAAGAGGAAGCAAGAGGAGTGAAGTGGGCAAATCTATAGAAAAGGTCTGAGAGACCCTCAAATCCCTCACTGAGCTGACTGCAGAAGGTCTTTCTCTCTCAAAGCCAGTCAGTAAAGACTAGAGGAAGTGACTACATCTTCAAATGCAAAGGTCCAGGTACAGTGACTCATGCCTGTAAATCTACCACTTTGGGATGCTGAGGTGGGTGGATTACCTGAGGTCAGAAGTTTGAGACCAGCCTGGCCAACATGGCAGAAACCCATCTCTACTAAAAATACAAATATTAGTGGGCGTGGTGGTGGGCACCTATAATCCCAGCCACTCTGGAGAATTGCCTGAACTCAGGAGACGGAGGTTGCAGTGAGTCGAGATCACACCATTGCACTCCAACCCGGGTGACAGAGAGAGACCCTGTCTCAAAACAAAATAAGACAAAACAACACAACAACAACAGCAACACCAAATGCAAAGACAGCAATGTAGGACTTCAAGGAACATTAAAATCAAGGAAATATGACACCAACAAAGGAGCATAAATTTCCAGTAAGTAACCAACCCCAAAGAAATGGATACCTATGAATTACCTAATAAAAATTCAAAACAATTATTATAAGGAAGCTCAGTGAGCTACAAGAGATCATAGACAATTCAACAAAATCAGGGAAAAAATACATGAACAAAACAAGAAGTTCAACAAAGAGAAAGAGGTTATAAAAAAGAACTAAACAAATTCTGGAGCTGAAGAATAGAATGAATGAAATGAAAAATACAGTAGAGTGCTTTAAAAGCAGACTTCTCAATGAGAAGAAAGAATCTATAAATTTCTAGATAGGTCATTTGAAATACTCAGTCAAAGGAGAGAAAAGAAACAAGAATGAAAAAGAATAAAGAAAGCCTATGGATTTTATGGGACACTATTACATTATGGCAGTTCTAAAAAGAGAAAGGTGGGGGGCGCATATAGCTTATTTAAAGGAATAATGGTTGAAAACTTTCCAAATCTTAGGAAAGATATGGGCATCCAGGTTCATGAAGCTTAAAGCTGTCCAAACAGGACAAACTCAAAGAAGATTGCACCAGGCCATATTCAAATTGTCAAACGTCAAAGACAAAGAGAGAACTTTGGAAGCAGCAAGAGAAAAGAAGTTTATTATGTACAAGAGAAGTCCCTATAAGATGATCAGTGTATTACTCAGCAGAAACCTTAAAAGCCAGGAGAGACTGAAATGATATATTCAAAGTGCTGAGAAAAAAGAAAAACTATAAATAGCTATATTTTATGTAGTAAAACTGTCCTTTGGAAATTAAGAAGAAATAAAGACTTTTCTAGATGAACAAAAACTGAGGGTGTTCATCACAACTAGTCCTGCCTTACAAGAAATGTTATAGAGAGCTCTTCAAGTTAAAATGAAAGGATGCTAATTAGTAACATGAAAACACATGATATGTAAGACTCATTGGTAAAGGTAAGTATATGGTTAAATTCAGAATAACTCTATTACTGTAATGATGGTACATAAATGACTTAACTCTAGTAAAAGAGTTATAAGACAAAAATATTAAAAATAACTATACCCACAATAATTTGTTAATGGATACACAATATAAAAATGTAAATTTATGATATCAATAACATAAAAGATGTGGGAAGAAGTAAAAGTGCAGTTTTGTATGTGCTTAGACTCTTGAAGCAGCTTAAAATAGACTGTTATTGCTATATTTTATGTAAGTCTCAGTGGTCACTAAGAAAAAAGCTGTAGCAGACACACAAAAGATAAACAGAAAGGAATCAAATTATATCACTGCAAAAATTATCAATTACAAAAGAAGAAAGCAAGAGAGGAAGAAAGGAATGAAGAACTACATTTGGAAAAAAATTCACAAAATGGCAATAGAAAGTCCTTACCTATTAATAATTACTTTAAATATAAATGGATTAAATTCTCTAATCAAAAGGCATAGAGTGGCTGAATTGATAGAAAAAAAAAAAACCAAAATCCAACTATATGGTACCTACAAGAGATTCACTTTAGCCTTAAGAACCTAAATAGGTTGAAGGTAAAGGAATAAAGAAATGATATCCCATGAAAATGGGAGAAGGGCTGGCTATACTTATATCAGACAAAATGGACTTTGAGTCAAAAACTGTCACAAGAGGCAAAGAAGTTCACTCTATCTTGATAAAGGGGTCAATTCATCAAGAGCATACGGTAGTCCCCTTTATCCATGGGGGATGCCTAAGAATTGTGGAGAGTAGTAAACCCTGTATATATTATGTTTTTCCTATACATACATGCCTATGACAAAGTTTAATTTGTAAGTTAGGCACGGTAAGAGATGAACAACAATAACTAATAATAAAACAATTGTAACAATATACTGTAATAAAAGTTATGTGAATATGGTATTTGTCTCTCAAAGTATCTTATTGTACTATACTGTGGGTAACAGAAACCATAGAAAGTGAAACTACTGATAAGGGGGGAATACTATATAACAATTGTAATGCACCCAATACTGGAGCACCTAAATATAGAAAGCAAATATTAACAGAAACAAATGAAGAAAAAGAAAATAGTGCAGTGATAGTAGGGGACTTCAAAACCCCACTTTCAACAATGGATAGATTATCCAGACAGAAAGTCAATAAAGAAACAGCAATCTTGAACAACACTATGGACCAAATGAAACTAATGGACTATATGTAACATTTAATCAAACAGTAGAATACACATTCTTCTCAAGTGCACATGGAATGTTCTCCAGGATAGAGCATATGTTGGGTCATAAAACAAGTCTCAACAAATTTAAGAAGATTGAGATCACATCAAGTATCTTTCATAATCACAATGGTATAAAAAAAAGACAGGAGCAAAACTAGAAAACTAACAAGCATGTCAAAATCAAACAACATACTCCTGAGCAATGGATCAAAAAAGAAATATAAGTGGAAATTAAAAAATACCTTAAGACAAATGAAAATGGAAATACGCATTCCAAAATTTATGGCATGAAGCAGAAACAGTTTGAAAAGGGAAGTTTGGTTAGGCACAGTGACTCACGCCTATAATCCCAGCACTTTGGGAGGCAGAGGTGGGCGGATCATGAGGTCAGGAGATCGAGACCATCCTGGCTAACATGGTGAAACCCTGTCTCTACTAAACATACAAAAAATTAGCTGGGCATGGTGGTGGGCGCCTGTAGTCCCAGCTGCTTGGGAGGCTGAGGCAGGAGAATGATGTGAACTCGGGAGGAGGTGGTTGCAGTGAGCTGAGATCGCACCACTGCACTTCAGCCTGGGTGACAGACCAAGACTCTGTCTCAAAAAAAAAAAAAAAAAAAAGAGAAGGGAAATTTATAATGATAAATGTCTATGGTAAGAAAAAAAGAAGGATCTCAAATAAACAACCTAACATTAGACCTCCAAGAACTAGAAAAAGAAGAACAAAGTCAGCCCAAAGTTAGGAGAAAGAAGAAAACAAGAAAGATTAGGGCAGGAATAAATGAAATAGAGACTTGAAAAACAATAGAAAAAAAATCACCAACATTAGTACTCATGTTTTTTGTTTGTTTGTTTGTTTGTTTTTGAGACGGAGTCTTACTCTGTCACCCAGGCTGGACTGCAGTGGCACAACCTCGGCTCACTGCAACCTCCACCTCCAGAGTTCAAGTGATTCTCCTGCCTCGGCCTCCCAAGTAGCTGGGACTACAGGCGTGCGTCACCATGCCTGGCTAATTTTTTTTTTTTTTTTTTTTTGTAGTTTTAGTAGAGATGGGATTTCACCATGTTGGCCAGGCTGGTCTCAAACTCCTGACCTCGTGATCTGCCCATCTTGGCCTCCCAAAGTGCTGGGATTACAGGCATGAGCCACAGTGCCTGGCCAGGACTTGCTCTTTTTAAAAGATAAACAAAATTGAAAAACCCTTAGCTAGACTAACCAAGAAAAGAAGATGATGCAAATAAACAAAATTATAAATGAAAGTGAAGACATTACAACTGCTACCACAGACATACAAAGGATCATAAGCGACTGCTATGAACAATTACATGACAACAAATTAGAGAATTTAGAAGAAATGAATAAATTTCTAGAAACATATGACTTACCAAAACTGAATCATGAAGAAATAGAAAATCAGAAGAGGCCAATAAAGAGATTGAAACAGTACTCCCAAACCACCCAATAAAGAAAAATCCAGGTCTAGATGACTTCACGGGTGACTTCTACAAAACATTTAAACAATAATTAACACCAATCCTTCTCAAACTCTTCCTAAAAGTTGAAGAAGAGGAAATACTTCTAAACTCATTTTACAAAACCAGCAATATTCAAATACCAATGCCAGACAAGGGCACTAGAAAAAAGAAATTAAAGGTCAATATGCCTGATGAATATAGATGCAAAAACCCTCAAAAAAAACTAACAAACCAAATCCAACAGTACATTAAGAGTATCATACCTCATGATCAAGTGGGATTTCTCCCTAGGATGTAAGAAAGTTTCAGCATATGCAGGTCAATAAAGGTGACATGCCACATTTATGGAATAAAGGACAAAGATCATATAATCATCTCAATCGGTGGAAAAAAGGATTTGACAAAATTTAACACTCTTTTATTATAAAAACGCTCAACAAATCAGGTGTAGAAGACTGTATCTCAACATAATAAAGGCCACGTATGGCAAGTCCACAGTTAAGATCATACTCAACAGTGAAAAGCTGAAAACTTTTCCTCTAAGATTAGGAACAAGATAAGGTTGTCCACTCTCACCACTTCTATTCAACATAATACTGGAGCAATTAGGCAAGAGAAAGAAATAAAAGCCACCCAAATTGTGAAGGCAGAAGTCAAATTTTCTCTATTTGCAGATGATATGACATTACATATAGAAAACCCTAAAGACTCCACCAAAAAGTCTCTAAGAATTAATAAATGAGATAAGTCAAGTTTAAGGATACAAAATAAGCATACAAAAGTCAGTTACATTTCTAGACACTAGCAACTAACTATCTGAAAACAATCTCATTTACAATAGCATCCAAAGGAATAAAATACTTAGGAATAAATTTAACAAAGGAGGTGAACGATCTGTACACTGCAAGTTATAGGACATTGAAGAAAGAAAGACACAAATAAATGAAAATACATTCTGTGCTCACAAATTGAATTAATGTTGGTAAATGTCCATTCTACCCAAAAGAATCTTAAGATTTAATGCAATCCTTATCAAAATTCCAATGACATTTTTTCATAGAAATAGAAAAGCAATCCTAAACTTCATATGCAACCACAAAAGACTACAGATAGCCAAAGCAATCTCGAGCAAGAACAAAACTGAAGGCATCACACTTACTCATTTTAAAATATATTATCAATGGCAGTAATTAAAACAGCATGATGCTAGCATAAAAACAGTCATACAGACTAATGGAATAGAATAGAGAGCCCAGAAATAAATTCATGCACCTACAGTCAAGTGATCTTCGAAAAGGGTGCCAAGAGCACGGTGGTAAAGGATAGGGTTTTCAACAAACGGTTCTGGGAAAACTGGACATTCCCATGCAGAAATTAATTTTTATCTCACACTTAGTAAAATCAACCCCAAAATGAACTAGAGATATAAATCTAAGATGTGAAACTGTAAAACTACTAGAAGACAACGTAGGGAAAAAGCTCCTTGATTGGTCCAGGCAGTGTTTCTTTTAAATAGGACACCAGAAGCACAGATAACAAAAGCAAACATAAATGACCGGGGTTACATCAAACTGAAAAGCTTCTGCACAAGAAAGAGGATGATGAACAGAGTGAAGCGACAGCCTATAGGCTGAGAGAAAATAATACGTGCAAACTGTTCATCTGACAAGAGGCTCATATTCAGAATAGATAAGGAACTCAGATCAATAGCAAAACCCAAAGGAAAACAGAACCAAAAAACACAAAAAGTTGATTGGAAACTAGGCAAAGGACCTGAATAGACATTTCTCCAAACAGATGGACAACAGGTATCTGAAAGCATGCTCAGCATCACTAATCATCAGAGAAATGTAAATCAATGCCACAGCAAGCTATCCTCACATCTGTTAGGATGGCTATTATAAAAAGACGAAAGATAATACATGTTGGTGAGGGTGTGGAGAAAAGGAAATCTTGGTATCCTGTGGTGGGGGTGTACATTGGTACAGCCATTATGGAAAACAGTATGGAGGTCCCTCAAAAAATGGAAAATAGAGCCACCATGGGATCCAGTAACCTCACTGGAGGGTATATACCGAAAGGAAATGACATCAGTGTATCAAAGAGCTGTCTGCACTCCTATGTTTACTGCAGCGCTATCCACAGCAGCCAAGACGTGGAATCCATCTAAGTGTCGTCAATGGATGAACGGATAAGGAGAATGTGGGATGCATACACAATGGAATACTATTTAGCTTTACAAAAGAAGGAAATCCTGTCACATGCTATCACGTGGACGACTCTGGAGAACATGATGTTCAGAGAAATAAGCCAGACACAGAAAGACAAATACTGCATGATCTTATTTAGATGTGGAATCTACAGAAGCTGAACTCATAAAACCGGAGAGTAGAATGGTGGTGTCCAGGAGCTGAGCAGAGCGTGGGGGGAGGGATGCGGAGTGTCGATATTCGGGAAACAGGTGCAAAGTTTCAGTTATGCAGGATGAATAACTTCTGGGACAGCCTGGGACCACGGTTAGTAAGGCTGCACCGTACACCTGAAATGTGACAAGCAAGTAGATCTTAACTGTTCTCACCGATGGACAAAAAGGTAACTATGTGAGGTGATGGAAATATTAATTACCTTGATCGTGGTAATCGTTTCACAGTGTACAGGTTATCAAAACATTATATTATGCATCTTAAATAGACACAATTTTTACTTGTCAAGTATACCTCAGTAAAACCGGAGAAAAAGAGAGTTCTATTTTCTATTTATTTATTTTTTATTTTACTTTAAGTTCTGGAATACATGTGCAGAATGTGCAGGTTTGTTACGTAGGTATACACGTGCCATGGTCGTTTGCTGCACCTGTCAACCCGTCGTCTAGGTTTTAAGCCCCACATGCATTAGGTACTTGTCCTAATGCTCTCCCTCCCCTTGCCCCCCACCCTGACAGGTCCTGGTGTGTGATGTTCCCTTCCCTGTGTCCATGTGCTCTCATTGCTCAGGGAGTTCTATTTTCAAATCCAATCTAGCTGTGACCAATTAAAGCAAATGGGAAGATGCTTTAGTTTCTCCCAGCAGTGCTAGCAGCTGAGGATGCCTAGGCAGGGCTCCCTCCATCGTCACACCAGCCCCGCGTTCCCACTCTCTCCCGCCATGAAGCAGCAACAGCGTTCCATGAGAGATGGAATTCCTGTCCCGCAACTGTGCCAGACTGTTCAGGAAGAACCAAGGCCCTG
Source organism: Papio anubis (assembly GCF_008728515.1). Lineage (NCBI taxonomy): Eukaryota > Metazoa > Chordata > Mammalia > Primates > Cercopithecidae > Papio > Papio anubis. Next base: position 2,971,605 of record NC_044979.1, read on the forward strand.
CTGTTACGTTTGCTATTTCAATTGGCTGATAGTAGAATAGATGTCATAGTTTCTCGGGATGTAATGAGAGATTTATCAAATTGTTCCAGCCGATTACAACAAACAGCTTCAGACGGAGAACGTTATTCAGTGCCAGTGGATTTCCAGGGAGTGAGTTAAGCGGCTCCTTCCTTTGGGGCTGGAGTCTTGGCTGCCGTCTCTGGCCCAGCAGCAGCTCAGAGCGGCTTGCTGGAGAGCTGCCTTCGTGCCCACTTAGTATTCCAGACACTGCTGCTCTTTCTCCTGAGTGATGCTTTTGACAACTAGAGAAGGTCCTTCAACACCATAGGATTATTTGGGAAATAGAATGCAAGTCTTAAGGCATTGTCACTGGTTTTGATACAATGGGATTTTAAATCTCTCCTTTGTAGATAAATATATTTTTCCTTTGCTGCCAAAAAACATTTTAAGGCTTTCTGCCAAAGTCAGTACAGCTTAATCAATTAGCAAACACTGAGCACAGTCTACATGCAAAACATCAGTTGCCATTTGGGGAGCGGGAGAAGTAAAACGACATCTTACATTTGCAACATTGGCAATTGCAAAGCACCGTTTTTCATTTAATTTGATCTTTCTATCAACTATTCATTTAGGTTTCTCTTGGCAGGATTTGTTTTAGATTTATCATTTTTTATTCCTCCAATCCCCCTGGCTAAAGTTAGTACTGAATATTTATTGAAGAAGAATGAATGAATGAATGCCCAATCTTAAGCAAAGTGAAATTTCTTCACCAGCCTAGAACACTATTGCTGTGTGAAGATTCGCCGGCAGGTCTCTAACCTCTACAAGTCACTGTTGGGATGGAGCAATGAACCTGAGGTAATAAAAGGTGACACTCGCAGGTGTCTGACCCCAGGCCAGTGGGGCAGTGAGAAGGAATTCAGAGGAGGGAGCCCTCAGCCTCCGTGGTCTTTCCTGCTACCTGGCTCTCCACCTACCCCTTTGCATTGCACAGACTTCCTGCAGGCACTCACAGCCAAAGGGTCTGCCCCCTCTAAGAGGAAAGCATATTTTTCACTCTTTTCCTTATCATTTTTTTCCGTAAGTGAATAAAATGTATTGGGAAAGGGATAACCAGTTCCCTATCAGTGTCAGCCTGTTCCGTCTTCGTTTTCCTCGAGTTAGAACAAAATCGGAAATATGGATGGAACTTAGCAAAGAGAAAGGGCTCTAGGAGGAACTGCCTTCCTCAAGTGTTATCAGAGGACTGTTTGGCATCCACAACGGCCTCATGACTTCTCAGGATTTGCCCCTCTGTGTGCACTGACTTCACCCCCAGCACGGCATGGTGGGTGCAGGAAAGGGCACGTGGCTTCTCACAAGGGCAGGCAACAGAGAAAGTCCAAAAGAAAGCAGGAAGGGCATGAATAAGAACAAAGAGCAATGCTACAGAGAGGAAAAAAAATGAGAGCACTTTGGAGAGGGGTAGCTTCGACTGGCTCCCGTATCCTCGATAACCACTCCTAATTTCACAGGCCTGACAGATAATCAAGGTCTCATTATACCCGGTGTCAGGGAGAGGGTAATATTTTCAGAGGGCAACTACTTAAAAAACAATTTCTGTCACACCGTCTGCCCATGCGGCAGGCACGCCGCCTCCGCGTCTCGCTGCTGATTTGGAGATAAATTATGCTGATTGCTCCCGATATGAGGGGAATCCATCATCATTCCCCTTTGATTCATCTCGGCCACCCTGTAATTGCTCAGGGCCTGTCTCCGAGGAGCCGCCCCTTCCTCCGGGGTGCTAATGAGTCCCTGGGCCCCCTGCCTCCTCCTGCAGGCCCCTCGCTGAGCCATGGAGGCTGTGCGGTGCCGGGAGACCCTGGGACTCCCCAGGCCAAACCCTCTGCCACGGAAGGATTTTCCGCTCCTGCCCGTGATGACCAGAGGCCAGCCTCTCTTCTAAAGTCCAGCGGAAATCCACCTGCTGGTTATGGGTGGTCAACGCTGCTGGACGGGGTCTGGGGGAGGGCTCTGTTGATTTCAAAACCTTCTACTGTTAGTAGTTTTGGGATGAAGAACCACATCAAAACTTCTCCCTACCCTGTCTCCTACGTTTTCTTCCTTCAGCCCTGATGTTTGGATTATGGAATACAAGATGAAGTTTTTAGGTAATCCACGATTTCCTAGGCCTCAGAATCTCGAGGTTGGTAGCAGTATGCGCTTTGTTACATTTCAGACACCCTGAATCAGGGTAGGGTTTTAGAACTTACAGGACCCCATAGCTCAGCCCAAGTGTGCCCGTTACTGAATATGTTTATTCGATCTCAGGAAAAGGGTAAGATAAAATAACAGGCATGAAAGCACTTTGAACTTTGAAAGTTCTAAATGAACGTATGTTAGGAACCCTTAACACCTAACCAGCAATTGGAAGCAAAATGTCGTGGGACTGTCCACGCGGGCCTTTGTCTGGAGAGTGGGCTTAGAACTTTCATCAGATTCTCAAAGCCGTCTGTGACGACTGAATAACGAACTAACTCGATAGAAGTAAATTGCTGCAAATCACAGATATACGGCTCTGCTGTTGTTTTGCTGGTTGGAAGCACTGTCGATGTTGTGAAAATTCACATGCGGTTTGATGATTTTTTTCTTATTTTTGCTGATGAGCTGGAGGCAAAACTGGGATTCAAATCTGGTTTCCCAGCTCTCTGTCTAGGCTATTTTTGTGACAAGCCCTCTTCTCCGACCCTGGAGGGATGAGCTGCAGAACGGACTGTGGGATCCTGTGTTGCTTCATGCGGTTCCCTTCCCTGTTCATGTCCTTGTCCTGATTCCCAGCAGGGACTGTGGTCGCAGTCATGATCTCACACTCTCATCCTATTGTTTTCACTGTAGCATTCAGCTTTACAGATGCCCCCCAGCCTACAGTGGGGCCCCATCCCCATAAGCCAATTGCTCTGAAAATACCAAAAGTCAAAACTGCATTTAATACACCTAACTTACAGGACACCATAGCTCAGCACAAGTGTGCTCAGGCACTTATATTAGCCTACAGTGGGGAAAAAGCAACTAACAGAAGTCCTTTTTTATAGTAAGAGTATGATACCACATATCTGTAGCCCAGGAAGAGATCACCATGCAAAACTAGAAAGATGGTGTCTACTGAACTGCTGTTGCTTTCACCCCACTGTAAGGTTGAAAAATGAAAATATTGTTAGTGGAGCCATCCTAAGTCAGGGACCATCAGGAGGACTTCCCTTAGCAGATGCATCAGACTCTGCTCCCCTCATTATCATGAGCTGTGGACAGAAATGCAAAAACTCCATTGTAAAAAGGCTGTGGGATGCTGGAGACACTGGAGGCCCCAGACCCCAAGCTTGCAGCAGGATGTGGGTGATGTTGGAAATGCTGAGAGGACCAGAGATGCGCTCTGTGGCTGTGGGCAGAGCGTGCACCCAGCAGCACTGTGCTGGCTGTCAGAGTCCCTGGGGCAGGGAGGGGACAGGGGGACCCAGCAGGACCATGTCCTGAACAGGAATACGTCCGAGAGGCCATTGGAGGCAACACCCACAAATATGACAGGGACACCCAGGCAAGTCAGAGACATCTTGGAAAGGATTCAGGTTTAGCAGGTGAGGTAAGAACCGTGATGTGTGGGTTACACATTCTTTCACGGATGCACACCTGCATTTATTCCTGGCTCCTTGTGTCCATTTATTCACGGGATGATTAGTAAGTGCTTTTCCATTCGCCATGCTTTCCTGCTGCACCCCTGTCCTGAGGCCCCTCCACCTCCCCACCCTTGCACCGTTTCCCTCTCTCTCCCATCCAAACCAGCTCTGAGCCAGGAATCAGACCTTTGGCCCAGCGTAGGTATTTAATACAAAGGACAGGTGCTCAGCTTCCAGACTGAGTATACTCACTTTCCTCCTCTAACCTGGACAGGAAAAAGCAGGAGAGGATGCATTCTTGCTTCAAGGGCCCCTAAAACCATCACTTGGTGGGACACAAGGCAGTGACTCCGAGGCTGGGGGTGGGGGGGGCTTGGATTCCAGGGAGAGGGAAGAGATGAGTCAGAAGAGAACCTGCCAGGAGGAAGATGTGAGACCCTGGATTTCACAAGAAGAGCTGCTGATTACACTTGATTGCGTGAAATTTATTTTGCCTTTTTAGTCTTGTGAGCCTGGAGAGAACGCCAAGGCTCCCCAGCCTCTCTGGGTGGATTTGATCTTGCATTCTTCATGGTGAGATGAGACGCTCTAGAGGCGACTGGGCTGGGTTTTCCACTTCTTACCACAAAACAGGTATTGTTTATTGAGTGCTTACCCTGCGTTAGACACTGCACCAAATGATTTGCAGAAATCATCTCACTGAGTGCCACCTTGAGCCACAAAGTCAACACCTTCCTCCCTGGTTCTTGGCATACACTGGTTTATTTTAGAGGGATGTGCCTGTGTGTGTGTGCACACGTGCGTGTGTGTGTGTAGTATATGTGTCTCCTGTTCCCCCATTTGGTAGGTTTCTTAAGGATGGAGTCTGGTCTCCTTAATCACCTCTTTAAACTTCAATGGCCAGCAAAGACTCTTCGATATCATAGGCCTCGAAAGCATTGCATATATAGAATTAGAAAGAAAATCTGGAAGGGGGTTATCAGGATGCTCTGTGGGTCTGCAGACACAGAGCGAGAACAGCAGAATTGGTCTCTGTGGGGGTGCCCCGGTCCATAGGCCTGCAAGCCAGCCCTTTATTTTTTATGTGCCCTTGACTTTGTGGGCTTAAGCCACCTTCTTGATGCTGTTCTTTCATTTAATAGAATGGCTCGAAGGTGAGCATTTTCTTTCAGAAATTGTATATAAACCCTGTGTGTTGAATCGGAATTGGAGGTATTAATATGAATCCATAGTTTTTAATATACTTAGGTAGATCATCAGCTTGCTGGGGGAGCAGATACAGATGTATGTTCCTGTGTTTGTGTTTCTTACATAGATTCCTGGCTTTGTCTGCTAAGAAGGCCTGGAAGCTCAGGCACCCTAAAGCAATGAGCACCCCACATGCCCAGGCCTTGGTTTCTGAATCCCATTCTGCAATGAAAGGAAAGAGCATTCTTTGGAGAAACGGCTGATTTAAGGGCTGGGCTGGGCCAGGGAATGAATGAGATGAGCCTGCAACAGGAGGTGCTCAAAGCATGGTGGGGATGCTCCAAAAAGATGCCACTACCAATTTGAATGTCCAGTTGATGACAATTTGTTGTTGTAGATATCAACATTGGAAAAATGTACTATCACAGTTTTTTAACAGTATCATTGGGTTATAAGATTGACACACAATAAACTCTACCCCCTAAAAGTGTACAGTTTGCCGGTCACAGTGACTCACACCTGTAATCCTAGTACTCTGGGAGGCCGAGGTGGGTGGATCACTTCATGCCTGGAGTTTGAGACCAGCCTCACCAACATGGTGAAACCCCATCTCTACTAAAAAAAATACAAAAACTAGCCGAGCGTGGTGGCAAGCGCTTGTAATCCCAGCTACTCAGGATGCTGACGCAGGGGAATTGCTTGAACCGGGGAGACAGAGGTTGCAGTGAGTTGAGATCGCACCACTGCATTCCAGCCTGGATGACAGAGCAAGACTCTGTCTCAAAAAAAAAAAAGTGTACAAGTTGACAAATGTAACATCTGTATATACCTGTGAAGCCATCAGCACAATCAAGACAATGGACACAGCCCCCGAAACTTCTTTATATTGCTCTGTAAGGCCTGGTCCCTGCTTTTACCCTGACTGTCCTGATCAGCTTCCTGTCACTAGAGATTCATTAACAATTTCTAGACATTTATGTAAATGGAAATATAAGGTATATATTCACTTTTTCTGACTTCTTTGCACAGCATAACTATTTTGAGATGTTGTTGTACACAACAATTCATTCTTCTATTGCTAGTAGGATTCTACCATATTATTATAATATAGCACAATTTGCTATTCCAGTCACCTGTTGGTGGGAATTTGGGTAGTTTACAGTTGTGGCTATTACAAATAAAGATGCTGTAAGGTATTATGGATAATTCTTTGTGTGGACATATGCTTTCAGTTCTCTTGGGGAGTACTTACGAATGTAATGGGTGGTCATAAAATGGGCGCATGTTTAACTTTTTAAAGAAACTGCCTGTTTCTAAAAGTACTGTAAGTAAGTTAAAACGAGGTCTTAATTTCATATTCTTTTTTTTTTTTTTGAGACAGAGTCTCGCTCTGTCACCCAGGCCGGAGTGCCGTGGCACGATCTCGGCTCACTGCAAGCTCCGCCTCCCAGGTTCATGCCATTCTCCAGCCTCAGCCTCCTGAGTAGCTGGGACTACAGGCGCCCACCACCACGTCCGGCTAATTTTTTGTATTTTTAGTAGAGATGGGGTTTCACTGTGTTAGCCAGGACGGTCTTGATCTCCTGACCTCGTGATCCACCTGCCTCAGCCTCCCAAAGTGCTGGGATTACAGGTGCAAGCCACCGTGCCTGGCCCTTAACTTCATATTCTAAACAGAAGGTAGGAGAGTTCCAAGGGCCCTGTGCCATTGCCAGCGCTTGGTATGACCAACGTCTCCGTTTCACATGAGCCATTCTTATAGGTGTCTAATCTCATTATGGTTTACATTTGCAAGTTTATAATGACTAATGATGTTGAGGATCTTTTTCAGGTGCTTATCTGCCACCTGTCTATCACTTTGATGAACTGTTCATTCACACTTTTTTATTTTTATTGAATTGTTCTGTTATTATTGAGTTTTGAAAGTTCTGGTTACCTTTTTTTAAAAAATCAGATACTATTTTCCATTTTTTTTTTCCAGCCTGTGGCTTATATTTGCATTCTCCTAACAGTGTCTTCTGAAGAACAAGTTTTAAATGCTGAAGAAGTCTAATTTATCAGTACATACGTTTACAGATTGTGCTTTTACAGAGTTGTTTGGCTATTCTAGATCCTTCGCTATTCTAGATTCCATGTGAGTTGGAGAATCAGCTTTTTAAATTTCTTCAAAAAGAGAAAGCCAGCTAGGCTTTTGATTGGGAGTGCATTGAGTCTGTAGATCACTTTGGTGAGAACCGTTATCTCAACAATACTAAGTCTTCCGATCCATGAACATCTTGTAGCTCTCTATTTATTTAATTCTGCTTTATTTTTTTCTCTGCATGTTTTGTGGTTCTCAAGGTCCAGTTTTTACACATTTCTTAAATGTGTTTCTAAGCATTTCATTTTATATTTTGATCTATTGTAGGTGGTCTTACTTTTTTGACTTCAAATTCTGATTGTTTATTGTTAGAATAGAGAAATACAAATGCTTTATGTTTGTTGTATTAGTTTGCTAAGGCTTCTATAACCAAAGACCACACAGGTTGAGTGGCTTAAACAATAGACATTTATTTTCTCATCTCCCAGTTCTGGAGAAATCCAAGATCAAGATGTCCTCAGGGTTGATTTCTTCTGAGCTTTTTCTTATTTTAGCTTAATTATCTCATTAAAGTTTTTATTTTTATATATGGTTACATTCTGAGGTACTGAGATTAGGACTCCAACACATACATTTTAGACTGACACAATTCAGTCCAAAACAATATTGGTCTCATATTCTGCAATCTCACTCAATTCACTTCCAGTAGTATCTTTATAGATGCCACAGGATTTCCTAGACAGGTGGTCATGTCATCTCACAAGAAATGCTACTTAACTCCCAGTTTTCCAACCAGATGTTAATTTCTTTTTTTCTTTTCTTTCTCTCTTTTCTTTTCTTTCCTTTTTTTTTTCTTATTGCACTGGCTAGAACCTCGAATGCAATGTTGAATAGAGGGATGACAGCAGACATCCTTGCCTTGTTTTTGAATTTAGATGGAAATCACTCAGTCTCTTATCATTAGGTATGGGGTTAGCTTTATCATTTTCATAGATGTCTTTTATCAGGCCAAGGAGATTCTTTTTCCTAGTTTGATGAGATTTTTAAAAATTATGAGTGGATGTTGGATTTTGCCAAATGGCTTTTCTGCAAGATTATCATATGGTTTGGTGTTTACTGTGTTCATAAGTTGAATTACATGGATTGATTTTTGAGTGCCAAAACAACTTTGTCTTCCTGAGATAAATTACACTTGATTATTATGTTCATGAGGGATATTGACTGTGGGTTTTTAAATGTTATGTCTTTGATTTTTTTGTAGCATACTAAAAAAAAATTTTGTAGCATACTAAAAATAGTAGTATACTACTTTGTAGTATGAGAATAATGATGACTGAATTGAATGAGTTAAGAATTATTTCCATCTCTTTAATCTCCTGGAAGAATTTGTATAGAGCTGTTATTGGTTTTCCTTAGATATTTGAGGAACCCAGACATGAAGCCCTCTGGGTCTGAAGGTTTCATTATGAAAAGTTTTTCAACTACAAATTGAATTTATTTGATAAATTTTGGGGTATTCAATTTATCTATTTCTTATTTAGTAAAATCTGATAGTGTCCTTCAAGAAATTTACCATTTCATCTAAGTTGTCCAATTTCTTGGTGCAAAGTTGTTTATTATATTCTCTTATTGTCCTTTTCATATCTGTAGGATCTCTAGTGATGTCACATTTCTCATTCCTGATATTGGCGATTTGCATCTTCCTCCCTCTCTCACTTCTAAAAATCAGTCTTTGACAGGTTACTGATTTTACTAATTTTCTCAAGGTATCATTTTTGGTTTCATTGATTTTCTCTATTATATTTCTATTTTCTATTTGTATTATTTTCCACTTTGATTTTTATTATTATTATTTTGGTTTCTGTTGGCTCTTTTTTTTCTAGTTTCTTAAGAAGCTAAAATCATTGACTTGAGACCTGTCTATTTTTGAGTATAGATATTTTGTCCTGTAAATTTCCCTATGAGTACTGCTTCCCATACCCTTTTTTTAACATGTTGAATTGTGTGTGTGTGCATTTTAGAGACAGCATCTTTCCATATAGCCCAGGCTGGAGTGCAATGGTGTGATTATAGTTCATTGTAGCCTTGACCTACTCAGGCTGGAGTAACATCATCATCAACAACTAATGATGTTGAGGATCTTTTTCAGGTGCTTATCTGCCGCCTGTCTATCACTACTCAAGTAATCCTCCTGCCTCAATCTCAAGCCTACTTAAGTGATCCTCCTACTTCGGCCTCCTGAGTAGCTGGGACTACAGGTGCATGCCACCACATTGGCTAATTTTAAATATTTTTGTGGAGACAGGGTCTCATTATGTTGCCCAGGCTGGTCTCGAACTCTTGGCCTCAAGCTATTCTCTTGACTTGGCCTCTCAAAGCACTGGAATTAGAAGCATGAGCCACCACACCTGGCCAACATGTTGAATTTCTATTTTTACTCAGTTCAAAATATTTTCTAATTCCCCTTTTGCTCTCTTTGCTGAACATAAGTTTTTTTTTTTTTTAAACAAAAGATTTAGAGATGTGTTAGTTTCTAAATATTTTAAGATTTTCCAAATATCTTTGTTATTAATTTCTGATTTCATTTTATTGTTATCAGAGAACATTGTGGTATGACTTGAATGTTCTTATAGTTATTTAGACTTGTTTTATGGCCCATAACATAGTTTGTCTTGGAAAATGTTCCAAGTACTCTTGAAAACTTCTTGAAAAGAAGTTATTACCAAATCCAATGTGTATTTTGCTGTTTTTAGATGGAGTTTTCAATAGAGATCCATTAGGTCATGTTGGTGGATAGTGCTGTTGAAATCTTTTATATCCTTACCAATTTTCTGCTTACTCGAATTCTTGAGAGACAGTGGTGTTGACATTTGCATCTATAAATATGGATTTTTCTGTATCTCCTTGTTCTATTAGATTTTGCTTTATGTCTTTTGAAGTTCTGTTAATAGATCCATAAACACTTAAGGTTACTGTGTCCTCTTAATGAATTCTTCTTTTACTATTTGGAAATGGCCATGTTTATCTCTGTATAATGGGCATTGTTTTACAGAGTCCCCATGGTTTCTGCCTGCTGGAGTTCACGTCCTGTGTGGCCTTGCCATAACGGGGGCAGTACCTGTGACTTGGTTCTAGCAAAGGTGACAACATGTGCATAATTATAAGTAAATAACATATAATTTTATTTCATAATTAAAGTGACCCTCTTGCTTGTGTCTCTCTCACTCTTCCTTTCTGACTGTGGAGGCAGGAAGCCATGCTTGGGAATTCCTCATGACCAGGAACCTAGCGGAGGCATGCTGGACTCCACCCTACAGAAACTGTGAGACAGCAAAAGTGTGATGCTAAGTGTGTGGCGATACTGTTACATAGCAATGGAAAGCTAATAGACCTGATAATAGTCTTTGCTCTGAAATCTATTTTGTCTGATAGCTTTATTTTGATTAGCAATAGTATGGGAGATGTCTTTTTTTTAAATAAACGTAGGTTCGTTATAAGTAAGATATATTTGGTCTTTCTTATTTTCTTTCAATCCGACAATCTCTGCCTTTTACTTGGGGATGGTTACAGTCTTTATATGTATTTTTTGTTTTTTATTGTCACATACATAATATAAAATTAATCACTTTTCCCATTGAAGTGTACAGCTTAGTGGCATTAAGTATATTCATAATGATGTGTAACCACTACCACTATCAATTTTTCAGAACTTTTCTAATAATCTCAAATTGAAACTCTGTACCCAATAAACAATAACTCCCAATTCCACCCTCTCTCATTCCATCACACACAACCCCAGCCCCTGGTAACCACCATTCTGCTTGGTGTTTGTATGAATTTGACTACCCTAGGTGCCTCATACAAACGAGATCATATAGTATTTCTCCTTTTGTGTTCAGGCTTATTTCACTTAGCAGAACATCTGGAAGGTTTATCCAGGTTGTTACATGTGTCAGAATTCCCTTCCTTTTTAAGGCTGAAAAATCTATTGCACGGATATTCTACGCTTTGTTTATCTGTTTATCTACTGATAGACATTTGGGTTATTTCCAATTTTTGGCTGTTGTGAATAATGCTGCTATAAACATTGGCCTGCAAATATCTGCTTGAGTCCCTGCTTGCAGTCCTTTTGGGTATATACCCAGAAGTGAAATTTAGGGATCATAGGGTAATTCTATGTTTAACTTTTTGAAAAACTGTCCGACTGTTTTCTTCCAAGGCTGTACCATTTTACGTTCCCACCAGCAATTTAAGTTTCTTCATATCTTTGCCAATACTTATCTTCTGATTTTGGTAGTACCCATCCTAATGAGTGTGGATTTCACTGTGGTTTTGATTTGCATTTCCCTAATGACTGGTGATGCTAAGAATCTTTTCATGTGCTTATTGGCCATTTGTATATCTTTAAAGAAATATATTGTCAAGATTTTAGACCATTTTTTAAATTGTTTTTTTCTGTTGTTGTTGCTGGTGGTGGTGAGCCAAGATTCTTTATGTATTCTGGATATTAATCCCTTATCAGGTATATGATTCACAAATATTTTCTCCTATTCAATATGTTGTCTTTTTAATGCCCCCAAAGTTTTTAATTTTTATGAAGTCTAATTTAACCATTTCTCATAGCCAAGAAGTTATTACCAAATCCAATATCATGAAGATTTTCTCCTCTTTTGTTGTAAGAGTTTTAAAGTTTTAGTTCTTAGGTGCAGGTATTTGATCCATTTTGAGTTAATTTACCTATAGGGCCTAAGATAAGGGTTGAATTTCATTCTTCACATGTGAATATCCAGTTTTCCTGGTACCTTTTTCTGAAGACTGTCCTTTCCTCATTAAATCGTCTTGCCATCTTGTCAAAAATCAGTTGACCAGATATGTGAGCATTGGTTTCTGGGCTCTCTATTCTAGGCCATTGCAGACTATTTATATTTAATGTAATTATTGCCATGGTAGGATTTAAGTCTATCGTCTTGCTATTTGTTTTATTTTGACTAATGTTCACTCCGTTTCTTTGTTCTTTCTTTTTCTCTTTTTATTTAGGTTAATTTAGTATGTTTTATAATTTTATTTTATCTCTTTTTTTGTCTTTTTAGTTATTACCCTTTGTTGTGTTATTTTAGTGATTGGTTTAGGGTTATAGTATATATCTTGAACTTAATTACAGTCTACTTGCAAATTATAATGTAGTACATATGTATAGTATTAGAACTTTTCAACCGTATATTTTCATTTTTTTCCCTTCTAGACTGTATACTCTTACTGTCATTCATTTTCCTTCTACACATGGTGTGAACTCCATAATGCAATTGTCTTTAAATGGGATTCAAGTAATAATAATTTTTTTATGTTTACCCATGTGGCAACCATTTCTGATGCTCTTCATTTCTTTGTTGCGATCTAGGTTTTCAAGTTGTTTTCCATGCTGCTCAAAGAACTTCCATTCGTACTCTCTGTAGTGTAAGTCTTCTGGTGATGAACTCTGCCTGCTTTTGTGTGTCTGCAGAAGCGGGCTTTGTTTTCAATGCATATGGTTCTTTCATTTCCGTCCTGTAGAGGTTGCCTCATTCCTTGGTTCATGGTCATCTTCCTCCTCTTCTTCCTCTTTCTTCCACTTATAGTCTTTCAGGATTGCCTCAGGCCCACCCAGATAATGCAGAAGAACATCCAGGTTTAAGGTCATCTGATTAACAACCCTAACCCTGTCTGCTACCTTAATTCCCCTTTGCCATGAAGCGTAACACATTCACAGGTTCCAGAATCTAGACTTCACAGGTTCCTGGACATGGGTCTCTCTAAGGAGGGGAAATGATTCTGTCTACCACAGCGGAAATATGCTGCTTAGAGGTCAAGGAAAATAAACACGGAGAAGTTCCACTAAATCCAGAATCAAGGTGGCCATGGGGGAACCTAACTTTCATAAAGGCAGGAGGCCAGTGAGAAATGGGTTACAGAAACAGTGGAAGGTGACAAAGTGGAAAGATCAACTTTAGACTTCTCTTTTGGGAAGTTTAGCAATGAGGGGAGACAATAGTCACCAAAAACTGTATTGGCAATATCCAGAGACAGTGTGGTGAAGATAAAAGGAGTTTAGATTACACGTCTAAGACTGGGATCTGCTCTGATTCAATGTCTGAAACTAGACAATTCTTTGAAGCTCTGGGGGCCTCAGTTGTATATAGAGGGAAAGTGAAAATGCTGGCCTTATCTACAGAACTATTCTCGAGAAGCAAATGAGACAAGGGATGTGAAAGCGCTTTGTAAAGTGCAAAATTCCACATAGCATAAGATGTTATTTTTGGTGGGCTTGCCTGGCCTACTGTTTCCATGTTTAGGTACCTTGGGAGTTTGTAACACTTCGGCTCATACTCAATCCAAGCAACGGTTCACTGCCAGCTGTTCCCCAATCTGTACTTCCAGCAAAACACCTTCAAATGTGCTTTCCTAAGGGAGGGCGAGAGTTACAAGAAAAAAAATGTACTTTTACTAATATTTAGAAGTCTTATCCTTTATTGATTTCCTAATTATTCTTCATCTCATAGAAACCATTATGGTCTCCACTATCAAAAAATCCAACTTTAGTTTCTTCTACAGTTAACACTGAGATCGTTCCAAGACTTACTTGGCCTGGAGCAAGACAGCACCATGGTTTCTTTATTCAGTTGCTGCAAAATCCCACAATTATTGAACAATGCTTTTTTGTTTTTCTTAATAGAGCCACCAGTTGTAACTACTTTCCTTTCTTCATCTGTGTTATCTTGGTTGTCATGATTGGAAACTCCTATTGTTATTATTTACATGAATAATGCTGAGAGACCTTCCCCTGCTCTGTGCCTCCCCCAGCCTTAGGGAAACGAGAGTATTGAATGCCCAGTTTCTCATGTCCCCAAGGACCACTGTCGTCTGGGATACACGGTTGCCATGTTGTTCAAATCATTGCTCAGAGGATTCTTTCCAAATGGAATAATGAATGATCCAGGATTTATGATGTTTTTAAAATACAGTAGAGTGTTTTAGTTTCACATGGTAAATCATTAGATGTTTAGATGGGAATGCATTGTTGGGAGTTAGGCCTAAAATAAGTTCACAAAACATTCAACAAAATGGTGATTTTCATGAAATTTTTGTCTGGGACAGAGCCTGTCTGCTGGCTGCAGAAATGAGAGCTATGAGAAACAGGCTAACAAAAGAATGGCCGTCGCCAAAGCACTTAAAACCCTTTCAAAGGAGATTTGCCATTTACTTATGGTGACAGTAGGAATTCCAGAATTTTAGCCTTTTCCACCTAGTGCTTTTTATTTCTAAATATAGTTGTGTTGTGAAGTTGAAAAAAATGATCTTTGAGTTATGGTATACCTTGACTGAACTAATTATATTTCAGCATGGATTCTCAATTTCTCATCTTTGCGAAGAATTATAGGATTTTATTAAAAACACATTCTAATGTAAGAAATACCTGATTTAAAAAAAATTAGAATGATGCATATAATTCTATGGACCTAGAAGAGTGGGGCGTTGAAGAGATTTAGAAGCACTGACAGTATTCTGCTGCAACCAGCTTCACCCCTTTGATCAGACCTTGACTGATACAAGATAAATAAAAGCAGAGGCATCACCTTTAGCCTTCTAAACATCCAATAGCAATTTCCTGACTTTATAGACTTTAGTGTCTAATCCATAAGCTGTGCCAAGGGTTTGATTTGTGGCAGAATTTCAGTGGATGGGGAGAATGATGTGTGGAAAAATCTCCTCCCTGAGTAATTTCTTGGGCTTTAGGGAGCAGAGAACATAGAAATAAAGAGAGAAGATAAAATAAATGAGGGAGATATAATTGTCCCTCTCATTTTAAGAATTCTACCTAATTTCTACTTCCCAGGAGTATAGAATAAGTAGTTTTTTCTCCTTATTTAAAAAAAGAATTAATTTGATTTTTCTAATTGGAACACTTTCTACCTGCTGATTATCAACTGGAGTCAAGATCATGAATACAAGTTTTGAATTATAATTCAAGAGAATTATGTAGTTAAATAATTAAGTTATCAACAAGGAAAAAGAAAGTCTGGATGCTGTGAAGAACAAATGGGAGCTGCTGGGCCTTTCTCCCAAACCCAACCCTGCAGATGTAATGCGAGCCATGATGTGACGAACAGTCGGAAATGTTCAACAGCAGACATGAGCATGATCTCAGCAGCCAAATGGTGGGAGGGTCCAGATGTGAGGGAACAAGGCTAGAGAGCGTCAGGGACAACAAATGGGGGATCCGCTTGGCCTGTCTTCCTAGTTGTGCTCTTTCTTCTTCCTTACCTTGCTCTGAATGGGTCATTTCCTGCACAATATAATTGTATCAGGAAAACTACAGTGCCAGCCAGAAAAATTTATTATCAGGACAGCATCAGAAACTGGCTGGGGGCCAAGCAGTCAACAGTAAAATGCCCTGGTGGCTGGCCCACCCTTAATGATCTCTGCTACTCCTTTCCAATGCAAGAGTTAGGCACAACTGTTCCTGAAAAGAACAGGCACGGTAATGCCTAGGGCGGACCTACTGGTAGACTCCTTAGGGGAAAATGAAGAATGATGGAAACCATGCTGTGAAACTGGGACACCCTTCCCTGGGGTTGTCCTGTCCACCCACCTGGATAAGAACACAGTAAACTCCCCACCTCTCCCAACTGTTAGACATCAATTGACAGCCCAGAGAATGAAATTGACCCCAAAGGGAACATCACCTGACATACAAGAAACTCAAGCACTGAGAAAGACAACCAACAGAGCAGTCTATGCCAGAGGAAGCAGATGCCGTGGAACAGACAGAATAATGACTGAAATTAGGAAGGTGCTCTTAGAGAGTGAATATGTTCTAAGAGCTGAATGAAGATGTTAGGAATGTGGAAAATGAACAACTAGCTATGAATAAAAGACTTGTAGATTTACACTGTAGCCAAAATAAAGCAACAGGGATCAGATTTATCCTCCTGCCTAGGAAAACCAACGAACAAACGAAAGAAAAGAAAGAAAGAAAGAAAGAAAGAAAGAAAGAAAGAAAGAGAGAAAGAGAGAAAGAAAGAAAGAAAACAAAAAAATCCCAATGGTTTTCAAGAAACTGGGCATCAGGCGATGAAGGACAGCGATCCCTGGGAGATGGGAGCAGGACTGTGGACCCCATGACTGCTTGGGCATGCACCCTGGAGAGAGCTTCCCAGGCACGGTACAGGAGGGGGAACTGAGGTGGATCCCAGAGGACTGCCTGAGTTGAGAAAGAGCTAAGAGTCAGAGAGAAGAGGGTGACTAGAGTTCATAGGACAGAGAACCATAGGAGAGAGCCACAAAGAGAGAAAATCCCAGAGATCTGCAGGGGGTTTCCAATGAATATCCCACAGAGTATTGATCAGCATAGGCGTGTGACAAAATTATTTTATCTCAGAGAAAGAACCATACAAAAGAATTAGAGAGAACAGTGTCCAGTCTTCACATAGGTCTCAGAATAATACTGGTTCCTACCAGCCAAACTGGAAAAAAATCATAGCTCATGGGAAACTGGGTCGAATATTCAGGGAGCTCTTGTCTGAATAAAGGGCAATAATTACCCTACACTGATCTGTACTCGAGAACCACCCAAGAAATTGTAAAGCAAAAGCCAAAAGGCTCAAATCATTTACAAGTAACTAAACTACATCCCAGAATAAAGTTGAAGATTTTTAGAAAACAAAAATATCCAGCACACATCAATGTAAAAATGTGTGTGCTAACTACACAGCAATGTAAAATTCAATATGTGGCATTCAATCAAAATTACCAAGTCTACAAAGAGGCAAGATAATTAGATGCATAATGATAGGAATAATCAATCAAATCTAATCCAGAACTGACAAAATGTTAGCATAGTGAATAAAGACATTGAAGCAGTTATTATAACTATATGTTTTAAAGGAACATATATTCTATATTTTATATGAGTATAGACATTAACGATACAAAAATACCCAAATAGAATTTCTAGAGATGAAAAATAGAATGTTTAAGAGGAAAAATACACTAAAAGGGATTAATGGTAGATTAGACATTGTAAATGAAAGATTAATGAACTTGAAAGTAAAACAACAGAAACTATCCAATAGGAAATACAGGAAGAAACAAGAATTTTTAGAAAATTAAAACAGCATTGGTGAGTTGTGGGGTATATTCAAGTAGCTTAATGTATGGATATTTAAAATACCCAAAGGGAATCATAAAAATATTTGAAAAAATAATGACCAAATTATTTTAAACTTGGGGAAAACTATGAGCCCATAGATCCAAGAAGATCAGTGAACCCTAGCACATTTTAAAAATGACACTGAAGCACATTATATTTAAATTACTCAAAAGCTGTGATAAAGAGAAAATCTTAAGTGTACTGAGAGAGACAGATGGATACACAGTCAGACACAGACATATTACATACAGAGGAATAAGAACCTAAATAAATGGAGCATTATTATTTGTCTGTAGGTCAGAAGACTCAATATTTTTAAGATGCCACTTGCCCCCAAGTTCATCTATGGAGTCAGTGCAATCCTAATCAAAATACCAGCAGATTTTTTAAAAAAGAAATTGAACTGAATTTAAAATGTATATGGAAATGCAAAAGATGTAGAATGGCATAAAACAAATCAACAACAACAACAACAACAAAAACCAAGACACAAAACACTTTGATGAAAAGAAACAAAATTGGAAGACTCACCCTACCTAATATTAAGAATGATTATAAAGTTACAGTAATCAAAGCAGTGTGGAATTGGACTTATGATAGAAGGTGGATCAATTTCTGAGAACAGAGTATCCCAAAATAAACTCACATGTATAAACCCACAGAAAACAGATCTTTGACAAATGTCAAAAAGCCATGCATTTTAGAAAGAATATTCTTTCAATACATGGTGCTGGAATAATTGCATAGGCAAAAAAAAAAAAAAAAAAAAGAAACACTTGAATCCATATTTAACACCATATACAATAATTGACTCAAAATTACTCATAGACAATGTAAAATTTAAAACTGTGAAACTTGTAAAAGAAATCATTAGAGAAAATAATTGTGACATTGGGTAGGCAAAGATTTCTTCAATATGATACCAAAAAGATAATTCATAAAAGAACAAATTGATAAATTAGACTTTGTCAAAATTGAACACTTTTTAAAGACACTATTAAGAGAATGATAAAAAAACAAGCCATGGGCTTGGAGAAAAACTTTGCATAGCATATCTAATAAAAATACTTGTGTCCTTGATATGTAAAGAACTCTCAAATTCTGCAAGAAAATAAGCAGCACAATTAAAAATGAGAAAAGATTTGAACACTTCACCAAAAAAGATGAAAAATAAGCATAGAAAAAGATGCTTAACACCACTAAGCATTAGGAAAATGCAAATTAAGATCACAATGAGATACTATATCTGATACCAGATCTAGCAGGCTAGTTAAAATTAAAAAGACTGGTTGCACTAAGTGTTGGGAAGGATGTAAGGGAATTGGAACACTCATACACTGCTAGTTGGGATGTTAAATGATGCAATGGAAAATAGTTTGGTAGTTTTTTTTTTTTTTTTTTTTTAAAGTTAAACATCCATCTACTGTCTTATTCAGCCATTCTACTTTTAGGTATTTGCCCAAGAGTAAAGGAAATATATTTTTATAAAAATACTTGTAAATGAATGTTAATAAAAACTCTCTTCATAATAGCAAAAAATCAGAAACAACCCACATGCAGATCAACAGTTGAATGAACAAACACATTGTGAGGATCTTGCGATGGAATATCACTCAGCAAGAAAAGAAATGTATGACTGATACTCAAAACAAACGGATGAAACTCAAAATAGCTGCAGTCAAAGCCAGGCACAAAAGAGTATATTGTATAACGCCGTTTATATAGCACTTTAAAAAGTGCAGAGTATTCTGTAGTGACAGAAAGCTCAATGATCCCACCTGCAGATATTCATGCTCTTGTGTAAACTCCTCATGTTGGATGTGGGCTGGACCTAGTGATTCACTTTGAATAGATAGACTTCAGCACACATGGTGGGCTGTCTCTTCTTAGGTTAGGTTACATAAAGACCGTGGCTTCTGCCTTGGGCTCTGTCTCTCACTCACCTGCCTGCTCATTTGCTCTGAGGGCACCATGCTGCCATGTTGTGAACAGCCTTAGGGAAAGGCCCGTGTGACAAGGAACTGATGTTTCTGTCACAGCTACATGAAGGAGCTGGGAATCAAGTCATCATCGCAAGATGACAAGAGCACCAGTTGACACCTTGACTGCAGTCTTATTAAATAGTATACCTGCAGTACTCAAGAAAGCTATGACTGCATTTCTCATCCTTAGATACTGTGAGACAAAAAAAATGTTGGTTGTTTTAATCTGCTAAACTTTGGGATAAATTGTCACACAGCAATAGATAACAAATACACTATGCAAGGTGTGAATATGGATACGAGGAATGTTATTATGCTTCTCATTTTGTACAGGGGAAGACATTAAAGATATAGATGTTATGCTTTAGACATTAATAAGAAGAATAAGCTGATATTAGGTCTTAACAATGTGTAGAGAGCAGTAACAAAAATAAAATAAATAATTTTCAAACCAGTAGAATGAATATCTGTACTCAAGGCAAGACAGAAGAAGAAAACCAGAAAGAAAATCTATAAGTTAAAAGTGTACAATAAGATAAAACAAATTGCCTAATATTATAGTATTTGAATAAATATAAATGGTTAAAATCATTGCTCAAAAAAAAAAGAGACTCTCAGATTCTGAAACCAATGAAGGGGACTCAGAAATATGTCATTAGTAAGATTCATATTTAAAAGGATCCAGGAAGGTTGAAAATACAGCAAAGGGAAATAATATACCATACAAACGTGAAGCTAAGGGAAGGCAGAGTAGTAACTTTAATTTTGTGTAAAGTATACCTTAGTGAAAAATGTAAAAATGTAAAAAAATAGATGTGTTTCACCTGGGACAGATAAGTGAAGGGGCAGAGAGAGAGAGAATGCATTTGGGAAAAATCCTTACTCATTGAAATAAAAGGAACGAAGAAAAGACAATCCTTTCATAAATCACAAACTGAGTGAATTGGAGGAAAATAGATAAATGAACAAAGTTTATTGGATTTCTTAGTACACATCTCTCAGAAAGTAATGGACAAGCAAACATGAAATAAGCAGACATGGCTATTTCCAGTAATAGTGCACCAGATAATTCAGACCAAAGCATATGCTGAGAACAACTAGAAGACCAGACACACACACACACACACACACACACACACACACACACACACTCCTTGAAGAATCTGGAGAGTTAATGATGTGGTGAAGAAGTCCTGTAGCAGGGCCCGGCGGACAACTGAGAGGAGTAGGTAACCCAGCATGGAGTCAACTTCGATCCCTGGGAGATTCTCCGATTCAGGAGGGAGCAGCTAGAGGCTGACTGGTCGGGGGGTGGGTAGAGAGTTGACAGCTCTGTAGGGGTGGAGGCCCTGAAACCTACTCTTTAGGAGTGATCTAGCAAAGACTAATCAGTTTCAAGTTAATTTTTGTGTATCGTGTGAAGTAAGGTTTGAAGTTTGTTTATTTATTTATTTAGAGATGGAGTCTTGCTCTGTTGCCCAGGCTGGAGTGCAGTGGCGCAATCTCGGCTCACTGCAGCCTCTGCCTTGCGGGTTCAAGTGATTCTTCTGCCACAGCCTCCTGAGTAGCTGGGATTACAGGAATGCACTAACACGCCTGGCTAATTTTTGTATTTTTAGTGGAGACGGGGTTTCACCGTGTTGGTCAGGCTGGTCTTGAACTCCTGACCTCGTGATCTGCCTGCCTTGACCTCCCAAAGTGCTGGGATTACAAGTGTGAGCCACCATGCCTGGCCTATTATTTATTTTTTTGCATGCGGATATCTGGCATCATTTATTGAAAAGATGATTTTCTTGTTTCCATTGACTTTTCTTGGAAGTTTTGTGTAAAATCAATTGACCATGTTCGTGTGGTTGTTTTTCTAACTCTCTACTGCCCCATTGCTTTTTGTGTCTATGCTTATGCCAAAAATACATTATGTTGTTTTCTGTAGACTTCTAAGTCTTGAAATCAGGTAATTTAAATGCTTCATCTTAGTTTACTCTCAAAACTATTTTGGCTACTCTAAATCCTCTGTAGTTCTATATAAATTTTAGAACCAACATGTTAATTTTCACGTACAAGGGATTTGTTCTAGTATTCCATTGAATCTATAGATCAATTTGGTGAGAAATGACATCTGAGCAATTTTGAGTCTTCTGACACACAAATATGATGTATCTTTCAATTAGATTTAAAAATTTCTCTTAGCAACATTTTATAGTTCTCAGTGTTCATGTCATATATATACATATACACATATATACATATATATACACATACATATGCATACATGTATCTGTAAGTATTTAATTTTTGTATTGCCATTATAGTGGTTTTAATTTCCCATTGTTCATCACTGGTAATTTTGTCTTTGTATCCTGCAAACTTTCTTATCTCACTTATTCATTTGGAACCTTTTGGGGGGAGTTACTTTTTTAAAGATGTTCTACCTAGACAATCATATCATCTTCAAACAAATATAATTCTTCCTATTCTTTTCCAAATAGTATGCGTTTTATTTTTTTTTTTGTCTTGCAGAAATGCTTTGGGTAGGTCTTCAAATACAATGTTGAGTAACAATGGCAAGGGTGGTCATCCTCCACATGTTCTCAATCATAGGGAGAAAGACTTTCATTGTTTACTATTAAGATTGGTGTTAATCAGTCTTAACAATCCGGTGTATTAGTCAATCTGGTATATTTTTGGCATAATGCTGCATGTTTTTCTCTAAAATTATTGTTTTAAATTCACCATTTAAATTTCGATATGTTGTGTTTTCATTTTCATTCAGTTCAAACTATTTTCTCATTCCCCCTATTCATTGTTTTTTATGTTTTTACCTTTTCTCAACTTTTACTTTAGATTCAGAGGGTACGTGTTACCTGGGTATACTGTGTAATGCTAAGATTTGGGGTACAAATGATTTAGTCAACCAGATACTGAGCGTAGTATCCCACAGTTAGTTTGTCAATCCTTGTCCCCCTTCTTCACTCCTCCCTCTAGTATTCCCCAGTGTCTATTTTTGCCATCTTTATGTCCATAAGTACTTAGTGTTTACCTCCCAGTTACAAGTGAGAATGTGGTATTTGGTTTTCTGTTCCAAGATTACTTTGCTTAGGATAATGGCCCCCCAGCTGCATCCATGTTGCTGGAAAGGACATGATTTCATTCTTTTTAAATGACTGCATATTAATTCTTTTTGATACCTACATTATTTAGATGTATGTTGTTAAATTACTAAATATTTCAGAATATCCCCAAATCTTTCTGTTAATATTTTATGTTAATTATTTCGCAGTCAGAGTAAACACTTTATTGCAATCCTCTTAAATTTTATGAGGCTTGTTTAGAAGACTTGAACATGGTCAATTTGGTGAGTATTCCATATGCCCTTGAAGAGAATGTTCTTCTGCTATTGTTGGGTGGAGGATTCTATAAATGTCAGTTAGGTCGAAATGCTTGAAGGGTTGCTAAAATCTTCTGTATACTTACTGGTTTTATGTTTACTTGTCCTTGTCTGCTCTGGCTGCTATAACAAATTACCATAGACTAGATAGCTTAAACAACAGCAATTTATTTTTCACAGTT
This sequence comes from Papio anubis, assembly GCF_008728515.1. Classification (NCBI taxonomy): domain Eukaryota; kingdom Metazoa; phylum Chordata; class Mammalia; order Primates; family Cercopithecidae; genus Papio; species Papio anubis. Next base: position 2,994,261 of record NC_044979.1, read on the forward strand.
CTGGAGGCTGGGAAGTACAAGATCAAGATACCAGCAGATTTGGTTCCTGATGAGGGCTCTCTTTCTGGTGTGCAGGCGGCTGTCTTCTTGCTGTGTCCTCACATAGAAGAGAGAGAGTTGTAGTCCCTTTCTCTTCTTGTAAGGATACTAATCCCATCTAAACCTCTTCTAAACCTAATCACTTCTCAATGGCCCCACCTTCTAAAGCCATCACAGGGGGGTGAGGGTTCCAACATACGAATTTGGCAGGGGGAAGGGCACACGCATTCAGTACATCACATTTGTTCTGTCAAATAGTGAGAAAGGAAGGCTGAAATTTTCAACTACAATTGTGAAGTTGTGTATTTATCTTTTAATTGTTTCACCTTCTGTTGCATTTCTTTAAGCATTGTTATTAGGTGTGTGCCTATTTAGGATTTTTTTATCCTTTTGGTTACCAATTTGTCATTTTGAAATATTTCCCTTTAGCCCTGGTCATACTTTTTGTTCTAAAATCAACTTTGCCTTGTATTAATACAGCATCTTAAGCTGTACGTGTGTGTGTGTGCGCGCTTGTGTGTGTGCGTTTGCCTGGTACCTTTTTCCATCTGTTTCTTTGTATTTAAAGTGGATTTCTTGTAGACAGCATAATGATGGGTCTTGCTTTCTTTTATTCAACTTGACACCATCTATCTTTCAGCATTTATTGACATGCTTGGATTAAATTTACCATCTTGGTTTTGTTTTGTTTGTCCTACCTGATCTTTGTTACCTTTTTTCCACTTCACACATAGTGTAAGGACTTTATGAGGCTTTCTTTCTGTAAATTCCTGCTCTCCATTGTATAATGCTGGCATACATTTTTCCTTCACATATGCTATGAACCCCACAATTTAGTGTTATTGTTTTGTTCTTAATAGTCAATTATCTGTATTTCTGCTGTAGTAAGGTATAACTAGTGTATAAAAACTATGCATATTTAAACTCTATGGTTTTGATAGGTTTGAATAATGTACAAGCCCATAAAACCATCACTACGACCAAGACAATGAAGATAGTTCACACTCCAGAATTCCTTATGCCCCTTTGCAATTCACTTCTCTCTTCCCCAGTCCCATCCCCAGGCAATCACTGGTCAGCTTTCTGTCACCATCGTTTAGTTTGCTTTTTAAAGTATTTATTTAAGTGGAATTGGGCACAATGAGTTCTTTTTGGTTTAGCTTCCTATACTCAGCTTAATTATTTTAAGAGTCAACCTTATTGTTATATATATTAAGGATTTATTGGTGAGTAATATTCCTTTATATTAATAAATAGTATTCCATTGTGGATTGAAAAATTTGTTTATCCACTTATCTGTTGGTTAACATTTGAGTTGTTTCCAGTTTTGGTGTGTTGCAAATAAAGCTGTTGTGAACATTTGTGTGCAAATTTTCCTGTGAAAATATGCATGTATTACTATTGAGTAAAACTCAGAGAAGGATGATTGGGTTATATGGTAAGTGTATGTTTAAACTTTTAGGAAATAAACAAAAGACAAAATATAGGAAATAACAGTTTTTATTATTCTAGACATCAAGCAACAAAGAACACAGATCCATGAGAGATGGGAAATGAACAGGGTAAGTCCTACAAGTACTCTGGCAAACAGCCTTATAAGAGTTTCCAGGTCATGACACAGATGCAGGAAAGCCATACAGAACTTAGAAGACACCCTGATTTGAAGAGATGAAGCTAAAAATTTTACAAGACCAAGGCTACTAGAGTTCATATTACAGAGTACCAAAGAGGAGATGGCTGCATAGAGAGAGAAGTGTGAAAATCTACTGAGGCCCTCCTCAAGTATTTATATGAGTTTTGATCAGCATAAACATATGAGGAAAATACCAAAGCCTAGCACAAAAAAGACACAAAATGATTAGAGGGAACAATGTCTTGTGCTCACACTAAGTTGCCAATAGTGCCTGTTTTTTCCTAGCCAGATTGGAAAATCTTATGACTCATGGGGCAATGGGTAGAATGGTCAGAAGGATCTTGCCTCAGTGAGGAACAAGTAGTCCCAGACTAAGCACTATCTTGGTTCCACTTAACAAATATTAAAAGCAAGATGCAGAAGAATCAACCTGTCTCCAAGTAACTTATCTGTGTTCCAAGATAAAGATCAAGACTATATCTAGAAATATTAAAATACCTACTACCAAACAGGGTAAAATTCACAGTAGTTGACATCCAATAAAAAATTCCCAGGCATACAAAGAAGCAAGAAAATATAATACATAAGGAGAACAAAAGTCAGTCAATTGGAAATTGACTGATTACTGATACAGATATTGTAACTAACCAACAAAGACATTAAAGCAGTTATTATAACAGTATTCATATGCTCAAAAAGTTAAGTAGAAATAGTAAAGATATGAAAGAAGACCAAAAGTAACTATGTAGAGATTTTGAAAATACAGTATCTGAGATAAAAAATACTCTGGAAGGGATTAATAGCAGATTAGATATTGCAGAAGAAAATAATAGGTAACTTGAAGACATAGAAATAGGAACTATAAAGAATAAAATACAGAGAAAGAAAGATGTTAGAAAATGAACAGAATATCAATGAACTATTGAACAGCTTGAACCACTTCAATCACACACACAAACACACACACACACACACACCCCAAAGAGGAGAAAGGGTGGAACAGAAAACATGTTTGAAGAAATAAGGACAAAAACTTTCCAAATTTGCTTAAAACTCTGAGCCCATACATCCAAGAAGTTTGGCAAATCCCAAGCACAAGAATATAAAGACACTATACAGAAGCACATCATAATCTAATTTCTCAAATTCAATAAGAAAAATCAGTCAATAAATAAATTCAATTAGCAATCATAAATTTTGCAAAAACAAAGCAATGCAAAATTATAAAGCAGTGAGTGGAAAAATGCAGGTTATATGGCAAGGAAAAAATATGGGAATGGCAGCTGACTTCTTGTTGAAGACAGTGCAATGGAGAAGACAGTGGAATGGTGTCATTAAAATACTAAAAGAAAAACTTGTTAACTTAGAATTGTATATCTTGTGGAAATATCTTTCAAAACCAAAGATAAAAATAAAGACTTTTTTAGACATAGAAAAATAACAATGTATGGTGAGTTTGATAATGTGCGTAAGAGAAGATATAGATGACAGTGATATCACTAAGGTTGAGAGGAGAGAAAGGGAAGTACACTATTTTAAGCTTCTTATTTCATAGGCTACATGGTATGAATAACTTGAAGGTATACTTCAATAAGTTAAAGATGTATATTATAAACCCAAATCCACTCCCACCCACAAAATCCTCCCAAAACAATTGAACAAATAATCCAACAAAGAAAATAAAAGGATTACTAACAAAGACTCAGTCCAAAAGAAGGGAAAATGTAACATGAAACAGGTGATCTAAATATGAAACACGTAAGATGGTATGAATATATTCATATTCTAATATATCACTTGTCATGTTAAACATTAATGAACTAAACACTTCAATTAAAGGCAGAGTTTCTCAATGGGTTAAAAAATAAAATAGCAGCCAACTCTATGTTGCTTCTAAATGACATATTTACATATAAGGAGACAGAATGATTAAAAGTAAAGAGTAGGAAAAGATATATTTTTCAAATATTAACCCTATAAGTTCCAAACGGTGTACTGATGTGTCCTGTGTTACCATAGCCAACTCAGGATTACACGGAATATTTAAAAAATTGTAAGAAAACATAGCAAATCTGTTGTATTCCACACAAACCATAAGCTCTCGGAAGTTTGGAGTTTCAATGTTAGATCTCTTACATTTTTTTTGATGATGATGTGTCATTGCGAAGTTGATCTTTCATCAGTTACTGCAATAAAAGAGCAAATACTGTGGGAAAGTTCTTGTGGTCCCATAAACAAAGGGGTGGTGTCTGATCTGATTCCAAGTTCTGAGAAGTCCGTACAGTGCCCAGTAAGTGCCGAGTTCTTAGGACATAAATATTTATCAGTTGTTTGGACCTGTTTGATAAAACTATTGGGTTTTATTTTTGTCTTGGGCCCTCCTGACGGAATTACTGAGACACTAAGGGTGCCATGAACAGGGAACGTTTGAGAACCTCTAAACTAAATTTCTCAAAGTGGTATTGTTACAGTAATATTAAAGTAGAGATTAATTTCAGAAGTGTTACTAGAGATAAACAGGAATGCTTCAAAATGAAAAAAGGCTGAAGTCACACAGAGGATACAACAATTCTAACAAAGCCTCAAATTCTAGTAAGCACAAACTGACATGGAGATTATGTGGAGTCAAAGAGCCAAAGTCATAATCATAATGGACATTTAAAAAACGTGTCTCTGTTAATTATCTGATAAAACGACTTATTAAATTTTAAAAAGACTTGTGTTGACTGTAAAATCAATACCATGGTTTGAATGTTGGTGTTCTCTCCCGAATTCATGTTGAGACTTAATCCCAAATGTAACAGAATTGAAAGGTGTGGCCTCTAGAAGTGACTGAGTCATGACGTCTTCACCCTCATGAATGGGATTAGGTGCTCTTATAAAAGGGCTTGGCAGAGAAATTCGGGTCTTTTCACCCATTCTGTCCCTTCTGCCACGTGAGGACACAGCGTTCCTCCCTCCAGAGGACACCGCAGGGCACTGTCACAGCAGAGAGCAGCCCTCATCAGACATTGCACCTGCTGGGGCCTTGATCTTGTCCTCAGACTCCAGCACCGTGAGAAATACATTTCTGTTCCTTATGAATTACCCAGTCTCAGGTATTTTGTTATGGCAGCACAAATGGACTAAGATAATCAATAAGGATTAAACATGTCAACAGTGAGAAAACTTTATCTTATGGATGTATTTTTTTTTTTTTTGAAATGGAGTCTCACTCTGTCCCCCAGGCTGGAGTGCAATGGCACGATCTCGGCTCACTGCAAGCTCTGCCTCCCAGGTTCATGCCATTCTCCTGCCTCAGCCTCCCAAGTAGCTGGGACTACAGGCGCCACCACCACGCCCGGCTAATTTTTTGTATTTTTAGTAGAGACGGGGTTTCACCATGTTAACCAGGAGGGTCTCGATCTCCTAACCTCGTGATCCGCCCCCCTCAGCCTCCCAAATTGCTGGGATTACAGGCGTGAGCCACCACGTTCAGCCTTATGGATGTATTTTTAAACACTGCACCCAATAATAACTGCAGAGTACAAGTTATTTTCAAACACATGCAAAACATTTATAAAAGTTGATATATTATGGCCACAGAGCAAGCACATATCAACAGATTTCAATAAACTAAAATAATAAGAGTGTATATTTTGAACATAATTTACTTGAATACCAGTAATAATAGGACAACTAAGAAACAAGAACAAAGACAAAAAGATTCTTAAGAGAACTAAGACATAAACTTCTAAATAATCTATGGGTGCAAAGAAAAGTGATGGTGGAAATTAGAAAATACACTGAACCAAATGATAGTAAAATGTAATGTATCAACACCCATAGAGTGCAGTTAAAGTTTCAGTTTCATACTTAGAAGAAAACGTATGGATTTATGTGCACTTTAAAAAAAGAAAATAGCATAAAATCGTTGTGTTAAGAATCTGTCTTAATCAATTCGATGACAACAGCAAATTAAACTCAAGGAAAATAGAATGATGAAAAAAACACAAATTAATAAGCTTAAAAATGTGTAAGAGAGAGGATCAAAAAGAGTCAAAATTTGGATCTTTGTAAAGACTGAGAAAATTAGTAAACTTTGGGAAAGATTAACCAGAAGAAAGAGAAAAGAAGTAGTTAACCAGTATCTATAATGAAGGATTCACCTCTCTAGATCTTTTAGACATTAACATAATAAAAGTGTTTTTTCTTTTTTCGAGATAGAGTCTCCCTCTGTCACCCAGGCTAAAGTGCAGTGGTGTGATCTTGGCTCGCTGCAACCTCCGGCTCCCGAGTTCAAGCGATTCTCCTGCCTCAGCCTCCTGAGTAGCTGAGACTACAGGCATGCACCCCCACACCCGGCTAATTTTTTTTTCTATTTTTAGTAGAGAAGGGGTTTCACCATGTTGGCCAGGCTGATCTTGAACTCCTGACCTCAAATGATCCGTCCACCTTGGCCTCCCAAAGTGCTGGGATTACAGACATGAGCAAAAGTGTTTTTAAGAACCACTTTATGTCAATAAATTAAAAAACTAGATGAAATGAAACTAAAACTTATCAAAAATTGACCCCAAAAGAAATGTAAGAATAATTCTATGAGTATTAAAGCAATTTAATTAAGAAAAAATTTAAAAATTTTTCCTCAGAGAAAATGCTTGGATGGTTGCTTAGGCTGGTAAATCCTACCAGTTACTTAAGGAGAGAATAATGTCGCGGTGGCACCAGCTCCTGTAAGGAGCAGGAAAACTGGGAACACTTCCCACTTTCTAGTAGCGTGACCTTGAGCAAATTACTTATCTTTATGTGTCTCCATTTCCTCATTTGTAAAATAGGATAATAATAATTACTCTATTGGGTTGTTATGAAGAGTAAATGACTTAATAGTTGAGACAGTTCCTGGCACATGGTAAGCCCGTATAAATTTTGTTAAACAAACTAAATTGTCATAATAACAACAAGATCGATCCACTAATATTTCTCAGCTCTGCCTGTGTCCCAGGGGCCATGCAGAGCACTTTACATACAGTACTTAGTTCTTGCTAAGGTAAATCTTATCAGGCAAATTGAGATCAGAAGCTGACTTAGACACTGTATTTTCATTTCTCAGCGTGCAGCTCCCTGCACCCCACTTAATTTGTAAAGTTGAACCTCCCACAAACCTAGGAAGACAAGTCTCTGATTCAGCATCCTTGGGGGAGTACATTTCACTCTTCAAAACCATGTCAGAGAAATCTTCTCACTCCCCTTCACCAGCAGGTGTGTCCTCATCTGTACGTTCCTGAAGTGTGTTGCTTTTGAGCTGATCCTCCAGTTGGCCGACCCCCAAGACCCTTCTCTCCTCCTTTTAGTCCCCACACTGTCCGTGGAGGGCTACAGTATGACCATGGCACTAGGAACCTCCTGCCCACTGGCTGGGTTCTGGTTGGGTATAGCCAGTGGAAGCACTGGGCAGGAGATCAGAGGGCAAGAGGAGGAAGAACTCCTAGCCCATCTTGCCCTGCCCATCCATGCCCAGTAGCATTGTTTGGCCAAGGGCTATGAACCCTGTCCACTGTGTTTTCTGCTGGATGAGTGGCCTCCTCCTGTGGCTCTGACTTGGACTGAGGTCTCCTTTGCTCAGGGTCTTCCCACAATTGCCAGTCCCTCAGCCCTTCTCATTCCTCTGTTCATAACTTCCTCTTGATTGGATTGAAGGATGCAAAGTCTTGTTCCTGAGTGTGTCTGTGAGGCTGTTACCAGCAGAGATTAACATTTGAGTCAGTGGACTGGGAGAGGCAGACCCACCCTCAATCTGGAGAGGCCACCATCTAATCAGCTGCCAGCACAGCTAGAATAAAGCAGGCAGAGGAACTTAGAAGGACTAGACTGGCTGAGTCTTCTGGCCTCCATCTTCTCCTGTGCTGGATGCTTCCTGCCCTTGAACATTGGACTCCAGGTTCTTCAGCTTTTAGACTCTTGGACTTACACCACCAGTAATTTGCCAGGGGCTCTTGGGTCTTAGGCCGCAGACTGAAGGCTGCACTATTGGTCTCCCTACTTTTGAAGATTTTGGACCCTGACTGGCTTCCTTGCTCTTCAGCTTGCAGATGGCCTGTCGTGGGACTTCACCTTGTGATCGTGTGAGTCAATACCCCTAATAATCTCCCTTTCATCGACATATCTATCCTATTAGTCCTGTCCCTCTAGACAACCCTGAGCAATACAATATCTTCAGCCTTGGGCACTGGCTTATGATTTAGTGGAGTGATAAGTTATTGAGCATGGTCATTATTCTCTAAGAAGAAGCTTCTAGTGTCCAGATTGATATTCTGCTTCCTTAAAAACTGTATATTCTAGAGGTATAGATGACAAGCTTGAAGGAAAATAGGTCAACAGTACTTAAGATAAGTAATAGTTTAATCAATCTGAAGGTAGTTTCTGATGGCTAATGTGTAATGGTAATATATTACTTTTAAAATTTCCCTTTAAAATGGTGTAGGCATTTAGAAACGCTATTGTATAAATTCCTTTTCAGAGACACAAATACTCATTTTATCTCTCCTCAAGAGTTATGTCTATTAAAATAGGCCATAATAGAGTTTTCATATTTTCTATAATTTTTGTTGTGGACTTAGGACTTGCGAAAAGTCCCATATTACATTGTGGACTCAGGAAAAGTTGGTGTGAATTTAAACAGGGAACTCACGGGGCATAAAAAAATATAGAAGCAGCTTTAAAAATTATCAGTCACATTATCACCTTTCACTTCATGAGTACTAGGTCCATGAAAACAAGGTAGGTCATCTCTACATTTCCCCGGGTATATGAATCCACCAGGTGCCTCTGGAGCAACAGCAAAAAGCAGCCAGTCAGAGGTACTTTCAATTTCCCATCTGCCGTGCTGAAAAGGCTGGGGTGTACAAAGGGAGTAGCTTCTGGTCCTTTTGTTACTGAGGCATGGAAGGTTAGGGTTTTCCTTTTAATTTAGTTCTAGGAAGTTGGTGGGAGATGGCCTTAGGTTCCCTGCCTCCAGACACTATTTTCCTACCTCAATATTACCCCCAATACAATAAAAATGTTTTAAAACAAAAGAAGGCTCAATCGGTATTAGCATTTCTGCACCCAGCATTGGAGAGACTGTAGGAAGTCGAGACCTCATGAATGAGGAGGGACCAGGTGCAGGGGTCTCAGCATGTCCCCTGTGGGTGCCCCTAAAGGAGAGGGAAGCGGAAGGTTGGCTGGAACTCAGAATGCTTGGGATTTGTGAGGCCACAGAAGCTGCTCTGATAATGGCAGGACCAAGGGTAAGAGAACACGTCCCCGAGGAGAGGGGTGACGAAATTCTCAGTTTATATGTGGGGAAACTGGACATTAGCTAGACCAGAGCAACAGAATTGATGAGCAGCCCCACAGCCAGGCATCAGTCTCAAAGGAAAGACTATTTTGTAAAGAGCTGTAAAAGCAGTGGTTGGTGGAACTGACAAGAATTCTTGACAACTAGTGCTTAGTCATGATAGTACTATGCCCACATAAAGAAAAAAGAGAGCTCCAAGTTTTAAAAATTAATTTATACACAATAAAGAATTACATACATAGTACTATGTATGTAATTTATGCATAATAGAGCGCTAGTGTCTTCAATCTCTAAAGAATTGGAAAGGCTCAGAAGTTCTTTCCCCCTTGCCACCAAAAAACCCTATCTACTGCCTTTCTTCCACTAAAGCAATCTATTTTTAGGCTACAGCACAGGAAAAAATGACTATCACTCTTGAAGTTCAGAGGATTTTAAAAAAATTATTGGTGCCATCATCCTAATTTCTACTATTTTTTTCCAGCAGCCATGGTATTGCAGCTGTATTTTTGGTTTAAATAAGCCTTGTGGGTGAGTCTAGAAACCTCGTCACCATTTATAACATTGTTTTTCTGGGAAAATGCTTTTAAATTAAAGTAACTGAATTAAAAATAAAGTGTTGAGATGAAAACAATTTTTAATAAGGGATTTCATGCTTATGCAAACCTATTTTTATACAATAAAAGCATCTGTACAGTCTTGGCCAGTAGCTTATAAATAAAGCACATAATTCTTATTATTATGGTTACTTACATGTGGCTAATTACATTATATGACTTACATTTAAATATTCCATCAAATGGTCTGTATTTGTCTCTCTGTGCCTTTGAGCTCAAACTATTATTCCGCAGCAGGTGATAGGCAGAGAGTGGAATGAGATGCCACTAGGTTGGTTATGTAAGGCTCAGTCCAAGTCTAAAAGCTAGGAATAAAATCAAAATTACTTTCACATGAGTTGGCCACGTTTTAAGTTGTACCAGTGAGCATAATGGAGTGGATAGAAACTCTTGAAACTGTAGAAGCTCTAACCCAGCCCGCCCCGACCTGCAGCCTTGTTAACACATCACAATACTTCCTTACCACTCCATGCCCACATAGATGGCTCTTGATTTTAATGATGGACCCTTTAACTGTACATAAAATAACTAATGGAACAATGGATTCCAACATCGATCAGTTTGGTAATGGGAGTGAGACATCAACAAGCTCATTATAATGCTCTAAGCGCAATTATTCTTTTAGATCCTCTTTATTTTCTTTTAATGTTTCGTGGCAAGCTAAAGAGCTAAGAAATTGCAAATGTGGAACAGCACATAATTCTTCTTATTATTTTAATTAAATAACACTCTCTGTGACATGTCATGGTAATTATCCCTTCCCCCTACTCTTCTTTTCCTGTTAATTTAGTTCCTAAATTCATTTCTGAACTATGGACTTTAACAGAGAGTTGTTTTAATGAGGTCTTTAAAAATGCGAGTGCTGTTGATAAGCTTGCTTTTAAGATTCATCTTGAATGTGACAGACATCTCAGGTAATTTAAAGGTGATTTAATGAGAGGCCCAACATTTCTTGTGAAATAATTAGGAAAATAATGGAACTATTTAGTAGTAATCCAAGCCTTAGCAATTTCCTTTAAGTCTTGATTTCTATTCTGTTGTGATCTTCTCTGATTTGATTTCTTGTCTTGACTCTGATCCACTAGCTATGATCCAAACGTTTTGTAAGGTGTCAATTTATGTTGTCCTGGGAGTACAGCCCAGGTGCAGGGAAATGCCACGGGCACCAAACGCAAGGCAAATTAGGGACGTCGGCAAACACCGTCTTTACCTTAGGCTGCTGCAGACTCCGCATGTCTCCTTGTGTGATGACACAACTTTTTAAATAATATATTTCTGATATTTTAATTCAGGTGGAAAAAAAGGGGAGTTATTCTGAACATTGAAATTATATATCCTAGAAGAAATAAGACATTGAAATCACATTTCAATATCTGTGACAAAATCTCTAACACTGGGCCAGTAGAGCATATGTTCAGGAATGCTGTGGTCGTTCTCTGAGTCATGTCAGCCTGAAGGTTCAGGGCCATCTCCCAACCCAGCCCTGAGGGGATCCATCAGCCAAGCTTGTTGATTTCTTTTCTTTTTTCTGTTTGTCCATTAGGCTCCATCTCTATTTCCAGCATCTGGGAGATATCACCTTGATCCTTCCAAAATGGTTGTATTATGTTGCTGTCCTTTTCCAAAGGGAGGACGGTCTGGAGCAGTGGGAGAGGCTCCTAGGAAGCGTTGTCTCTTGTCCTGATGTGGAGGCCTTCCCAGGTGGCAGATTGCAAAGCAAGGGAAGGAATGGCTTGGCTCAAGGCAGGACCCAGTCTCCTCTGAATTCACCGACCCCGTGGTATTCACTCTCCTTGATATCAGTCTAGTTTAAAGCTCTTTGCACAAATCTTCAGCCTGCAGCTCAGTGTTTTTGGTGTGTCCACAACCATCCCCATGAAGCCTCCCCATGCCTCTTTCTTTCAGCGGCCCCCATAGTAAGCACCATCCCACAGGTCATGAGCTTGTATTTTGCTTAATTTGTTATTGCTTCTACAGCCCTCACAGTGCCTTGCATAGAATATTTATATAATATTTAGTCACATTACTCTGTAAAGGAAGGAAGGCTGCAACATGCATCACTTTTGATGAAATGTCAACATCCAAATACAGATCTCTGGACTTGGGTCTTACCCAAGTAATTTAGTTCCTAATTCATTTCTGAACTATGGGTCTTACCCAAGTCCAGAGATTTTTGTTTCTAAGGGTATCTTTTAGTTTATATTTGTCTTTTGTTATAAATTTGTACTTGTGCTCTGAAGGCCTTTTATTCTGAAATTTTAAAATATTAAATTCAAAGCAAACTAGTATTTACCACTGTTCATTAGAAACTAAATGACCTGTCATGAATCACAAATTCAACCTTTTCACCCAGGAGTCATCTTGAAGAGTGAGATGCCACACATTTCCGTTATAAGGGTAACTTCCATAAGCCCACTGTGTTTAGTGCAAAGGAAGAAGCTGAATGATGTTAAATGTCATTCATGATTTACCAGTAATCAGTGAAATCACAGTTTAAAATGTTCGTTTATTTCACACTTACAGCTGAAAGTGGGGGAGAAAGAGATACTGGTTTCTCTGCTCCTGTAATCACCTGCCCAGTTTTTTGAGACAGAGTCTCGCTTTCTTGCTAGGCTGGAGTGCCATGGCGCAATCTCGGCTCGCTGCAACCTCTGCCTCTTGGGTTCAAGTGATTCTCCTGCCCCAGCCTCCCGAGTAGCTGGGACTACAGGTGTGCACCACCATGCCCAGCTACGTTTTGTCTTTTCAGTAGAGACGAGGTTTTACCATGCTGGCTAGGATGGTCTCAATCTCTTGACCTCATGATCTGCCTGCCTCGGCATCCTAAAGTGCTGGGATTACAGGCGTGAGCCACTATTCCCAGCTGTGTTCTTGTATTATGATCTTTGCATAAGCAGCCGTGCCTAACTCAGTAACCTGGACAGAGTAGAATTCACAAATGCTTGCTAACTTTTGAAAAAGAAGGTAACTACAGACATAATGACCTCTCCCTTGCAAGAGACCTGTGAGGGGTACATGAGGCCAGAAATTATGGTTACCCTTCTCTTACTTGTTTTGCCTTACCTTTTATGGACTCCATCAGCTAAGATTTCAAGATGAAGAAGTGACCAGACCCCAGCATTCTTCATTCCCTTGCTCTTCTGACCCTTAGCAGTTGAACATTTTTGTCATTTTTCACCCAATTTTGGATGACACAGAAGCTGAGTGGACATCCAGTTTTCTAAGCAGATTTTTTTGGTTGGTTTTGCCATTACTTTTTGAAAAGAAAGGGCTGGGGCGTGTCTCAACAACATTCTTGGAAGGAAAATTAACAAGAGTCACAAGCTACAGAGATGGTTAATGGCTATGATAGTGGCAGGAGGCAGACAGATCCTAGGCAGACAGGGGCAAGTCCCAGGGAAACCTGACCTCCAAACCAAAGACAGTTCAAAGCCTGAAAACCCAGCCACAAGTTTCAGATAAATCCACAAATGAGATTGAGAACCTCTCTCCCCATTTGGTGCACTTTCCTCTGATAGATTGCCATCCTTCACCTATTTTACACATACCTACCCTTCCCTAATTAGTTTTTTACCCTGTGGTTCCCATCTGTGAGTGGTGCCTTTTTTGTAGCCTTTTTGCATACTCACAAACCAGTCAGCACGCACTCCCGCATTCTGACCCCATAAAAGCCCTGGACTCAGTCACACTTGGGGACTCCCTGCCTTCTGGTAGGGGGTACTACCCAACTTGGGTCCCCTCTATGCTGAGAGCTGTTTCGTCGCTAAATAAAACTCTTCGCCTTGCTCAACTGCCAGCTGTCAGCATAACCTCGTTCTTCTAGGATGTGGGACAATAACTCGGGACCTGCCAAAAGCAGGTATGAAAAAGGCTGTAACACGGTAGCCCTCCACCCTCTGCCAGCGCCAGGGAGCCACCCCACATGACAGGAAGCAGCAACAGAACTGGACCAGCCCCAGAGCCATGGACCAGAATGGGGCAGGGGGACTGAATGAGCTGTAACATAAACGGGCCCAGTGGGTGGGGTACCTCCAGCAGCCAGCCTGGGGCTGAGCAAGGCCTGGGCAGGGGCATCACCAGCAGTGGAGGTCTCCAGTTGGTGAAGTGACACCAGAAAATCCTGTGTCAGGTGGACCGGCATTAGAAAACGGTCCATTCTGGAGTATCCTACTAGGCCATATCTGTCTCCTAAGGCCAGGGATGGCTTTGTCCTCATCAAGATGACTTAATGTGTGTTTCCAAGATCTGCTTTTGTCTGAATGTTCTAAGTAGTAAATGGAAAGTTATAGCATTGGTATGGATTAATATTCAAAACCAACTACACTGCCCGGATTCGTGGAGAAATTGTTCATCTTGTTCTCAGAAATCCTGTGGATACAATCAAAAGCAATCTCACAGTGTGTCCCCTTCTATTAATGTTGTTGTTGTTCAATTTTCCTGTTACTTTTATGATGTCTTGAATTAAAATGAATCCTAGCAGAAAGTTAACCAGTCTTGCTTCAGCTTCGAGAACTCAAGAGGAAGCACCAGGACTTTTTGTCAGGGAAATTGTGTCCCATCTACAAAGTAGGATCATTCCTGCCATCCTTCTTCTCATCTATATATTAAGCTCTGCAGAATCCCAAATTGAGTTTGACTCAACGTATTTCTTGTAACCACATCATTTTAAAGGTTAATATCATTGGCCAGATCCTCATGGGATAAATCAATGAGATGGTAATTACCTTGCACAAATTTTTGGCTAAAAATGAAGTCCCACACAAAAGTGAAGCAAAACAATTCACATTTCAACTCTAAGACTTCTTAGCTGTGTGTACACAAAAGTATTATTTTACATTTTGGTGACCCAGATTTTCCATCTATAAAATGAGGATACTATTAGGAATCACCTCCTAGATTTTTGTGTGAATCAACAAGTTCACAAATGCTTTAGACAATCCTGGCTTGTAGTAAGCACTCAAGAAATATTAGCTATTGTCATAATCACTGTTATTTATTACCTAAATAGAAATACAAAATCTACAGACAATATTGCATTACAACGGGCTAGCCATGTCAAATTTGAACCTAACTGGCCCTGAGCATACTTTGTAGATAGGATCATCTCAACCAACTCCTGAATGGGCTTCCCCAGGGTACTCCATACTATCTTCAAATCATAACTTTAAATGGAACAGTTGTTCTCAGTATCTTTTCTGTTATGGTCAGTTTTCTGTCCTAACCAAGAAGAATCCATATAAATAGAGAAAAAGTGTACTCTAAAATTTGTCTCCTTGCTCTCCCTGCCCCCAAATTATGTGATGCCATACAAAGCTGGAAGTAGTTTTTACTATTTTCATTTATCAAATTCTATGCACTGCAAGATAGATATAAAAACAGGACCCAGAGGGTAAAGGAATGGGAGAAAGTGAAGGATGTAAAGGATGTGGAAGAGAGAAAGGAATGGGATCTGTGCCCAAGATACACTGGCCATTCTCAGATTCTCTCCCCCTTTCCCTCCTTCACATCCCAACCCGACTGAACCCTCCACACAAGCTACGACTCTAACAGTAAAGCCCTCATTGGTCTCTCCTAGATGAGAAGTTCTGCTGTGGTCAAAATGCAACCAATTCTGCTTACTTTGTTATTTTGTTGTTCACATTTGTGACTTAGACAATGTTTAGAATGTCACAATTTGAAATTACTGGGTAAGTGGCAGATATTTTGAGCTGACCACATATTTTCTTGTGCATAAATTAACCTGGATGTTCGGTTGGACGTGTAAGTGTGTTTAGACACGTCAATTCCAAGGAAGTTCCAAAGAACTATTCTCTTTCAGAAGAGTTATGTGGCTTATGTTGTGTTTCTAAGGCGCTGGTCTTTCGGTAGGCTGCTGCAGGCTAAAGACGTGATAAATCTTTTCCATTGATCTTTTTATTCTACAACCCATAAAAGAAAATGCTAGACTCTCCCATTCATTCCTTTCTCCCTCTCCCATCCCTCCTCCCCATCTGCCCCCAGCCTCTCATGTGTGGTCATTAGAAGCAAACAGAGGACCACACTTCTACCTTTTAATTGGGTGTTTAACGGGACAGTGTTTGAAAGCAATTAATGGGGAAAAACATTTTTGTCCTGTTTTATCAATTGGTCTTCAAGAAAAATGCCTACCCAAGGTAATGATTCCGTGTGAGCCAGGAAACTGCTGTCCTTTTCAGTTTTTCCCATGTCACAATTTATTCATTTAATTCAGCTCTCCAAAATCACCACAGTGCCAATTATCTCTCTGTGTGTGGAAAATGAGTTCGGCCTACTTGAGTTTTTCCTTCATCTGATGCCTGCTTTTGGCTTTTCTTCTGTGCCTGAGTCATGTGCGATGCGAAAAAAAGGAGAGGATCTTCAGAAATATGTGAAGTGGTTAAAGTGGCTTCTTGGTACCTGCGAAGAGTCCCCTCGAAGCAGCTTAGGAGACAATGGCAGGTTGCGTCTGGCCGGGGTTTGTTTTGTCCACATGATCCATTTCACACGCACCCAGGCAACTGATGAATAGAGGATTAGCACAAGTTTTCACCTTATTGAAATGAGTAATTCAAAGCAAACAAATAGGGCTAACTAGTTAGAATATGAAATTAAAGATTCTCTAAGTCCCTTTGTTGTCCTGCAACTCACATTCACACTCAACGAAAAAATATGCAGATAGACACACAAACACCAGGTCACACGGTGGCCTCCAGGTTAGCCTGCTCGGGTGAGGCTGCGTGTTGGAAACGCTAGGCAAATGGATGGGCACCGCACAGTGTGACCTCTCACACTGCGAGGTCATCTGCATCTCCATCATCAGGACTGGAATTTTAAAAGTAATTAATCTGTGCATTGAAAAACATGAAGATGATGCTCTGCTTTTAGGTTAATCTCTCTTGATACGACGTTTAAGTTTTTAGCCACTGTGACTGTTATAAAATCTGTCATTATATTGTGTAGAACAAACCCAGACAAATGCTGAACCTAGGATGTCTTAAGTGCATACTCTATAGCTTTCTTGGTAGCCAGAATTTCTTTATGACTATTCTTGACTAGTTCATCCCATTGGGGTCACTGTGGCGATTAACAGTGACGTAAAAGAAGCACACACACCCCTTTACAATCAGAGTCCCTGAATTTCAGTTTGTTAAAGGGTTGGATTCCAGAATATGAAAAGCCAGCATGAAAAGGAACTAACTTGATGAGTATTTCACTTCTCAATAGTTTTAGTTTATACAGTGACACTCACATCTGTCTTTAATAACTTCAATAGCCTGTTTATTTCTATGCATGCTCTGCAAGCAAAACCAGAATGTGAGCTCAATTTCCTATCCCTAATGGGATAGGATGCCTATTTCCCTTTCCTAATAGTCCAACGTTATTGAGCAATAAGGAAAATAAATTCTGAAAGGAAAAGTGACTTTTTTTTTGATATGTTCGTTTTCAGTCATTGAAATGAAAATTTTTGCAGATGCATAAAATCTTATTCTCAGTTATTCATTTATTTTTGGGCACTGAAAAGATGTCCAGCTTGTGTCTATCAAGGAGAGAAAAGATAAAAAGCAATAATGCCCAATTTTTGCAAACTCATGACCCAAAAAGAGAGAGAACACATACACAAATTCAAAAGCAATATCACGCAGTCTGTCATAAGTATCAAACTATTGGTGTTGACATTTAGAGAAACAGAGCAGGTGTAGCTAGTAGAAACACAAGGTTCTTGGTGCAGAGTCATGGAAGCCTAGATTATAAAGACAAGTTTTTAGGAAGATGGCTGAGAAATCTGCTGTATCTGGCCGGGAATCCATAAATGGAGTAAGAGGATGAAGGGGCATTTCAGGAAGTCATCCAGCACTGATGTGCAGATGAATTATATGGGAAGAGAAAGTTTGCAGCAGAGCAGCTAAGATGCCATCCCACAGGCATGGAACAATCAGAAGGCAGTTACAGACATTGCAGGAGGTGAAGTGAGGGATGTCAGGCTCCTCCAAAGAAACAGTCAACTGGATACTGGCAGGTGGAGTGGATGCATGACAGACCATGCTACCCTGGGCTTGTAGGTCTCTGAGACCTCAGAGACACAATACGGTCTCCACCATGTAGACAGACTCAGCATATAGGAGAAACAGGACAGTCTCCACCGTGTAGACAGACTCAGCATATGGGACAAACAGGACAGTCTCCACTGTGTAAACAGGCTTAGCATATAGGAGAAACAGGACAGTCTCCAGCAGGTAGACAGACTCAGCATATAGGTCTGAGCTTAGGGGCAAATGGGCTCATTCTGAAATGGTGGAACTTGTGTTGTTGATGGGAAATTCAAGCTGGAACGCCAGGGTGGAGTTGATGGTGGAGGTTGAGTTGGAGACATAGATTGGGAAGTCAGCCTATGGGAGAGTAACCCAAGAGTAACCAAGGAACCAAAGGCAGACAGTGGGGAAATGCTGGGTGCTGTGCATCTGGCTAAATCTCAGGGCTGGGTGGCACGGGGAGGAAGAGAGCCAGAGGAGTCCAGGAGATGTGATGGTGGGGGACGCACACATTTGGTTTGGAGGGATGCTTGGACATCACAGGCAGTTCTCTGGATGCACAGTGGGGTGCTCATGGCCATCCGGGGAGAAACAGCTTCCAGGACGACCCCTGCCGCCCACAGTCCTGACCCTACCTGCGCGATGAGCCCAGCTTCTTCACCAATACGATTATCTTCACAAATTTCACAGCTGGAAAGTAGATGGAGGAACAGCTACCTTTTCCTTAAGATGAGCAAAATAAATGATCTTTAGTACAAAAAAAAAAAATCTTCTTTGGCCTGAGACATGCACAGTAACGCTATAGTCAAACCCTGATGAGACAGGGTAAGTCGGGGATTTCAGAACCCAGTAAAATTCTAATCTGTTCTTTGAGAATATGTTTTTGCTGTCACCAGTGACATATCTTTTATTTTTTGGTAAATTGAACTGGGTTTAGTTTTTGTGGTAATTGTAGTATAAAATCATCATTTTTAGATTTACATTTCAAATAGACAAAAATAAATGCGAAATGAACACATGCACATATGCAGATGATGTTTGTATATCTTGATATCACGTCTTACTATTATTTGTTTCTAATGAAGAATTACAAATACACTTGGCCCCTATTTCTCCCTTTCTAGTAGACACTTTCACTAGTGCAGCATTCGCCACTCCCACACACAGTTTTATTCTTTATCTGCATTTTTGTGTATCTATAAATGTAATATAACATTAATTTAGAGGGTTGTTTTTAAGTTTTTACAGTTTATTACTCCTCTTGAGAGATGCACATGACAACCGTGGCTGAAGTCACGCAGGATCTCCCTTGGCCGCTCTACAGTCTCCTGCCTGCTCTCTGCTGGCACCAGCACCTGCCCCACAGCACCCCCCGCGTCCTCACTCTGCCCTTGCATTCCCTCTGCTGCTTCTTTGAGATCTTTCTGTCCTCAGACAGGCCATGTGTTGAAAGTCTATGTCCAAATTCATTTTTCTTTGCATAATTCCAGGAACCCCAAGTCATGCCTAAGCCAGTGGCCTTGTCACCTCCCAATGGGATATGAATCCACATACGAAGATGACATCTTCCACGTCTTGTGTTCTTCAGTTTAATTAGATCTCACTTGTCAATTTTGGCCAATCTACCCATCTGACAAAGGTCTTATATCCAGAATCTACAAGGAACTTTAAACAAATTTACAAGAAAGAAACAACCCCATCAAAAAGTGGGCAAAGGATATGAACAGACACTTCTCAAAAGAAGATATCTATGCAGCCAGCAAACATACGAAAAAATGCTCATCATCACTGGTCACTACAGAAATGCAAATCAAAATCACAGTGAGATACCATCTCATGTGTCAGAATGGCAATTATTAAAAAGTCAAGAAACAATAGATTGGTGAGGCTGTGGAGAAATAAGAATGCTTTTTCACTGTTGGTGGGAATGTAAATTAGTTCAAGCATTGTGGAAGACAGTGTGGTGATTCCTCAAGGATCTAGAACCAGAAATATCATTTGACTCAGCAATCCCTTTACTGGGTATACACCCAAAGGAATATAAATCATTCTATTATTAAGACACATGAATGTTTATTGCAGAACTATTTACAATAGCAAAGGCAGGGAACTAACCCAAATGCCCATCAATGATAGACTGGATAAAGAAAATGTGGTACATATACACCATGGAATACTATGCAGCCATAAAAAGAAATGAGATCATGTTGTTTGCAGGGACATAGATGAAGCTGGAAGCCATTATCCTCAGCAAACTAACACAGGAACAGAAAACCAAACACCGCATGTTCTCACTCGTAAATGGGAGTTGAACAATGAGAATACCTGGACACAGGGAGGGGAGCACATACACTGGGGCCTGTCAGGAGGTGGGGGAAAGGAGAGGGAGAGCATTAGGACAAATACCTAATGTATGCCTGACTTAAAACCTAGATGATGGGTTGACAGGTGCAGCAAACCACCATGGCACATGTATACCTATGTAACAAACCTGCACGTTCTGCACATGTATCCCAGAACTTAAAGCAAAAAAAAAAAAAGAGTAGTTTTTTAACAACTGCCTTCATTTTCGGCATCATGTTTTCAGCTGTGCCCACAACAGTTAAGTATGTATCCTTAGCTAGTTTGTCTTTCTGTGTCCCACATCTGCATTTTCACCTGCATCTCTGCTATTGTTTTTGTTGGAATGTACTCACTATGAGCTCCCTCAGCAAGATTTAAACACTGGTAAATTTTCAAAATCTGAATCTGAAATATATTATTTTTATCTTATTTTTGTGCTTGTATCAAATTTTAACTAGGTGTCCAATTCAAGCCTTCATATAATTTTTCTAATAACATTTAAAGGCATTATTTCATTCTCACATAGCCATGCTGTCAGTAACTAATTTCATGTCAGTCTGATCATTGCACCTTTGTACGTAAGCTGGTTTCTTTCTGAGTCTATGGCTTTTCTGGAACCTTGGTAACCTGGAATCTCTGTAAGTCATGTGAGGGAGTGGGCATGCTTGGCACTGTGTGGCCTTTTCCATGGGAAACTCAGAGTCTTTGTTTATACAGCAAGTCTTCTGTCATTTCTCTGATCATATCTTCTCCTGTTCCACTGCTGTGAACATGTATGGATCTATTTCCCACTTCTTTTAAGTTTTCTCTCATTTTCTTCTTTTTTTTTGCATTGTCTTCTGTGAAAACAATTTAGCTCCAGCTTCTAGTGTCCTAACCTATTTTGAAAAATTGTTTTGCAATAGCCATTTCAACTTTAAATTCTTTTTTTATTTATTGCTTTTTTGGGGGACAAGTTCTTGCTCTGTCATCCAGGCTGGAGTGCAGTTTCACAATCACAACTTACTGCTGCCTCGACTCCCCAGGCTCAAGTGATCGTCCCACCTCAGCCTTCCAAGTAGCTGGGACCACAAGCGTGTGCCATATGTCTGGCTAATTTTTTAATTTTTATTTTTTTGTAGAGACAGAGTCTCACTATGTTTCCCAGACTGGTTTTGAACTCCTGGGCTCAAGTGATCCTTCTGCCGCAGCCTCCCGAAGTGCTGGGATTACAGGTATGAACCACCATGCCCAGCCTATTTTCTTAATTATTATTGTTTCCTTTATTTTCAAGCACGTTTCAGTCATAGTTCTCAGCATCTGGAAGTACGACAGGTTAGCATGTTTGATATTTAAAATATTTAATTAATATCTATAGTTCTTTGCTTTTGTTAATTTTATTTCTTAATTGACAAATAATTGTATATATTGATGGGCACAACATGATGTTTTGATATATGTTTACATTGTGGAATAATTAAATCAAGCTAATTAACATATCCATCCCCTTGCATACTTATCATTTCTCTTTTAGCAATTTTGAAAGGCACAATGCATCATTATTTATTATAATCACTTTCTGTGCAATAGATCACTAAAGCTTATTTCTCCCGTCTAACCAAAACTGTTTACCCTTTGACAAACATTTCCCCTTTTCCCACCCAATCCTCCTGCCCCCACCCCCAGCTTCTGATCACCTCCGTTCTGCTCTCTACTCCTATGAGTTAAACTCCTTTGGATTTTTCATCTGAGTGAGATCACGCAGTATTTGTCTTTCTGTGCCTGGCTTATTTCAGTTACCATAATATCTTCCTGGCTCACCCGTGTGGTAGCACGTGACGGGATTTCCTCCTTTTTTATGGCTGAATAGTATTATTACATGGTGCCATTGTATCACATTTTTCTTGATCCATTCATCTGCTGATGGACACTTAGGCTGATTCCGTGTCTTGGCTATCGTGCGTAGTGCTGCAGTGAACACAGGCATGCAAACACCCTTCCGCATACTGATTTCAATCCTTTGGGTCTCTATCCAGAAGTTGGATTGCTAGACCCTATGGTAGTTCTATTTTTAGTTTTTTGAGGAACCACTGTACCGTTTTTCATAACGGCTGTATTTACTAACCCATTTTTTAATCCGGCTCTTCCTGCTATTAGAACCTTCTACTGAAGTTTTTGTTTGTTTTTACGTTCATATTTTAAATTCATAATATATTTGATAAATTAACTTTCGTATCATCTATTTGTAAGCGTGAGCTATCCTTTCCAATTTCTCCTAATGTATTTTTTAAATATTGATTTTGGCACGTTTGTTCATATCGTTTGTTTTCCCCAACACTGAATGATCCTCTCCCTTGCTGTGGATACGGCTTTCCGGACGAGGCTGTGGGTTGAGCAGGTTTCACTGTGGGAATCAGTTCTTCTTGCAGGGAGTGCAGGGGCCCAGGCTCAGGCTGTTTACAGGGAGCAGTGAGAGGGGAATGGGGGTGGCCCCATGAGCATCCGCCCATTGATGGGTGCAGGAACGCCGTCTTCGTGATGGCTGTGACTTTGCTTGGGCACAGGATTCACAAGTCACAAAAAGATATTTGCAGATCTTACCTAAATGGAAACGCCGAGGCCAGCAAGTTCGGAAGCAGGACCCTACTTTGTGATTAATCACTGATGTAATGAGACCCTGGGCTCCTTCTTCCAGCCTGTGATGTCTCAAATTCTATGTCTATTCTCACTGAATTCCATGGGAAAAGCCGCTTGTCCCCAGGTTCTTTCTGGCCTGGACGGGACTGCTGACTCTTTGGTTTTCATCCTCCAGACGGTTCCATTCAGTCCATTCAAGGGCTGTCTTCCAGCGATTCCTTACTGCTCTGCTCTGCGGGTGGAAACCTTCCGAAACTCAACTTTTAAACATTTCTTTTGTCATTTCAATGGGATTTGAGGAAGCAGGAAAAGCGAACACATGCTAATTCAGCCACCTCTTTAAAGGCTTCTCTTTTATTTTTCTCCATATCCTCTTCTCTCAGCACCAAAGTCTACTGGAAGACCTGCTCCTTTAAAAACATCTCATACTTGGGGTCATTCCTGCCAGCCCCAGCGCACTAGTCTGTGTGCGCAGAGTGACACACTGGTATGACGAAGATGTATTTAAATTGCCCCTCAGCCTCGCAACCCCTCCCCAGCTCTACTGATGCTGAGCTTGAATGTCTTTTAAAGATCTGCTGGGAATATCAACACCCTTTTTTCCTTTCTTGAGTTGCAAACTCTTCAGATCTGTAATTTCAACCCTATCTTGTCTCAAAAATTGTAAAAGTTTCTAATTGAATGATAGGTCACTTTTAATTTTTCTAGCGGTGCTATGTACTGATCTATTCCCTTTTTATCTTTTTCTAACATTTCCATGTTAACTCTCAATAAATATCAGCTATAATAATCTCAGGATCAGATCTAGCAATTATTGAGTGTTTGTTACTTACCAGGCACTTCTCTAAGTGCTTTACACATATTAACTCATTTAATTGTCTTATCATCTTCAATCTTATAAGGCATTATTGAGAGGCCAAGTGACGAGTTCAAGGTTATAAAAGCTACTAAGTACAGACTTGGGATTTGGAGGAAGAATTATTAACCCAGTCTGCAATCTTAAACAGAAAACCTTTTATATTTTCATTTTATTAATAATTATACACATCATTTTTCCTTTAAAGTTTTTTACTGTCTAGAATTATTCCTCAACAATACTAATAAAGTAGTACATGGAGTGAGAGAGTATAGTCATAAGCTGACCCCACTGGGTACCAGTTAGGATTAGTTTAGCTGCATATAACAGTAAAACTTTAAACAATAGTACTCTAAACAAGATCAAAGTTACACAAGATCAGTTAATCGGGCTGTTAATTGTGTCCTCTAAAAAGACATGTTGAAGTCCTAACCCTCAGTAGCTCACAATGTGACCTCATTTGGAAGTAGGGACATTGCAGATGGAATTAGTTAAGATGAAGTCATGCTGGAGTAGAAGGGCCCTTAATGTGATCTGACTGGTGTCCTTTTATAAAGAGGGAGATTTGGACAGGACACAAACACATAGGTGTAGGGCAGAACAGTAGGTGACCATGGAGACAGAGACTGGGGTGATGAGTCAACAGCCAAGAAACACTAAGAGTTGCTGGCAAAGGCCAGAAACCAGGAGGGGCAAAGAGGGCTTCTCCTCTGTGGGCTTCAGAGAGCATGTCCATGTTGACTTTCTGCCTCATAATTTGTGCTACTTTGGGTGACTTTGCCATATTCTAGGGCTTCACTCTCTTCTCGTCCCCATTCAGCTAGTAGATAGGAAAAGAGAGGTGGTGGAAGAGCCCTTAGGAGATTTTTGGAAGCCAGGCTTGAACTGGTAGCCACCAAGTTTATTTCTTCCTCTAGGAAGAACACACATATAAAGTCCATGGGTAGGTATGGCAGCCCCATTATGTCACTGGCCATCTTTCTGGTCTTCTGCTCAGTGTTCATAAGGACTGGCTTCCATCCTCAAGTTACCTCATGGTGAAAGGTGGCTGCCTGAACTCCAGCTATCACATTTGTGTTGCAAGCCACAAGCAGGAGCAAAAGCAGAACAACTAAAGGGCTGTGCCTCTGGCTGAGTCAGCTTCCTGTAATCCCCCCTCTGGAAGTTCATTTAACATTTCTACTCACATCTCACTGGGCTTACTCATAGAACTGCACTTAACTCCAAAGAAGGCTGACAAACATCCTCTTGTAGCAGGTAGCCAGGTGTCTTGCTAAAACAAGAGACTACTGGGAGAGGAGGAGCAATATTGTTTGGATCTGTGTGTGTCCCCACCCAAATCTCATGTTGAAATGTAATCCTCAGTGCTGGAGGTGGGGCCTGGTGGGAGGTGATTGGATCATGGGGGTGGTTTCTAATGGTTTAGCACCATCCCTTTGGTGCGGTTCTCTTGACAGAGTACTCACGGGATCTCATTGTTTAAAAGTGTGTTGGCACATCCCCCGTCCCTCTCTTCCTCATGCTCTGGCCGTGTAAGACGTACCTGCTTCTCCTTCACCTTCTGCCATGACTGTAAGTTTCCCGAGGCTTCCCCAGAAGCTGAGCAGATACTGGCACCGTGCTTCCTGTACAACGTGCAGACCATGAGCCAATTAAACCTCTTTTCTTTATAGATTACCCAATCTCAGGTATTTCCTTATAGCAGTGTGAGAATAGACTAATACAGAGAGAATGGATACTGGGGGGCAACCGGCAGCCCAGATCTCCACTACTAACACTTTTTACTTCCCTGGCACAATTTCCCAGGAAAGCAACAGCCTTGTGGGCAGGCTGAGCTGTTCTGCTGGATCTGAAGTTAAGCTGATTTGGGTTCTTTCTCCCTTGGTAAAGTGCCTTAACTCTTAATTGACTTACTATCATCAGTCCATAAGTCAGTAAAAATAGCTCATGTGATAATTTTTGAATAAATTGAACCAATTAGAACATTCTTGCTATAAGTCATATGTTGACATTCTTTTTGCCCAGAGAGTAGGTAGTATAATGTCCTAGAATAATTAACTGGTCTAGTGATACACTGATCCTATATCAAAGCCTCAATCACAAAAAGAAGATTTTAAAAATTCCTTGAAACTTTATTAAATAAGATAAATTAATTATAAACTTTACAATGCACTTTTTTTGAGACAGAGTCTCCCTGTGTCACCCAGGCTGAAGTGCACTGAGTGACATGATCTCAGCTCACTGCAACCTCCGACTCCCAGGTTCAAGTGATTCTTGTGCCTTAGCCTCGCTGAGTAGCTGGGATTATAGGTGCACCCCATCACACCTGGCTAATTTTTCTATTTTTAGTAGAGATGAGGTTTCATCATGTTGGACAGGCTGGTCTTGAGCTCCTGGCCTCAAGTGATCCTCCTGCCTTGGCCTCTCAAAGTGCTGGGATTAAAGGTGCGAGCCACTGCGCCCAGCCCCAAACATGATTTTTTTGATTCAATAATGAAAGTCTTTCTTATTTTAACATGCTCTTCATTAGCTTAAAGTTTTAGAAGTTGTGGGTTTTCACTAAGTTCTTTTTAATTTAAAATCAATGCTTTCTTTTTTTCCTAGTGAAAGTAGAAGAGTAGAGACAGATTTACAGTAATAATAAAAGTCTTGCCCCTTGCCTGGCCGTTCAGCCCCAAGTAACCATTCCCGACCATGCTTGGGCACCTTGCCATATATGTACATGTATTTGCACACATGCAGAATCTTTTTTTCTAAAATATAGAAAGATAAACTTTATTCTGAAGCTTGCTGTCTTTGGTTTCTGAGACACCTTCACTCTCTCCATGGAAGCTCATATAGATTTGCCTCATCAATCCAGACAGTCACAAAACATCCCATTGTATAACTATATCATGGCCCATTCAAGTAGGTTTCTATGCAAAACATTTGTTTCCAATATTCTGTAATTGCACATAATGCTTCAATAACTGCCACTCACACACCTTTGCCTATTTGTGTGAGCGAATCTGTAGGCTGAATTCTTAGTGGTGAAAGCATTGGGTCAAACACCATGCACACTTAGATTTTATAAATGATGTTGCACTTCCCTCTGAAAGACTGTGTGGATATAAATGATTGTATTTCACTCACAGCGTGTGACAGTACGTTTCACCCCATGGGTTTATTAATGCTGCATGCGACCATGAGACTATACTCATTTTTAACCTTTGTCAATTGGAGAGGAAAAAATTTTTATATTGCTGCCTAAAAGAACGTAGTTGATCATCTTTGGAAAAGCAGACAAGGAATACGCATAATCAGTTATCAGAAAAAATAAATGCAAATAGTCATGCAGCAAAACTCTTAAGCTCAGGAGCCTCAGCCTTCCTCCGGTGTCAACACTCGCTGCACTGAGCCCCGCCGAGAACTCCCAGACACCTGCCCGTCTCCCCCGCACTTGCCTCATCTCCAAAGATGGGAGAGGTGTCTCTTGATGTTTCCATCATTCATCAGCTTAGACTATTACAAAGCTGTTTCATAGTTTGGACAAGAGCAAAACAGAAACCATTACATAAACATTACATAATGGGAACATTTTTATACTCATTTTAATTTTAAAAGAGGAGTGACTTACATGCCACATTTTTAACATTTTGAAGGGCTTGATTTATGCATGTCAAGGTGAGGAAGAGAATTGCCAGGAAACGCAACATAGCCAGGCATACTTAAATGAGCGTCCAAAAGAGGAGAGCAATACAGCCACTCCCCACCGGTGAGACTAGTAGAGAAAACAAGGCCAACGAGCATTTTACATAAATTTATCTACAATCATTTCAAAATTAACAATTAAGGGGAACTCAAGGATGATCAAAAAAGCATTCTTCATCTGTTGAGATTCCTATAATGAAGGTAGAATGTGCTTTTCTACAAATCAAAGTCAACAATAAATATTTATAGCTGTGCTAAGCACCGTGTTAGGAAGTTGATGAGATGAAAAGTTAAGATGTGTTTTCCGGGCCAGTGTATGTTGCAGAAAGTAAAAATACACCATCTTCCCCACCATCTGAGTGCAAGGGATGGGAGGAGGGAGACAAGGAGAGTGGCCTTGTTTATCGAGGAGGGAGCTCCCCAGAAAGCCAACACTGGAAGACTGGTAAGCAGGACACGTAGGAGGAGAGGCCCAGGACTCATACCCAGGGGAAGAGTGAGGCAGCAGGATTGGGCAGAGGGAAGTGCTGAGCTTGGAAAGCCACCACCAGACCTCAGCCGGGCCACGGGAGCTCCAAGGCTGGGTAGCCAGTGTGGCTCATCCAGTCCTGAAGCAGTCTTCTGACGTCTCAGTCCATGCAGGCTGCGGTAACAGAGGACCACAGATGGGGCAGCTTATAAATAACAGAAATGGATTTCTCCCAGTTCTGGAGGCTGAAGTCCAAGAACAAGTTGCTGGCAGATTCGGTGTCTGGAAGGGGCTGTCTCATTGTCTTGTAGAGGACACTGTCTTCCTGTGTCCTCACAGGATGGGTATGGGGACAGAAAGAGAGACTATGAGCTCCCTGGGGTCTTTTATAAGGACACTAACCCCATGCACGCACACTTTGCCCTCATGACTTAATCATCTCCCAAAGGCCCTACTGCCTGGCGCCACTGCATTAGGGGTTAGGTTCCAGCCCATGAATTTCGGGAGGGCACACACATTCAGACCGTGGAATCTGTATCGCAGCAACATGCCCTGCAAGCTGATAGCCACTGGGAGGAAGACAGGAGTAAGGGAGCAGATATTGCCATTGAAAACCTCCTCTTTGCCCATGGACTGTAATGCAACAGAGGTAGATCGACTCCGGGAAGTCAGAGAAACGTCCATGCTCAAGTAAAACAATAGTAACCTTCGTCATCACGGAGGCCGTCCTGCAGCTAGATTGACCGAGTTCAAATTCCAGCCTCACCCGTCACTGATTTGAACTCTCTGAGACTCCATTTCCTCAACTGTAAAAAATGTGGACACTCTCTCACCTCCTCGGATTGTGGTAAGGATGAATTGAGTTAATATTTGTAAATAATTTAAAACACGGCCTGTTGCGAAGTGCATGCTATTTGTGAAGGTTGTATCTGTCATTACCCTGTGGTTCCTGCCTCATCCCGCCTTCACCATTCTTCTCCAGGACTGTCTCTCACTGCAGACCCTGGCATCTGTTCTGACGGCTCCTGCTGGAGCCCAAGTGTCTTTCGGGTGGTCTCTTGCTTCCTGTCATGTTGCTCCTCCCTTAGGAAAGTCTGGAGATGCACACATCTGTTTCCAAGTTGTCTGTGTCCATCCGTTCTTGCATTGCTATAAGGAAATACTTGAGGCTGCATAACTTATAAGGGAAAAAGGTTTAACTGACTCATGGTTCTGCAAGCTGTACCTGCTTCTGGTCAGGGCTGAGGAAGCTTCAAACCATGGCAGACGGTGACAGGGAGCCAAGGAACCACCTGCTGAGAGAGAGAAAAGGGGAAGGCACCACACACTTCTAAACAACCAGATCCCCTGTGAACTAACCCAGTGAGAACGCACTCATCACCAAGAGGGTGGCACCAGGCCATTCCTGAGGGATCCTCTCTTGTGAATGTAATGTCCCGTCATCTCTTTGGACATTACATTCCATATGTTTCAAAGTCCAGAGCGGCAGGCACTCTTTGGAGGCCACCCCACAGGTACAGCATCCCTCTTCCCAGCAATAAACATGGATATTTGCTCAGCGGTGATGGAAGCCCCTTGGTCCTCACCATCCCCGGGACGTAAATCATGTTTGCTCTGCATCAGGGCTTCTCAGCCTCGGCACGATGGGCTTGGGGACTGATAGTTCTTTGTTGTGGGGGCTGCTCTGTGCAGCGCAGGATGATGAGCCGGGTCTTCACCCATGAGATGCTCGCAGCACCCCTGCCCACATTATGGTAACCAATCATGGGGTTCTGCAGACACTGCCAAGTTGCCTGCCATTGAGAATCACGGGTCCAAGGCGGTCTAAGCCCCTCCCATTCACCGAATATTTGCTCTCCTCTTCTCTCTGGAGTTGGGGGCCAATGAAAGGAGTCTCCCAAGAGGCTTTGAAAAGAAACATTCTTCCTGACAAAAATGAATGACCTTTTCAGGAGGAAACCTGCCCCCGCTCCTCCTTCTGACTTAGGACACCTGGAGCTGCTCCACCCACCAGCAGCCCCGGAAGAGGGAGTGACACTCAGGGACGCTGAGCTGCCGATGGGGTGTGGACGTTCCTACCTCTATTCCTCTCATTCTGTGACATCATTAAATACCATCATCATCTAAGCCATTTTTATTTGAGCATTCCATTATTAGTAGCCAGACATATTTTTAATTAACTCGTGAGAAGGATTTCCTCTGTGTTCACCTTAGAAGTGTCAGGCATCCCCCAAACCCCTCAGAACTAAAAAATGAGCCCCTATGTGTGGTCTCTGTAATATGATTTACAGATCACAATTTCATTTGCCCACAAATGTTAGCTACTGAGGCTGAAAAGTTCTCTTTTTAAAGTAATTCTAGATTTTCTATGTAGAAGTGAGACTCAACCAACTATGGTCAACATCCTTTCCGGTGCCCGAGTTGTGTGTCTGTTTTGATCAATTAGGATGCGTGCATAGAGATGTAAGTTATTACACCTTTGCCACATTTCCAAGGACCGAGTCCCCAGTACGATGGGGCTCACCTGGAAACAGCTGCTGTCTCTGGTCTTACACATACATGAGCCTCCTTCACTAAAGCCATTGGCCCGCATATACATATAATAATATATATAATATTAAATATATATGTATATATATTTAATTGTCACTGGAATTTGTGGCTGGAGGGAACTACAAAGGTCAATGGGTTCACTTTTCCCACTGTACAGATGGAGAGACTGAGAACCAGGGACGCTCAATGGCCCAGGGCCCCACAGCCACCAGGTGGAGGCGGAGCTGGGAACAGGGCTCTTTGGTGCCCTTTATATTTTTCTCTTTTGTTGTTCTTCCAATTCCTCCCCGCTTCTTATGTTTCTCTACCTGGATATTATGTCCTAAATCACTCATTTACAACATACCCAGGCACCCCCAAGTGCTGTGCCAACTGCCACGGGGTGCACAACAGAATAACCACCACGGCACACCCTCCAGGTCCACTAGCTAAATCAGCTTTCCCTGGGAGGACTCCTGTGGCCCAAAGTCCTCCAGCCTGATAGCATGACTGGAACACCCACAAGCCTCCCTGGAGGGCTCCGTGCCTCCTCGATGTGCCTTCGATTTGGATGCCATGGCAGAAGAGCTGCGCCATGCCGAATGTGTCTGTGATGAGCCCCCGTGTCTGTGAGCTTCTGCAGGCCCAAAGTGCTTCCCCATCCAGGATGCAAGTTGAGCCTCCCACCAAGGTGGCAAAGTCAGTAGGGCAGATACTTTTCTCAACTACAGCTGAGGGTGTTGATGTTTAAGTCCTAGTCAGAGGCCGTGCACCAGGGACCATAGCAGCAGCAGATACCAGGGTCCTGGTCTCAACTGTGTCTGTTCTGGCCAGAGGACCAGCGTCTCCTTGCCTGAGCTGCAGCGTGGACTTCTGCTTCTTCTGGGGATCCCTGAGCTTTGCTCCCTTCTGTCTCTTAGCAAAATATGTAGTGAGAGTAAACTTGACCCTCTCGCCAGTATCCTGACACACTCGGCTTTTTATTTTGGAATGTTCATAATTTCTGGCTTCCAGATAACCTACCTCTGATGCAAATTGCACAGGAATCCCTCATTCTGCATTGCTGATCCTGATGTAGACGCACTTGTAATTTCTCTATGAATAGACGTCTAAGTGCTGGTTAGCTTTCACAGAGCGACACGGGAACGAGCAGAAGTGGGCACAGCAGCACATGAATATCAATCACCTCTATTATGATCCATGCACAGTGGAGCCGCCTCGGCAAATCAACAAAAGCTTGCTTCTCCACTCACGGGGCCGGCATGGATTTCGAGGCCAGACCAAGCTGCAAATGCATCTCTTAGTTCAATAAGCACAGAATGGTTTTGTTATGGTAGTTTTAATTTCCGTTTTCCAGTTGTTATATGTGACTTTCATGGCTAGAAATCCCAGCGTTGCAGGAGGCGTTGCCCTCCCTGAGCCCCTGCATTGTCTGCACACACACTGCGACTCTCACGAGAACACATCCCAGCCTTGCCTTGCCGTTTCAAAGGCCACCAGTGACCAGAGCACCAGGCACTGCTGTTTCCACAACTGCACGGGTTTGGCAGGGGAATCCCCTTTAGATAGATCCCTTTTTCTTATCTCAATGACCCAAATCTCTTATATTACCTGTATCTCACCTGCAGCTGCTAAATTGTACTTCTGTAAGCTGAAAACTCATTAATAATTGTAGGACTGTTATCAAAAAGTTTAAGCCTTATTGGAAGATAATGGAAACTCAGGGAGGTTTTAGTGCTTCATCAACAACTTTTCTAGGAACTCTAATGGGGAAGCAAAAGAAATAGCAAATGGGAAAAGATTTACAAATTTGGATTTCTTTATTTTATTTTTTTCTTATTTGGAGGTGAAGTTTTGCTCTTGTTGCCCAGGCTGGAGTGCAGTGGCGCGATCTCAGCTCACTGCAACCTCCCCTCCCAGGTTCAAGTGATTCTCTTGCCTCAACCTCCTGAGTAGGTGGGAATATAGGTGCATGCCACAACTCCTGGCTAATTTTTTGTATTTTTAGTAGAGACAGGGTTTAACCATGTTAGCCAGGAGGGTCTTGATCTCCTGACCTCAGGATCTGCCTGCCTCGGCCTCCCAAAGTGCTGGGATTACAGGTGTGAGCCACCACACCCAGTCACAAATTTGGATTTCTTACAACAGATACTTGGAAGTCAACTGAGGCTACTGGGTAGGGGAGTGACTGGGGAGGAAGGAACAGGTTCAGAGGGAGTAGAAGAATTCCAGGGATGTGGAATGGGGGCTCTGAAAGAAAGCAGGGGTGGAGCTTGGCTACTACTTTTAATATTTTTATTTCAGATTTTGTTTCCCATTACTTATTGGCATGTTTTTATATAGCTAGGTTAAATATTTTCAACAATTCTTTGACATAGTAGGTCTATTTAAAAGATACTCAAGTACAGAAATATAAACCGAAATATACAGGAAAAATATGTCTATATGTGCACACACACAAAGATATTCTTTGCACATTATCTATAATAGTGAAAAAATAAAAACAACTTATGTATACAGTAATAAGGGACTGGTTAAAAACTGACGGTACATCTACAATAGAAAATATGTGGCAGGCATTAAAAAGGATGAGATCGACCTGTGTGTTCTGGCTTAGGAACATGGCCACAATGTAGGCAGAGTTATAATAACAAGTTGCAGAACAATATGTATAGAATAATTGTATTTACAAAATAAATACATGTGTGCACATAAAAAGCTATGGAAAGGATGCAAACTAATCTCCTGAGTTGCTGTCTCTGTAGATGAGAAATGCAGTGGGTGTCCCCACACGTCCTCCCCTGTCCTCTGCTGTGTTGTTTGACTGTTTCCTACAAGCGTGTATTACTTTCTTAACAATAACAGGAATGGTTGAAAATTGTAGTGGTTCTATTCTTAAGCATACACCGAGGAGAACTGCAATAATACACCCACACAAAGTCTTGTACATGAATGTTCAGAGCAGTCTTAGCTGAAAATCAGTGTAGCTTCACTCTCCCCACGTCGCCTTCCTTCTCGTGGTGCTCCAGGCCCAACAGACAGCGCATGGCACAGTCTGCCGCAGCCTTCCTGGTGGTGCCTTGGCATAGATGCTTCCTCAGGCTAGACTCATCTCCACTACCGTCGTGTCTGCCTGTAGACCTCTACCTCTTCTGTGAGCTAAAATGTTCATGTCTGGTTATGACAGTTCCAGCTAAAGTAGCCATTTATTTCTGGTGCTTTCCCCGAAACCCTCCAACTTTCCATCCTCAGAACACCCCTCCTTCCTTCCTCACTCATGGATTTTCTTAGCGACAGCGACTGCTGCATGTACCACTTTTACTTTTTCTCCAGAGTGGTTTCTCCCTGTGTCTGTCTCCCCACGAGCTCCTGTTCTCTTGGAGGCAGGGACTGTCTTGTACACATCATAGTGTTTCCACAATTTCTGGTTCAATGTCTTGAACTTGGTACATTTTAGTAACTTAATTGGATCCACTTCTGACTTCCCTGAACTTCAACTTTTGTCTGCTACATTTATAATATCCACATTACACTTCCAGGCGAATCCAGCCTTCTAATTTCAGGTTGGAGGAATCTTTGTGGTTCCTTATATCCAGGATGAAGCCTATCTTTGAAGTTTATGCAAAAGACACCTTTGAATAGATCATCAATATGTCTGATAACAAAACAGCATTTTATCCAGTACGATTCCGTCTTTTCTCTATCCATAAAAACCGTTCAGTGGATCAGAACTGGAACACAGTTCCTTCAAGTCTAAAATGCTGTGAAGTCCAGTGGACAAAGAGTGGTCACTGGCCAGTGATCCAGAAAGGGCGATGGAGACCTTCCATCTGGAGGGCAGGGTGGACGTGTGGGCTGGACTCTGGTGCACAGGGAGGCATGGCAAGCAGGGTGGTGAGAGATGTGCTTGCTTAGACCCCCAAATGACTGTCGATCTTTCTTCATCCTTTTTCTCTGAGGTCCCTCTGGATGATCTGATCTATTCAAACATCTACACACTGATGATTTTTGAGATGGTAGCTCTCCTGAATTCCAAACCTGAATTTTCTTTCTATGGGAAATAGCCACATGAATGTCCCACAGGCATCCCAAATAAAGTATTAATGAAACTGAGCTCCTTATCTTTCTTCCAAAACCTTCTGGTCTTCCTGGATCTCCATCATGGTTCAAGACATTGCTCTATCTTGTCCCACAAGGAATCTCAGGTAAGATTTTAGTCCTCCCTCTTTTTCACCCACACAGAAGCCTGTGACACCACCTGTGAGGCACCTCTGTGGTCCATTTCTCTGCACCCATGGCCATCCCACCACTCCCAGTCCATGGGTACTTAACAGTGTCCAACATGCTTCTCTCTTTGTTTAGCATTACTCTGATCGGAGTGCTATCTTTTAGGAATATAAAATTGTTATGTTACCCTTATGCTGAAAACCTCTGAGGGATCCTAGAAGGGGGGTAGAGCAAAACGGCAGAATAGAAGGTTCCACTGATCATCCCTCCTGCAAGGACACCAACATAACAACTACCTACACAAAAAAGCACCTTCACAAGAATCAAAAATCAGATAGGCACTCACAGTACTGGCTTTAATGTCATATTTGCCAAAAGAGGCACTGAAGAGGCAGGAAAAAGTCTTGAATCGCTGGTGCCACCCCTTCCCCACCTCCAGCCGTGGTGGCATGGAGTGGAGAGTGTGTGAGAGGGAGGGGGAGAGGGAGAGGGAGAGTGCAGCAATTGTAAGGCTTTGGATTCAGTGCTGCCCTGTTATATCAGAAAACAAAACCAGACCAAACTCAGCTGACGCCCACACATGGAGGGAACATTTAAGCCAGCCTTATCCAGGGGGGAATTGTGGAGCCCAGCCGTTCAAACTTAAGGGGAGGGAAGGGTGAGGAAAAGTGCATCTTGTGGTTTGAGTACCAACTCAGCTGCGGTACAATAGAACACCAGGTAGAGTTCTAAGGCTTTTGACTGTAGTCTCTGGCTCCCAGATGGCACATCAAGCCCAGCAATTCAAACCTAAGCCTTGCCTCTGCAAGCTAAAGTGCTCTGGGCTCTAAATAACTTGGAGGGCAGTCTAGGCCATAAGGACTGCAACTCCAAGGGGAGTCCTAGTGCTGAACTGGGCCCAGAGACAGTGGATGGTGAAGTGGCACGGGGAGGGCATGTGACCTACTGAGAAACCAGCTGGGGTGGCTAAAGGAGTACTGGCATCACCCTTCCCCTAACCCTAGGCTGCATAGCACACAACTCCAAAAGAGACCCCTTCCCTCCTCTCAAGGAGAGGAGAAGAAAGCATGGGGAGAACTTTGTCTTGTATTTTGGATACCATCTCAGCCACAGCAGGCTAGGAGGCCAGTCAGAGTTGTAAGAACCCCTTTCCAGGCTCTAGCTCCTCGACAACATTTCTAAACATACCCTGAGCCAGAAGGGAACCCACTGCCTTGAAGGGAAGGACCCAGTCCTGGCAGGATTTATCACCTGCTAACTGAAGAGCCTTTGGGCCCTGAATAACAGCAGTGATACACAGACACTATATTGAGGGCTTTGGGTGAGACTCTGAGGCTTGATGGCTTCACGTGAGATTCAGCACTTTCCCAGCTGTGGTGGCCACGGGGCAAGACTCCTTCTGCTTGAGAAAAGCAGCGGGAAAAGTAAAGGGGACTTTGTCTTGCACCTTAGGGACCAGCTCAGCCACAGAGGGATAGAGCACCAAGTAGGTTCTTGGAGTCACTGATTCTAGGACTTGGGTCTTGACATTTTTGGACCTGCCCAGAGTCAGAGGGGAGCCCACTGCCCTGAAGAATGAGTCCCAGGCCAGGCAACATTCACCACAAGCTGACTGAAGTGCCCTTGGACCTTAAGGGTACATTGGTGGTAGTCTGCTAGTATTCTCCATGGGCCTGTGACAGTGGTGGCTGTGGGAGAGGCTCCTCTGCTTTTGGAAAGGGGAGGGAAGGGTGAGGAAAAGTGCATCTTGTGGTTTGAGTGCCAACTCAGCTGCGGTGCAATAGAACACCAGGTAGAGTTCTAAGGCTTATGACTGTAGTCTCTGGCTCCCAGATGGCACATCAAGACCCACCCAGAACCTGGGGGAGTTTACCATCCAAAGAGGACACGGCCTGCCTGGTTTTGCTACCTGCTGATTGTAGAGCCCCAGGGCTTTAAGCAAACATAGGCCATAACCAGGGAATGATTACAGTAGGCCTTGAGTGAGACCCCAGTGCTGTGCTGGCTTTAGGTATGACCCAGTGCAGTCCTAGTGGTGTTGGCCACAGGGTTGCTTTTGTCACTCCACCCTCAGTTCCAGGAGGGTCGGCTCAGAACAGATACAGAGTGACTCCATTTGTTTGGGAGAAAGTAAGAGAGAAGAACAAGAATCTTTGCCTGATAACCCAGAAAATTCTTCTAGATCTTATCTAAGATCATCAAGGTGGTACCTCTATGAGTCTGCAAGAACCATGGCATTACTGGGCTTGGGGTGCCCCCTAAAGCAGATACAGCTTAGATCACAACACCCAAGTCCTTCTGAATATCTGGAAAGCCTTCACAAAAAGGGCAAGTACAAACAAGCCCAGACTAAGAAAACTACAATAAATACCTAACTCTCCAATGCCCAGACAGAGATGAACATCTACAAGTATCAAGACCATCTAGGAAAACAGGTCCTCACCACATGAACTAAATGAGATAACGGGGACCAATCCTGGAGAAACAGAGACATGTGACCTTTCACACAGCGAATTCAAAATAGCTGTTTTGAGGAGACTCAGAGAAATTCGAGATAACACAGGGAAGGAATTCAGAATTCTATCAGATAAATTTAACAAAGGGATTGAAATAATTAAAAAGAACCAAGCAGAAATTCTGGGGCTGAAACATGCAATTGGCATATTTAAGAATGCATCGAAGTCTCTTAATAGCAGAACTGATCAAGTAGAAGAAAGAATTAGTGAACTCAAAGACAGGTTATTTGAAAATACAGAGTCAGAGGAGACAAATCAGAAAAGAATTTTTAAAATGGAGCACATCTATGGGATCTAGATAACAGCCTCAAAAGTGCAAATCTAAGAGTTACTGGCCTTAAAGAGGAGGTAGAGAAAGAGATAAGTGTAGAAAGTTTATTCAAAGGGATAATAACAAAGAATGTTCCAAACCTAGAGAAAGAGATCAATACCTAAGTACAAGAAGGTTACAGAACACCAATCTGATTTAACCCAAAGAAGACTACCTCAAGGTATTTAATAATGAACCCCTAAAAGATTCAGGATAAAAGAAAAATCCTAAAAGTAGCAACAGAAAAGAAAGAAATAACATAAAATGGAGCTCTAGTACATCTGACAGCAGACTTTTCAGTGGAAACCTTATAGGCCAGGAAAGAGTGACATGACATATTTAAAGCACTGAAAGAAAAAATACTAGAATAGTATATCTGGTAGATATAGTATTCAAATCAAACTATATATACTATTCACTGTCAAGCATGAAGGAAAAATAAAGACTTTCTCAGGCAAACAAAAGCTGAGGGACTTCATCAACACCAGATCTGTCCTACGAGAAATGCTAAAGGGATTACTTTAATTAGAAAGAAAAAGATGTTAATGAGCAATAAGAAATCATCTGAAGGTACAAAACTCACTAGTAATAGTGAGTACACAGAAAATACAGAATATTACAACACTGTAACTGTGGTGTGTAAATTACTCTTAAGTAGAAAGACTAAACAATGAACCAATAAAAAATAATAATGACCGCAACTTTTCAAGACATAGACAGTATGATAAGATATAAATAGAAACAACAAAAAGTTGAAAAGCAGGGGGATGAAGTCAAGGCTTAGAGTCAATAAAGACTCTAAGTTTTCATTTTGTTTGTTTATGCAAAAAGTGTTAAGTTGTTACCAACTTAAAGTAATGGGTTGTAAGATAGTATCTGCAAGCCTCATGGTAACCCAAAAATATGCAACAAATACATGAAAAATAAAAAGAAAGAAACTAAATCACACCACCAGAGAAAATCACCTTCACTAGAAGAAAGACAGGAATGAAAGAAAGAAGGAAGAAAAGACCACAAAGCAACCGGAAAACAAATAACAAAGTGGCAGGAATAAGTCCTTACTTATCAACAATAACATTGACTATAAATGGACTAAACTTTCAGTCAAGAGACATAGGGTGTCTGAAGGGATTAAAAAAAAAAAAGACCCAATGATCTGTGGCTTACAAGACACATACTTTACCTATAATGACACATAAAGGCTGAAAATAAAGGGATGGAAAAAGATATTCCATGCCAATGCAAACCAATAAAGAGCAGGAGTAACTTTACTTACATCAGACAAAATAGATTTCAAGACAAAAACTGTAAGAAGAGACAAAGAAAGTCACTATACAATGATAAAGGTGTCAATCTAGCAAGAAGATAAAAAAAGTTGTAAATATATATGCATCCAACACTGGAGCACCCAGAATATGTAAAGCAAATATTATTAGAGCTAAACAGAGAGATAGATCCCAATACAATAACAGCTGGAGACTTTAACACCTTACTTTTAGCACTGAAGAGATATTCCAGACAGAAAATCAACACCAAAACCTCAGACTTAACCTGCACTATAGATCAAATAAACCTAATAGATATTTACAGAACATTTCACCCAATGGTTGCAGAATATATATATATATATATCTTTTCCTCAGCACACTGAGAACATGATCATTCTCAAGGATTGATCATATGCTAGATCACAAGACAAGTTTTAAAACATTAAAAAAAAAACTGAAATAATATCAAGCATCTTCTCTGACCACAATGGAATAAAACTGTAAATTAATAACAAGAGGAATTTTGAAAACTATACAAATACATGAACATTTTAAAATATGCTCCTGAATGACCAGTGGGTCAATGGATAAATTAATAACAAAATTGAAAAATTTATTGAAACAAATAATGGAAGCACAACATACCAAAACCTATGAGATACAGCAAAAGGAGTGCTAAAAAGGAAGTTTGTAGCTATAAGTGCCTACATCAGGAAGGAAGAAAAACTTCAAATAAACAACCCAATGATACATCTTAATGAAAAAAGTATAGAGCAAAGAAAATCCAAAATGAATAGAAAAGAGATAAACCAGGGCAGAAATAAATGAAATTAACAGAAGAAAACAATATAAAATATAAATGGAAAACAATATAAAATATAAATGAAAAACAAAAGTTGACTTTTTGAAAAGTTAAACAAAACTCGCAAACTTTAGCCAGACTAAGAAAAAAAGAAAAAATCCAAACATATGAAATCAGAAATGAAAAGGGAGACATTACAACTGATACCACAGAAATTCAAGGTATCATTAGTGGCTACTATGAGCAAGTGTATGCCAATAAATTGGAAAATCTAGAAGAAATAGACAAATTCCTAGACACATACAACCTATCAAGATTGAATCATGAAGAAAACCTAAACAGACCAATAACATGTAACAAGATCAAAATCGTAGTAAAAAGTCTCCCAGTTAAGTCCTTGACCTAATGACTACACTGCTGAATTCCTACTGCCCCCCTGATATTTAAAGTAGAACTAATACCAATACTACTCACACTATTCTGAAAAATGAGGAAGAGGGAATACTTCCAAACTCATTCTATGAGGCCAGTATTACCCTGATCCTAAAACCAGACAAAGACACATTAAAAAAAAAAAAAAAAAAAAAAAAAAGAAGGAAGGAAGGAATGGGAAGAAGGAAGGGAGAGACAGAGAGAGAGAGTGAAAGAAAGAGAGAGAGAAAGAAAGAAAGAAAGAAAGAAGGAAAGAAAGAAAGGAAGAAAGAAAGAAAGAAAGAGAGGGAGAGAGAAAGAGAGAGAGAGAAAGAAGGAAAGAAAGAAAATGAACAAACTACAGGCCAATATGTCTGATGAATATTGATGCAAAAATTCTCAAAGAAATGCTAGCAAACCAAATTCAACAATACATTTAAAAGGCTGTTTATCATTACCAAGTGGGATTTATCCTTGGGATGCAAGGATGGTTCAACATATGCAAATCAATCAATGTGATACATCATATCAACAGAATGAAGAACAAAAACTATATGATCATTTCAATTGATACTAAAAAAGCACTTGATAAAATGTCAACATCCCTTTATGATTAAAACAACCCTAAAAACTGTGTATAGAAGAAACATACCTCAACATAATAGACAGCATATGCAATAGATCCAGCTGATATCACACTGAAGGGAAAACTGAAAGCCTTTCTCTAAGATCTGGAGCACAATAAGGATACCCACTTTCACCACTATTATACAACATAGTACTGGAAGTCCTAGCTAGAGCAATCAGACAAGAAAAAGAAAGGGGATCCAAATTTAAAAGGAAGAAGTCAAATTATCCTTGTTTGCAGATGATATGATCTTACATTTGAAAACATCTAAAAATTCCACAAAAAACTATTAGAAGTAATAAACACACTCAGTAAAGTTGCAAAATACAAACTAAATATACAAAAATCAATAGCATTTCTACATGCTACAGTGAACAATCTGAAAAAGAAATAAAAAGAATCCCATTTACAATAGCCACAAATAAAATTAAATATCTAGGAATTAACCAAAGAAGTTAAAGATGTCTACAATAAAAACTATAAAATATTGATGAAAGAAATTGAAGACACCAAAAACATGGAAAGATGTTTCATGTTCATGGGTTGAAAGAATAAATATTGTTAAAATTTCCACACTAGCCAAAATAATCTACAGATTCAATGCAATCCCTGTCAACATACCAACGACATGCTTCACAGAAATAGAAAAAAAGATCCTAAAATTTATATGAAACCACAAAAGACCCAGAACAGCCAAAGCTATCCTAAGCAAAAAGAACAAAACTGACAGAATCACATTACCTGACTTCAAATTATACTACAGAACTATTCTAACCAAAACAGCATGGTACTGGCATAAAAACAGAACCACAGACTGAAGGAACAGAACAGAGAACCCAGAAGCAAATCCGCACACCTGCAGTGAACTCATTTTCAACAAAGATGCCAAGGACATACACTGCCAGATAGCAGGGTTGATGTGCTCTTCATTTTCATGTTACTAAGAACTGGCACAGGCTAAGTTCCAAATAAATGTTTGCTGAGATACAATACAAGCCTTAGGGGCTACTGACATGTGAGGGCTTTTGTCATATAGCAAAGGATCTCAGGCTACTTTGCTTTTTGAGTTCTTGAGCTTACTTTGATGGTTTTTCTTTCTCTTCTCTTCCTGTTAATCTGTCAGGATAGTCTGCTTCCTGCCCTGTGTCCAGAAGCCCCACTTTCCTCTTTCCTAAATTACTGTCATTCTGTTGTGTTGTAGAAAATGAGATAGCAAAGCTTGTTGTAATCCTCACAAAATGAAGTTCTTTGGGGTCTGAGCAAATGCCTCCAAAAGCTCCTCTTCTGAGCCCAGCGTGTGAACCTAGAGACATTTCCCAGTGACTGCAGGTAGCTGAGGTTTCTGGATAATGGCCCTCAAAATAAATCAGGGTATTATTATAGAATATTAATTCTTAAAACTTTCAAATGAGCAATATGGCCATATCAAAGTTGTGGAGAATCCCTGGGAGTTTTCAAAACTTGAGGAATATAAAAGGTAAGTAAAAAGTAAGAATTTAATACTATAAATTAACCCTAAAGTAATTCATTCCATGGAAAAGGTTATGAATGAGAATTATGGACAGATAGCATAGGAACATTTATAATTAAATTTACAATGATATTAGGAAAGTCTGTTCACTAAGTCAATGACCTAATCCTGTCAACACTTTTTTTTTCCAGCTGTGTGGTTCCCAAGCCACTTCATTCTACTCCATGTCAGAGGACTGTGTATTCCCATGAGGCCAGCCAAGTTTTTCTGTCGCCCCCAGCCACTGGGCCCACAGCCTGTGTGTGTGTGGGGTGTGCCGATTTGGCTGTCTGGCTCTTCTCCTGTGTCCTGAGAACCACCTGCCCCAGGTGGCTGCCTGCCAGGTTGGATCCCCTAGTGAAAAGGCCTGTGGTAGAGGTGTAGCAGCCAGCTCACCACACACGCAGGGAATAAGTGCTGGTCGTGACCAACCCCTGGGATGGGGATTGTGGTTACTGCAGCAAAACTGACTAATACAAGCATTAAGGGGTATTTATCTACCTGTCTCCTAAGCTTTCCATTAGCTTAGTTTCCATGTTTTAGAATGATTTCTGGTGTATAAATATTATAGGAAGAGTTAGAGCCATACATTTATTTTAAGCTTCTCAAATCAATAAATTGTCATTATTACACTTCTCATAAGTGTCATAAAATCTGAATTAAATAGGACCCTGGAGGTGACCTAATCATCCTCATTCTAAGTTCTTCCATAAGATTGTCTCTCAGCCTCTGCTGAGCTGTTTTCACTGATATGTGGCAATGCAGACGGGTTCATCGTGGGACAACCCTGATTTGTTGAAAATTCTCCACTGAGAGAGGCAGTTTATCCTCAGCCATAAGAGCGTGGACTTGACTATCAGACAAGTGTTCGTTTTCTATTGCAGCTTAACAAATTACCACACTCTCAGAAGCTGAAAGCAGCACGCATTTATGATGTTTCTGTGGGTCAGCAGAGCTAACTCCTCTGTGTGGGTCTCTCAAGGGCCACAACCAAGGCTGCAGGCTGGGGCTGAAATTCTCATTCGAGCTCACAGGCGTGTTGGCAGCATTCATGCAGAACTCATGGCAGTTGGCTTCTAGAAGGCTGGGAGAGGAATCCCTGATTTCTTATCTCCCCTTTAGGGAAGACCTGGCTTGCTGGGTAGGTCAGGTACACCTAGGGCAATCTCCCTATGGTTGAACTGAAAGTCTACTGAATAGGGACCTTATTTACATCTTCAAAATCCCTTCACCCTCACTGTAGACATAACCTGATCTCGGGAGTGGCATCCTAGCCTGTTCACAGGCCTCCCCACACTGGGGGAGAGGGGCTACAAAACATGTATACACCTGGGGCGGACTCTGGGACTGACTCAGAAGCCTCCTAGCACACCTGCCTTCAGGACTGACCTCTGCAGACTGTGGCTACATCCAGTTGTTGCTGTGCTTCACCTGTTTCTCAGAGTCTTCAAAAACAGAGACAAAGATAAAGCATCTTCACTGCAGGGCTGTGATGAGGGCTCCCATGCAAAACAGCCCACAGCGTGCTTGGCATGTGATAAACCCTACCATGTTTCTAACGTTACCTTGGGTTAGAATCACGTGAATGAGACCAATCCTTCCCCAAGTAAGATGCTCTGGTATTTGAAGTCAACCACCAGCCTCACTGGTGCAATTCCGTGGCCACAGCCCCAGGCTCTCCAGGCACTGTCTGTCCACTGTTTCTTGGAGAAGCTTCACTGTCACTGTTAACCTGTTCAATGTTCTGTAAATGGAACACAATATTTGGGCTGAGATGCACTCTCCTCAGAACGAGAAGGTGCCTGGTCTGCCCTGATGTGGCTTCTTGGGGACGTGGGCAGCGGGGGCGGGGGGGTGGTGTAGGTGGTGAAGCCGTTCTCCTGTATCAGCCAGTGTTGTGCTCAGTTAACCCTCAAGTGCATTTCAAACGAACGATAAAGGAACCTTCCAGATCTGAGTCAGATAACTGCAGGGCTGTCTGGAATATAATTTCTTTGAATGCAGAGAGAGCTCAAAAGTGTGCATTTTGGACAACACATACGACATGCCCCGACAAGGACAGGCACTCTGTCACCAGCAGCAGAACGCAGGAGGCCTTCAGGGCTGGACCATGGAGGCGGGCGCAGCATGAGGCTCGAGCGTCGCGTTCGCGGGGTGACCTCGCTGCACCGCGGGAGACGCGGGTGTTCTGAGCCTTGATAATCTCCCATTAATTTGATTTTTCCAAGACCTTACAGAACACTGGTTATATTTAGTTCCAGAGGCCTCCAGGAAAGAGATGGCTGACTGCTAACGTTTCCATCTTTAAGAAGATGAAGTGGGTTCTGAAACAGATGAGATGATGCTGACTTTCCTTTTTGCGGGGCGTAGGTGCAGGGGTGGTGGGTCCTGGGTGTCAGGTAGGCATCTTTTGTAGGATTCTGGATGTTGCCTTTACCTTGAGGAATAGTATTACAAGTCCCTGCACAAAGGCAAAAGCTCTGGTTGCTATGGCAATAGCCAATCTGAGGAAGCTGTGACCTAAATCATGACTGAGAAAAACGGTACCTTGTCTGTATCATCGCCGCTATCGCTTCCTTGGATTAGGGGAGGCAGCATTTATTACCTAAAATGAACTCTTTTACCTCAGGAGAAGTGAAACAGTGATATTTTTCTGCAG
This sequence comes from Papio anubis, assembly GCF_008728515.1. Classification (NCBI taxonomy): domain Eukaryota; kingdom Metazoa; phylum Chordata; class Mammalia; order Primates; family Cercopithecidae; genus Papio; species Papio anubis. Next base: position 3,038,726 of record NC_044979.1, read on the forward strand.
AAACTTTTAGGGAACACAGGTCATAAAAACTGTGCTGCTGCAGGATCAAAGAAGGGGAAGAGGTGGCCCAGGGCTTTCTGCTCCCAGGTGAGGCCCAGTCCCTTTCCCTGCACAGGGGCTGCTCCACCGGCCGGGGCCTCCAGGAAGGGCTCCAAGGGCCCTACCTAGAAGCCGACCACCTGCCCATCCTCAGCAGGTATGCCTGTCACACACCTGGCTCACACAGCGCACACACATGGCACCTCACCTCACATAGACCATGCACACAACACACTAGGCACATGTACACTAGGCACACACACAACACGCATCATGCATACACACACGGCACACAACACACACCAGACACTCAACACAGACCATGCATACGCACACACACAGGGCACATGCACAGCCCACACAACACACACCAGACACATAACTCAGACCATGCACACACACATGGCACACAACACACTCCAGGCACACAATACAGACCATGCACACAAACACACACAACACACCATGTACACACACAACACACACTGTGCACACACAGACCATGCACACACACACGGCATACAACCACACACCATGCACACACAACACACACCAGGCACACAATACACACCAGGCACACACACAGCACATACAACACACACCAGGCACACAATACAGACCATGCACACACACACAAGGCACTTATCATGCACATACACAACACATATCATGCATACAGACACATACCATGCAGACACAACACACATAATACACAGCACACAACACATAAAACACAACACACAGAAAACAAAAACACACAACACACACACACCATACATGAAACACACAAACACACTACCTCAAACACCACATATCCCACATACACCCCACACACCACATGCACCACACAGATGCACCATGCATGCACACACCGACACACAGACACACACCACACAGTGAGAGCGCCACGTGCTCTCCTGAAGGCCTCTGCATTGCACAGATGCGGTGGTGATCTTGATCAGTTCTATTGAAATCTTCAGTAGAAGGATTCAGGATGATTGTCACTTTCTGCTCTAGTGAGAAATGCCCACAAGCTCCCTGACTGTGATGCCTCCTCTGGTCTGGCCTGGAGCCTGGTGCCTGGGCAGGAGTGGTGCTGAGCTGGTGAGGGCAGACATCCCCTCTTCCGCAGCCTGCACACATGGACGTGTGTGTGTGTGTGTGTGTGTGTGTGTGTGTGTGTGTCGGTAAGTTCATTCACCCTGGCACATCAGAACCCACAGTCTCGCTGTATAGCCCCACGTCCCCTTGTTGGTGTTAATTAAGTCACCCCTGACATGGGTTTGGAAACTGGGGCTGAAGTGGAGACCGGCCTTGGTGAAATGGTCCACATCCCTGACCACTTTTGCCTTTTTTATTCTTCCTCAGCCTGAACATCCAGGTGATGAAATCCTGAGTGCCTGGGGACAATTAAGGACATTCCGGAATCAAGGTTGATGTCTATGCTACTCTCAGGGACGTTGACAAAAGCTCTCGGCCTGGGAGAGATGATGCTAAAATTGCCTGCCTCCCTAGGCCACCTGGTCTCTCCAACATCTGTCGAGAATCTGGCTCCAAGACTCTGGCAGCTCCAGGACAGTGAGCACCGCACAGGACGGGTGTCAACGCTGCAGACAACTGTGCCACACGGGGTGTGCTCAGGGGAGCTGTGCTGCAGCCTCATCAGCTTCCAGGCTCTTCCAGGCTGTCCCTGTTCTTAGAGGGATGACAGAGGATGCCTGGGACTCATTTCCTTAACAAGGATTTCCAGTTGCCCAAATTGACGAGACTTTATGCCGTGTCCAGCACAAAGAGTGCTTGCAAATTGGTGATGAGGACATTGCTCTCATTCACCCCATGCCGCTCTCAGCACCAATCCTCTGCACCTCAGTCAGCAGAGCTCATGGAGCTGCTCATCCCTCCTCTCTCTTTTATCCTCCTCGAACAGCAGGTGGGGACGGTTGGGATTTGTTATAAAAATGGGAACAACTACCCAGGAGGCTGAGGCCGGAGGATAGATTGAGTCCAGGAGGTCGAGGCTGCCGTGACCTGGATCACACCACTGTACTCTGGCCTGGGCAACAGAGCGAGACCCTGCATCAAAGAAACGAAAGACAAAAATAGGAACACCATCTCCATTTTTTTTTTTTTGTTACTCCAAAAGCAAAATGAGGGTTTCAGATTTGCTTTGTTTTTTCACCTGGAGGGTTTGACGTGGGCACAATCTTCTTTTCCCTCTCCCCTTCCAGTTCAGCATCTCCATCCAGTGTGGTCCCCCTGCATCAGGCATGACAGTGCTCCCTGCGGAACAGGGGAGCCATCAGGAATAGGTCCATAGACGTGAAGGTGCTAGCCATATTCTCCATCACTTTCACCTCCTCCCTCCCAGCCAGCCCTTTCTTGCCCTGTGTCCCACCCTTCAGAACTCTATGGTGGTGGAGCTAATGCCGCCAATCCTCAAACATCCAAGTTGATAATCATTCCATATGTCACTCCTGTGGAGGGAATGTGCATTTTATCATGGTCTCTGAAGCATTCGTATTAGGAATTAAACTCTAGCGTTAAAGGGTCAGGTGCATTCAGTAGCAGGTAAGTAGGGAATGCATGTGGGGAAGGCACAGTTGGCCCCTGAGCTGGTCTCATATGTGTGGCTGTCCAGGTGATAATATTTCAAAGAGTAGTGAAGGGTCCTTTGTCCTCACTGCCCTGCTGCTGTTCTCTGCTATCCTGCCTGAACCAGCCTGGACCTTCAGCGAGGTCCATGCAAAAACTCCATCCCTAGATGACCACTTTGTCTGGTATGTTTCTGCATTAAGTTGTTGAACAACAGTGCAAGTAAATTAAGGTCCATGGAAAAAAAAAGCCATTTGAATGATGAACTTGCTACAATAATCTGTGCACACAAAGATACCCAGATTGGCTGGCTCTTTAGGGGTTGGGTCTTCAGAATAAGCATCTGGGTGGCTCGGCCACGTGAGTCTCTATTCACTGGGCCACCAGCAGCGTGGCCAGGGCAGGAGCTCAAATGCTTTCTGGGAGGGGCTTTTGGTGGCTTGTTCCCCCACAACATACAAGCACTGGTTCTTATGAGATTAGAAAAGGCTTAGACCCTGTTCACCACCGAGGCCCAAAGTAGAAAAGCCACATCCTGAAAAGGAGGCAGAAGAAAGAGGCAGACCTGGCCCAAGAAGGGACCTTGGCTAGGACTCTGTCCACTATGTAGCCAGGGAGGCTCCTTTCTGCACTGCAGCTGAATAAATGACAAGTGCGATCCACTAGGACACTGCCCACTACATGGCCTGGGAGGCCCCTTTTCACACCAGAGCTAAACAAATGCAGAAGTGTGATCCACTAGGACACTGCCCATTATGTGGCCTGGGGAGCCCCTTTCCACACCACAGCTAAATAAATGCAGAAGTATGATCCTCTAGCTCTCCATGCAGTGGCCACATGGAACATGGGGCATTTCCAGGGCAGAGGTCCAGGAAAAGCAGTGAGGGCCCATCCCCACCCAGGACTGGGGTCTGATTTCCTACAACCATGCCAGTCAGCGTCCCTAACCACTAAGATGGGGATAACATGTGGGGTCCACTCACTGGGTGTGTGCTCTCAGCCTTACCACTTTGCTCAACTGTAAAGTGGGACTGATAACCCCATAGGGTTGTTATGGAGATTAAAGGGTTTCATACTTGTAAAGCACACAAAACAGTGCCTGGCACATCACAAGGACCATGGAAGCATTAGCACAGGCATTCGTGTTAGTGGTACCATGAGCATTAGCACTATTAGTATTAGCATCAGCATTACTATTGGCATTCGCACTAAGATTATTACTAGCGTTAGCATTATTTTACTCTTAGTATTAGCATTAGTATCAATGTTCCTATTAGCATTAGTGTTACTAGTGATATTAGCACTATTACTAGTGTTACTATTAGCATTACTGTTATTAGCATTAGCACTAGCATTAGTGTTACTATTAGCATTAGCATCACTACCTGTATAATTATAGTATTAGAATTAGCATTAGTGTGTGTTGTTATTAGCATTATCATTAGTGTTAGCATTATTACTAGTATTAGCATTAACATCTGGTATTACATCAGCATTAGGATCAGCATTAGCAGTGACATTAGTATTAGCACTAGCATTAATAATATTACCAGCATTTGCATTACTATTGGTATTAGCATTAGCACTACTATCAGCATCTAGCATTTGCATTACCACTGGTATCAGTATTAGCATTAGCATTAGCATCCATGTTACTATTGCCATTACTGCTGGTGTTAGTATTAGCATTTGTATTGGTGTCAGTGTTACTCTTAGCGTCAGCATTACTGCTCACATTAGTACTAGCATTAGCACTGGCGTTGGTGGTACTATCGGCATTAGTGTTGCTATGGGTATCAGTATCAGCACCAGCCTGCGTATCAGCATTAGCGCTCTGCACCCTCGAGCTGGGAGAAAGACCCCACGCAGCACGTCACAACTGGTGGCAACATGTGTGGCTTCTCTTGTGTCTACTGAATTTGAGAGTCACCTGGGGGCTGTCACGGTGGACAGATGCCACACGGGAGACAGAGAAGCCGCATCCCATGTCCCATGGCTGCCCTTATTGGAAGTTCCACCTGTTGTGACCCCTGCCTCTGTCCAATCATCTCTTCTGTTCTCTTTGACTCCTTCCCAGAAGACGCTCCTGCAGGGCCCTCCAAGCTCTGGGGACCTGACTTTATCAGCCTCTCCAGGGAGGACACCTGTTTTCTTCCCCTGTTCCCCGCAGCCCTGCGCGGGTCCTGGTGACGGCTCTAACTTCCAGGCCGGGTTCGCCTGCAAGGTCTTGGGGGTGCCCCTCCCCCTCCCCAGAATGGCATCACGAGGCCCGGGCCTCCATGCAGACCTGTCCTGTGCCGTCTCAGCCGCCCAAGCACCCCCTGCCAGCGGTGGGGCACATCCATCCCAGGAGGCCGGGACCTCGGGGAGAGCCCCCCCACGCTCCATTTCTGTCCTCCCCGCGGGCTCTGTGGGTGGAATGCGCCGCTTCCCACGTGCTGCCCTTGTCGTTGACATTCTGATGCAGTCTGTAATCAACGCAAGCTTCAGCTCCTCTCATTACTGGCTCTTGAAGGGATTCTTCAGACTCAGCAAGAACAGCCGCCTCGTCAGAGGACAGCATCTGCTCCCCCCGACCCCGCCCGCCGCCCGCGACAGACAGGGGGGTGCGCATTTGCATTCGGGTGCTCAGCCCGGGAAGGTGCCCGGGAGGTGCGGCCTGCTCTGCCGCTCCTGTCCGGGCTCCGTGGACTCTTCCCCTCACCTGAACCACAGGTGGCTCCTGTCCTGGTTCTGGGTCACGGAGCTGCAGGGTTCTCATGGGGACACTGGGCACTACGGTCCCCACTCCACCTTTACAACATGGAATCTGACCAGAGAATGGGACTGGGGGCAGGAGTGTGTCCTCATAGATTTACGTAATTTAAACCCCACATGTTCCCAAAAAGGACCTATCGCAATGCAATTACAACCCACGTATCATGATTAATTAAAAAACTAAACGGACCTTAAGAAATGCGTATGTGTGCACACACATGCAAGCATGTCTGGTGGAGGAGAAACGTGCAGAATTGCAACAGGACCAGAAGCTGGCAGGGACACAAGCAAGTGCTGTAAGAGCTGACGTGATTTTTAAGACGGGGCTGTAGGTTCAACTCTGATTGTAGTAGCAGCGAAAATGAAAAAGGAGTTGTGACATTTTCCAAAGTTTATTTTTGTTTTGAGCTAAAGTCACACCAGTGGCAAGGTCAAGAAAAGGTGACTGAAGAAGATCTCAGTGCTCAGAAGGGGACACAAGGTGGGTGCAGCCAGGTGGCAGCCAGGCCATCATGATGGTCCTACAGTTAGCCAGGCAGACACAGCCTGGCAGCACCCACAGAGGACCCTGGGATTTCAGGCCAAAGGAATTCTTCAAGGGGAGATAAAAAAGAGACAGCTTTTTAGTGTCTTGGCTTAATGGAGAGATGAAAGCAAAACATCTAGAAGAATAGATGGGTCTGAGCAACTTGTCCCAAGGCACAGTCGGTGGGAGGCAGAGCCTGGCCTCAATCCTGGGTCTCCTGACACTGTGCCCAAAGGGCAATGCCAATCCCAAGCTGCTTCCAGCTGCCATGCCTCTCCAAGCCACACCCGCCCCTGTGGCATTTCTCTGTTCTCTGGGTTCAATCGATGATGATGTCATGGATATTTGAATTCCATTGAGGTAATTTCTAGTTTGATACTTTCCCACTATGAACATTTAAGGCCCATTAAGGAGGCTTAAGTTACCCATGTTTTCAGCGGTTTTCACAGCTACCTAAAACAAACAAGAAAGCATCTATAAGAGTTTTATTTTTGGTGTAATTTCGAATTCATCTGTTGCCTCGTTTGAGACTAAGAATTAAAAGATTAAAAACAGACTTCCTAAGGGACAGTAACCAGGTAAACCACAGTGGGTGTTCTTTCCATAACACTGGAAATTTATTTGGTTTAAGAGGCAGACATCTGAAAAGTAAACAGAGAAAAGCTCCCTAAGGGGGACCACAAGGTAGGCTGAAGCAAAAGTTTTCTCAATAAAAACAGAATTTATTTGGTTTGAGAGGCAGACATTGGAGTAGCAAAGGGAGATGTTACAAAAAATATAACCTGTCCCACCACAGAGAAAATTCTGTGCAAGGCATGGCCATCACTCAGAGATCTGCCCTAAATTTATAGAAAATATAGGCCAGAAAGGGATAGAATTGAAACTGAGTTGTTTGTTATTCTCCTGAAGAGGGAAGAGCAGCTAAAATCACCTTGATTAGTTATGAGCCCCTGACATTCAGTGGAATAGCTGTGCCAATGGGACACTTTACTATTACACTGTCCTGGGTTTCTTTTCTTTTTTTTCCCGGCTGTGGGACAATGGTTTGATTAGACTGTATCAGCCCAGAGTCCCCTGCCCAATCAGAATTCAAAAGTTCCTGCTACCAGAGATACCAAAGGATCCATTTCTTCATGTATATAAAAAAATAAACCCACAATTTATATGTTGAAGGCTTTTTTTAGTAACATATGCACATGTAAAAAAATTCAAAAATTATAAAAATTATAGAGCAAAAAAGGATTTTCCTTCCACTGCCATCCCGTTGCCAACTGGAACCCTTCATGGAGGTGGCTGCTGGGTTCTTCCAGAGATGAGTTACACATACGCGGGTGCGCGGCGGGCACACGGTGGGCACGGACACCAGCGCACGCCCTCCCCCCTTACGTCGCATGCTCTGTATGTCCTGCATTAACAACAGTTACAGCAGAATTTTGTTTCATATAAAAGCATCTAAAATGGCTCGATTCTTCACACCTGTATGACATTTCATTGCGTAGCTATAGTGTGACTTGTTTGACCTGTTCCCTCTGCTGTTCTCAATCTTTTGCAATTAAAATCAGTGCTACGTTGAGTGTCGTTTTATGTATGCCATTCTCATGTATAGGACGAATCATTAGAAGTGGCATGGCAGGGTCAATGGTATGAGAGATTTCAGTGTTTATAGCTCTTACCAGGATTTTCCCCTCAAAGCTTTGCCTATTGCAGTCATCTCTGCACCACAGAGCCCGCTTCCCCAGCTCTTAACAGAATAATACACCATCAGGTGCTTTAATCTTTGTCTAACTGACAGATTTCTAAGCATTATTTCCTTGTATTTTTAATGTATACTTCTCTTATTCTGAGCGATAGTTTCTTTATATATACCTAAGAGTTATTTGGATTTCCTTTTCAATGAAGTACATGCTTGGAAAAATTGCCAATTTTTCTATTGTGTTTTTTGGTTGTTTATTTGAAAAACCCTTTATAGAAAAAAATTGTATCTTTTCTGTTATGTCCTGCAAATATTTTCTATTTTCCTACTTTGAATTGTTTTTTGACTGTATTTCCCACACTTTTCCTTATAAAGATAATATTTTATATTTGTAAGTATTATACCAATTTTTATGGCTTCTGATTTTTGTATCATACACTAAGATTTAAAGAAACCATCCCATATTTTCTTAGACTATTCTTATATTTGGGGTTTTATGTGTAAAATGGTATCATTCTAAAATTTACATTTGTTGAAGAAGTGAGCAGTGCTGTAACTTTATGTTTTTTCCGATGCCAACCCACTTATTACAACATTAATAACGAGACCATTCATCTTTCTCTCTACTGATTTGAATTTCCCCTTTTATTCTACATGAAATTCTATATGTATTTGGTCCTATTAATGGACTTTGTCTTCTGTTACATTGATCTATTTATCTATTCATGTACCAGTGTAATGCAGTTTGATAGTTACAGCTTGATTCCTTCCCATTCATTTCTCTTCTGCAAAGCTGTCCTGGCGTAATACTTTCTGCAGGTTTGCCTTTCGTTTCTTTTTTTTATGAACTGAACTGAATCTACCTGATTTTTTTTTTTTGCATCCTTTTGTTTTTGAAATTTCTGAGTCACTGTTGAGGTGTGCTTCTTGTGTATTATATTGGCTGCCATGGTATACTATTAATATACTCTACCTGATCTTTTTCTTTAAATATAGGAGTTTATTACATGTCTATTTCTTAACTAACCGATGTTTGCTTGTAGCATTGATCCACATTTGATGTTGCTGTCATCTTCAAGTTTGTGTGCCTCTCAAAATAATAATATGTTGAACTCGAATCCCCAATGTGTTGTTGTTGAGAGGTGGGGCCTTTGGGGGGTGATGAGGTCACGAGGGTGGAGCCCTGTGAATGGGATTAGTGCCCTTTTAGAGAACGAGCTTATTTATCCCTCTTGAGTTTCTGCCACGTGACGGCACATAGAAGGTGCCATCTATGAGGAATAGGCCCTCACCAGGCACTGAATCTTCTGGCACCTTGATTGTGGACTTCCCAGCCTCCAGAATGGTGAGCAATGAAGTCATGTTGTTTATAAATTGCCCAGTCTCAGGTATTTTGTTACTGCAGCCCAAGACATATGTCAGGCTTTGGATATTTACTGATTCTTTTTTTTCATAGTCTGTCATATTATTTTGTTGTGTGTTTTGCTTTGGTGTGTTTTGTGTGCTTATAGATTTGTTTTTATTTCTGTAAAGTTTTTCGAATTATATCTTGCAATATTTTTATGACCTGTTATTTTAGTTCTCTTCAGGGATGCTAATGTATGTGTGTCAAGAGCTTTCTTTTGTCTAGCTTTAAAACCTAACATTCTGTCCCTGTCTTTTTTGCTTTGTGCAGTAGTTCTATTTCATTTTCACTTCTCCGTGTCCCTCACTGTGTTCACAGACATGTCTCATCTCCTTTGTGCTGTTTTTTATATGACTTCTGGTCTGCGGTGATTTTGTGTTCTGCTCATTTCTGGAATGTCTCCAGCTCCTGATCCATTCTGATGGCGGTCTTACTTTGTGTTCATAACCACTAACTTCATGTGTCACTTCCCTCCCCACCTCACTTGTAGCAAAACTCTACAAAACGCTTTTCTATCCTTGTATGACCTTCCTCTTCTCCCATTTTCTTTTTAGCTCACTCCAATCAGCCATTTAGCCTTCCACCATTCCATGGAAATTGCTCCTCCTCAAGCCACCGAAGGTCTGGAAATTGTCAAGTCCAGGGGTAGATTCTCAGTTCTCACCTGACTCCACTTATCAGAGGTTTTCACTCATATGCTCACAGCCTGCTTCTTAAAAAAAACATCCATGTGGCCTCCAGGATATCCATCTCTCTATGTTCTCAACCTACTTCACTGGTCTTCCTTCTCAACTTCCTTTTATGGTTCATCTTTTGGCCCCTAAAATTGTCTTGTCCTAGGGTTTCCTTTGGTCCATTTCTCTTCTGTGTGTACCTTCATTCTCGTAGTGATTTCATTTGACCTGGGAGCTATATTATAATACTATAGGCTAAAAGATATGCAGAATCACACGTTGAGCCCACATGTCTATGCTGAAGTCTAGAGTTACATTATCTGCATGCCTTACACCATCATTTGTTTGTTTCTTGACATTGCAAGCTTGATAGATCAGAGGCCTGATCTCCACCCCTTTCCTGCACTCCTCCTTTTGATGTCTTTCCTACTTGGAAAGTGAACCCAAACCACTAGAAGAATGCAGTTCTTGAAACAATGACCACTTTTGGGCTGTGCCTGGAAAATAAGGTGTTGCCCTGAGACTGCCATTGGTCAAAGGGTCCTGGGAGTGGCAGTGATGGACCAGAGCTATTGGAACAATGCAAGCCTATGCCTTCAACTGCTCAGGTCCAAACTCAGACTTATCCACAACTTCAGTCTTTCATATCTCACATCCAATCTGTCTGCAATTCTTGTCAACTCTACCTGCAAAGTATACCCAAAACTTAACCACTTGTAATTATTTCTAACACCACCATTGGGTCCAACCCATTCATATAAAATGAAGCAAACATGTGTCTGATATTTCTGTGATTAAAGTCTGTGCAGATTTAATTGCATGTGCATCGTTTCTGTTGCCTTTTGTTCATGGTGTCTTGCTTTCTTGTGCACTTTTTGTTTTGGAGTCTGAGCTCACATTTCTTGGAATTTTATCTATGGGGATTTTCTGAGGCCTGGTTTGAAGTCAGGCTCTTGTGGAGAGGATTTTCATTTGCTTCTTCAAATGCCTGGGTTTACTCCTAAGCCCAATTAACCAGAACAAAAATGCTGGCTTGAGATTTAATGGACCACTGGATAAAACAAATTTGAAAGACAAACTTGCATGGGGACAGCTTTTAGTTTCAAAAACTCACAAGAGGTATTTTCACCTCTTTTACTCAAAATGGAAAATGCCTGGTCTCCTGAGAGGTATTTTTCCTAAATGATTCGTCTGAAGTCCTTTAATAAGGACAGTGAAAGTTCATGGGGAGAGTTCCTTTAAACACCTCAGTCTGCCTTGAGCACCGTCCTCTTTCCTCCAATCCTGGGAAATGACGGGAACCAAAGGTCAAGTCCACCTGGTTTATCAAGTCCACAATTAGCTTCTGTCTTATTCTTTCTTCTCTATTAGTCCTGATGAACCAAGAGGTCCCTGGCTGATGCCCCCATCCCTGACCCCTCTGGCACCTGCCTGGGACACTCCTACCCTCATTCCTCTGCTGGCTCAGTAGAACCATTTTTTAAGGGCTGCTGCTCACTCTTTTGGGCATGATAATGGCCCCATCTCTGGATCCTGTAACCCTGTCTGCTTTTCAATTTCTAATTCTGCAGTAGTCTTGTCTCTTAAGTGAGATCTGTCTCCTGATTCTTCCCAGTCCCCCTTTATACTGCCATTTGTGAGAAGAACATCACGCTTCACAAGAAGATCCTGAGTTGTGGCATGGAATAGCTTGAACTTTGCTTTTCAGTGGCCGGCGATGACCTGAGCCCTGTGCTGACAGAAGTTGCTTGACCATGATAGGTTTGTAATGTGGTACTTTGTAATCTCACATGGCACTCCAACAAGGGCCCCGCGGAGTTTCTTCTGTGGTGACTTATATATACTCATGAAATTTATACTCAGAAAACAGAATGAGTGTCTGAAGAATATCCCATGACAGTCACAGAAACAGCAAACCCCTGCTGACAGTCCTTTCAGATAGACCAAAGAAGCAATCACATGTGTCTTACCCTAGGGATTCCATGCCATGTTCACCTCACAGTGGCCTGTTCTTTTCCAGAGCTTTGGAAGGTAGTTGAAGAAAGTAAACATATCGATCACGGTTTTAAAAAGAGATAGGGCAAAAAACTAGAAAAAAAAAAGAAGGCGCTATACTAAAAAAAAGCCAGGAACATTGTGAAATTGTGCATGCTTTACAGTTGTCTTCTATGTTTATATTCTGTGCCACACATTTCTAGTGTTGGTAAGTCTTGAAAGATGGCTCTGTTTAGGCAACTGTATAGAGATGACTGGCACTTGGAGTTGCTTCAATATAAGCCCTTGAAAATGAGTACGCAGAAGCCTTGTTATTGTTATTTTTATATTATTATTATTATTATTATTTTGAGACGGAGTCTCGCTCTGTCACCCAGGCTGGAGTGCAGTGGCCGGATCTCAGCTCACTGCAAGCTCCGCCTCCTGGGTTTACGCCATTGTCCTGCCTCAGCCTCCCGAGTAGCTGGGACTACAGGCGCCCGCCACCTCACCCGGCTAGTTTTTTTGTACTTTTTAGTGGAGACGGGGTTTCACCCTGTTAGCCAGGATGGTCTCGATCTCCCTACCTTGTGATCCGCCCGTCTCAGCCTCCCAAAGTGCTGGGATTACAGGCTTGAGCCACTGCGCCTGGCCTATTTTTATATTATTTTTAAGCTGACTTCTGGGACATATTCCTATGGAGCCTGAAGTTTTGTGGCATGTAGATGAGGAAATGAATGGTTGTGTCAGGCTCTTACCACCTTCTCCTCCTCTTCCAAGCTGGTGCACCCTGTCATTCAGCTGGGTCACACAAGCCCTGGTGGTGAAATTCGAGGTTTAAAAAAAGGGAAGGGTCACTTCTCAAAGATTCCAGGCAGGACCAGTGCTCAGTCTGTTCATGAAGTGGTCTGATTTTCTTTGGTACCCTTCATCTCCTCTCTTTTTCTCTTGTTCTACCATCTTGCTACATCTTCTAATTCCTAAGGATGTACCAGCTACTTTTGCCATGTATCTCACCAATGTTTTCTTACTATTGCATATGAGTAGCTTATTTCTATCAGAATTTCTAGATAGATATAGGAACTTTGAGCTGAGCTTCTCCTTTCTTTGACTCTGATGGTAAAACAGGATAATAAGCACCTATTTGCAAGTACCAGGTAAAACAGGAGGATTCTAAGAAATGAATAGCTCATAAACTGAATATTCAATAGGATTTTGCTAGTGCACAAGGTTGCATAACCTATTAAAAGTATGAATGAAAGAGAAATGCCTTGGTTTCAACTTGGCCATTCTCCCCTTTGCCAACTTTTGAAAAACGGAGCTCAACATTAGTTACTGAACACATAACTATTATGCCTGTAGTTTCTCCTTCTAAAAAATAATTGTGTTGAAAAATGTAAAGATTCATTGCAGTCACAACCTCTATTTAGTTAGTTGGAGTGGATTAGTAACCTATGACTACATAGCAAATTACCACAAACTTTGTGACCTGAAAGAACATTTGTTATCTCATAGATTCTATGGATCAGGAGTCAGGCATGGCTCAACCAGATCCTCTGTTTCTGGGTCTCACAAGGCTGTAGCCAAGGTGTCATCCAGGGCTGCGGTCTCATCTGAGACTCGACTGGGGAAGGATCTGCATCCAAGCTCACTCACATGGCTGTTGGCAGAATTCAGTTTCTCACTGCCTGTTGGCCAGAGACCATCCTCAACTCTTTTCCAGGAGGGCTTCTCCAACATGACAGCTTGCTTCATGAAAGCATGCTGGACAAGAAGTCCAGAGAGAGAGTGCCACAGAGATGGAAGCGACAGTCTTTTGTCACCTCATCACAGAAGTGACATCTCATCAATTTCGTCTTATTTTTCTTGTTAAAAGGAAGTCTTTAGGTGCAGATCACACTTAAAATAAGGGGATATATCACAGAGACGTGAAGAGAAGGGGTCTTGAGTTACTGAAGACCATCTTGGAAAGACATCTGCCACAGCAAGGTCTGCCTGCATTTCACCCCAGTTTCTTGTTCTTTAGCAGTTTTCATCTGGTCCTGGCAAGGCAGGGCAGCCTGCTCCTCAATGCCTTGGAACTCTGTCATGAGAACAGACACTTTGGGCTTTTCCTTCCTGCCTCCCTCAGTCCAGGAGTGGGTTGGGAGGGAGCAAGAAGCTAAGGAAGTGTGAGTCCAGTAGCCCCACTGGTTCAAAGCAAGCCCAGGAATGCCTCGTCACCATCAGAACAGGTTCTCAGTGTTTGAGACAAACGCTATAGCCTTGGCACAGGGCTGGGGATTTTATGTACCCCAGTAATCCCCATAAAGTCCTGTGTCTTTAATTAGACAACCCACAGAAACTCTTAAAGTGGATGATTAAATAGGAGATAATTAATGACTTTCCATGGAAACCTGCTCATTTGCCAGTGGAAATCATTGGCTAGAGAGTTGCCTGAGTGCTCATGCCGGCTACAGAGTCTGTGTCCTAATCTTCCAAAAGGCTGGGAACCTCCTGCTTCTGAAGCCCCTGGCATCTTACCCCTGCTGCACGCAGGTTGAGCACCCCTGTGTGACTCCATGGGCTGGTCTCCCCTGGGAAAGACTGTGAGACCTCTGGGGCTCCAGGCTGACATTGTCACTGCTCCACTAATAGCCCAGTGGGAGGGGGATGCATTGTTGCCACAGCACACACCAGCAAGCAGAGGCCAGGGCACGGGGGCTTGCCAGGGAGTTGCCCTGTTCCCCACAACCCAGAAAACCCTTGAGCAAACTTTTCACTGATAATGGCTTTGCTTTAGACTTTGGGATTGAGCCTTCACCTGTGAAAAGCTTAGCCTACTTCTCAACCAATGGAAACAATTGTGAGTGTGTGTGTGTGCATGTGTGTGTATAACAGACAGTGAGAGAGAGAGAGAGAGAGAGATATTCAGATATAGAGAAAGATGGAAGATGTAGAGAGAGATAGAGATGGAGAGACAGAATCAGAGAGAGAGACAGAATCAGAGACAAAGACAGAAAGAGGCAGACATAGAAAGGCGTAAAGACAGAGAGAGCAGAGACAGAAAGAGACAGAGTCAGAGAGAGACAGAGTCAGAGAGAAAAAGACGCAAAGACACGGATACAGAGATAAGAAAAACAGACAGAGAGCGATGCAGAGACAGAGGAGAGGGGGAGGAGAGGAGAAGGAGAGAAAAGAGGAGAGCAAGTGAGAATACAAAATAAGATGGTTGTTGCCAACCTGTGGCGTTTTATCCCAGCATTATCACTGACACTGATAAAGGGTGAGCCAATGTTCCTGAAAACAGCCCCGGGGTGGTGCAGCCCCTCCTGTGAGTAGCTGGCTACAGTTGGCATTGCTCCAAATTAAAGGGCAATTGTGACACAATTGAATGTATCGCTGTTACAATGAAAGACAAATGCACCAAGAATCAGAAGCAAAGGTGTCTGCGTATGATTCTTCTGGAGAACAGCCTATTTTTTTTACTCATAGCTATTATCCTAAATGGGGCCTCTTAGTACATGAAAGTCAAGAAACACTAAAGGTTTCACATAAGTGTGACAAATCAACACATTACATTCTGATAGACATTTGCCCACTGGTTCAATAACATAACTTCCTAGCCAGTTACTCCTTATTGCTTTGTGGTTGATCAGTGGAGTTGTTGATTTGCAGACTTAAGTTGTGATGACATTTTTAATGAAGCTTCTGCTGAGTTTTTGCTCAGAATCTTAATTCTGGCTCAGAGGAGTCATGTTAATACAATCAGCTGAAATGCCCTTCCCTGCAGTTAGGCCTGTCCCCACGGTTGGGCCTCTCGTGCTTCTTGCGCAGCCTGTGTCTTGTGGGTTCGCTTGGTCATTGTTGCCTTCTCGTAGGAGGAGTGAATGATTCGGCCTCAGCACCATCCACTAAGTTGGAAGCTGGAGGGAATCTGCCTTTCTTCTTGCCTCAAGTCCCCCCAGGTCCTGAGCATTTGACCCTTTCTACAAGCAGAGGAAAGCCGTGCACAGAGCAGCTTCTGCAAAAACCCGTTGTGCTTCTCCTCCCTGTTCACTAACCACAGCTTGGCCTACTGCAATTCAGGATGAGGCCTGAACTTAGAGGCTACCGGGTAGCTTCTAGGTAGTACCCATGGTGTGGGTCCAGGGAAGGGGAGGGGAAGCTGGTTTTCAAATGGAAATGAGATTTGAGTCTAGTTATCCCCAGTCACCCGGAGTGTATTGAGCACTAGTTATGTGCAAGGCACGAAGCTTTGTGGCCAAAGAAAATAAGTCTCTGCCCTCAAGCAGATCTTAGAAATGGAGGAAATCCTATGTAATGGGAAGATGCTACTCATCATTATGTCTGGGGCAGGCTCTTCTCTGGAACTAGCACAGGGCCAGTGTCCCCATCCAGGTGCATGAGCCTGCCAGGATTGCCGCAACCAAGTCCTGCAGAGTGTGGGGCTTGGACAACTGGGATTCCTTCTCTCACCATCCTGGAGGCCAGAAGTCCCAGATCAGGGTGTCAGCAGGGTTGGTTTCTCCTGAGGCCGCTCTCCTGGGCCTGCAGATGCCGTCTTCTCCTGGTGTCCTCTCTCTCTGTGTCCTCGTCTCCTCTTCTTAGAAGAACACCAGTCATATTGGATTGGGGCCACCCTAATGAGCTCATTTCACCTTAATAACCTCTTCAACGTCCTCATCTCCAGATACAGTCACATTCTGTGGCACTGGGATTCAGGACTCCAGCATATGGATCTGGGGATAGGGTGGGATAGAATTCTGCCGTAATGCCAGGCTTTTTTTAAGATGAGGAGGTTTTTACAGGCAGGGAAAAAGAAGTAATGTTTGTGGAGCAACAGAAAACAGGAGCAGAGGCAGCAGGGCGGACGGTACACAGTGTGCACCGGGGGCTGTCCTGTCCAGAGCCCAAAGCCCACTCCAGCAGAACCCGAACCTTGCTGCAGCCTCCGATAAAGAAAGGTTTTCTTTTGCAACCAAATCATCTTTCAGAGGAAAGCCTTAATAAATAGGTTCAGCATAGTTTGATACCCATTTATAAGAAGATCCTAAAACAAAAATTAAAGGTAAAACATTTATTATATCAACATATAATCTGTTTGTAATTTAGACTAATGACAGTCTTGAAACCTGTCATTTTTAGGCCAAAGTCAATACCAACATTAAAGAGGGGAACATGATCAATCCAGGTGTTTCCTTTAGCAGGACGATCTCAGCAGGGAGGGCCCTGCTTTTCAAAGTTGTGTAGAGGACGCTTAAACCACGGGCTTGTGCCCCGTGCAGAGACCTGGCTGATAAGAACTCGACGAGTCAAATCCTTGCTTCCATGAACTCAGCTGCCTTCTGCCTGTGCTGGAACCCCCTTGCATTTTAAAAAGTATTTTAAAAGTATGTGTATGCTAATAGCTGTGAGAGATTACATGGCTCTGAAATGTACAGAAAACACATGTGTTTTCAGAAGCCACAGGCCAGTCCCTGAGGGGTAGAACTGGTCAGTGTGGCAGTGGCCCCAGCCCTATTCTTCCTACCATGTCTTCGCCCCATTCTAACCTTCAGAATTGTTTTATGAGCATGATTGCTTTGTATACCATGTGTGCATATGTGTTCTGCGTGCTGTGTATTTGTGCTATGCACATACCACACAGCCATCTGTACACACGCGTCATTACACACACGGTGTGTGTGGCGTCATCTATGCCGTGTGTGTGCGTGTGTGTCTATGAATTCCAGGTTATCTCGGCCTCATTTCTCCAGCAGTTGAGATGACGGAGATTAAAGTGTCAAAGCTCCGAGCTGACGAGTGGGTTCTCATGGTGCACATCACCTGTCTGTTTTGACAGTCTTTGGCTGTTAAGAGTGATTAATGGAAGGCATCATAGAAAGGAACGTGTCTCAATTCTGTCCCATTCTTTGCAGCTAATAGCCCCAGTATATGAAAATGTTAATGTGTGGTTCCCGGGGAAGCGTCACCGATCCTAATATTGTTACTGTCGTGGTAACGTCCATGAAGCTCGTGCTGGAGTTGGAGGAGCTGGGGCCTGCAGCATGGGGTGGAGAAAAGTCTGGTGCCTCTGCCTCGTTACCAAGGGCCCTGCACCCCAATGTCCTCTCAGCATTTGGGCGTTTGAGAGGAGCAGGGAAGAGGGGCTCTGTGAGAAGAGCAGGGAGACAAGAGGAGTCCGGGAGGGGAGTGCTCAAGAAAGAAGATGAAAGCTGGGGACAGGACAGATGTGCCAAGTATTCACCCAAACCAGAAGGCAGCAGGACATTCGAGAGCCACCATCCTGCTCTTCGGAGATGCATTTGCACTTGTGCCTTTCTTGGAAAAGTCAAGTTGTCATGGAGTCACCAGTGCCCCTGGTACAGGGCTGTCTTCCCAACACCCCAGAGTGCTCGCCCCGAATGCCTGCTCACCATGTTCACACGCTCTGGAGACAGCACACAGCCTGCGGCTCGCCACGTTCACACTCTCTACAGACAGCACACAGCCTGCAGCTCGCCACGTTCACATGCTCTGGAGACAGCACACAGCCTGTGGCACACCGTGTTCACACGCTCTAGAGACAGTACACAGCCTGCAGCTCACCGTGTTCACACACCCTGGAGACAGCACACAGCCTGCGGCTCACCGTGTTCACACGCCCTGGAGACAGCACACAGCCTGCGGCTCACCGTGTTCACACGCTCTGGAGACAGCACACAGCCTGCGGCTCACCGTGTTCACACGCTCTGGAGACAGCACACAGCCTGCGGCTCACCGTGAATTCACACGCTCCTGTGAGACAGCACACAGCCTGCAGGCTCACCGTAGTTCAAACACGCTCTGGAAGACAGCACTACAGCCTACGTGAAGGTCAACTCCTCTCTTTTCCCTGGGTTTTCTGTGGCCTTTGCTGGAGCACTGGGTCAGGAGCAGTGTCTGCTTCTGCGGCTCAGCCTGGCTGCACCCCGGCAAGGAGGGGGCAGGCAGTAGCCATACAGGTTACAGGAAGCATCCTCAGAGACCCAGAGGGACAGGTGTAGGAAAATCAAACTGTCTACCAGATTGGTCACAGTTTATGAGGAAATTGTTCAACAACACCAGCACCTCCAGCCCAGCTTCTCTGAGGAGGAGTGTGCCGTCTGAAGCTCGTGAGGTAGGTGCTGCTGTCGTCCAAGCTGGACTCATGGGTGTAAGTCAGCCTGATGCTTAAAGGAAAGGTGAAAGCCTCCAGGATCCCCTCAGACCCACTGGAAAGGGCGCACAGAATGGAATAAATAGTGAAGACCAAAATAAAAGGACCTTAAGGGGGGGACATCAAAGTCTGCATTGGATTGGATGTCTGAACAAAGGAGACCAAGGAGAAGTAGGAGAGTTGGAAGTCCTGGTCCCATGGGACAAGGCAGGGACCCTGGAGAGGAAGCGGCAGGGCCCATGCATCACTGTGGGGTAGGAAGAATCACAGGCTCCAAGGATGCAGCCCCGAGACCTCCTGCTGCCGAGGACCTCCTCCCACTTTGTGCTCCCTGCAGACTGGGGACCTCCTCCTGCTCCATGCTCCCTGCAGACTGAGGACCTCCTCCTGCTCTGTGCTCCCTGCAGACTGAGGGGACAGTGGGGCAGTGCTCCTTCTGTGGGGCCTCAGCCAGGATACAGCACCCCCCTTGACAACTGCCCATCTGCTGACACATGTGCCAATGAAAGTAGCACCCAAAGGAACCTGAAAAACAGCCAGCAACTCGTCAGAAAGAGAGCTCACTTCTCAGACACTTAGGCAGATGTCTTCCTGAGGGCATGTAAGAGTTAAGCCTTCATAGTGAGGCCAACCTCAGTCTGCAGGCTGCTTCTGTTGATCTCCAGTTATGTGACCTTGAGCAAAGTCTACCAGGTTCAGCTTTTCCTCTAAAAAGCAGGAAGAATGACGCTGCCACTCAGAGCTGCTTGGACACAGGAAGGGGAACATCACACACCGGGGCCTCTTGTGGCATAGGGAGAGGGGGGAGGATTCCCATGCCAGATGGGAGTCTGGACTAAGACTCCCATCAAGGACTAAGCCAGATGAAGCAAGTGAACGTTAGGGATAGTCTAATACACAACGTTTGCTCAATCTACAGTGCCTACCTTTTAGGATAACAGAGGAAAAAAAGGTTCAGATAAAAAAAAGCAGAAACTACTCTGCCACAAGACTGTGCCTTTGAACACTTAGCTAAAAGTTGAAGGATATTTATCAAATATGTAAATGTACACAATTAACATGTTGCATATTTAATCTAGTTTCAACAAGATTGCAAGAGCTTTAAAGATTGCCGGATCTTTATGCATGAATTTCACTTAAAGCCATTTACAGTAAGAAAATAATCAGAAGTGCACAAAATGATTTATGAGAGTGTTCATTGCAGATTGATTAATACTATGCAAAGATTTGAAACAACCTATATCCAACAATAAGAGTTTGGATCATTTTTATTTCCTTGATTATACTGTTCTCTCTTTCTAAAATTCCTCTTAGAAATAAAGGAAGACTATTAAAATAACTCAGAAGTCTATAAAAATGACTAAGCTGTGACAAGAAGAAATGGAAGATGAGTTCATACTGTCTTCTGTAGTTGGGTCCAAAAAGTTAACTCTGTTTAAAAAATAAGAGAAAAACACTTTAAAATGTCATTTTGTGAGAGATTTTGTTTTCACTAACCTCGGTAGGAGTGGTCAATGAGACGTAAGTTCCCAAGGAATATTTCCTTTTTTTTTTTCTTTTATTTATTTATTTATTTATTTTTATTTTTTATTATTTTATTTTATTTTAAATTTATTTATTATTATTATACTTTAAGTTCTAGGGTACATGTGCATAATGTGCAGGTTTGTTACATATGTATACTTGTGCCATGTTGGTGTGCTGCACCCATCAACTCATCAGCACCCATCAACTCATCATTTACATCAGGTATAACTCCCACTGCAATCCCTCCCCCCTCCCCCCTCCCCCCTCCCCATGATAGGCCCCGGTGTGTGATGTTCCCCTTCCTGAGTCCAAGTGATCTCATTGTTCAGTTCCCACCTATGAGTGAGAACATGCGGTGTTTGGTTTCCTGTTCTTGTGATAGTTTGCTAAGAATGATGGTTTCCAGCTGTACTTTAAGTTCTAGGGTACATGTGCACAACTTGCAAGTTTGTTATATATGTATACATGTGCCATGTTGGTGTGCTGCACCCATTAACTCGTCATTTACATTATGTATATCTCCTAATGCTATCCCTCCCTGCTCCTCCCATGTCACAAGAGGCCCCGGTGTGTGATGTTCCCCTTCCTGTGTCCAAGTGGTCTCATCGTTCAGTTCCCACCTATGAGTGAGAACATGCAGCGTTTGGTTTTCTGTTCTTGTGATAGTTTCCAGCTGCATCTATGTCCCTACATGATGGTTTCCAGCTGCGTCCATGTCCCTACAAAGGACATGAACTGATCCTTTTATATGGCTGCATAGTATTCCATGGTGTATATGTGCCACATTTTCTTAATCCAGTCTGTCACTGATGGACATTGGGGTTGATTCCAAGTCTTTGCTATTGTGAATAGTGCCTCAATAAACATACGTGTGCATGTGTCTTTATAGCAGCATGATTTATAATCCTTTGGGTATATACCCAGTAAGGGGATGGCTGGGTCAAATGGTATTTCTAGTTCTAGATCCTTGAGGAATCGCCACACTGTTTTCCATAATGGTTGAACTAGTTTACAGTCCCACCAACAGTGTAAAAGCGTTCCTATTTCTCCACATCCTCTCCAGCACCTGTTGTTTCCTGACTTTTTAATGATCGCCATTCTAACTGGTGTGAGATGGTATCTCATTGTGGTTTTGATTTGCATTTCTCTGATGGCCAGTGATGATGAGCATTTTTTCATGTGTCTGTTGGCTGTATGCATGTCTTCTTTTGAGAATTGTCTGTTCATATCCTTTGCCCACTTTTTGATGGGGGTGTTTGTTTTTTTCTTGTAAATTTGTTTGAGTTCTTTGTAGGTTCTGGATATTAGCCCTTTGTCAGATGAGTAGATTGCAAAATTTTTCTCCCATTCTGTAGGTTGCCTGTTCACTCTGATGGTAGTTTATTTTGCAGTGCAGTAGCTCTTTAGTTTCATTAGATCACATTTGTCAATTTTGGCTTTTTTTGCCAATGCTTTTGGTGTTTTAGACATGAAGCCCTTGCCCATGCCTATGTCTTGAATGGTATTACCTAGGTTTTCTTCTAGGGTTTTTATGGTTTTAGGTTTAACATTTACGTCTCTAATCCATCTTGAATTAATTTTCATATAAGGAGTAAGGAAAGGATCCAGTTTCAGCTTTCTACTTATGGCTAGCCAATTTTCCCAGCACCATTTATTAAATAGGGAATCCTTTCCCCATTTCTTGTTTTTGTCAGGTTTGTCAAAGATAAGATGGCTGCAGATGTGTGGTATTATTTCTGAGGGCTCTGTTCTGTTCCATTGGTCTATATCTCTGTTTTGGTACCAGTACCATGTTGTTTTTGTTACTGTAGCCTTGTAGTATAGTTTGAAGTCAGGTAGCGTGATGCCTCCCCCTTTGCTCTTTTGGCTTAGGATTGTCTTGGCAATGTGGGCTCTTTTTTGGTTCCATATGAACTTTAAAGCAGTTTTTTCCAATTCTGTGAAGAAAGTCATTGGTAGCTTAACGGGGATGGCATTGAATCTATAAATTACCTTGGGTAGTATGGCCATTTTCACAATATTGATTCTTCCTATCCATGAGCATGGTATGTTCTTCCATTTGTTTGTGTCCTCTTTTATTTCACTGAGCAGTGGTTTGTATCATTGTCTCAGCCCAAAATCTCCTTAGGCTGTTAAGCAACTTCAGCAAAGTCTCAGGATACAAAATCAATGTGCAAAAATCACAAGCATTCTTATACACCAATAACAGACAAACAGAGAGCCAAATCATGAATGAACTCCCATTCACAATTGCTTCAAAGAGAATAAAATACCTAGGAATCCAACTTACAAGGAATGTGAAGGACCTCCCCAAGGAATATTTCTTAAAGTCTATTATCTACTCTTCATTTTTGATGATCAAGGCAGTTCATAACGTATCTCAAGAATCACATTATTTCTGGCGATAGAGTTGTAGGAGAAGCATTGATAAGGAGCCTGAGGAGGTGGAGAAGCCAGGTAGGGTTCCTGGGACCTGTGCCACGGAGATAGTTGAAAGATGCCCTGGAAGAGAAGACACAGAGAGGATGGGAAAGGTGTCTTCAAGGGCTAGAAGGGCCTTCGCCAGGCTTCTCCTGTCTGTCTCAAGCTGGAAGCCTCCAGAACTAAGGATGGAAAGCCATGTGGAGGGGAGTTTGCTGAGCATGATGCTGGCTTCCTCAGCAGGGATCACCAGGGAGGGTGGGGCAGCAGGAGCCCAGAGGCCTTGGGTTCCTCTCCAGGAGGCGTGGGAGTATTTTTCAGGTTTAGCCTTCCCTAGTCCCTGTGCCACGTCAACTAGTGTCTCAACCCTCCATCCCCTTGACTACAGCAAATGGCCAGAGTGAGTGATGCTGACACGCTTGCTCCCCAGCTTCCAGGCCTGATGGGTGGCAGCCAGGTTGGGTAGAAGCAGTTATAAGAGCAGAGAGCTGCTCAGAAAGACAAAGGGGTTCTAGAACATAGACAGAAAGTCTTTATCATCCAAGGTCACTAAGCACTGGGAAAAGGTCACTCAGAAAGAATTCAGTTAAAACATAGCCAATATGTTTTAGTAAATATTAAGAAAAAAAGAGTCAATTGGAAATTTAGGAAAAATAGGAAGCTAACAATATGAAGATATATTCCTCTCTTCTAGTCAACAAAACATGCTATCATTGTGATTATGTGCCAATTTTTAAAGTAATAAACGAACCAAGTGTTGACTAGCTATGTCATAATATTCTGGATACAGTTGCAAGGTAGCATTATATAGTATCCCGTACTTCGCATTTGAATTTCCTGACATCATCAAAAGAGAATCTTTTTTTAACACACAACAGCAAAATCAAGAGTAGCATCAATTTTACCATGAGGTTCTCTTAAAACTTCTTAAATCAGTCTCTTCTGAGTGCATATTTTATAACCGTCTTGTAAATGTCTTCTCTCCTGTTGTTCATAGTTCAAACTCTGCCATATCCTCATTTGTGAGCTGTGTCCATTTGCTTAGAACGTGGAGAGTTCTACGTCCCTTTCACTGACTTGGAATCCGCCATGTTGTGTCACGCCCTCAGCTTCTCCTTGGAACTGACTCCTGTTGCATTTGCCCTGTGTTCTTGGATGTTTGCAACCTCAGACCATCGCTGACTCACTGGCCAGGGGAGACTTTGACCTCATGGACAGAAGAATGGAGGCTACATATTTTAAGCGTTAAGTTCACGAGCGAACGTTTTAATCCTCCAATGTTTCCTTGTTCTGTCTGCAGGTTCACAATGGAAGGAGCTCAGATGCCGAACATGGGGGAATCAGGACCATTTGTTTCACCTTCAGGCGGGGCTGAAGAGACTCAGAGACAGACAGGGCCTCGGGTGAAGGAAACCTGTTCTGTTGATGGAAGACAAAAGCTATTTCCAATGGGGTTCACTCTTCCTTCTACATTTGAAATCCTTGGGACCAGATGTGTTTCAGAATTCAGAGTGACTCCGGTTTTAGAAAGGTGGTAAGGTGCACACAGTGAAGATTATGCAACAAACCCAGAGAATCTGGAGTGCCCCCGAATCAAGCACATGAATTCTTCTGCAAAGAAACCTGAATCTTCACATTAAGTGGAATAAATAAAGACTAAAAATAGTCCCATGTCAGTTCAGAACAGGATTCACCAAATGAGTGAGAATGTTCCGTGCTTAGGGTGTCAAGCTTGGGTTTCAGGGTGTAGGGTTGTGAACTGGCCTGCATGTTGCATTCGAGGACCTTGAGATAAGAGGATCCTGTGGCCTGTTCATATCTATGCAGCTCGTGGTGGAACTTGTGTTCCAACCCAGGTATTCTGTCTCTGACTCCGGTGAGTTCTCTGCCACACCCACCTCTTGGGGTCATATTGACTAAGATGGGTCCGTAATTCTCACTGCAGTGGGCACTCGGGGGAACCCTGGAAAGTCACAGAGAAGAGCCACCAGCACAACTGCGCCTTGAGGAAAGCACTTCGTCTGTTTGTTTCAGCTGTTCAACAAGTCCTGAGCTCCTGTATGATGAAAATGTTTCTTCATCTCTGACACGTCCGTGGGGCTTAGCATTCAATGCTGAGTTATATCGCGAGTTATCAACAAACATTTCTGAAATGAATGATCCACTGAGCTGGGAGAGAAAAGCCAAGGGCGGATTTTAACACAGAGGGCTTTCTAACTGGGACTAGAAACTGGTGACTCCATGTCCCCTAGGAATAAAACAAAATAGGAGAGAACCAAAATACGAGGTTACAAATCAACCAGAATTCCCCATTTTAAAAAGAGAGAGAGAGATGAAAGATCTAGAGGGGCTGTGTGTCAGACCCTGATGTCTCACCTCTCAGAAGGGTCTTCCTAGACTTCAGGCCCCAACTGTCCTGGCAATTCTAAGAACAGGAACTGGGAAAGGAGGACCATCCGTCCAGGAAGCATGTATCTGGGCCTGGGTGGCTGGTCACTAGGTGTTCCTCCTCTGCTCTTAGAAACATACCAGGGGGCATATTTCTCACAGAGCTCCAGGGGCTGGGGTAGCTGAGGGCAGGAGGGTGGGGCCTTCATCTGTAGTGTTTGCTGGTTTCCACACTGTAAATACTCCCGCCAGGACCAGTGTCACTTAAACTGGCTTGGCAAATTCTTGCACATTTCACACTCAGCTGTCTCCAGTCAGCCTCACACACCACTGTGACCTCTTTAAATCTTAAGGTTTTTTGTTTGTTTTGAGACAGAGTCTCGCTCTGTCACCCAGGCTGGAGTGCAGTGGCACGATCTTGGCTCACTGCAACCTCCGCCTCCCGAATTCAAGTGATTCTCCTGCCGCAGATCCCAAGCAGTTGGGATTACAGGCGTGTGCCACCACAACCAGCTGATTTTTGTATTTTTAATAGAGGCACGGTTTCATCATGTTGGCCAGGGTGGTCTTGAACTCCTGGCCTCAAGTGATCCCCCTGCCTTGGCCTCACAAAGTGCTGGGATTGCAGGCGTGAGCCATAGTGCCCAGCCCTGAATCTCAAGTTTAAGGAGGCATTGCCCAAACAGGGGAGCCATCCCTGAGGCATACATAGTATCTGAAGTAGCATGCACAGCCTTCCCATACACAGCATCTAAAACGAATACGCTGGCTGAATTTGTGTCAGCAAGGACTCCGAATCCTGGACCTCTGGTCAATACTGATGACATGCTCATGAAGGAAATGGGTGAACACACACCAGCGATGGCAAGGGCCATGCCAACCCCACTTCACATTTCCACAGATCTTTACTTTTAAGGCATTACACGGCTATTAGATCATTGGACATCCTCACATCTCTATGAAAGGGACAGAGTGGTTATTTATTATCATCATTTGCAGATAAGGACATGAGACAGAAAGATTAAATGACTTGTCTAAGATCACACAACGCATTAGTTCCAATCAAGCGCAGACGTCAGGTTTTCTATTTCCTGATCCTTTTCCTAATTCTGCCTCCCCCCACCCCCAGCTCCCAACAGGGCTAAATTAGTCATTCTCAAGAGGAGTTTCACTTGAATTTAATCAGAAAACCTCTTTTACTTCCCAGACACAATACTTTCTGTCTGCTCTGCAAGGAGAAGAGTGTCTATGCTGGTGATCTGAGCTGCAGACTGGGCATCCAGATCTCACAGGCCGTTTCAGATCCAACATTTCCCACCCCTCCTGCAGGTCCACAAGCAGCACCCAGCAGGTGGAACGAGGCCCTCACTCAGGGTCTCTACTGACTCCTCATCGACTCAGCTTCTGGCCTCATGGCACAATCCAAGCCCTGCAGCAGGGAGAAGGGGGACACATCCCTCCAACACAGGCCCAGGACCTCCCCTGTCACCCACAGAAATGCACATCAGTCCCAGCATCACTGCACTCGGGCCTCGGGCCAGTCCCTCATGAGTTCTGCCTGTTATCCAAGGCCCCGACACCACAAACCTGGGCTTCAGAGGCAGCCCGACCTCGGTGCATTAGGCAGAAAACTGGAAACTTGCGACGCCGGCTTTCAGAGTAAATCTTTGAAAGTTGCAAATTATTTTTTTCACTATGAAAAAGTTAACTTGTGGCCGGGCGAGGTGGCTCACCCCTGTAATCTCAGCACTTTGGGAGGCTGAGGCGGGTGGATCATTCGAGGTCAGGAGTTCAGGGTCAGCCTGGCCGACCTGGAGAAACCCCATCTCTACTAAAAATACAAAAATCAGCCAGGCATGGTGGTGCTCGCCTGTAATCCCAGCTACTCGGGAGGCTGAGGCAGGAGAATCACTTAAACCTGGGAGGCGGAGGTTGCGGTGAGCCGAGATCGTGCCACTGCACTCCAGCCTGGTCAACAGAGACTCCATCAAAAAGAAAGAAGGAAAGAAGGAAGGAAGGAAGGAAGGAAGGAAGGAAGGAAGGAAGGAAGGAAGGAAGGAAGGAGGGAGGGAGGAGGGAGGGAGAGGGAGGGAGGGAGGGAGGAGGGAGGGAGGGGAAGGAAAGGGAAGGAAAGGGAAGGAGGGGAAGGAAGGAAGGTGAACTGAAAGCCCAGGCAAGACTTATGTATGGTTTATGCCACGAGAGTCAGCAGGTGTCTCCCAGGTGCTTTGTGGAGGACACCTGACAATTCCTGTCACAAAGCTCCTAACCCAGAGACAGAGAAACACTGAGAAGAGAGATGCGCAGTTTAGCTTTTCGTCAAGGCCATGAGTTTAGAGAAAGAAGCAAACCAAAGCCAGGGGGTCTCAGAACCCCTCATGGGAGACGTGGGCTCTGGGACTTGTGCAGCAGTAGATAAACACTGGCTCTGGGCCCGTGTCGACCGGGGTTCAAATCCTAGGTCTTTTCTCATGGTCTTGGCAGATTATCCTCTGGCAGATAACAACAGAATCCATCCCATAAGGGGCTGTAAGGGTTCCATCATGTTTTGCACATTTCATTAATTCTTCAGGCAGGCATTGATAGAAAACCGGAACGCAGACTGGCAGAATGAATGGGAGAGAGCAACGTGAATGACACGACCGAGATTGAAAGTGTCTAGCAGACAGATTTGCCAAAGCACTTGTGGGAAAAGAAAGCAAGTTGGAAAATCAGGTGACCTGGCTGTGGAGAGGCCCTGACGTCTGACTGGGGAGACTTCTTGCTGTAGAAAGTCAGGAACTGGAGAAGAGTTTTTGAAAAGGGAGTAAGCATCATGAGTTAAGTTACTGCAGTCTAAAAGAGTCACTGCAGGCTCTGCAATATGCTCAGGCTTTGCAGGTGTCGTTTAAGCATTTTCAGTGTGTACGCTGACCGATCACTTCTGATGGAAGCTTGTACCTCAGTTGTCTCACCTGTGCAGTCTCATGATAATACTTGCCAAAAATTCTGTCTTCAGTGTGGCATCTTTTCTTTATAATGGGCCCTGCCCTACCCCCATGAAAATCTGCATACCATTTGTGTGTGAATTTTCTCTCTCAACCGTCAGTTACAAGCACTGCTAATTGGGGATCGGAGACCACAATCCAGCTGTTAGGAGAGCAGGTTCATAAAGAAAAGAGAGCAGGTTCAGATGCAAACTTCCTGGAGTCACGTCCTTTGTCCATCACTTACAAACTGAGGGCTGGGCTTGAATAAGTCAGTGGCCTCTCTCAGCGTCCGTTTCCTCATTTGTAAATGAGGGCCGTGACAGTGCCTCACCTGGATTGTTGTAAGGATTGAAGCAGGTGGCACAGGTAACCCCACAGTCCCTGGCTGTCATCACCATTTTCATCAACATCTTCAGGGTACCTTGGCCAGCCGGGGCTGGGCTTCCTAAAACTGCCTACTATCCACAGTGTGGTGGCAGCCTAATTCCACCAAGGCTGAAATCCATCATTGTGTGAAGATTAGCAAATGCTGCTCTATTAATGATTTGTAACCATGATCTTCAATACACTTAGGGCTAGTGTGTACCTCTAGAGTGAACCAATGAGACGTTTTGGAGTGGTACAGATTCATACTAAAATTCAAAGATTAGTAGTAAAAGTAGTAAAAGTCTGAATCTTTCTGTACCTTATTTTTTGTTGTTCAGTTAAATGCCATATCCTCTACGTCACCTGTTAGGAATTTTTTTCCTGGAATATTGAATGTTCTTTTTGGCAGAGAATCAATAAAATGTTTGGTGTCTATGAATCAAGGGTGCATATGAGGTACACCTTAGCTTCACGGCCTTTATGTATTGTGTCTGTGATCACCATTGTCTTAGCTGGGAATTATGACGCAAACTTTCTAAACATTGAAGGATTACTCAGGATATCCACTGTTGTGCGTATGCATATCGTGTTTAAAGCAACAGGCCTGAAGTTTGAGCAAACGTGCAATGTTAGATCCCTAACTGTGAAAACAGCACGCAGGTGTCCAGCCCATACTGAAAGCCTTGAGCCCTGATCTGCTCCCAAACAATGGGGTGGCCGGGGGAGCTGTCTTGGGACTCTGGGAGGTGCAGGTTGACAATAACTTTCATCCAGCTGTAATGGTCTGGTTGGGTTATTGACAATGGCCAGAACCATTGAAGAACAGCTCCTTGCCTTCTTTCTTTGGTGAATACAGAGAGACCTATGTCAAAATAAAGCAGTTATATGACATTTTCTTTTGATCCTTGAAAATAAAAATAGTTTGTGGTTCTGTTAAGATTTCTTGATCATACTGGGTAAAATACTACATTTGGTGAAGCGATTGTGTTATGCTTGGTTCAGGCCTGTGTTACCAAGAGTTCAACTGTGGAGTCCAATGTTCAATTTCTGAGAGTGTGATTCTTGTTTTTGTTTTTTGTTTTTTGTTTTTGGCTTGCCTTTTGGATATTCGAGATTTTCTAATGCCGAATGCTATGAATTCAGTCTCCGGTTGAAAATTTTTCTTCTTTGTAAATATTCGGTCATTAATGAAAAGAATCTGGAGCTTTGGAGACTTTAAATAAATTTCCCTAATTTATTCAACCTAACCCTAATAATTCCTGAGATGCTCTAGTGAATGCGGGGAATTTGGCCGTGTCTTCTCCCATCTCAATCTCTGGCACAAAGGGGACAGTAAGTCGTCACTTAACTTCCCCGGGATCCAGACGGCAGTGTTTCCCAGAGAAAGGAAGAAGTGTCGAGTCTCAGTGCCCTCTGGAACATTCTGGTTATTCATGAGTTAACTGACAGGTCCCATAAATAAATTATAGGTGTGTTTTTAGAGCACTTTGCTAAGAACAAGGATGGCAGAAAGGATCACAAGGCTGTCAAGTCACATTAAAGCTCGACTACTCGCCATGCTCTGTGGGGAAAACGGACAAACTATACTTTTTGTCGTGTATTAAAACCTATTTTACTGATTGGCTGGTTTGAAAAGAAATTTATCCATCACTGTTTCCTTCCCTCGGAAGCAGCCTTCTCCCAATGGCTTGTTCTTCCTCCACCGTGTAGGACTCAGTCAGGGACATATTTCACAGACATAAATATCGTCCATTAGGGCCTTTAAAAGTGAAGATAATATCATTTTTAATGTGGATTCCATTATGGAGAAAGCTGCCCAGGATGGGGGTTCTGTCTCAGCGCCATCTGCTCGCCTCGGCTGGATTCTCGCTGCCGCTCCTAATGCGGACGCCCCACCCCTTGGAGCCCTAACCTTCAGGTCCCTCACTGTGGGAGCTGGGGTAGGAGTTTGGGCAATTGCACAAAGGAAGTGATTTAGGACATTACAGGCCAAGAAGAGGAGGAAAAAATCAATATCCATCACCATCAGATGGAAGCTTGTCACCATGGCTGTGAAACAGGCCATTTTCCCTCAGCCCCCACTTCTCCATTGTGAATGCTGCGAGAAATAAACTCCCTTCCTGAGCCCCGTGGACGCCCCCAAACATCACAGACCCACCAGGTCTACATGAACCTCCCCCATCATCTTTTCTGCCTGTGTCTGAGGTTTTTTTTCACTTGCAAATACGATGAATGTTTACCAAGCAGGTACTCTCTCTCCGGCGTTGTTCTCCAACTCTCACTCTGTCGTTAACTAAAGCAAAACCTTTATTTGAGAAATTGTATTTTTCTCAGCTATCTCATACTGCATGTGTAGTCTGACACGTGAGAGGGATGAATTTTTAAAATATTAAAATAAGAAAACACGAATTTTTAATGTATCCATTAAACGTGGTCTACAATTCATTCATTCAGTCTTTCATTTATTCCACAATATTTACAGTGTCTCAACTCTCCAAAAGCTTTTCTGCAGGAGAAAACTGATACTGCATGTCAGGTCTGGGGTGGATCCGGGACCCTAGGAACTGTAGGATCATTTAGACCAGAGCACTCAGTACAGTAGGAAGGGTCTAGGTAAGAAGTGGCCATGGTCAAGAATTTAGTTCCTAGAAGCACAAATAGGGAGAGCATAAAAGGAATCTGAAAAGGGCTGATGGGTGTCAGAGTCCCAGACAGGTTGGATCTAAGACGCTCATCTCCTGCATAGCCCGTGGCTGGGGAAGAGCTGAGGCAGAAGAGAGAGGCGCAGGGATTGGGACTTCCGATCTGGGATCCTGGGTGATGCCAAACCAGATCTGGAGTCTGGCTAAAAGTATAGAAAATTTCCCCAAAACATGGGCAAGAGGATCAGAAACCCACTAGCACTAGCAGAGTCCTGTGATGCTCCGGGAACTCAGCACAGCCAGGTTGGCGAGGGGGCTGAGCTCCACTTCTCTTTGCTGTCTCTTTCCTCCAGCGATGTTCTCTTCCTCTTTTCCAGCCTTGGAAAACAAGAAGGTTGGTTCCAAGAAAATGGAGATAGCAATCTGCATCAGACTTTGTTTTCGCCTCCAACCTTGGCCTTTCTCCAAAGGCAAGGAAGAGAAGTTTCCCAAGAGCAATTCTCACTGAACAACTGGCCAAGCTGGAGACAATCCTGTCTGGTAACTTCCAGTTCGGGGCTCATTCCCTTAGCCACCGATACGGAGACGTGAAAACACCCATGTCTGAAAGGGTGAATTTGAAGGCTGGGAGTCCCCTGTTTATATTTTTGGGACCTGGGAAGATGTTGATCCCACTGGGGTTCTTTTTATGGTCAACCAAAAAGAAAAGCTTCACTGACATCAGATAAAGAGCCTCGGCGTGTGACTGGATTAAAATGCTTCTTCACTGGAACCTGGTCAGGTCTTCATGAGTGGCATACCTTACTGGTGCTTCCTGCCACAATCAAGAATTAAGGTCACCATGAACAGTCCATATTCGCCAATCTAGATCAGGGGTTAAAGATCCATTCCTCAGGAACTCTCTCTCTTTCTGAAGAATCTTAGGGCCACTGCTTCTCTTCCAGAGGGTGGTACTCAGTGTTAGTTTAGGTTCTGTTCTGCAAGCCACAGGAATGAATTCTAACTTATTAAAAAATTGAGAAAATCAGAAAAATCAATGCTCAGGAAAGGGAGGGATTAGGGTAGCTCCAGGAATCTCTGCAGGGGAATCCTGTGGACTTCCCACTAAGTGCCACCATCAGATGCATTGGCACTCACTGTCTTCTGTTTATTTGCACTCAACGTATAAGTCCCATGACAGAATTCCATTGCTTCATTTCCTCTGGTGCTCACCCAGTGGGTCTGCCACCTGATTGGGGAGGTAAGATGCTATGATCAACCCAGGGTGTTTCACATGCCTTCCCTGTGGCCAAGAGATAGGACTTGCTACCTGAATAGGGTCAGGAGGGGTTGCTAGGAAGACTAAAGACACAGCCACGGTATGGTCCACAGCTTGGCCACCTAGCGCATATCACACTCTCTTTTTTGTGCTGATGTCCACGTCACCCCCACCTCCGCCCTCAACATAATGGAGTCCTGCTGCTCCAACTGCAAATGTGCTCACTTTCTCACCCGTGGGAGGAAAACCCAAGGTTATACACAACCCTCTCACCCACAGTTGGTGCTGTGGAGTCCTGGCTCTCCAGGTGGACGGTCTCGACTGATGCCCATCCCATGGCGATCCTAGCAGGATTCTGCCTGTGGAATACATGGCACATTTTGCCAACATCAATGCATTATATATATATACACACACACACACGTGCACACACACACGGTGTATATAAATTATATATATACACACATGATGTATATAAATTATATATATACACACACACACACGTGCATACACACACGGTGTATATAAATTATATATATACACGATGTATATAAATTATATATATACACAAGATGTATATAAATTATATATATACACACACAAGATGTATATAAATTATATATACACACACAGATGTATATAAATTATATATACACACAAGATGTATGTAAATTATATATACACACACGATGTATGTAAATATATATACACACACGATGTATATAAATTATATATACACACACGATGTCTTGCTCTGTTGCCCAAGCTAGAATGCAGTGGCACCATCTCAGTTTGCTGCAGCCTCCGTCTCCCAGGTTCAAGCAATTCTCTTGCCTCAGCCTCCCGAGTAGCTGGGATTACAGGCGTACACCACCACGCCCAGCTAATTTTTGTATTTTTGGTAGAGACAGGGTTTCACCATATTGGCCAGGCTTGTCTCCAACTCCTGACCTCCAATGATCTGCCTGCCTTGGCCTCCCAAAGTGCTGGGATTACAGGTGTGAGCTACTGCACCCAGCCCAATACATATATATTTTTAGATGGTAAGCAGAAAGAAGAAAAGGAGTACTTTTTAAATTATATGAAACAGCAAGGAAGGTAAAGCAAAATCAGGAAGCCTAGCGATGACAGCTGGCTTAGGCTACAGCCAGTATCAAGTGCATCCGTCCTTCTCCTCGGCTCTCTCTCTTTCCTTCTTCTGTGGACTGGGCCACTTTGCTTGGCAGGGGGAGGCAGCATTTATTCCTACAGGGGCTGGGTCTTGGCCGTTCTTCCTCAAGAGGGCTGTGTTGCTTTTCCACTGCTGTGATCACTGAACGAGATACTCTAAGGGGAGACCTGCGAGGGTCGCCATATTTCACCATACGCTTCGCATCGATTTTGATTCAGAAATTGTATGTCGCTTTGTTTGATCAGGAATGAAATCACGCTGGTTAACTTTGCCCACATGCATCGTCTAGCGGCAGACTGAGCTCCCAATTCAGTGTGGAGAAAGAATCGCGTACCCTGGAAGATAATCTCTCTGTTGAACACCAAGCCGTCTGGAAACGAGAGCTCATAATTCCAGGGCCGGGGGCACAACCCTGAGAGTTTTTTGAGTACTTAGCCATGAGACAACCATCGCCTCTTCCACCAACGCGACTTGTGACCAAAACAAGGCTAGAGGGGAGTAACACCAGAACACTGGGGAGTCTTTCACTGGGGTGGCAGCCCCTCTGTTTAGTGACCTTCTCTTTCCTTTAATGGTAACCTTCAGGAAAGGAGGAATTTGATGCCAACTTCTCACCACTTGGAGGAGAAATGGTTACCAATATGTTCCGTCTCACTCGGAATGTTTCCTCTTTAAAGCCTTCTTCAATTATGGAAAAAACAAAACAAAACAAAAGCACCTGTTTCTAGCTAAAGAAATTTCAAATGCCATTGACCTGGCAAGAAGAGAATTTAGAATTTAGAGGTGGGGGAGAAGCTGGATTACGCAGGCAGCCACTATTTTGCTTCTGTCTGACTCTGGCTGGGGCTTCTCAGCTCCATCTGTGTTGCTGTTTTTGCTGTTGTTATGATATTAACCCAAGATCCACACTGCACTGCGATTAGACGGTGTAGGGGCAGGGAGTGAGGTGTACGTCTGAAGAGGTGAGTGGGGAGAGTACGTTTCATCCTTCCTCAACAGTGCAGGGCACTTCTCTCAAAACAGCCTTGCTCCTGAATGTTGTCCTGCCGGTCATCACAGAAATCACAGATGTCTATGGCCACATGACGGTGACCCTCTTTACACTCACAGCACACGCCTGCATTCAAACCATTGCCTTGTACTTAGGAAATAAATGCAGGCTGGGCACAGTGACTCATACCTGTAATCTTAGCACTTTGGGAGGCTGAGTTGGGCAGATCACTTGAGATCAGGAGTTCAAATCCAGCCTGGCCACAGAGACGAAACCCCGTCTCTACTAAAAATGCAAACAAATTAGCTGAGCCTGGTGGCAGGAGCCTGTAATACCAATTACTCGGGAGGCTGAGGCAGGAGAATTGCTTGAACCCCAGGAGGCGGAAGTTAAAGTGAGTTGAGATCACACCACTGCACTCCAGTCTGGGCCACAGAGCCAGCCTCTGTCTCAAATAAATAAATAAATAAATAAATAAATAAATAAATAAATAAGATGCAGAGTAAAAAAAAAAATCAATACTCTATATAAGGCACATTAAAATGGAGCACTGGAGCAATGAAGACTCTTTCGTTAAGGAAAAAAAGTAAATTTGGAACTGAATTATTGGGACTGAACAGCTGGAATGGTCTGAGCCGCCAGACAATGTCCTCCCAGATAACCCTTCTCTCTGCTCGTACAGAACTGAGCGGGTCAAGTACCACAGAGGACCAGACCAGAAGGCACTTGCTGTTTCAGGTTCCACGTGGTAGAAAGAAGCTGCCATTAACGGCCTTTGGAAATCTGTTTAAGTGGAACTTCATTGTCCTCTGAGCTAGAACCTGAACCAAACTGGTTCCCTACTTACTCTGATTCCCATAAATAATTTGAGCCCTTTTTCAGAGCCCAGGAAACCACTTTTCTACTGCCTCCTTATTCCTTCTAGGATTTCTGTGGCTTTTTATTAGTTTTAATTTGTGCAGTATTCTGAAACTTTGAAGCAATTTGAAATACGTTCTAGGTCTGCTGGAATTGACAGAGTAGGAAAATATGAAATCAGGGATCCCATGGGAGAAAGGGCTGAGAAAGCTGGGTGCGGTGGCTCACACCTGTAATTCCAGCATTTTGGGAGGCCGAGGGGGGCGGATCACCTGAGGTCGGGAGTTTGAGACCAGCCTGACCAACATGGGGAAACGCTGTCTCTACTAAAAATACAAAATTAGCCAGGCGTAGTGGCACATGCCTGTAATTCCAGTTACTTGGGAAGCTGAGGCAGGAGAATCACTTGAACCTGGGAGGCGGAGGGAGCGGTGAGCCGAGATTGCGCCATTGCACTCCAGCCTGGGCAACAAGAGCGAAACTCTGGCAAAAAAAAAAAAAAAAAAAAAGAAGAAGAAAAGAAAAGAAAGGGCTTGGGAACCAAGGCAGAGGCTATTAGGGGATCTTCCTGACAATACAACAGACTCTGCTTAGAAATGCAGGGAGAGACGCATGGCGAGCAGAGAGGGTAATGAGAACTGACAGGCCAGGCAGTGAACATACATGACACATTCTAACAGGAGAACCACTCAGGGTTGAATTCCACATGGACTGGGAACTATTTACAAAAAAATTAAGCTGCATTAGTGAAAAGGACTTCTGAGGTCAAGCCGCATCAGGGAAATAAAAGCTTATTCAGCACTGACTCAGGGGCCTTACCTTTCAGGTGTGCATGTGCCAGGGTGGATGTGTGTGGTTGGCCACTGGGAAAAGATGTAGTGCTCTTTGTTTAATGCCAGGTTGAAGGCAGACTGGGGTCTGGGGGTGCAATAATGGTTAGAAGCACCGTGTTCAGGTGATGGAGGGCTCAGGCACTGAGATGGAGGGGTGATGGTGAAGGGCCCTGTGCTCAGACGCACAAGGTCATCATATACCGGTTGGGCTTGGTCAGTCTGTCTTGGGCTGGCTTAATCTTTGGCAGCCCTGATTTCACTCTTAACTAACTTTGGAGTTATCTTGCCCTATCAAACTCCCTGTGGTTCTACTGCTTCTGCAGGTACACAGATCTCTGTAGATGGAGTGTTTGAAAAAATTACCATGGGTTCCATTCACAAAATCCCATTGTTTTGAGATGGATAGGGGATGAATGTGGGTTTGAGTTAGGAAAGCTTATAGGATGCAGTAAGGGCTGAAATGAATTTGATTACGTGACCGCAGGTCAACAGTGAATTCAAGAGCCTTTCACTCAATGGGATCTTTACATAAGGTGAAAGATTTCCACAGAAAAGACCTGGGTCTGCTCCCGAAGCCCCTCCCTCACTGGGGGACAGGCCTCCCCTGAGCAGCCCAGGCTTCCCAGCCTCCCCTTTCCTAGGAGTGAGAGCAATGGGCTCTGCAGGCCTCTGGAAATTGCCTTGTGTGTCCATGGGCAAGATGGCTCGATGGGCCTGGGCCATGACTAAGGCAGGGAGGATTTCTCACCAGTCTCCAGCTGTCGTCCACCCCAAGCAGACATATTGTGAGCAAACCCAGACCCTGCAACAGGGCGGGCGTCCTACCGGGGTGAGCGATGCTGCTCCTCGCCTACGTTTTGCTTCTGGCTTTGGGAGCTTGGCCTCTTCGGTTTTGCAGCAAAGAGGCTCCCGTTTTCCTTTCTTCTCCATGGAGCAAAGACATGATGGTGCCACAGCGAGGACATTGATGCCTCCGGGGTCCTGCTTCTCTCTCCAAATGCTCCCTTCAGGGGCATCTTCCTGCCTGTTATTTCAGACCCACGAAGGTCAAGAACTCAGAGAGACGTCTCTATGTGCCTGGCCTCCAAGCACCAGACGGCGGAAGGGAAGCTTCCCACAGCCAGTCTCACTGTCCCAGACGCCAGGTAGAGCTTTACATCCTGGGGATCAATGGAGGGCGAGTTAGGCGACGCGTTACCGAGCGGCCTGGAGACCTGCTTCGGAATCTCCCTTTGATCTCTCGGGGAGAACTGGTGTCATGCTCTTCCCTTCCTGAGAATTGAACAAAGGCATTTGAGCACGGTATGTTTCACAGGGGAAAACAAAGACACGATTACAGACCGAAATAATCCCGGTAAACAATTATTTCATAGAATTATGAATATACAAAGATTTCCAACTCACCTCTCCTAAGACTATTAAAGTGCTGGAATTTTGAATAGTAGAACAGACAATGGGAGATATTCAGAAGTTCAAATAAATAAAAACAATCATTTTCCTTTGCAGCAGCAAATAGTTCAGTAAATATATGGGAATGGTGAGACACTCCCATGAAAAACATTAATTAAGTAAATTCTGTGGGGCTGGGGGTGGGGAAAGCAGACTCAGAGAAGCAAACCTGGGCCTCGGGGACACCTGACTCTTCTTTAAAGGTAACCCACCCCGCAGGCGGGACCAACAGGACCACACCGGCCACAGCACCACTTTCATCTTAGAAGGTCCTGGGTTCCACAGACCTCAGAGATCTGATGACACTGAAACTCAGAAGATGGCAGAACGTTCTAGAAGGGAGGGGCTGTCAAGGGGGATAATCTTGTGTCATGAGCACCCAACTGTGGTCAGAGATGGTCAGGGCTGTGCTGGGTGCAGATGGGCCTATGGGGGCTGGGGGACTGCCTCGGATTTCTGTAGAACATGATTAGAATACATCCCCCTAACCTTTTCTTATGGACAAAGCACTGTGCCCATGGAGGACACACAAGAATTCCTTTCTTTTCGATTTAAGATGACGTCTGCCTCTTCTTTCTTCTCATTGTTGATGTTTGTCTTTTCTTTTTTTGTTAGCCCTGCCGAAGTGACCCTTCCCATCAAAAGCCAGATCCTGGGTTTCCGTCCCCTAGAAACCCCCTTCCTCAGGCTGGAACCTAACTTGCTGTTTGGAGCTAAGTTGCTGATGACTAACTAATGGCCATACATTTTTCCCTTGCACTTAGCACCATCTCATTCGCGGGAGCATGCTGAGGGTCAGTAAGGAGAGGATTGGGCTGGAGCCTGCAGCCCCTGCAGGTGTGGGAGCTCTCCCCATCACCTCCTCGCAGATGTGGGCCTGGCAGATGTGGCTCAGACCTCTACGGTAGCCACATATGCTGTTTTACTTGTTTGTACTTTGACTCTTTTAAGTGACATTTTAGACCATTAGAAGCCACTTGTAACAAAATGCTCATTGCAGTAACCTGCCAGCCAGTGGATCTTGTTTTGGGGTCATTGAGAGGATGGAGAACCTTACAGCCGTGTCTCTCCTGGAGTGGAGCCGACATTTCATAAATTCATCAGCGTTTTGACCCAGTGAGTTTTTATTCCCATGATGGTAATGCTTCCCTCTTACTCTTTCCACTTTCTGGTTGATAAGGCCCTAAAAGTTCTTATTGAAATCTGCAGTTGAAGATTCCAACAAGATTTAAGGCTTGCCAGATCTCAGCTTGCGAAAAGCAGACATCCCTGTCATTTGGGACACACTGGGAGCCTGGAGTCCGGCATCTCATGTGTGCTCAGTGGCCTGCACTATCCGGAGCCCAAAGTACAGTCAGAAACCAGGTGCAGCTCCTTGGGGGGTTCCGGAGACTCCCTTTGGTCTCGCCAGAGGTGAGGCTGGGTCTGCTGAGTAGAGGTATGGGACGAATTATTAACAAATGTTTGTGGACGACCTGAGTGACATGCTCTCTTCATCATCCTGCAGCAGGCAGTGGTGTGCGGAGCCACCTTGGACTGGCTCCTGACACCCAGGGGGAAAATACATTCAGGAATGTTTATACCACAGGAATCAGCATGTGCTACAAACCAGGGGGCTTTCTCCCCTCGAGAGGCCTCTCACCAGCACAGCACTGCGACTCTCAGTGACAGAGTCAGGGTGGAGTTCAGAGCTCAGGTCAAACGAAGCCTGCCTCTATGGACTCTAACAGGGGGTCGCTGGGATGCTCCAAAGGGCGTGGTCTGATCTATGCAACCTCCGTGTAAAAACACGTTGTGTAATAACAGCCCTCCAGTTTATTTCTTAAATCTCAGCATCTCTTTAAGCCAGCTTCCTGAAGGTGTTAACTTCAGGATAAAAGGTGAGGAAAAAAGTGAAGCCTTTCATCTTTTGCCTGTCAGAAGTCCTACATTCCCTCTGTGAATTAATGTGTCCATGTTTGTTTTTGCTCTTTGGCCTTAAATGCATAACAAATATTTTCTAGAGACAAACCAATAGGAAAGGATTTAGAATACTGTTTGTTTTAGAATCAGGTGGCACTCAAGGACGAATAGATGTAGTTTTCCCATATATGCTTGGGAAATTCTTGGGGTTACTTAACATTCTCTAGTTAGATCCAGTTAATTAAAGCCAAATAATTCTGAACCTTCTCCCTAAATTATCTGGATATTTCAAATAGACACAGTATTTGGATCTAAGCTATAGGGTGCAATTCACTGGCCCACAGTATTTTTCTTCCGAAGAATTGGAAAATGAGCCACACGTGGATCTTCTGTGCTTTACTACTCCTTCTGTATAATACTCTGGACTGACTTCCCACCAGACAAAAGCTTTCTGAGTCGATCTTGGTCCCCAGAGACTTGCTGTCTTGTTTTTGATTCTCCTTGTCACAATTTGGGGTTGGCTAAAGGAAAATCCACTATTTTTGATTTCTAACTCCTCAGCTCACCAGCATATCAAAATAGGCCTGGACAGATACATGTCACCATGGGGCCAGTTGCTGGCACCAGAACAGAGCCACTCGGCCATCAAGACTCAAACCCCAGTCCCCGCTCGCCTTGCTCAGCTAGCCGGGAAACCGCAGGACACCAACCTCATGCTGCTCCCTGACCCGACTGGCCACGCTCCCCACTGCCCTGCTCTTCTCCAACAAGCTGCGTGGAGAGGGGTGGCTGCACTCTACCTTGTCTTTAAGGAAACCTTTTGATGTATTCTCCATAGGAAGATTAATACATGAGGCCCCGGAACACGTGAGGTCACTCAGCACAAGTCCTGAAGTGGGATCAAAACGAGGTGTTTGTGGCCTGCAGTGATCTGAGGCAGAGCAAGGGGTTCCCCCCAGGCCAGAGAGATGGTCCTCAGGGCGGGTGCTGCTCCTTTGACACTGCAGTGACCTGGAGAGTGGCACTCCTGGGCAAGGCGATGGAACCCGCTGTCAACACCGAGGTACAAAGGACAAGAGTCATCAAATCGAGGGCGACTCACTCACCCACAAGCAAGCTCTGATACGCGGCTTCAGAGAAGAAGAAATCCAGGGACGCACCTGCAGTTCTCTGTGATCCTCTTTCCCCAACAAAGGAGGGTAAAGTACAGGAACAGCAGCCCTGGCCCCTGGAGAAGAGCCTAGGGCAGCAACTACGGATTCAAGTGGATTAGCTGCAGGAAAGGAAAGGATTGGGGACATGTCACCCGCAGCCAGGAGTCACCTGAACTACGGCTCGGATGTGGAGACCTGAGTGGAATCATATTGCTGTGGCCTGGGACAATTTATTGGCCATACGACATCACTCAGTTTGATAAGTCACTTGGCATTCTTTATAGGATACAGTATGCCATCCTCATGCTGCCAAAATAGATTAAGACAGACTCTGAAATGACATCAATTCCCTGCCATCCCCCAAGCGGTAGCAGGAAGGACGAGGAGAGTGACAGCTGTCTGATAGTTCACCGCGGCGAAGAGGGAGCGAGACATAGATGCTCCTTGAGAATGAAATGTGTTGAATTTGTCCGTAACAAATGAGGGCGTCCAGGTGAAGATTTAGGGACCTCCTTCATGAAATGGGAGGAGCACTCACCTGATGTTATTAGGAGCCAACGTTTTATAAAGGACCTAGTATCTTTTACAGGTGCCATAGATAGAAATTAAAGTCCTGTAACATTCCTTCGTCTGGTCTTTTTGGTCCCGCACTTTTTTTTTTTTTTTTTGAGACGGAGTCTAGCTCTGTCGCCCAGGCTGGAGTGCAGTGGCCAGATCTCAGCTCACTGCAAGCTTCGCCTCCTGGGTTTACGCCATTCTCCTGCCTCAGCCTCCTGAGTAGCTGGGACTATAGGCGCCGCCACCTCGCCTGGCTAGTTTTTTGTATTTTTTTTTTTTAGTAGAGACAGGGTTTCACCGTGTTAGCCAGGGTGGTCTCGGATCTCTGACCTTTGTGGATCTGTCTGCCTTGGCCTCCCAGTGTTGGGATTACAGGCTTGAGCCACTGCAAGACGGCCGGCCCTGGTCTCCTCAAGACTTTCTGAAACAGTGTGTCTTGAATTTAGTTTGCAACAAATTACCTGAAGAGCTTGTTAAAAGTGTAGTTACTCAGGACACATCATCAAAGAAGCTGACTCTAAAGGTCTGGGTGGCGCAGAACTCTTCACCGCTGTGGGGCTCTCGGTGAGTTTGGAGACCACCCTTTGAGAAACCCAGCTCAAACACAGGGATCTGAATGGGATGCTGCAGGGGGATGCCGCAGGGAGATGCCACAGGGCAGGCTCCCCAGGAACCAGCTCTGGAAGGGAGCCTGGTGGCTGGGAGAGGGTCCACACCTGCAGGCGAGGCAGAGGGAGAAGGTGAGTGGCCTCATGGGCCCACAGGGAAACTAAAGCTGGGGGCCCCTTCTGGGGTATCCAGAGCCATGGAGCAAGGGCTGGGTGGTACGAACACCCCACATGGACTGATCTAGGATGTGGGTAGCTCCTGGAGCTGTGGCCCTGAGTGAGGCAGTTCTGTTCTTCACCTGAGACAATTCCCAGAGTTGACCGTGAGGACTCAGGGAGCAGGGACTCTCATGGCTGGGGACGCAGCCCTTCACCCCGGGGTGGGGACTGCCATGGCTGGGGACACAGCCATTCACCCCAGGGCAGGGACTCCCATGGCTGGGACACAGCCCTTCACCCCAGGGGCAGGGACTCCCATGGCTGGGGACACAGCCCTTCGCCCCGGGGCAGGGACTCCCATGGCTGGGGACACAGCCCTTCACCCCGGGGTAGGAACTCCCATGGCTGGGGACACAGCCGTTCATCCCGGGGCAGGGGGATTGGGGCGGTACTCTCAGTGCATGTGGAGGCCCTGCCTCTGCCGGGTGTTCTCCCCACTGGGCCTGTCTGCCTTCCCCTGTGTCTCACTCTCCCTCCTCTTCCCTTCCTTCCTTCTCTTCAGCTTCTTTCTCTCTTTTCTCTCTAGTTTTCTAAACTCACATTTTCTTAATTTAAAATTAACCCCTTACCTTTTCTTCGCAGTTCCTCTTTGTACCATCTTCTTCTCTTGATGGCTGCAAATAAACATCCTCATCTTTCCTATGGTTTCCTCAAGCTGTGAGTGACGTGTAAATTCCTTGTCACTGATCATACAATGCCACAGTGTAATGTAAATTCCTTATCACTGATCATACAATGCCACAGTGTAATGGTTTGTTTGTTTGTCTCGTAGGGTCCTGTTTACTCGAGTACAGGGCATATGCTCATTAAAATCCAGACTTAAATTCTATATTAGGAAATCTAAAGCCTGCTCCGTTTAAGAATAAGCCAAGAATACCTACTCCCCCAAACTGGCACAGGACTTGGGGTAACCCGGGCAAGGCCCACCGTGTGGAGCGGGTGAACTAAGGACACCTGGGAGCAGCTCCCCTTTGGCTCCTTGTGGTCCCGGGCAATCGCATGGCACCTGTGTTTAGTGAGTCACCTTATGGTAAGTCCAGCTTGAGTCATTGACAGAAATAATCAAACGAAGCATATGTGTATCTCATGAAGCAGAGGGGAGCCCTGATGGGCACTTTCGGGGAGGCTGAGAACGTGTTAATCACAGGCATGCCGAGAAAGAAATTGCAGACTCAAAGCAGATTAAAGGGCAGTGACTTGTGCTGGGAAAGAATCCCTCTCGTTCTGACTTTTCTCAGGGTGTACGCCTGAGGCACCCCCCTAGTGTCCTCCACCGTCACTTTATTCTGTCCCAGCGTTTGGTCAACACGGCACTGGAGCCCTTACTGTGATGTGGGCACTGTTCCAGGGGCTGGAAATCCAGAGGCTTTGGCACAGAGAGACTGCACCTGGGCCCAGGGATGGAGGTGGAGATGGCCCCACACGTGATCCCGTGGCCTGTGCAGAGCTCCCACGGCAGGACTGCTGGAGGAACACCTGGAGAGGGGTCTCAGGGCCCAA
Organism: Papio anubis; assembly: GCF_008728515.1. Taxonomy (NCBI): domain Eukaryota; kingdom Metazoa; phylum Chordata; class Mammalia; order Primates; family Cercopithecidae; genus Papio; species Papio anubis. Next base: position 3,082,359 of record NC_044979.1, read on the forward strand.
GCCATCACAGCTGCTTCTACTTTTTTTTCTAGTTTTCCCCAAACTGAGAGCATCCTAGGGATGAAGATAGAGTGGTTCTCACGGATACGTTTATTCTACGGATGGGGAAACGCAGGCACTGGAGCTTAAGGGACTTCCTCATCACACAATTCTTTCCCACTAGGGCCGAGACAGATGCCATCATGTGTGGCACGGTGTCCCCCACAACTCTCTGCTACCTTCCTACTTAGAGATTGCAAATTCAACCTCCAGGAGTTGTTGGTGAGACAGGTCATTCCTGGGACCACAGTAGGCTTGGGTCAAAGTCAAGTTCCTACAGGAGACAGCTTGTAAGTAACTTAACTCACAACCCTGATGGCACTTGGCATTTGCAAACTTGTATTATTATTATTATTATTATTATTATTATTTCTTCTTTACAAAGGTGTCCTGTATCCTAAGCTATGTCCTGAGTCCAAGAGGGGAGATGCTTCACGTTTCAACTCCTATCAAGGTTAGCACCTTCTAAGGAGAGGGTATGCAGTGCCGACGCCCAGGCGTGACTACTGAGAGCTGAGTTGCCTTGTTTCAAATCCATTTGCACAGGACATTCCCAATATTGTTAATGATTGTAGCACAGGGAGCACTGGTCAGAGATGACCAGCTCACAGCTAGAAGCAGAGCTCAGTGATGCCAGGAGGAGGCCGCAAGCCAGAGAAGGCAGGTGGCCTCGAGAAGCTGGGAGGGGTAAGGAGACGTTTGCCCCGGAACCCCCAGGACCAATCCTGCAGCCCATACTGGACCTCCGGCCTCCGGAACTGTAGGATAAGAGGCTTGTGTGGTCCTAAGCCACGAAACGTAATTCGTTACAGCAGCCGCGGGAAGGGAATATGCCGTCCGTTTTAAAAGAGTGAATCATATGAAGATGTTTTATTTTACAGTGCAGTGACCCCAGTGTTTCTGTGGTTTCTTGTAAATCACGCCACCTTCCCTGGCTGGGAAAATGGGTAGATGCTTAGATTTGCGGCCATGATCGGAAAGTATAGGTGGATTTTATTTTAGCTCAGGTGGTCATGTTGCCTTTAGAACCATTTAGAAGAGAAAGAAAGAGAAGCTAAGAAAGAAATGAAAACAAGAAGAAAGGAGCAGGAGAAAGAAAGAGGAAATGAAGAGAGATGAGAGAGAACCTGAAAATGAAGGGCCTTGGTGTGAAACAAGTGGGAGGAAAGCTTGCTTGTCCTCTGAGCATTTGCTGATGCAGGCCATGGTTCCCCGCACTGGCCAAGGCCACACCGTGTCATGACGGTGAGTGTGGCCTTTGGAGCATGACCGAAACCTCAGACCAACACTGGATTCAGTTTCCTCCTCTATAAAATGGATCTAGTGACAGTGTACTTCTCATAGTCTTGCTCTGAGGATGAACAGCACTTAGTGGTGTGACTGGCACATGGTAAGTCAGTGGAAAACGTTGGCTATTACTTAAAAATAAACAAAGAAACAAAAAAAACCATGAGCTATGATGACATTTGACCGTGCTGGGAGATTTTTGCAAAGAAGATCCTTGTAGAAGGTGGACTCACTCCAGCACCAAGGAGTATAGACCATCAGACATAAGGAGACACGGTGCACATTCCAGCCTGGAAAGGGGCTATTCTCTTGTCACACACTTTGAATAGGTTTCAGATGGAAAAAACAAAAAGCGGAGAAGCAGTGGAATGGGCATGCATTTGTGTGCGTGAGTGTGTGAGGGTGTGTGCTTGACTTACTGCGGTTTCCAAAATGCCTTGAAGCAGAAACTGTACCCGTCCAATAGACCATTTCGGCTTTGGTTTTGGTCAAACTCACCACGCCGCAAACATCTACTCCTGATGTATTTACTCTTTCACTCTTTCCAATCCTCTGTTCATGTTGGCTGCAAGATAACACAAAAGGTTAACTTTGCCGTGATCCACAGTCGTAAAGTACCGTGCCAAAGTAACAAGATTAATACCTTTTTGACAGAGTTTAATAATATGGTTTTATAATATTTAATTTTGTTCAGCAAATATCTCCCAGTAGGAAGCCTTTTTTCCTTTACTTACCTAACATTATTGCTTTAAAACAATTTAATTCCTATTTCCTGGCACAAAGAACTTATTATGTAGACATGTTGTGATCTGATTCTTATAGGCCTTTGAGGGGTGGATTAACTTCAAGTTAATTTGGACATCCAACCAATTTTGACAGGCGGAGCTGTCAGCCTCCTGCAAAGGAGGGTTGTTAGGTCTGGGTGTATCTTACTGTAAGGATAACTGACAGAGAGAAATGTTGTGTTTTGCTTCAAACAACAGGGGCTCCTTCCCGTTGAGTTTCCCTGGCGTTGGAGGTGGGCATCGTTAGCCATGCTTCCTTGTCTCCCCTGTCGGTTTCTGAATACAGCTCACACATAACTGCCCCAATTACCTCTCTAACCCCCCAAACAGCGATGTACCATCCATTAGGAAATTCCTAGTGGCATCTTCTTGCTAATATCCTCGTGATAAGACCAATAAAAATAAATTGGTTCTGTGGAATATACTCTGATGAGGCTACAGTTCTCTTCATACAGTGAGAAGGGGAAGGACTTCAACTTGCCCCAAAGGGCAGTGTCAGCAGTTGCAAACAGCCTCCGAAGTGTGCAAAATGACTTTTTGGAATGATCTACATGGTGTCCTCAGAACCATTATACTTAAGGGAAAACACAGACTCTGGACCTGTGGCTGCCCGGCGTCCTCACTCCCTCCCGCCCTGGCTCTGACCCCCGCAGTGGCACTCTGTGGCTCCCCGGGGCATGGCAGGAAGTAGATGCCTCATGCAGCTGGCAGGAGGGGCAGCCCTGAAGACCAACAGGGAGGTGCCTGAGACCCGGCCACAGCTCTGCACTGGTAATGCTGAACCTGGTAATCAAATGGGACCTGGCTTTGCCTGTCTCTCCCTGCCTGTCTTTGCTCCCCAGTTCCTTCTCAACATGTAACCCCATCACAGAGGCCCAGCTGCGCTCATTTCAGAGGAAAACTCCAGTGAGGATATCAGGGTTAGGGAAAAAATATCAGAAAGAGGCCAACAGGATTTCTGAGTGACAAGACTCTAAGGTACAACTGCACTTCTAAAAAGGGTGTAGGAGGGCACAGTGACCACACATCACTTTCAAACGCGCAAAATAGCAGCTTATGTTGAACTCTTCCTCCGAGGTGCTGGTAATGTGCAGAAGGCCTCATACACATCCTCTCTGTCTCCCTCAAAAAACACTATGGTTTCCATTCTGTTATTATCCACATTTAATTGAAGGGGCAATTTAAAAAGATCACGTGAGTTGTCAGTGAGAGGACTAGTTTTTGCGTAAGATACATTTATTCCAAGAAGAGTAAGTATGGAGAAGAAATGAAGAAGCACATCTAGCAGTCTCTGCATGTGAGCTCCAGCCTTTGGAGAAGATCGCTGGGTCACTGTGGAAGGGATACTGCTGTCCCACCCAGACCCTCCAAGAAAGACCCTCATCTCCAGCCTGCGGGGTCCTGGGGCTCCCCTTCTCCAGGAATTGTCCCCCAATGAAGGAGCCGCCTTTCCAGCGTTAGGGCCTCTCCCCGGGGGCACCCACATTCACTGACCTACTGCTACAGGGATCAAGGCCCCATCCCACCCGGATTTGGGATAACTCCGAAGCAGGTCAAATTCTCTCTCGGCCCAGTTCTGCTTCTCTTACCTTCTTAAAGGCGCTATTCCCAAGAGCACCCCACACGCCCCTGCACACTCATCTCCATCTCAGAGTCTGTTCCCTGGGGAATCTGACTGAACAATTCATGGGCAGGGCAGTCGTAGGTCACAGCCTCTAAACTGGGATTTTGGAATTGGATCTCCTGCTGGCCAGCTGGAAGCGAGAAGGTACCATTGGTGGTGGATGAGGTGCGTGGCTAAAACTGCACCAGGGTGAACCGGGGCAATGTACCGTGGAAGGGAACCGTAAGTGCCACATCTCAGGTGTGTGAGAGGTGCTGGGGCAGGAGTAACGGTAAGGGACATGGAATTGGACGGCTTCTGCTGGGAGTCACAGAGGTATCGGAGGCAGCCAGCGAAAGCCTGGAGGTGCATTGTGAGTGCTGCAAGGCCTCCTGGGAAGCACACAGAGTGATATGGTTTGGCTGTGTCCCCACAGAAATCTCATCTTGAATTGTAGCTCCCATAATTCCCACGTGTCACAGGTGGGACCTGGTGGGAGGTCATTTCATCATGGGGCGGGTCTTTCCCGTGCCATTCTTGTAATAGTGAATAAGTCTCACGAGATCTGATGGTTTTATAAAGGACAGTTCCCCTACACACACCCTCTTGCCTGCCTCCACGTAAGATGTGCCTTTGCTCCGCCTTAGCCTTCCGCCATGATTGTGAGGCCTCCCTAGTCATGTGGAACTGTGAGTCCATTAAACCTCTTTCCTTTATAAATTACCCAGTCTTTATCAGCAGTGTGAGAACAGACTAATACATAGAGAGGGTCTCATCTCCCTCCAGTTGCACAGCATCCCCTAGGAACTCTCCCTCCTTTTGCCCCTAGGCCCTGGACCAGTAGCTAGGATCCAGGCTCAGCATATCCCAGCCATGAAGGTGTTGGGCCTCAGAAGGGAGGAAGCGCATGACTCAGCAGCAAGCCAAGAGCTGAGTCATCAGGGCCACAGAGGCTGGAAGAGGAGACGTGGACATGGATCCCTGGGAGCTGGATCAAAGGGAAATTCAGGACCTGAAGTTGGGCAAGGAAGAGGCTGGCAAAGATAAACCATGTCGATAAACCCCTCCCTGCACTGATCAAAAAATAAATTCCCAGGATCAGGAATAAAAGAAGGATTATCACTACAGATCCTAGGGAATTAAGGGGATAAAGAGGGAATATTATGAAAAGGTTTATGCCAACAAACTTAACAACACTTAGATGATAGGAACAAGTTCCCTGAAAAAATAGAAATGCCCATGAAGAATGTATTGGGGAGTGGACATAGGAGTCTCCGAGAGGCTCCTTGGTGGCCATTCTCCGTGGATCTGCACCGGCAGAAAGAAGCCCATCACGGAGCTCGACGTGCTGATAGCAACAATGGCACCGGGAGCGACAGAGGCCAAGTGGCAGCACTCAGGCATTTTTGTTACTAGCGGCCCATTTGGAGGGGTAGCTCAGGACCTGAACTACAGAGAGTGGTTTTAGAAAAACACGTACATTTTCAGAGAAACGTAGTATTTAAGGCTGGGTGTGGTGGCTCACGCCTGAAATCCCAGCACTTTGGGAGGTGGAGACAGGAGGATCACCTGAGGTCAAGAGTCCGAGACCAGCCTGGCCAACATGGTAAAACCCCGTTTCTACTAAAAATGCAAAAATTAGCTGGGCAGGCACCTGTAATTCCAGCTACAGGTGGAATTAGGAGGCTGAGGCAGGAGAATCGCTTGAACCTGGAAGGTGGAGGTTGCAGTGAGCTAAGATTGCCCCACTACACTCCAGCCTGGGCAACAAGAACAAAACTCCATCTCAAAAAAAAAAAAAAGAGTATTTAAATAGAAAATAAATGGGGAGCCAAGGAGGTGCCACACAGTTTGTGCTATCAGAAGAAATCTGGGGTGGCTGGGCACAGGTCCTCCAAGCAAGCATCACAGCTTCTCTCCCCATTTCTGGGCCTGAGCCCAAGGACAGAAGAAGAGGGTGGGTCCCTGAAAGAGGCCTCCCGAAACCCAGCAGATGTTCCTGACGATTCCAACACATCCCACAGGGCTCTGCAGCCATTGGCCCAGGCGGTCACACCCTGAGGAAGGAGGAATAGCAAGGATGTGACGACTTCCAGCGGGCACAGCCAGGGGACATGTTTTGCACCCAGGGACTGAAGTGTTGTCTGTGCTAGAATAGGGGGTGGAGATCAGGCAACACGTGGTGTCCTGGCCGAGGACTGGCTCACCTGGAACCCCAGGTCCACAGGCCTGCCTCAAAGCATATTCCCGGCCCTAATGTACAAGGGGACCAGGCACACGTGGCCATTTTGCTTCCCTTCTGAGGAACTTCAAGTGGAAGATTCAAAAATGTCCAGTGACTCCCTGACTCCCGACATTCAGTAAATAAAAACAATATCGTGGCAGGGTGCAGTGGCTCAAGCCTGTAATCCTAGCACTTTGGGAGGCCGAGACGGGTGGATCAAGAGGTCAGGAGATCGAGACCATCCTGGCTAACACAGTGAAACCCCGTCTCTACTAAAAAATACAAAAAACTAGCCGGGCGAGGTGGCGGGCACCTGTAGTCCCAGCTACTCGGGAGGCTGAGGCAGGAGAATGGCGGGAACCCGGGAGGCGGAACTTGCAGTGAGCTGAGATCTGGCCACTGCACTCCAGTCTGGGTGACAGAGCGAGACTCCGTCTCAAACAAACAAACAAACAAACAAAAAACCAATATCGTTTCCCAGTGGAGATGGTGAAAATCAGTGCCACTCGTAAAGATGGAAAGGAAGCGAGCATGGTGGCCCCATCCTACCTCTATTTAATTCCCCAGTCCCTTCCCTGCAAAACCAGACAGATGCTGGAAGCTGACAGTAGATGACTCAGCCAGGACCACAGGCGTGGCTGAGTAGTGGCCCTATTGCAGTTCTTGGGCTGGAGGCGGTATCATGACAAGATAAAGGGTGCAAAAATTTCCATGCCTGCTGCAGTGTAAAATGTTAGGCGGTTCAATAGCCAACGACATGCTGAGTGTCCCATTTAAAGTACAGAAAAAACACTCCATCCTGCCACAAGGAAGCAGGTGCAGTGCGTAGTAGGCCTCCTTGGGTTCCACAGGCAGCATAGACTGTACTTGTGAATGGTGCTCCCACTACCAGTTTTCTGTGGAGCCCGGAGCAGGAAACAGCTATTTTGCATGTCCATGATGTGGTACAAGCAACCCTGCCACTTGGCAGATCCCATGGCATTAGAGATGTCATTGCTGGGAGAAGATGCAACGAGAGAATCTCAGGCAATCCCCTAGGATTCCCAGAAGGCTATGCCCTCTGCAGCAGAGAATTACATGCCTGTTGACAAACAGCTCCTGGTGTTCTACTGGGTTCCAGTGGACACAGAGCACCTGGCCATTAGACACAGAGTGACCACACAGAGACAACTACCTGTCACAGACCCACCACATCAAAGATTCACATGAGCCCAGTAATCCATCATGTGGCTCACGCATGTGAAGAACCACAGGGCACAAGCAGGCTGCACAGGCAGGAAACCCAGGTCCCTGGACTTTCACAACTGTTTCAACACCACCACCCCCTCATCCCATGCTTAGCGCCACGTGGAGGGGCACGTACAACCAGCTGGTGGGGAGGAAAGGCCTGAGCACTCGCTTTATGAATGAGTTGCTTTGATCCCGATATGTAGGTGCCACCCAAAAGTATCCGAGCACTGCACTTGGATCTTCTGCTTGAGCGATGTTGCATGACCTGGCCAGGAATGTCCTCCCAGTGGGTGAGGCTGTGGGGAGTCCATGGCCATCCACTTGATGTGGAACAAGCAGAAGTGGCTCAAGGTGAGAAGAAATTTTGAGGAAATGAAAAGACACCTGGGCAATGGCAAACAGTCTGGCTGGCTAGTCAGGGGCTTGGAAGGGGAGAAGCTGGAATACTGGGGACAAGGAAATCTGGGCTTGTGGCTGGACATATGGAGTGGGCACAAAGTGCAACTATCTTTGTGTGGAACATTAGTATTCAACAATTAACACCCATCAGGAAGAGACACTAAAACCTAAAGAAGACACAAAACCACAATGCTGGCCCAATGACACCTGAAAAGGGTAACGCTGTTGGTGAGGGTGGGAGTCATGCATGGGTCCCAGGCTTCTACTACGGCCAACATGCCACATCAGCAACAGAAACGCATGCTTCACCCTCAAAAAGGCTCCATATCTTGAGGACATTTACCCGCCACTCAGTGGCAAGTTGACTGCACTGGATTCCTTCTAGAGGAGAGGGGCAGTGATTTACCTGGACTGGGATGGACACACATTGCAGGGATAGGATAAGATTGTCTTCCTTACCTGCCGGCTAACATAAGGCTGGATCCGCTAACACAAAACATGCCATCATATCTCCTTGGATGAAAGCCACATCTCACCAAAGAAAGTCGGTGGGAGGCACAAGATCATGGCAGCCACTGGTCCATCCCGGTGCCATCAACCTGATGGAGAACTCGTTGGCTTGAAGATGAATCCCTGGGGCATCTGTTGGAACTCTGCCCAGCTTTGATGGTAAATGAGCAAGCACAGCGGCTACATCCTAAGAAGAGCATAATTATCACAGGTGGGAATATGGTTTTCTCCACATCGATAAGCCACCCAGGGCAGCAGGGGTGCTGGCCAGGGCTGAGGGCTGCCATGCATGTGTGGAGTAGCCTCAAGGCCACTGTAGTAGCGAAGGTCAGAACTTTTGGGGGCCGATTCTTAGTGAACCTGTCTTATGATACATGATTGGAACTGCTTTTGAAAAATTAGAAATACCATTTCTGGGATTGTTATTTTATTAATTAATTAATTTATTTGAGATGCAGTCTCTCTCTGTCGCGCAGATCTGGAGTGCAGTGGCATGATCTTGGCTCACTGCAACCTCCGTCTCCCAGATTCAAGTGATTCTCCTGCCTCAGCCTCTGGAGAAGCTGGGACTACAGGCACCCGCCACCATGCCCAGCCAATTCTTGTATTTTTAATAGAGACAGGGTTTCACCATGTTGGTCAGGCTGCTCTCGAACTCCTGACCTCAAGTGATCCACCTGCCTTGGCCTCCCAAAGCGCTGGGATTACAGGGTGATTTTATTTTTGGTTTATTATAGGCAAACCTCAAAATTCCTGACCGTGTCTCTACCCAGATACTTAATCTGTGAATCTGAATAGAGAAGTTTCTGGCCCTAAGGCTTTTTCCTGGGACACTCAACTTTCCTAAAATATCCACTGGACCGACTCTTGTCTCAATTCCTGTGTTATTCATCCCAGACACACTAATATTCACACAACTTGGATTCATTCATTCACCAACTTAAAGCAGCAAAGGTGCTAGCTGCAGCTGAGTGACGAAGGAGACGACTGGCACCAGAGGCATAAGCCAAGCAATTCTCTCTTCCCTTGGGGCTCAAAAGGTAAGTTGCGACTTCCAATGGCCATCCATTTGATAATTAACATAGTCAGAACTATGCCGTTTAAAAATATGGCTATGCCACTAATTGTGTCACATTAGGTAACATTGCAATGATTTATAACATGGAAGACCTCGTGTGGAGTCGCATTTTATGGTTGATGGAAGGCTTTTAAATACTTATCTCCATAGTTTTCAAAATGTACTCCTGAATATCCAAGGGGTGTGGCAGGAGAGTCTTGGAGTTTGGAAGTGTGGGTGGACGACAGGGACAGGTTCTGAGGATTCTACCTTAAATCTACCTGAGTGTCTCTGCTGTTACCTGCTTCCTATGTGGGGATTCCTTACAAGATTTCCTCTAAAGACAGTCTGTTTCCTGATGACTCCAACATTCAAGATTTTGGGTGGACTGAGCATGAAACTTCCACCACCCCCAGGGCTCAGGGTGGGATATGAGCCCCTTTTGTCTAAAGAGTCTCTTGAGTGGTCTGTCCCCCAAGTGACTTCAGAAAGTTCTAGTGTTTTTCAGTGAATATGAACAACGACTTTGCCAAAATTCTTTTACAATATCCTTGTACCGCTAGGTTTTATTTGGCCATTATCTCCAATACTGCGTTCTGGGCACGTATGCCTTCGATAGCTGAAGCAGGAGACACAGCCAGTGGGGTGAGTGAAGGAGGATGTGGTTCAGCAAAGTGACATTTAGAAGGATGTTACACGGAGTTTTTGGAATTGTATGATGTCCTATTGCTTAAATCAAACTCCCTTATTTTTCATAGAAAATGCCACATGCGTTTAAGAAAATTCCATTACTGGATAGTTTTTAGCAGTGAATATTAATTAGAATTGGTTATTATTGCATTAATGCCTCTAAGCACATAAATGCTCTTTGTTAGTAATATTAATAATAGTCCTAATAGTATCAATCATCCGTTCAGTGCTCAAATGTGCCAGGCACTGTTCTAACTGCTACTTTATAATAATTTAATCTTCATGGCAGCTCTCTGAGGTGAGTGCTATTAAAAGTGCTATGTTGTAGGTAAGGAAACTGAGGTATGGGAGTAATTGCCTGAAGACACAGGGCTAGGAAGTGGTAGAGTCTGGAACCCACTCCAGGCAGTCTTACTAGATTCTGCTCACAGTCGTACTATGGCAAGCAATTCTGCTCATATTTGGTGGCCCATTTCTTTTTATCTGAAGAACAGTGAATTCTGGGATAAAAGAAGAGAATGCTGATCTCCCTGGTTTAAATATTGGTGCATCTCCTTCAAAGGGGAATTGTGAGCAAAAGAGTCTGTTTTATAAAGATCAAGTTTCAGATGTTGCTGATGTTGCCTTGTCAAAGTCCAGCATCCCCTGGGGACTGCAGCGTTGCTGGAGGGCATCCCAGGGCTCAGTGCCCAGGGAGGCAAGCCCACAGCTGGGCAGCCTGCTGCTCGGAGTCACACGTGTAGAGTGACATGGAGGACTTCAGGCTCAGACACACACATGACACTCGTGTGTTGAGTGGAGTTGTGCTATGCTGATTGGCTTACTGTAGATAGTGTAGGATGCTCCCACTTCTTGTGTGATCTCCAACTTATATTTGGAATATTCATGGTAAACAGTACCAAGCCATGCTGTTGGTACTGCAGTTAAGTAGTCCAAAGTTTCCTCAAATCCCTCAACTCCATTCCACTGCACCAGTAGCCAATGCATTGGTGATTCCAACTCTGTTCCAGGACTTTGTGTGTTATAATGTCAATCTTTATGTTTTCTTCACTAGACTGTGAGCTACTTAAGGCAGGGACTCACTCATGAGGTTTATGTCTTTCCCAGTGGAGAGTCCAAGCCAGTGTAGATACTCAGTAAATATTTCCAGAGTGTCTTAGTCTATTGGGGCAGCTATAACAAAATACTGTTAGTTCTGTAGCTTATAAGCAACAGAAATTTATTTTTCACAGTTCTGGAGGCTTGGATGTCCAAGGTCAGGGCAGATGTGGTGTCTGGTGAGGGCCTGCTTTCTGGCTCATAGACAGCACCTTCTCCCTGTGTCCTTACATGACGGCAGGGTGAGGAATCTCCATGGAGTCTTTATAAAGGCACTAATCACATTCATGAGGGCCCCACCCTCATGACCTAATCTTCTCTCAAAGGCCCCATCTCCTAACACCATCATATTGGTGATTAGGTGTCAACTTAGGAATTTTGGGGAGACAAAATTATTCAGACCATAAAATTAATTAATGAGTGAAAGTTCAGTAGAGAAAGAGATCCTTGGAATTTAGGGAAAAGAACTTTATGGAAGAGGAATATGAGTTCTAAAATAAATTAATATAGTGGTATTTGATCCAAGGCTTCCCTTTGGGAAGGAAGTTCCACCTTCTACTTAAAGATTTCTTCAACTATCATAGGCTACAAGGACATCCCTTTTTAAAATTCCTACATCAATTTAAGAGGGAGCTCCTAAGATGGGCTGCTGAATACCAACTCAGAGTTAACAAGAAGAGGTCTCAAGCCTTGGTGGGAAGGATTTTCACTTCTAGCTATGGTGGAATAGCTGGTTTTAGGCTATCCTCCCACTAAGGACAACTATACAATATGCACACACAAAACATCTGTGTGCAGGCATCAGGAAACAGTTAAGATAGGCAAGGCTAAAGAGCCAACATCCTTAAGGAATCCACGTAAAATCGAGGTGAGCACTTAGCTGGTCTGAGTACAGTGGTGTTTACACCTAATTGAACACAACCAGCTACGGATTTATTTGTTCCTTCTCCACTCCCACAGCTTCACTTGACTAGCCTTAAAGAGGTAAACTAAAATTGAGGTGAGCCCAACATTTCCCACCACTATTTCTCCTCAGAAAATTTGACAATTATTAATACAAAGCATTGTATCCTTAGGTTTAGGGTTAGGCTTAGGGCTAAGCAGACACTGAAACACAATTGGAAGTGCACACAATTGTTTTGAGGATGATTCCCATGAAACACAAAAGAGAGAGGAAGCAGAATAGGGCCAGGATGCATAAATGAATCCCATAAAATTAAGTGGGGTGGGAATAAGAAGGATTTGAACAGGGAGAGCTGCAGGCCTGGCAAAATCTTGGCCAACCATAAAGGGAGCACAAGAGCAAAGATTTCCCTGTAGAGAAGTCCTGCATTAGGTGGAAATGGCCAGTCATTTGCAGAGGACTGGGAAGGAAGAGTGGACTGGGAAGGTGGACTGAAAGCTGAAGTGGATCCTGGAGACATTGAACTAGGGCCTGTCAACTAAATGCATTCATTTTGGATGAATTGCAAGTCCTTCTTTTGAAAGGAGATCCAAGAAGCACACCTCCATGGCTACCACAGAGGCGACAAAAAGATCTAATGTGTGAGTAACTAGACTCTAAGAAGGACAAAAAAGAGAGATTAGGGGAATAAGCAGTATTTGAAGAGAGATTGGCCAAGAATTTTCCAAAATTGATGGATGGCAACAACTCGCAGATTCATGAAGCCCTAAAAAATGTTAGCAGGAAAAAAATAAAGACAGTCACATTCTGTACATCAGAGTCAAAGTGCTGAAAAATTGGGACAAAAATAACTCTTAATAGAAGGCAGAGAAAACAAGTATTGCTATCAAACAAGCAATAAGATTAGAAATCAATGATGTTTTAATGGAAATGATGGAACTGGGAAGACAGTGGGATTGCATCTTGAAAGAGGGATGTTGTAACAGCCTACATCTAGACCTGGGTTACACAGATGTAATAGCTTGGCAAAAAATTGCTGAGCTGTACAATTGAAATTTGTGCATTTTAGGTATGTATGTGATACTTCACTAAAATTATCTAAAACAAGAACCGAAAAACCTGTATAGTGTGAACAAATCCAATGGTAAAGTAAATGAAAAACACAATCCTATTTACAGTTTTAAAAGGCTATTCTGAATCCTGTGTGGAGAATGGCTTATCACAGGGGATATTTAGAAGCTGAAAACCATTTAGGAAGCTACTGTAACAGCACAGGAAGATTGAGGTGGTTGCAGCAATAAAAAGGGAGAAAAGCGGAAAAATAGGTAAGTCTTGGCAAGACAGTTCACAAGGTTGCTGGATGTGGGGTGTGAAGGAAAGAGTGAACGTTAAGAACGACTCCTAGAGTTCTGGCTTCAGCCAGTGGATGGAAAGTGTTGCCCATTACTGGGATGGTACCAACTTTGAGAAGAGCATGTTCACATGAAAAATAAAGGATTCCATTTTTGACATTTTTTTTTTCAAACAGATTTGCTATTGGACATCCAAGTGGAGATGGACTATCAATTTGGAGTAGGTCATCGTCAGATATGACTTCATTTCTACTTTTCCCAGTGTCTATACAAGTTAATTCACTTTCTTGTCTTATTGAATTCACTAAAAATCTCTAAGATAATGTTAACTTCTAAATTTAATTTCTATTGAATCACACCCATATGCTCATATGTGCAATAAATAATTTTGTGAATGCAAAAATGTGATTCTCTGGTATGTTCTTTTTCTTTATAGTGGGTTCTTTTCCTTTTTCGTTTTAAGCTTGACTCCTCCTCATTTGCCTCTACTCATCATACTTCACTATCCTTCAGTAACCGTGGTAACAACCAGGTAGGCTCCCTTCCATCCCTCACACTGTGCTCTGATGACTGCATCTGACAAGCGATCATTGTTGTGCAAAGACTGGATTATGTCAGACACTTTCCTGCTTCACTCAGTGACTCTGTATGGAGATCTCACCAAGTGACTCTGCTTACCTCTGGTTAATTACATTTAATGGTTGCTTTCTATTCCATAGGGTGGGCGCCATCATTAATTTGACAATTCCTCCATTATTCTTGTAGAGATGGGGTCTCACTACATTGCCCAGTCTGATCTACAACTCCTGGTCTCAAATGATCTTCCCACCTTGGCCTCACAAAGTGCTGGGATTACAGGTGTGAGCCACTGCACCCAGCCAACAATTCCCTATTGACAGACATTCTCTTTCTTCCTAGATTTTTTTCCTGCTGTGAAGAATATTGCAAGAAACATTCTAGAATATATGTCCTGACAATCTCTGGGTCAAAGAGTAAATGTATTTTTAATTTTAATATATGCTGCCATATCATCCCCACTGCTCCCTCCAAAAAACTATAGAATTTTTCTCTTTGTATGATTAACATATGTATGCCAACTTACCAAGCTTTCAAATTAATTCTAGTAGTTTTTCTCAATTCAACTTCTTCGGGATTCCAGTATACAATCAATCTTCAGCAAATTCAGCAACCAGATATGACTTCATTTCTACTTTTCCCAATGTCTATACAAGTTAATTCACTTTCTTGTCTTAATGAATTCACTAAAAACCTCTAAGATAATGTTAAAGTGTAATGCTATTATGCACAAATCTTCTAGCTCTGGATTTCAATTTCAATTACTTCAATATTTCGTTGTTCAACATTTAGTATTGTAACATTTGCTTTTGGTTTCTGTTAAATAACTGATATTTATGTTTTTTCCTTTTTTTGTATCTTACATAAAGTTTTCATTAGAAATTATGGCTGTATTTTTCAAATACCTTTTAAGTATCTATTGATGTGACTAATTTGTTGAGGTAATGGTATATTGTTTGCCTTTTTTATGTTGATATAGTCTTGCATTCTGCTTGGTCATGGTGTATTATTTTCTTAAGATAGTGCTAATATTATGTTTATAATTTTGGCACATATTTTAAAGTGAGATTAGTCTATTTTTATATTGTTTTTATCATTAATAGGTTTTTGTATTAAAAGTCATGCTGTTTTCATAAAATGAGTTTCCTATGTCCTGAAACAGTTTAAATAACATTGATATCACACATTTGTCAAATCTTGATTCCCCTCCTATATGGTGATTTGTTAGTGCTCCCTAGTTTTGTAATCAAAATATGACCTGGAGTCAGTTAAGATGAAATTGTAACTACTTGGCACAAAAAAGACAGGGAATTTAATGTCCTCTGTCTCAAAGTAAGCTTAGTTTTTGCAGTGGGAAACTTCTTAGAAGAAAAATGTCATAACCAACTTCACAAGCCATTTCTTAAACCATGATGCATGTTTATGTGTGGCAGGTCGCGTGGCCGACAGAATGCTCAACCCAAACTGAAAGGGTTTATTTCCAGGACTGACATTATCTGTTCTAATAGTGTGACCTTGGGCCTTAGTTCCCACGGCTGTAAAAGGGAATTTAAAAAGCCACCTCACATACCACCTCATAGGCAAAGAAGTGAAAACAGGAGTGCCCCTCATGCCAAAGGCTTCACATGTCTTAAAACCAAGCAGACTTTGGGTCCCGTGAAACTTATTTCTTTACAAAGCTTCCTGCAACCCCTGCAAAGTTCCATGCAACTGCCATGTGTGCAAATCATTTCTTTATAACCCAGTGACTTCACCTGTCTCTATTGGGAGTTTTAGATATTCAGTAAGCTTTCATTGATGGTGATATGTAGAAAGCAGGTAAAAAGGGAGAGAGAGAAAATCACCTTACCTTATTCTTCTTTTATAGCCAATACCTGCATTTTTTAAAAGGTGATTTTAAATCTGAAGGTCAGGTCCACTGTGATAGTTCCTTTAAAATGTTCCAGAGTCTGTATTTAAATGATGGCTATTTCTATGTTAGCCTTCCCTTGTATTTTAACTCCTGTCAATCTCAACTTACTACCCAATAGTCTAAAGGCCAAGCATAATGTAGACCTGCAGCAAATGACACGTCTTCAGCTGCACACTGAACGCATCTCCATCACGCCTTCCAGGAGGCTGTCATTCCCACTAATGACACAGTTCACATTCCACTTGGCCTGCTTCTCACCCAGCCTCTCCAAGGCTAGCATTCAGAAAATGGCTCAATTAGGACTGGCTTTCGGGTGTTTCTGCTGGATATCTGGAGTGGTGAGGGGGTGGGGAGACAGAAGAAGGTGCATCGTTTTTCACCTCCAGAAAGTTCACCCATCTTCACGATGAGTGATTTTCTCTTAAAGTCAGACACATTTAGGGGGACTGAATGAGCCAGACTTTAGGTCTTGCCCTTGCTAAGGCAGAAGAACGTAATGACTCCATCAACAACCAGATGCATAAACACTGGGAAAGGGGAAGAGCACTGGGCACTCCGGGTGTGGGTCTTCAGGAGGCTGTGCAAGCTTTCCCTCTAAGGGAAACATGTGGTCAGCAGGGAACAGGGAGCGCTGAGGCTGAGCATGTGCACGTGAGGCTTGCGTCTGCTTCTAAAGCTGTTTAGGAAAGCAAGTTTCTCTGTAACCACTGTCTTCCCACCTTCTGGCTCTAAAAGCAACATTTGCTCCTGAATCCTGAAGCATGAATGGCAGCTGCTCTGACTCTGTCCCTTTCCTTGGACTCTCATCCTCCTGAGTGTTGCTGCTCATGCCTGGATGGGAGAAGCCTGGAAATCCAGTAAAGCTTTGGTTCCATGGCACTAACGTCCTGTTGATGCTGACATCACGTTAATTGAATGCCTTATGGGATTTAGCCCCCCAAACCAGGCCTTATCTGTGTTATTGAAGGTGGCTGATTGGCATGAAGTGGAGCAGATGAGCTGGAGATTCTTCTGTTTCTGTGTCTTCACGTGCAAACGCCACCAACGGGGACACTGACATTTCAGTCAACTCAGAAAACAAGGTGCTGTGTGGGCATTTGCTCTAAAAGAATCCAAGGATGGTCGCAATACTAGGCGCTTTGAGCCAATCGTCTGGCCATGGTGGAAGTATTTCATCCTCTGAGCTCCAACCCTGGCATGTCAGGGCACTCCAGTGGCAGGAGTCGGTCTCATAATGTGGTGCTTGTTTCCAGAGCAAGGAGCCGGCCGTGGGCTGGAGGGTGTCTTGGTGCAGAGCAAGGAGCCGGCCACAGGCTGGAGGGGTCTTGGTGGAGCCTGTGAAGGCAGTGCTGCATGCATTCTGTGCTTTTGTGCTTTCTGTTTCTCCTCCTTTCTCCAGACACTGCCTCTTTTCTGCCTCGCAGGGCCTGGGCCCTCCGGCTGAGGCAGGTCACCTGGGGAAGAAAGCTGGCTCTCTCCTAGAAGAGCCATGCTGGTGACAGGAAGAGGGGTGAAGTGCCACAGATTCCCAAGTATTGAAAAGTGCCTCTGATACAGGGAAGGGGAGGTGGGCAGGGCAGGTCACAGAAGGTCGAGGAGTTTCCCAAAGAATTTGTCCACCCACCACCCTCCCCTCTGGGGACTGTCAGCCCCCGGGTGTTCCCACCTGTGCAGGTGAGCAGGCTCCTCTGCAGGCTGCCTCTGCGGGGCTGCCCTGGCTCCCACCCTCCTCCCTGAGGCTGCTCATTGCAGGGGAAGATCGGTCCCATCACCCCTGCTAACGACCTTCCCATAGCAGCCCACGGTTCTCAGATTTGAGTAACAGTTCCTTTTATTTTATTTTACTATTTTAAATTATTTTATTTTATATCTTATTGTCATCAACTTTTATTCTAAGAATGGCCAGGGCAGATAGGGAATCAGGTTAGAGAAATCAAGAACTGTTATGGCACACGTCGCAATTCTTGATTCACCCTCTACCCTGGGCATCTCGAATCACCTTGTGCTTTCCACCACGGGCCTCTCGCACACATCTGGCCCTTCTATGTGCTTCTCCGTCAGTTTTCTCCTCCCCTTGTCTTCACCTGGCGTGGACGTCTTCCAAAACTAAACAGAGTTGTAGCCACCCCAGGAGAGTCTCCTGAGCACACTGGGTTGCCTGCCTGAGCCTCGGCATCTCCCGGTCATTTAGATGAGTCCAGTGGCTCGCAGCAACCCCGGGGCGGCCGGTTCCACAGGTCGGCACAGCGAGGTGAGACTGTGATGACAAGGACGCATGTAGCACATCCTCCGGGAAAGGTCTGCTGAGAACCCGCCGTCTCTTTTGAGTGTGGCTGTCTTTGCTCACAATACTTTGTGGAGTCCTTTCACAGCACGGCTTCGACGTGCACAGCACAGCCTTTGAGTATTTCCACAGCAGCAAGTATTAATCTTTTAAGTCCAGGTGTAATTTTTGGAAATAGTCAAAATCACTGAGGAACATGGCTGGGGGATGAGTTGGGTGACTTTATTTGGGATGAACTGTGGCTCATGGCTGTAAACAGTGTCTCTGAGGACAGTCCTGTGAGGGCAATTCTGCGAGACTTACTACCAATGAGAACATCACTGAAATTAGGATGCACCATCGTCAGGTGCTCTCTGCTTTAAAAAGACGAAATCTGGGGCCTTAAAGCCATCCTCGCCTGGCCAGGTTTCTCCATCACTTGGGGAAAGGTCCTGGCGTCCTAGGGCGTTGGAGGTTTCATTTGGGAGCCAGCAAGGCTCAAGACAACAGGAAGGGCAGTTCCCATGCCCGGCTCTGGCCTGCCCTCCTCCCCAGCGACCCTGCAGATCCCCAGGAACAGCTCCTGCTGTCTCTGATGTGTCTCGAGAACGTTCTGCTCCTATGGGGCTGGAGCTGTTCAACCTGCCCAAGCGGGGCTGGGAGGCTTCCCGTCTCTTCTGGTAGTGACAATGCCAGAGTCCCTCGCCAGGACTGGAGAACACACGGGAGACACGTCACGCAGGCTGGAGAGCCTTTGATCCGCCAGCTGGGAGATCCGGGCAACGTCCACCTCCCCGTCTCTGCACCTCTATGCCCCAAGCAGCTTCCTGTTGCTCTCAGATCCGTGGTCCCCCTTTTCCACTGCGGGCTACACAACAGGGCCCTACTTTTTCCCGGATGCCTTTGACCTCCAGCTTCTCTGTAGCTTTGGCCAACAGGAGGCACAGGTGGAAACCTGCAGGGTGGTGGAGAAAGGAGCCTGTGCCACTTCTCCCCCCACCCTCCCTGCTGCCCCGGCCTCTCTGTGGTTCTTGTTCCTGGCGAGGGCCCTGACTCTGGGCTCTAACGATGCCAAAGGGTGCAGCGGCCCTTCTGTGAGTGACCTCAGGGCCTGCATCGACTTCACGAGAACCATCTGGATCAGTTTTCCTGCCGAAAGGCCTAGAGTGCCTCCATGGCCCTGAGGAGGACTGGGCCTGGGCCTGGATTCCTCCTGCACTGAGTGGAGGCCAGAGCTGTCTTGCCACGAGGTTTTTATAAAGGTCTATTAACGAATGCACCGAGCACACCTTTGTGCAAAAGGAGATGCTATGGAAGAAAGGATGACCGTTATCAGGAATCATCAGGAAAGCCTGTGGCTGCCTCGGGTCCACCACATGCTCCTGCCGTCATCAGCAGCACCAGGGGCCAGATTTCAACAGACAGCGAGGAAGGAAGGTGCCCCTTTAGTTTTCTTTTTGAGAATTCCAAGTTCAGCTTCCAAGAAGACCCTGCAACCCCAGTTTTCCCTCCCCACCTTCACCTCCTCTCTCCTTCCTCTGCCTTCACTCCCGCGCCCTCCCTTCCTCACCCCCCATCCCGCCTCTCCCTGCTGCACGGACTCCGGCCCGGCTGGTGGGGAGGATGTGCGGGAGCTCAGCAGAGCAGCGCAGTCTTCCTCCCTCCCTCTCACCACAGGCTCAGACTGAGCAGTCACCCTCCGGAGCAGGACGGCCTGCAGAGGCTGCAGAGATGTCCCCAGAGAGGCCTGCTCCTTCCCCATCTCCACGCAACGTAAGCGTGGATCTTCTCAGCCTCGGCGTGTCCGAGTGTGTAGCGTGTACATTCTCCTGCTTTTCTTCTTCTTCTTCCTCTTTCACTTTTCTCTTTTCCTTTTTTTATTTTTATTTTTGAATTTTAAATTTTTTATCTCAATAGGTTTTTGGGGAATGGGTTGTTTGGCTACATGAATAAGTTTTTAGTGGTGATCTCTGAGACTTCGTGCACTCATCACCCAACTACTTTTCTCTTTTCTTCTCTTCTTCCCTCTCCTCACGTTCCCCTTCTTTCTTCTCTCCTCTTCCCTCCCCACTTCTCCCTCTTTCCCGACTTCAGCATTCAAATCAAAACCAAATGCAATAAAGAATAAAAGTCCTGTGGTTCCCCAGCCCTCTGCCAAAGTGGGGAGAAGGGCACGTCTGAAACTCCCTGTCTGCTGACAAAGGAAAAGGTAGTGAAAAGCTCCCTCTTTCAAGAGACCTGGCCGCCGCCGTCATCCTGCCTTAGAATTAGACATCATAGACATCCAAAACAAAAACAGCAAATCCAACGCCATCCACGAGATACACATTCCCTAATTGCTAATGTTTCCTTTTGATAACTAAAAAGACTGTGCACATTAAATAAAAGGAGATTTAATTTCTAGTTTAAATACAGCTGCTGTGATTCTTATGCACCACACAGCTGTGGTGAGGCTGGCACGAGGCCACGACGCAGAGGCCCCTCGAGCCGGTCCGCATTGTCTCTGACACGCGTACACAGAGCATCCTGGAGTGCTCGGGAAAGATTTTTATTCATTCTCAGGTCTGCACTGCATCACGGGGATGAGCCTCACGAGCCCACACCTCGGGGCTCCTTGCACCTGTCAAATCATTTTATTTTTCTCCCTCTGGCAATGTTTTTTCTGTAGGGGAAAATAATTTGTTTTACCATTTGTCTTCCAATTCTGGGCAGAGACAGACCTAATCGAGTGCAATATTTCTTAGTCTTCCTAAGAAATTTCTTTTCAATAAAAAGGACTGATCACATGTTTTTATTTTGAAAACCACGAGAGCAAAATTTGGGCTTGGAGTCTTAAAGAGACATTGTCGATCTGGGTCTGTGTCTCTTGGGGTGGGGGAAAAGAAATCCCTGCCAACTGGTGTCATTCCCGACTCCTTTCAGAATGAAAATAATCTTAGAAGATACAGGAAAAAATTAGAAAGATTAAAGTCTTCAAGGACATTCTGGCCACTGATTTTAATTTAGGAGCTTTCCTCCAGGAAGCCTGAAGTATTTCCTGCTCTGTTCAATAAATGAGGATTGTTGCCGTTGGACTGCCGTGAGGCCAGCATTTCCTGGAGCCCTCCGCAGTACTGATGTGGGACCACTCTTCCTTTGAAAGGATTTAACCTCAGGAAGGGCCCTGCAGCCACCTTCGCCTTTGAGCATTTCTATGGCTCCCAAACTGTGGAGACGACCCACCTCCTTCGATGCCCCCTCCTCCTGACCACAGCTCTGCACGTCCGTTAACACTACCCTCAGCCTTCGGTCTCCAGCCTCTGACCCCATGTCGTTGAACACGAAACGGACTTCCCAGTGCAGCTTGCAGAGGCAGGGTGTGAAGACTGCGGCCCGAGGAAGAGCCAAGGTGACGTCCTAGCCAGTGAGGTGGAGACTTGGGTCTCACTTCCTCTTAGGAACGTCGCCCGTGCAATCCCTTCCCTGCAGACATGCGGTGAGTTCCCCGGGGCTGCCGTAACAAAGTGCACAGGCTGAGACTCGAACAACAGAAATTTATTTCTCACAGTTCTGGAGCCTGCAAGCCCAAGATCAAGATGTTGGCAGGTTTGGTTTCTCCGGCGGCCTCTCTCCTTGGCCATCTCCTCCCTACGTCCTCACATGGCCTCTCTGTGTGAGTCTGCGTCCTGATATCCTCTCTTCATCAGCCACATTGAACGAGGGCCACCCTAGTGACTTCATTGATTCCCTCTGTCAAGACCCCATTTCCAAATGCAGCCACCTTCTGAGGGACTTGGGGTCTGGGCTGCACCTTATGACTCTGTGGCCACGGCACACGCTGAGCCTGTAGGGAGGGTATGCAGTGAGGACCTTCCAGCCAGAATGCAGGCCAGGGCCACTCCAGGGTGACACACATGTCCTTTATCCCTTAGCCCAGGCCATTGGGACACAGCCACTCTGACAATCCTGGGAGTGAGCTCACCAATGGCAAGAGGAGGAAAGGATAAAGTGACCAAGCAGAGGTGTGGACAGGGACCCCAGACTCAGCTCAGCTATTCACAGACTCATGTGGCATGGGAAGATGACTTCGTTTCTCTGTGAAAGGAAGGGGTGGGGTAAGTGTCCTTGGAGGTTCTGGACATACCCCATGTTGACCAGATGCAGGAAAGAACATATAGTCAGCAAACTATAGCCTGAAGGCTACATCCGGCCCTGTATCTATCTTTGTAAATAAAGTTTTATTGGAACACAGCCACACTCATTCACTTACACATTATCTCCATGCCACCATGCAGAGTTGATGGAGACCATACGGCCTCTAGTGCCTTAAGCATTTCTATCTGGCCCTTTAGAGAAAACACCATCCAGTCCCTGGACTAGAGCCCTGAAACTGGGCAATGATTGACTTTTGTTGGGAGGGTGGCAGTTTGGCAGAACTGACTTACTAGGCCTCAGTGGGATACCCATTCATTTGCCATGATGTACAATATTTACTTGAGTCTGTGTGAGTGAAAGTTGAAACTTTGGGGAACAGCAGGCCACCCACCGTGGACCCAGAAACTCTCAGCCATGCAGGATTTCTACCACCACTGCCCCTGGGCCCACCAGACGGAGCCAACAAAAGGAATGGGAACGGGGAAACAGGACGAAGGCTGATAGACAGGGGTTATGGCGGGGTCCCACCACTGCCTATCTCGGGCAATAGAGTGTGTGTCTGAGATTAGAGGGCAGGGGCTGGGGGCAGCAGTCATTCAAGGGCTGAGAACCACGCAGGAAGGGAGTTCTGTAGGTGCGGAGGCACAGGAGGGTCACCCGCATCCCCATAGCTACGCTCCCTCCGATGCCTCTGCAGTGAGGACGTTCAAGACCTCAGCTGGTCCAAAGAGCGGTGCCACGTGGACTAGGAAAGGCCTGACACAGCTCGGGCGCAGGGCTCGCCGAGTAGCTGTAGCTGGTCTCCAGTTCCTGTCTCTACAGCTGTACGGGATGTGGTCTCAAGGGGCAGGGCTGTTGAGAGGAGCGGATGAAAGATCTGCTGCCCAGCACTCAGCTCAGGCCCTTCCATCTGAGCACCCAGGGCTCCTGCACCACTGGAGCCAGAGCTGGGCCCAGCTTCTATGTAGAGGGGACACCCTAACCCCGCCCTGACTCTCTCCACACCCACCCACCTCAGGGAACTGTGCTTTGGTAGGTAGAGAACTACTGAGGGTGTTTCTTGGATGTTCAAGATTTCACTGTGGTTTGAGGGATTATTTCTTCCCCTCAATGCCAAGAAAGGGAATTTAGCCACGTCCATGATGGCCAATATAACCTGTCTAGTCTGGGTAGCGTCTTGGGGGCCCCAAGTCCCACTGCCTCCAGGACAGCGTGGCCAAGGCCCACTTGAGTGGGTTTGCTCATGCCCCCATTCTTCTCTGATTTCTGTAAACTCCTGTTCATCACGCCAGAGAGCCTGGGTTCTGCCCCTGACCTGTGAGCCGGCCATCCAGAGTGGTGTGGGCCACGCCTCGAGTGTTCTGTCCTGTTCTCCCTCTGCTCCCTGTGCTGTGCTGCCCGGCTGGGTTGGCTGGGAAACCTGCCCCTCCCAGGCGCCCCAGCCTCTGCCCGTTGCTACTCTGTAGCTCCTTTCTCTGCCAGCCCTCTCTGGTTCCACCTCCATGTTCCAACAAACTCAAAGCTGGCCGTGCACTGGGGGTGTTCTGCTGACATCTCAGCCCCTTCCCGGGGCTGGCAGGTGCACGCTGTCAGGATTCTGGCGGGAGCAGAGAATCCCTGGCAGAAGGGCCTTCTGGAAACAGCCCTTGCTGCCCACCATGCAGCTCTAGGGTACTGGGCTCAGCATGGACGGCTGTAGGAAGCCCTGAGCTTGGGGTCCTCTGGAAGCTGAGCAGCAGTGCGAGTGTCTTCAGCAGCAATGCAGGAAAAACGAGCTGAGGCAGGGATACACCTTGGAGTCAACACCTCACAGGCTCGCTGGTCCGTGACGAGGTTTATGGAGTGCCCACCACGTTGAAGGCCCTGGGATCCCGCATGCCTCGGAGAAGGTGTTAGCCGACTGTGTTATGCAGGAGCCCTGGCCTCACCCTTCACTATAGAGAACCACCCAGCAGCTGTCACCCGTTCAGCACATGCACCCTGAGCCTTTCACATGAGCCAGGCACTCCTGAGGGCTGGGACAGAGCCGCCCCCAGCAGAGGTGCGGTTGCCCCCTCGGGACTGGACACACACTTGCATGCCCACATGCACGGTCAATACACAGACACACACATAAAAATGAGAGAGAGAGAGAGAGAGAGGAAACTGAAGGTCCAGAGAGAGGGGCTGGTAGCCTCGAGCCATGTGTCCTGTGAAAGAGGCATCAGGACCTGGACAGAGCAAAGCCAGGACTCTGCTGTTTCCTCAAATCCAAAAGCCGGGCTGGCCCTGTCTCTGGAGGGCACTGACATTCAGAGCCACCACTGTGCTGGTCTAGGAGAACACAAAGTGGACGGCCTGGCCCAGCCTCAGCTCAGAGGGATGGAGGGTGTTGGGCCGGCAGCACGGGACAGTTGGGCCTCCCAGAGGAGACATGGCAGCAGCTTCAAGGCTTTTCACTGCTCACTTTCCATCCTCTTCTCCTTTCCCTCTCTCACTTCCTCTCACTTCTTCCAGCCTCAGCCCTACAGTGCCTGTCTCCTCCAGGTTGCCCTTGTCCTCTCAGAGGCCCGACTGTCCCGTTGATCTTGATGTCTCACCCAGTCTCACACGTATCTTGGAGAACCAAGGAAATTCCAAAGGCTATAGTCTACGTTTGACAGTTCAGGCCGGGACGATCACTGTGGGGACAGCCTGGCCCTTGGGGAAGAGACAGAGAGACAGGCTGTGTTCTCTCACCTTGGCAACCTGCAGAACTCTGGGTAACACATTCCAGGTCTAGATGAGCTTTAGGGAATGAGTGAGCCAAGAGCCAGTTCAATATCAATGATGAAAGGGAGTTGAGTCCCTTCCTAGGTACCCAGGTCACCTCCCTTCTAGAGAGCTATGGGCTCATCAGACACCTACTCAGCAAGCCTTCACTCAGGGAGCAAGAGGACGGGAGGGATATTCCCAACAGTGTGCTGAGCCTGCAGGGTCACTCCTTTGTGACCAAGAGTACCTTTCAGGCGGCTGTATGCTTGGGTCTGCCAGGTACAGGCTTTCTCTTTGCTGGTCAACATGGACCACCATATTCCATAGCTTTCATCCTAAAATATTTCCGTCTTTCTCCACCCTGGCAATGCAGTCCACCAGGCCTGGTGGGGGCCGCTCTCGGGGGTGTGTTGAGGTGAGGCAGCTGCCTCATCTTCTGGGGCAAAGCAGGAGGTGGGATGCTCTATTTATAATTTGGGGGATTTTTGAAATCGTAACTCTTTCATTATAAAAATGCCTTAAGCTTTCAGACAGCAATCAAACACAGCAATATCCGGTGTTGTTAAAGAAGGACCTGCGTGTTTTTAAAAACATTATCAAAGAGCATGAGTCTAAATGATGTTCACCGAAGGAACACGCTGACAATACTTCTGACTAAGAGATGCAAATGTACGTACCGATAGGGAAGAACCAAAGCATTCATAACTGTGAATTATTTAATGTTCCTAATATCAGAGTCTTCCTTGGTGCGATATTATTTTTTGACATGAGTTTATAGATGTATTCTAATGCCTCTGGTATAACCAATAATTTACAACTCAACCAGGCATCTACTCTGTGGAGCAATTCAGGATTTTTGCCGTTGAAATCCCCTCAGGAGACCTGAAAATTCAGTTTGTTGTGTCTTTCTCTAAGACTTAAAATAAACTAACATGGAACTGAAAGATGCTGAGGTTCATTTGCACACCAGCCTCTTCTACAAAACGTGTTTGCACATTCCACTGAGAAAGGCCTCTGCTATGCTCCTTGGACTGCTTTAAAACGCTCCAGATTTTAAAGAAGAGCAGGTAGAACCTTTGTCACTTGGAAATGATACCGTTTGCTGGAATGAGTGGGCATCCATTTTGCTCATATAAACTCCTGGGCAGAAGAAGGAATCTCCCGTTTGGCATTCTCTGTGGTCTCTTGCACACTTGGAGAACATTTGTGGACTGAGTGGCAGCTCCGGTGTTTTAAAAGCTCAGGAAACTATTGCACGTATCGTGGAACAGGCCAATGGTGGAGCAAGTCTTTAAGTTACTGGGAGCCAAGGCAGGACTATCTGAAGCAGCCAGGGCAGACCCAGGGATTTGATGCATACCTGATTTTTAATGGCATGCCTGAAAAATCAGTGCCAGAAATACGATACCTAAAATAGGACAAGGGCAGCCACAACTTGGTATGCATCATGACAAACTATGACAAAGAACTTACTGAGTACTCTGCCCCATTTTCATAAGAGTGCTTGAGGGTCCTACGTGAGATTATCCTGTGAAAGTTCATTTTTGTCTTTCCCAAGAACACTCTGGTCTCGAGCTGCACCCAGTGTGGCTGCCACCCGCCTCCGTCGTCCCTGAGTCCTGGAAAGGTAGCCAGCCCAAACTGGGATGTGCCGTTCTAGGTTTTGAAGACTTAGTAAAAGGAAAAGAATGTGACCCTACCACGGACAATTCTTGACGTTGATTCTATACTGAAACGTAATCTTTTGTGCTGTTCAGTTTAAAACGTATAGTATTAAAATGAATTGCACTTTTTTTTTTTTTTTTTTTTTTAACTTTCAACAACGTGACTATTAGGAAATCTCGATGTCACATGCAGCTTGTGCCGGAAGCTGCCCTTGGTTGTCTGAGGATGGTGTCGGCCTAGAATAGAGAGGAGCACACAGATCTCACCAGGAGGCGGCATCTGAGGGGCCACACCAAGATCCAAGCAGTAGGTGATCTAGGAGTTCACAGCAGAGGGAGCGTGCTGGGACCCGGGAAGGCAGAGACAGTGTCCTGGAAGGGATGTTTCTTTTCAGCCTCCTGAGTAGCTGGGATTACAGGCATGCTCCACCACCCCTGGTTAATTTTGTTTTGTATTTTTAGTAGAGACGGGGGTTTCTTCATGTTGGTCAGGCTGGTCTCGAACTCCCGGCCTCAGGTGATCCCCCCTGCCTTGGCCTCCCAAAGTCCTGGGATTACAAGCGTGAGCCACTGTGCCTGGCCTCTTTTCAGCTTTAAGAACGATGATGATCTAAGAAAATGGCCTGGAAGTGGTGGAGTAGGCAAGAAGGGCCCTTGCAGGTGAGCCATGGGTGCAGCAATGAATGTGTGCACGACTGAGCATGAAATGCAGGGATGTAGCCTAGGCCTTGCTACGCCCCAGGCACTGCGCACATCTGCTTCTAGGCTGAGTCCTCACAGTGAGCAATGAGTTGCGCACCAGCCATCTCCCATGTCACAGATCAGGAGGCCGGGGCTCAGCAAGGTGAACGGACCCGACTGAGGACGCCCTCTGAGAGGAAGGCAGGGTTCACCTCCCGCAGTCTAACTGATTCCAGGGCTCAGGCTCTCAGCAGTTAAGCCTTAAAATGGATATTGCTGAGGGTTACATTAGGGCAAGCTGGGGGCCACCTTCCTACCTCTCCCCTAAGCCCTCAAGGAAGGGGGTTGTTTGATCTGTGTGGCCGTGCAGGCCTTGGCAGGCAGGCATCTCGGAAGGACCTGTCGCGCTGGGCTTTGGCCACCATAACGTCCAAGCATCATTTCTGTCCCTGCCGGCTGTCCTCACACAGGGTGAGAACACAGAGCTGGCCACAGAGTCCTGGAGCAGTGGCTGGTGACCAGTGGAGAGGAGAGCACTCCTGCCTCGCCTGGAAGGGGCCGGGCCTCGGAGGACAGGCAGCGCCGCAGAGCTGGAGGGCCTGTCCCTGTGAAAGGCTCTGGGAGTGGGAATGTGTCCTTCCTTGGGGTGTGTCCACGCGGGGCCGGGCCCAACACTTTCCCAGCCAGGCTGGAACTGCCGAGCGGGGGCTCCTTGCAGACACGCGGCTGGGCTTCTGTAGAAAGTGACCACATGGGGAGGGGTGAGGCAGGCGTCTGCTCTGTGCTCCCCACTGCCCTTCCAGGCCTGGCGGGTCCCAGGACGGCTCTGGGTCCACTCCCTACCGACATCCGCTCTGGCTCAGGCACAGCTGTCCCAGGCCACCAGGAGCAGGAACCCCTGCTTGAGCCGCCTTCACGCAGCAGGGAGCCCCCACTTCAGAGGAGGGTGTTTGCGAGACTCTAAGGGCGTCAGCCGGAGGTAGCAGAGGGGTCCTGGGCGACCTGCGTGGTGTGGATTCTCTGGCATCGACCCGGGGTCGATGAGAAGGGGCTGGAGAGGAACGGAAGCTGCTTCCCCACTAAGTGGCAAGGGTGGCTCCCCTGTCCCGGCCCGGAGGACCAGTCAGGTGAGTTTGAGAGGCACAACTGGCTGCAGGAGAGGAGCTGGGGCCCCGCGTTCCCATCAACGGTTCCCTCCCCAGGAGACGGCATAGGCTGAGCCCTCCACCTACCCCCGGGACAGGCTGCGGAGGCCTGACCTGTGACCCCGTGAAATAGAAAGAGGTGAAAGTGCAAAGTCACTTAAACCATCTCAGTTCCTTTTCTTTCCTTTCTGTCAAGAAACACAGATGGAATCCCTGGCAAGACTTCCACCTGCCCACAACCGCCCCACCGACCACCTGCCACCCTCCACCATCCCTAATCCTGCCCCACCACCGACCCCACCCACCACCTCGAACCTCCCACTTTACCTTTCACCCACGATCCACTACCCCCAGGAACCTCCTGCTCTACTTAACCCCCAGGAGCCTCTCGACGATCCATCCACTTCTAGGAGCCCCACTTTACCTCTGTTCTCTTATTCGAGCCTTTATTTATTTCTGATTTATTCATTTTTACCTTTGAGCGACGACTTTCCGCTTTACTTCATTCTGTTTCTCGATTATTCTCGCTTTCGACGACGACATTTCCCCGGAATCCTTTCTCGAGCCGATTTCTTTGTTTTTCTCGGATGACGAGTTTTCCCGGATTTTATCGATTATTTCGTATTTTCTCGGATTTTATCGACATTTCGAATTTCTTTGTTTCGATGATTTTTATTTTTTTGATGACGATGATTTTGACGATTTTTCACGATTTTCGATTATTCGGATTTCTTTATTTACTTTTGTTTCTTTTTCCGGATGCTCGAGTTTTCTGATTGTTTTATTTACCTTTACCGGACGACGATTTTCCCGCTTTTGTTTTCCG
The DNA here is from genome assembly GCF_008728515.1 of Papio anubis. Taxonomy (NCBI): domain Eukaryota; kingdom Metazoa; phylum Chordata; class Mammalia; order Primates; family Cercopithecidae; genus Papio; species Papio anubis. Next base: position 3,111,471 of record NC_044979.1, read on the forward strand.
ATTTCGGTTTCGACGAGCCGATTTAATTTCATTTGTTTATTTTCGCTTTCTGATTTTACCGATGACCCTTCGAGCCGATTTATTTATTCTCTTGCTTTTCGATTTGCCGATTTCTCGATTTTTTTTGAGGCCTCCCCTGACCCACCCACTCACCTCCTCCCGCCCCACCCAGCACACCCCTCCCCACCCTGCCTCACCGCCCATCCCGCAATGTCCTGCCCCATCCACCGCCCTCTGCACATCCCACCTCACCCACTGCCTCCCCAGGCGGGTCCCACCCAACACATGGCCTCCCCTACCCCGCTACGAACGTCCCACATAAACCCACCAACTGCCCTCCCCAGGAGCGTCCCACCCCACCCACTGCCACCCCTCTACGAGTGTACCACTGCTCCCACTGCGAGCGTCCCACCTCACCCACTGCCCCACTGCCCCCTCCTGCTGGGAGCGTCCCACCCCACCCACTGCTCTGCCCCTCCCACTGGGAAAGTTAGGAGTGTGTCACCCCACCCACTGCCCCTGCTGGGAGTGTCCCACCCACTGCCCTCTGCAAACAAGCAGGAAAATGTGTGCTCTGCCCACCAAGGCACCCCAGATTTGGCCTCGTCCACTCCTCTAGCTACTGCAGGAAGGCCTCATGGATGGCAGAGCCCCTGGGCTTTGGGGCCACGTTGCAGCCTGATTACCCATCAGTCCCTCGTCTTAGATGAAGTAATGGAGTAAACTGTTCACCCGGCAGCACCCCAGGGAGGTAGCCGGGTGTGTCACTAGCGTAAGACTCTTCCAGAAGAGCGCTGGAGTGGAGTGGACGGTGAGATGGGAAGGGGCCACGGGCTCGCTGGGCTGGAGGAAGCCATGCATTGCTGGTGGTGGTTTTGTTGTTGTCATTACTAAACAACAGTTATTGCGTTCATGGCTGAGTTCTTACCAGGTGAGGATACTGTCCTAGCTGAGTTACTTGGCATGACCCTCACAACATTCATTTGAGACACTTACTGTTAGCTCCATTTCACAAGTGCAGCAGGTAAGGCTTAGTGCAGGGCAGAAATGTGTCAGATCCCAGAGCTGGGAAACAGGCAGGATCGGCCTGACCCTACGTCTGGACCACTCCAAAGCCTCCACCACTCCAAAGCACGCTGCCGCCCCACTGAGGCTCTGGGCCCAGTTGGAGGAAGCTGGGAGCTGGGCTTGTGGAGGAGGTGGATGGAGCCCTGAGGACAATTTTGTCCAGAAGGAGCTCTTGGCAGAATAACTGAGATCCAGGTATCGGCTCACTCACCTCCATCCCAGCTGCCAAGCCGCTTCCTCTCTGTCTCCAGTTGCCCAGCTGCGGGAGTGGTGATAATATCTACCCCAGAGGATATGCAGCCGTTCACTCTTACTGCACATAAACTGATGAAAGACCCTGCAGAAGTTCAAAGGCTCTGGAGCTATGTAATTACTGTGAAGCAAAACACCTTTTAGAAGTCCTGAATTAGCTTTCTCTCTGAAATGTCTATTTCTTCTCAGATGTGTGCTTTCTGCATCCTAAGAGACTGGAATTTGGCCTTCGTGCCAGCAGCAAATGCCAGCTCTGTAAGGGCTGCTGGATGGTAGCTCACATCCTGTGGCATGTGGCCAGAACGCCTCACCTTGTGTATGCGACACTTTGCGGGTCTGTTACATGTGCACTCTCAGAAGCCACCTTCGAAAGCTGGATGCCCAGAGTTTATACATGAGCTAGAACTCGGCTTCCAGTGTGACCTAGAACAGCTCATTTGGTGCCTTTGATCCTTACTGTCCTCACTTGAGAAACGAGGACGGCAGCTGGGGACCCTTCTGAGGCCTCTCCAGCCTCAAGCCTGCGATCTGGGATTCTGAAGTGGAATCTGTTATCAGAGGTTGCAATGTTTGCCTGCTCTTGGCCCATAAGCAAAGACTTATAAACAGATCAGAGTATCCTTTTAATTAAAATAACTTAGTAGGAAAAAATTTCACTCACGCCCCAACTCTCCAGTTTCACTAGTGGCCACAGAGTTGCTGAGAACTGGCCGCGGCGAGCACCCTGCGCACGGAGCACAGCTTCCTGAGTCAGCACCATTTCCTCATGTGTGTCAGGATTCGCACTGCAGAGCGGGCGTGTCCGGCAATGGAGGGAAAGATTCGGGCACATAGATAAGTTGATCCTTGCTACTGGGATAATAGAAGGTTTTGGAAAGAAACACGGTTTGAAGAGGGTCTTGAAGAAAACATTGGTGTTCTCCATGTGAACAAAAGGAATGAACTCCATTCCAGGCAGAAGCATAGGCATGTTAATCGCTGGTTGTGTGTTCAGTACCGTTGGCCATAGGCAGTCCCTTTGCTCAGGCTAGGGTGATCACGAATCAGGACCTATGGTGGGTCAGGTGCGAGAGCCGGGGAAGGAGGTGTCAGGGAACCCTGAGAGCCTGTGAATGAGGCAAACATTGGAGGTGGGGTCCTCAAGGAAGGCCAGGGAAGGTGGGAAAAGCTGGACCGGAAGGAGGAGTCCTGTGTACCTGGAAAGGGTGTGGCAAGACCCTTCAGGACACGGAGGAGGCATCAGCTCATCAGCAAATGTCTGGTACAATCGAGTGTGCAATGTATTGGGGCAGTGTTGGGATTGTATTGTGGCTGAACTGTTTGTGTAAGAAAGTTATAGAGGACAAGTCCTAGAAGCAATGACCTTCCCAGCTTGAGGGTAACATAGCCCTGAAGTTTTATGGATTGAAGCACAGCCAGGTCATTTGCTCAAAGGCTGATAGGGTTAGAAGAAGGCTGGAACCCAGGGTCTTTACCCCAAGCCACTGCTCTTTGGGGCCAGATTATAGATTATGGGGGTACAATGTGATGCTATAATATATGTGCACCTTGTAGAAAGATTGAATCAAGACAGTTAATATGTCCTTCACCTCAAATACTCATCACTTATTCCTTCCGCCTAACTGAAACTTCACACCCTTTGATGAACACTTCTCCATTGATCCCAGTCCCCAGACTCTGGTAAACGCTACTTTTACTCTTCTACAAGTTTGGCCTTTTTATCCTCTGCATAGGAGTGAGAACAAGTGACATTTGTCTTTATGCTTATTTCACTTACCATAATGTCCTCGAGGTCCATGATATCACAAATGACATAATCTTCCTCTTTTTAAAAAGGCCAAATAGTGTATATACCACATTTTCTTTATCCATTCATTCATTGTCAGACGCATGAATTGATTTGATAACTTAGCTGTTGTAAATAGCACTCAATGAACATGGAAGTGTAGATACCTCTTAAACATTCTGATTTCAAATCCTTTGGGTATATATCCAGAAGTGGAATTGATGGAAGTATAGTGGCTCCATTTTTAGTTTTCTTGAGGAACCTCCATACTGTTTTCCATAACAGCTGTACTAATTCACACTTCAACCAACAATGTACAAGAATCCTCTTTTCTCCACATCCTCGCCAGCACCTGTCTTTCATCTTTTTGATAGCAATCATTCACAGTAAAGTGGTACCTTCTGGTTTTAATTTGCATTTTTCTAATGATTAATGATGTTGAGAATTTTTTCTGTCTCTGTTGACCATCTGTATATCTTCTTTTGAGAGATGTACATTTAGTTCCTTTGCCCATTTTCAGTGGGTTGTTTTCTTGGCCTTGAGTACTTTGGGTTCCTTATATATTTTGGATATTAATCCCTTATCAGGTGTATGACTCACAAGTATTTTCTCCCATTCTGTGGGTTAGCTCTTCGCTCAATTAATTGTTTCCTTTACCGTGTAGAAGCTTTTTAGTTCAATGTAATCCCATTTGTCGATTTTGATTTTATTGTCTGAGCTTTTGGGGTCAAATTTAAAAATCATTGTCCAGACTAATGTCACATAGTTTTTCCCCTATGTTTTCTTCTAGTAGTTTTAGTTTCAGGCCTTTCATTTAACTCTGTAATCCGTTTTGAGTTGGTTTTTGTTGAGACTGTGTTGTGGACAAAGAGTGAGAGAGATGGTGAGAAATAAGGGTCCAGTTTCATTCTCCTGCATGTGGCTGTTGTTTTCCCAACATGCTCTGTTGAAGAGACTGTGCTTTTTCCATTGTGTATTCTGAGTACCTTTGCTGAAAATCAGTTGACCATAAATCCACGGGTTCATGTTGGGCCTCTGTTCTCTTCCGTTGGTTGACATGTTTGTTTTTATGTGGAAGGAATGTACTTCAGTGCAATAAAGGCCATACATGACAAGCCAACAGCCAACATTGCACTTAAGGATGAAAAGTTGAAAGCTTTTCCTCTAAGATCAGGAACAAGACAAGGATGTCCACTCTCACCGCTGCTTTCCAATAAGCACTAGAAGCCCTAGCCAGAGCAATTAGGCAAGAGAAAGAAATAAAGGGCAACTAAATTGGAAAAGAAAAAGCCAAATTATGCTTGTTTGCAGGCAACATGATTTTATATGCTGAAAACCCTAAAGATTCCACACACAAAAAAGGTTAAAACTAGTAAGTGCAGGAAAGTGGCAGGATACAAAATCTACATGCAGAATTTAGTACCATTTCCATATAGTAACAACAAACTATCTGAGAAAGAAATCGGGAAAACAAATCACACTTACAATAGCTCCAAAAAATTAAAATGTTTAGAAATAAATGTAACAAAGGAGTTGAAAGATCCATGCACTAAAAATTATAAAGCTTTGGAGAGAGAGATTAAAGAAGATGTAAACATATGGAAAGATACATGTTCATGGATCAGAAGAATTAATAATATTGTTAAAACATCTCTACTACCCAAAGCAATTTACAGATTCAATGCAATCCCTATCAAAATTCCAAGATACATGTTCATGGATCGGAAAAATTAATAATATTGTTAAAACATCTATACTACCCAAAGCAATTTACAGATTCAATGCAATCCCTATCAAAATTCCAAGATACATGTTCGTGGATCAGAAGAATTAATAATATTGTTAAAACATCCATACTACCCAAAGCAATTTACAGATTCAATGCAATCCCTATCAAAATTCCAATGTCATTTTTCACAGAAACAGAAAAATCAATTCTAAAATTCATAGAAACAGACTCCCCCAAATCCGGAAGAGCCAAGGCAATCTTGTGCAAAACAAACAAACAAAAAGCTAGAGGCATCACATTACCTGAGTTCAAACTCTAAAGCTGCAGTAATTAAAATAGCATGGTACTGGCCTAAAATTGAGATGTTTAACTTAAATTAATAATTGCTATTTGTGTACCCTTGAGTATGAGTTGCATCCTGGAGTAAGCCCTAAGTGATGAAGATAATGGTAATGATAGTAACAATAGCAACAGCAACATTGTCACCATTTGCATTAACTTCTTTTGTGAGATAGGTACTATTCTCATTTCTATCTACAGGTGGGGCCCAGACAGTTTCAGGGCTTCCCCACAGCTGCTCATCCAACAGTGGCTGGGCAGGATTCAGACTCAGGTCATCCAAATGCAGAGCTTGTGCCCCCTATCAGTCAGTTTCAGGGTTTACACATTGTGCCTTTTCTATTTTAAAATTTAATGTATGATTTGCATACACTACTGCTGGTTCTCACATTGCCTCACCAGGTAGACATAATCATCCCGATCTTACAGATGAGCAGGCTGAGTCCCAGAGAGGTGTGCTGCTTGCAAGACAGCTCAGTAGTGAGAGGCGGGACCTAGGGATTTGGGTCCAGACTGATCCAAAGTGCAGGATCCTCCCACTCTGTGGGCTTCCTATAGGCATCCCAAGGGAACCACTGAAGATTTCTAGCTGGAGAATACCGTGGCCGAGGTAACATTTTGGACGTCCTTATCTGTGTGCCGGGGAGATACACAGTTCCCTCTGACAGTGTCTGGGCAGATCCGGGATTTGCATTCTCTCTAACCCCCTAGCCCTGCATCCAGAGGTACCAGGGATCAAATAAAAAGATCCCACAATACCCCTCCGATGACGATGATGATGATTGGTGATAATAATAATCTTTATGAACAATGGCAATAACTATAATGATAGATTCAAAAATGTGGATGAGGTTTTGCCTGGTGTATCTCCTTTCATCTCAGGATTTCAAAGTACCTTGCAAATATTGATTAAGCCCTGGGAGGTAAATATTATCATTTCAGTTTTATGAAGGGGGAAACTGAGGTACTGCGAGGTTTCAGTGCTTTGTGATGGACCACCCGGTGGCAGAAATCCAGTGAAGGGGTGATGTTTTCCCCAAATGCTCATATTTTCTTCAAATGTCTTTGGCTCAAAATATTAGGATTAAATTCCCTAAGTATCTATTTTGAATCTAGATCTGTATTAAAGTATGTGAACCATCTAAAATAAATATTTATGGTGCCTTTCCTCTTATCGAGGGGAAACATTTATATGTACCTGTAACACAGATAGTATGTAAGATATGCAATCATTTATCAAAGCGATGTCCAAAGAAGCAAGAGAGCAGAGGAAGGACACAGAGATGGCCTCTTAAGACAAGGCAGAGTTAGGGTCGGGGAGGTTCAGAGACGACTTTTCAGGTAAATAAAAAAATAAGGCTAGCGGAGGGATGCCAAGGAGACGGGCTGCCCCGGGGGACATGGGCACAGGGTGGAGTGCAGCAGACGTGCTTGGAGGGATGATGTCTGGCTGGAAACTCTTGACTTGGAGCTGTAAAATCTGGATTTGATGTGATGGGTAAAAGTGGTTTCTTGAGGGCTCAGAGACGAGCATCAGGAAGATGAGTGTGGCAGCCAGGTGAGTGGCCATGGGCCGGCGGTGGGAGTGCTCCTGCCCACTCCAGTGTAGGGAATAAGTGCCTTGTTTGTGGAGAATTTACAATCACTGTAATGCCAAGGGGGAGTGAGCCTGTGGTCCTCAGCACTGTGCACCTGCAATTCTGAACACTGGCAATGACTTAAAGACCTCCACTAACAAAAGACCGTTTGTTTGAAACAATTGCTGTGGTTACTGCTGACTTTTAGTGACATATATGTAAGATTCAAAGGAGTGCTTTTTTGTCATTTATTCTTGTTTTTGTTTTTCTTTTGAGATGGAGTCTCACTCTGTCGCCCAGGCTGGAGTGCAGTGGCACGATCTCAACTCACTGCAACCTCCACTTCCCAGGTTCAAGTGATTCTCTTGCCTCAGCCTCCCAAGTAGCTGGGATTACAGGCACGCACCACCACACCCCACTAATTGTTTTGTATTTTTAGTAGAGACAGGGTTTCACCATCTTGGCCAGGCTGGTCTTGAACTCCGGACCTCAGGTGATCTGCCTGCCTTAGCCTCCCAAAGTGCTGGGATTACAAGCGTGAGCCACTGTGCCCAGCTATCATTTATTCTTAATTGACCTTCTTATTTACATGGAAGTTAATTTGGAGAATTGCCTGTCACAAAGTGAGCCCCTGACCCAATGGGCAGGTTTTTAATCGTTCAGAACCTTTGAGCTGGCTTTGGGTGAAGTCGTATCTCCAGCTTCTGCATTTAAATAGTCGATTCAGAATAAACAATCATGACATACCCATCAGAAAGACGAAGACACCATACTGGAGTCTCAAACACTTGTAGTTTTCAATTTCATTTAAAATTTAAAACAGTGAAATGGCAAACCTGCGGAGGTAGAATATTTTTGTTTGGCAATTACACATTTTTATTCATACGTGCGATATTTCCCTGAACTTGAATCATATATTTAAAATGAAAATGTGTTCTTCTTTTAAAAATGTTACTTGTTTTGACTCTAAAGAACAAATCAAGGGAATAAAGATTACTGCTGATTATCTGTGGTTACTTCTAAAAATAATCTGTTGTGCCGAGGAGGGAGGTGTTGAAATGGTCCACGTGAGGGTCAGAAGCACTGAAGAATGCCTGGCGGGTGGAGAGGCAGCCCGGAGGAAGGGCGGCGACGAGGGCGTGGCATTAGAGGAGGGGCGGTGAGGAGGGCGTGGCATTAGAGGAAGGCCGGCGACGAGGGCGTGGCATTAGAGGAGGGGCGGTGAGGAGGGCGTGGCATTAGAAGAGGGGCGGTGAGGGGGGCGTGGCATTAGAGGAAGGCCGGTGAGGGGGGCGTGGCATTAGAGGAAGGCTGGCGAGGGGGGCGTGGCATTAGAGGAAGGGCGGTGAGGAGGGCGTGGCATTAGGGGAAGGCCGACGAGGAGGGCGTGGCGTTACAGCTGGTGGGTGCAGTGGTGGGAGTCGCTCAAGGCAACAAGGAGAGAGAAAGGGAAACCCAGGTTGCTTTATGGTTAAGAGACATCCAGGGTCAGAAGAGGAGAGAGGCTCTTCTGTGTAGTCCTATGTACAGCCTGGCAATTAAATTCTGAAATGTCTTGTTCTATAACTGTCGTTTCTTTCTTTCTTTTCTTTCCTTCCTTTCTTTTCTCTCTCTCTCTTTCTTTTCTTTTCTTTTCTTTCTCTCTTTTTGAGATGGATTCTCACTCTTTCGTCCAGGCTGTAGTGCAGTGGCGCGATCTCAGCTCACTGCAACCTCTGCCTCCCGGGTTCAAGTGATTCTCCTGCCTCAGCCTCCTGAGTAACTGGGATTACAGGCATGTGCCACCAAGCCTGACTAATTTTTTGTATTTTTAGTAGACACGGGGTTTCTCCATGTTGGCCAGGCTGGTCTCAAACTCCTGATTTCCAGTGATCCACCCACCTCGGCCTCCCAAAGTGCTGGGATTACAGGGGTGAGCCCAGCTGTCTTGTTTTTTCCACAAGCTGCTGTCACTCCAAAATTATGAGTTCCACAATAGAAACTGACCTGCACGTCATGTTTCCCCCGCGTGCCTAAAATGGTGCTGGGTGGATTCACCATTATTTGCCGATGGGTTTACTTGGGTAGTTCATTGTAAACCATAGCTGTTCCTGCTCAAGCCCCTTTACTTCTCCTCAGAGATCCTTCTCCATCCAATATCAAGGACTCAACTGAACTGCATTCAGCAAATCCCTCTCCAAGTGTCTCACACCACACCATGCGCGCATGGTACTTGCTGTATGGAGTGAGTGGGAAGGCCAGCGACCCCACTGCACCAGCCAGGATGGATTTACAGCCTAGTAGGAGGATGAAGCTACAGGCACAAAACAATGCAGGCAAAGCCCAATGCAGGATTGGGCGACCAAATAGGCTTCTCTGACTGTAAGTGAGCTAAGGTGTCGTGAAGACAGCAGGCTCTGGGCAAGGTCCTGAAGAAAGGCGAGAATTTGGACAGGAGCAGAGAACTGGGAAACAGGGTAAGCACAGTGTGGAAAGTGGATCCTCAGGAATCCCGTGCCCCGTCATTTATGGAAGTGATATTTACTTGATTTCAGTATACTTTCCGCATCCTTCCTAAAGGTGGCCAGGGAGGGCCTGAAGTGCTTAGAAGTCCAGGGAAAGCAGGAGCCCCACAGCAGGGAGGTGTGGAAGGAGCTGCGTGAGAAATATCGCCAGGCACATCATCTCGGGTGCCCACCGTCAGACCTCCGCCCTGCCTGCCCAGCCCTCCAGACAAGCACGGGTCCCCGCTCTGTTCTTATAACTGGTTTGGGCTCACGCTCAGTCAGGCCAAGAGGCTTGGGAGATGTTTGTGGAGTGACTGGGAGCCGAGGCCAGGACCGGGGTGGGCTTTGGGTCTCTACAGCCCTTCCGTGCTATTCAAATCACACAGCGTGTCTCCCTCAGGGAGCGTGTGGCTAAGTCCTAGAGGTGGAGGCCCCTTATGAGAAAAGCAAAGTTTCTGCAGAGTAAGTTGGGCTTTTTTGGTTTTTTTTTTCACTTAGAAATCACAGAAATGCATGGTCTGGGGCCTCCTGGGGCTGTATGTTCATACGGCGTTGGCATGTCCCCTCGGCCCACGGGCCTCATTGTCCCCCAATCCTGGCACTGTCTGCTCTTGATCCAGGTGCTTCCCACATCCTCAGCTCTGAGCCTCCCCGCACAACTCAGCCCAGCAGATGCGTGAATGGGTGCCCGGGATATTAGCTAGTAGTTTAACATCGGGGCATTCCGTACTGGAAGAGGAAATTATCTGCCATCAAAGAGTGCCCAAGGCCACAAAGAAAGGTGGAAGAAGGGAGAAGCCACAGCTAGTGGGCCTGGTGTTCTGGGGGAGACACGTGCTCGCATATGTGCGCACACGCACAGGCAGCCTGCTCCGCTTCCCCGGAGAGTCTGACCAAATGATCCGTCCCCATGCTGCAGGAGCGGCCACTCGGCCCACACACCTGGGAAGAGCTGTAGCCTCCTGGAGAACCTGCCTGTTGGAACCAGGCAGCACCTGAGTCTTCGTCCTCCCAGGGGCCGGCCATCTCTCCTGAGCACCGCAGCCAAGGGCAGGTGGGGCAGCCTGCTGATCCCCTTGGCAGGCTTGCTGGCAGCAGCTAGAGCAGTTGCCTTTCCAGTGTTAATAAGCGGTTGCTACAGGTAATCAGCAGTCACCTGATGATTTTGAAGGCTTCTTTCAAAGCCACATGCAGCATTGTCATTTGGGGTTGTTCAAAATTGTTCGAACAGCCCAAATCGTACTAATCCCATTGTTATCTGGTGATCAAATAGAAGCCGACTTGGTGATTGGAAAAGCAAATGGACACAGTCAGCTTGGAGAGGGGCACTCCTGCAGGCTCGGGGCCTGGAAAGATGAGGAGATGTGGGGAGTCTAGCGAGGCCGGGCCGAGGCCTGGCTCTGCCTCACCTGACACTCAGACTTGGACAATGACACAGACATTTTATGCCCCATCCTGACGTTTGCTCCCCCCACACTAACACACAGAAACGATCGTGGGGAATGATCCCCCCCAAGTCAAGGCCACTGCCCTTGCCAGTTCGGGGCTCCAATACCCCAACTTATAGCCCATTAAAGCCTCCCCAGGGCAGAAACAATTAATGATCGAATGATTAATGATGGAATTGCACATAGGAAACCCTGAACAAATGTGTGTTTGAAAGAATGGGTAAATAGATACACAAAGGTGCAAACGAATTCCTACTGTCTGGGGCCAGACGCTAGAAGACAGAAGGCTCAGTACAGGTGGGCATGCGAGGCTGTGGGCCAGGATGGAGGCTGCGTCCGGGTCGGGACTGGGCTGTCACTCCTGGAGTTTCTGCCCACACCCTCCCGTCTCCTGACAATCTCAGAAACACAGACACGGTTTTAGAGACCTCCGTGGACAAGCAACAACAACATGGGCTGGCCCCGGAGGGGTCCCCCTGTGTCATCAGGGATACCCACCAGGGACTCTGCCTGCAAGGCCAGGCATCTACAGGTGGCATCGTGTTCTTGTTGGAGACGCACATCTAGAGAGGGAAGGGGTGGCTGCACCCAGTCAGCACGGTGGCCACACAGACTAATGCAGATATATATACTAATGCAGAGATATATACGCCTGTGTAGACACAGGCGACACCTACTATTGCTGTGGGTTTTGCAAACAAATGTATTTTTCTTCTGTAGAAAATCCCGTCTTCCCTTGTTGTGGGTAACTCAGGGTTCCTGAAGCGGGAAATGCCTCAAGAGAATGGGCTCTTGGATCACGCTGTTTCTGCCTCTGATCTTGTTGTCAGGTGCTGCAGACAGATGGGAAACAGTGTGGTTTTGCCCAAGAGCCGATGCTTGGTGACCTGACCTAGAGCCCAGCTCCCTCATCTCTGCTGGGTGGGGCAGGAGTTGAGTGCCTCATGAGGCTCTTCTGCCATTTTGCAGGATCTCCCACCTCCTGTCACACACCCTGAGCCCCTCCAACCATAATATACTTTCAAAAAGACAGACCACCTTCACCTCCCCCGCTTGGCACCCCCACCCTTGCACAAACCATTTGCCCAGCATCTCAGTAAACTCTGCTGCCCTGGCCTCCACCAGTCCCTCGCTCCAAATGCCAGAGCCCTGGGTTGCCAGCTTGCTCAGGAATTTCTCAGGTGATGCAGAGAACAGTGAGTTCTGGAAGTCGACCAACTGAGAACTTGTTGTTCACTGCTGTCTCCTCCTGAGACAGAGGAATGGGTAGCTGTCCTTGGAGATTGCCCCACAAGCCGTCCCCATGGGCAGCTGCTCACCTGATTATACAGGCACTCTTCCCAAGGGCCTTACCATGGCCTCCAGGCCTCACCCAGTACACCCCATGGCATCCGGCTCTCCAGAGGCTGCCTTCTTGCACAGTGATGCCTTTGGCTGTGCCTGGTGGTCTCCCTCCGTCCCACTCTCCCCTTCCGTCTTTGCTTGGGCTCCTGCCCGGCTTGCAGCAGAGCCTGGTGTGCCTAGTGGTCTCCCTCCATCCCGCTCTCCCCTTCTGTCTTTGTTCATGCTTCTGCTCAGCTTGCAGCAGAGCCTGGTTCCTCGGGTAACATTCTTCCTTTCCATGCTCTTCTCCCGCCCCAGCCGCACCTGCCTGGCTTTCCCCTGCTCCGTGCTGGTAGCATCCAGGTCCCACACAGGATGCCAGCAGTGCTCGCCGGGCAGCCGGAGGTGCCAGGGTGGTCATGCATTGCCACGTAATCATTGCTCACCTATCGAAGGGAACACGTGCTCCCCTGCTCCTCTTGGCATTGTCCCCACTCCTCCCTAGTGCCCACCCCTGTGTCACTACGGGCCAGTGAACCAGTGGCACCGAGATGTGGCCAGGGGCTCAACTCTGGAGTGGGAGGTGGGTTGCAGGCCACATTGTGCCTTAACCTCTGGGCTAAGACCCTGCAAATCCTCCAACGAAATGGAAATATCCCATGGGACCGGAAGGGGGAGCTCATTAGGCCATGATCTGCCAATAAGTGACTGAATGAATTCGTCAGCCCAGCCCTGGCAGAAGCAAGATCCCTGAGGCATAGGCGGGGGAGGGGAGGGGAACCGGGACAACTCCAGGTGGAGGGGGCCTGGGAAGAAGGAGTGAGATGGCAGCAGAACTGGGCAGTGGGGGGCAGCGGGAGAGCATGGAACCCCCAGCCAGGAGCCCACCTGGGAGGCGAGAGGAGACAGAGGCGAGCCGCGCACCCCAGGGTGGCTACAACCAGCCTGGAGCTTGGGAGCAAATTGCTTTGCAGTGAGCCCAAATGAAAGCATCCATTATAGTTTCTGCTCTCAAGAAATCAGTTGATTTCCCCTCTGTTTAATCAATCAGAGACATCCACAAATGGCAATCTACGGGCCTCTCTGTGTCTAGCTCCTGTCTGGCTCTCTGCCCGGCACTCATCTGCATCCTAATCCAAGCAATTCACCCTCCTCCTCACGGCCCAGCTCAGATCTCAGGACCATTGTTCATCTCTCAGCCATTCTCAGGCCACAGGCAACAGCAGACTCAGATGGTTCTCGTCCCCAAACCTCCATTTAACCGGCTTTGGCATGGCTGCCCTGGGAGGTGAAGGCCATGGAGACACAGAAGGAAGGAGTGCAGAAACAACCTCTCCCTGTCTCCACAGCACACAAATACCACAGCCGGGGCCTGGGAACAGTCCCACGTAACCCAGTCCTGCAACTACAGTCCAGCCCGGGTCTGTCCCACAGTAACCCAGTCCTGCAACTACAGTCCAGCCCGGGTCCGTCCCACATAATCCAGTACAGTCCAGCCCGGGTCCGTCCCACGTAATCCAGTACAGTCCAGCCCGGGTCCGTCCCACGTAATCCAGTCCTGCAGCTACACACATGCTTTGTGTCTGCACCTGACTGTGTCCACACCTGTACTATGTTCAACCTGCATGGTGCCAAAACCTGCACTGTGTCTACACCTGCCGTGTGTCTACACCTGTACTGCGTCCACCCTGTACTGTGTTTACACCTATGCTGTGTCTACACCCACAGTGTCTACACCTGTACTATGTTCACACTTCCAGTGTGTCTCACCTGCACCATGTCTACATCAGCACTGTGTCTACACCTGTACTGTGTCCACACCTATACTGCATCCACACCTGTGGACTGTGTCTACACCTGCACTGCATCTACACCTGTACTCTGTCTACGCCTGTACTATGTTCCACCTGCATTGTGCCAAAACCTGCCCTGTGTCTACACCTGCCCTGTGTCTACACCTGCCCTGTGTCCAGACCTGGGCTGCATTCACACCACACTCTGGTCACCCTGTACTGTCTATACTTGCACTGTGTCTACACCTGTACTAGGTCTATACCTGCACCGTGTCTATATCTGCACTGTGTCCACACTTGTACTATGTTTATACCCATACCTGTGAGGTTCTCACTTGTCCTACGCCTATGCCCATGCCGTGTCCACACCTGTGACATCCCCACTTGTTCCACATCTACGCCCGTGCCGTGTCCACACCTGTGATGTTCCCACTTGTTCTCTGTCTATGCCTGTGCTGTGTCCACTTGCACCATGTCCACACCTATAATGTTCACACTTGTTGTATGTCGACACCCACAATGTGTTCACAACTGTAATGTTCTACTTGTTCTGTCTACACCCACACCATGTCCACACCTGTAACATTCTCACTTGTTCTATGTCTACACACCCCACTGTCCACACCTTACTTTCTGGCCTCTTGCTCCCATGTCTCTGCCCGCGCCTGTGTCCACTTGCACCATGTCCACAATTCCAGGATGTTCACACCTTGTGCTCACACTCACAATGTGTTCACAACTGTAATGTTCTCACTTGTTCTATGTCTACACCCACACCATGTCCACACCTGTAACATTCTCACTTGTTCTATGTCTACACCCACACTGTGTCCACACCTGACATGTTCACTTGTTCTAAGTCTACACCCACACTGTGTCCACACCTGTGATGTTCACACTTGTTCTATGTCTACACCCACAATGTGTTCACACCTGCAATGTTCTCACTTGTTCTATGTCTACACCTTCACCATGTCCACACCCCCGTGATGCTCACACTTGTTCTATGCCCACCCCACCAGCGTCCACCTTGTGACATTCTCACTTGTTCTATGTCTACACCTTCACCATGTCCACACCTGTGATGCTCACACTTGTTCTATGCCTGCACCCACACCATGTCCACACCTGTGACATTCACACTTGTTCTGTGTCTGCACCTGCACCGTGTTCACACCTGTGATGTTCACACTTGTTCTATGCCTGCACTCGCACCGTGTTCACACAGGGGACCTGGTGCCACCAGGGCAGAGTTGAGTACTTGTGACAGAGGCCATATGGCCCATGGAGCCCAAGATATTTATTATCTGGCCCCTTACAGAAGAAGTTTGTGGACCCCTGATCTAGATATTACATTCACGAATACGGGACCACGATTGCTTCCAGCCGAGGTTGTCTCCCTGGAGCCTCCTGGGACTTGGCAGCAGTGGGCCCTTGGATGTGCTTCATGAACAGATGGATTTGTGAATGGAGGAATGAATTCACACCAGAGATAGTTAAGTGAACACATCTTAAACTTTGACTGACACCTTTTTCTGGGGTAGTATTTTATATATGAGGGTATTTCTGTGGTTGATTGGCAGATTTGTTTCTCAATTTAATTTAAAAGTATTCCCTATTGGTGGTTTCATAACAGAAAGCCCTGGAACAGGCCCTCCTCCTCCAGGAAGCCATCCCTGACTTTCACTTTCCGTTGATCTCTCTGCCTTCTATTCCTATAGCCTCATCCTCTCTGCCCCCTGATTTTGTGCTGTCTTATTTGCCTTTGATTTCCTCACAGAGCCTCCCTGTGAAAGATAGTCTGCCGGCATGTCTTGGCTTTTAATTGATTTTTAGAAAAAGCTCACTTTTTGTGGCACCCTTTGCTCAGCACCTCCGTGCCCTCCTGGGTGAATCTGTGGGTGCACAGTTTCCTCTGGGCACATCCCCCCCTTCACTGAACGAACCCTTGGAACCTGGCACCCACAGACAATGCCCTGGTGTGGTGCATGGGCATGTGTGGGGTCCAGCCGTTCAGGAACAAAATTCTAGACACTCCTGCACAACTGAGGTCACTGTTCCTTGGCTGACTCCCTCGGGTTCTTCCCATTGACGTCATTGCATCCTATCTTTTGCTCTCTTGTTTTACCCAAAGTTGTATCCTGTGAGCATACTCTGATGTCTTTCTAGATTGTGGCGGGGGGATTCTGCCATCTGTGTGGTGCTCATGGCTGGGCCCTGGGGATGGGGCAAGAAGGTTGCCAGGGGCATGCAGCCTCCTGGCATATGGGCAGCCCGGGAATGAACGTGGTCCCTTCCACAGGCCTGGCTACCCCGGAGCCAGCACTCGCTAACATTGCATCTCTTCATTGCTCTTGGTTTATCCATGTGTCTTCTCTGGATGGAGAAGAGGAAGGAAAGGGTGGGAAGCTGACAGACAGGTTCAGAGGTTGGTCCTTCCACCTATTCCCTGTTAGTCCTTAATCGGTATAAAATATCAACTTCTTAGAATTAGAATGAGAATTAGCTGAAACAAATGAATGCAAAGTGCAAAACTCCTAGCTTTCAATGAGTGGAAAGTGAATGTGCTCCTTCAAGTTCCAAAAAGCAGAGTGGAGAGTGGAGCCTTATTTCTATGTCATGCCGTCCGTGGCTCCCAGTGCAGAGCTGCATGGTTCAGTTGCTGATTTAGTCTGTTTTCATGCTGCTGATAAAGACATACCTGAGACTGGGAAATTGACAAAAGAAAGAGATTTAATTGAACTTACAGTTCCATGTGGCTGGGGACGCCTCACAATCATGACAAGGAGGAGCAAGTCACATCTTACATGGATGGCAGCAGGCAAAGAGAAGAGTGTGTACAGGGGAACTCCCCTTATATAACCATCAAATATAGTGAGACTTATTCACTATCATGAGAACAGCACAGGAAAGACCTGCCCCCATGATTCAATTACCTCCCATCGGGTCCCTCCCACAACATGTGGGAATTGAAGATGAGATTTGGGTGGGAACACAGCTAAAACATATTAGTTGCTATGTAATGGCCACAAGGGTTGGATGGAGTTAGCTATTCCCAAGAATTGATCGAAGTCTGCTCTGACGGACTTGCCAGATTTTGTCAATAAAAATAAAGAACACCCAGTTAGATTTTAAATTCAGATAATAACAAATACTTTTAAGTGTAAGTATGTCCCAAATATTGCATGGGAGATACTTACACTAAAAAAATACTCATTATTGATCTAAAATTTAACTTGGCTCTTTCTGCCTGGCAACCCTGAGTGGAAGGGATTTCAGAATCACATTTATGGGAGGATGGAAGGAGAAAGTACTTTCAGAAGATCTGTGTTTCTTCCTGTTAGAAAGCCTGGCTGGAAAACCTCCCGATTTACTGAAATACGTGAGCAGGAAAACCTACCGGATTTACTGAAATATGTGAGCAGGAAAACCTACCGGATTTACTGAAATATGTGAGTCCTGATTTTTATGGGCATTGGCCTCAGCTTGTTGACTCAGAGTCAAAGCTCCTAAGTGGGCAAGACATGGAAACACGCTGGAGATCTGTCGAGGACCACAGAGACAGCTTCCCACACTCAGCCTTGATTCGCTGGAGCAAGTCCATCAGAAACTGGAAAGAGCCGATGGCCATTTTTCAGTTTAGGTCAGTTGATGTGAATTTTTGTTGTCATTTTCATTTCTGAAATTTGAGGCATCTGATCAATGTGGTAATAACATTTCTTATTACAGATCTGAGCTGACCTGAACTTATTACATTGTATCCAAAGGGCAGAAATGAGTTTTCTAAGACTTTGTGGAAGTCACTATCAATTTGTCTTCCCTGGAGTTATGCTTTAGAAATACTTCTGAAAACCAGGTTCTGTTTCTCCCTCGTGGACAAGTGACAACTCCCTTCTTCTCAGAGCGGTTCTTAGGGATTCCGGATCGAAAAGCAAAGTATGTATGATTATCATTGTCTTCCCCACTACTTCTCACACCTCCTTTTATGCAGCAAAAACACTCAAAGAGAGTGCCACGAATTACAAGGTAAAGCAGGCCCGAAGAATTTTTTCTTAGTAATAAGTTATCCATTAAATACCACTGAAGCCGTTCTTGTTGTAAAATGCATGTCCACATCATCACAAATACTTTTTATAAAGTACTAGTAGTAAGACATTAAAAATGACAAAAATGCCTTTAATCTATAAAAAAATTAATTCCCTGAGATATCATTTCCCTCACAATGAAATAAGTGCTGCCCAGACTGGTCTCTCCAGCTAGAGGCTGCTGTGTGAGTCAGGAAGACCACGGCTTTCTAATAAAGCATCAGTAAGAACTGGACCATGTCGCCTTCTCTCCTCTTCAGTGAAGACGACTGCTCTTCTCATGGTTTATAACAATGGAGGATGTGACAGAACATCTCTTTTTGAGAAAAATGAACAAGCACTCTAAGTTTTACAAGCTGAAATGTGTCCATGGATCAGCCAACAACCACTGCTTTACAGAGCCAGAGAGAAAGGGAGACAGAGAAAGAGAAAGAAGAGCTAGAATGGTTTAGGATTTAGAAGTCTGAGTCTTCTGCTGTCCCATCCAAAATCCAGGTCAGCAGTTCTGCAAATGCAGTGTCATATCAGCCCTATGTCCAAAGACTGTGGTTTCCAGCGTATGCCTGTGCCTCACAATCACACCGCACCTTCCGTCTGCCTCAGCTCCCATGTTGGCCACGTGGGTCTTGAACTCCAACATGGTGAAACCCTGTCTCTGCTAAAAATATAAAAATTAGCCAAGCGTGGTGGCGGGTGCCTATAGTCCCAGCTACTCATGGGGGCTGAGGCAGGAGAATCGCTTGAAGCCAGAAGGCGTAGGTTGCAGTGAGCCGAGATCATACCATTGCACTCCAGCCTGGGTGACAGAACGAGACTCGGTCTAAAAAATAAATAAATAAATGAAGTACAGTTCAGTCGTGTTAAGCATATTCATATTGCTGTGCAATGGGTCTCCAGTGCCTTTTCATCCTGCAAATCTGAAATGCTGGCCCCATTGAACAGCACCTCCCCTCGCCCCCGCAGCCAAGTCAGTAGTTTGGAAGGGAGTTCACCGTCAAGGAGGGGGCATCAAGGAGGGGGCAAGGAGAGGCTTGAGCATGTACAGCTTGGAAAAGCCTCCCTAGGATTCTAATGGGCCCCTTAAAAGGCGCCTCTGGGAGTATCTGACCTAAAGGCACATTCATTTAAACAGACGGAAGGTGCGGTGTGATTGTGAGGCACAGACATACGCTGGAAACCACAGTCTTTTGATCCATTCAAACAACGGGAGCCTTGGCCCTGCCAAACACGAGCAGTGTGATTAGAGGAAGCGCTTAAGCACAGGGAGCCTCATTTTCCTCACCTGTTGGGGGAATAAAGCAATAGTAACTTGCAGGGCTTCACAGGGTTTAAATAAGATTCTCTGTAAACCACGCAGCACGCTGTGCGGCATGCATTAGATGCTCAGTAAACGCCAGCAAGTGCTACTGCAGTGTGTGCCTGAGGCCTCCTCCCTTTAATCTGGATGGATAAATTCTGGGCAACATCGCCCAGCTGTGAGTGGAATAAACTTAGAACCTGCAATGATGTTAACAGTCTCGAGTTCTCATATGCATGTTAGAATCATCTGGAATTTAAAAGAAATTACAGAGGCCTAGGCCTCAACTAGATGAAATGAATCGGTATCTACAGGCATGGGATGTCCTAGGTCTAAGCATTTTTCAAAAGCCTCCTGGGTATTTGTTACTGTGAAGCCAAAGTCGAGAACATTAGATTATGGGAGCAATGAAAACTCTAAGATGAAATCGGAGGGGAGCGATGTGGCTCTGGGAAGGAGGTTTTGCGATGCTCACAGCACGTCTCCAGGTGGCCCTCGAGATAAAATATTGGCCCCTTGGTGAGCCTTGGAGGAAGCACGAATCAGGGGAATTCAAAACCATGGGGTTCTGGCAAGAGCAGCGGATATGAACAACACAGGCGTGGCGAAGGCCCATGAAAGCAGGAAGATGAGCTCTGGGGAGAGGTCCTCGGAGCTGGAACAATCCTTCCTGTGCTTTCAATGGTTTGTTGTCTCTGTTTTGGTCTGTCTGGCCTTGGTTCTGTTTAATTGGCTTTACTCGGTGAAAAGACACGCTGAGGGCTGTCAATGAACCAGACCTGGAGTCCACATCCTGCCACTCCCTCCAATGGGCCAGGCTTCAGTTCCTCACCTGTCGAACTCATGGATGGAATTAGATACGTGGAAACATTTCCTAGGTTTTGAAACCTTCATAAACTGGTGTTGCATGTGTGCGCTCGAGGGCCCTCGGTGTCCGTGCTGATGGTCTGGAAGCTCTGCCTCAGGATGCCCAGCATGAGGAGCCCAGTAAAGGGGGAACAGGGAGGCCATGAGCCCCTAAGAGGCCCCACATGTGCAGCCAGGAGGGTGAAACTTCTGTGCAAAGCCAACCTCACAGAGCTTTGCACACACCCCGCACAGCACAGAAGTCTGTCCCGCAGTACGATCAGCAGACACACAGCCAAGTGACCAAGCTGAACAGACTCTGCATGAGGGGCTCCCCTTGCCTATAATGGAGACACAGCCAGGCAGGGCACTGGTCCTAGCTAGAAAGGGAGGAGGGCAGGCGTGTTCGCGCCAGGAGAGAAGAGCCGTCTCCAGCCCATGGTGCACAACGCAAACCAGCAGCGCAGCAGGAAGGCCTCCACGTGCGGGCAGTTTTCTCGGGCACTCATTCGGGTAACTTATCTTTTTATTCACTGCAAATCCCAGGCCTGTGCCTTTTCCCTCTCAAGAACATTAAGTTCTGATCCCTTCCAAATCCTTCCCATAAAAAATGTGATACTGTTAAGAGTTCTATAATGTCATCTTCCTGGGGATTCGGATTTTCACTAGGAAAGTTTTCAGCTACAGAAATAAAGCTTTTAAAATACAAATTCAAGCAAAGCAAACAGGCAGACGCGTGGCCTAAAATACAGGTGGGCTTTCCAGGGCTCCACAGTGACTCAGCAGATGCAGGGCTCCCCTCGCAGTGTCCACGGCCCGGGCCCACGGTGATACAGCAGGTGTATAACTCCCCTCGCAGTGTCCATGACCCAGGCCCACGGTGATACCGCAGGTGTGCAGCTCCCCTCACAGTGTCCACGGCCCAGGCCCACGGTGATACGGCAGGTGTAGAGCTCCCCTCACAGTGTCCACAGCCCAGGCCCACGGTGATACGGCAGGTGTAGAGCTCCCCTCGCAGTGTCCATGGCTGAGGCCCACGGTGATACGGCAGGTGCAGGGCTCCCCTTGCAGTGTCCACAACCCAGGCGCATGACCCAGGCCCACGTTGGGTGGCCATCTATGATTTCAACTCTCCTTATAAAATGTTAGGGAGTGGCTAATTTTACACGGGGCTCTGAGAAGCTTTGTGACTTACCCAAGGCCAGCAGGGACTTGTGTCGTGACGTATAGAAGGGAAGGCTGAGCTGGAAAGAGTGGCCACATCATATTATTTAGATACAATATTTTGTAGCACCAGCTTCTTAGTCATTTCAGAGCTGGGAAAAATGTAGTTTGGACTTTGGACTTCTGATAAATTGCATTCCCACTGGTCAGGTTTTGGCTGTGGTGACTCCTGTGGTAAGCTGGGGTGGCCTTCCCCATGCTTGGTTAAAAGCGCTTTCGGGATTTGAGGGTCATGGCACTAACCTGACACCCTGGTTCAGGAGCCCAGAGATTCCAGCAGGTTTCTCGATCTCCCCAGTGAATTCTTCCCATGGGATGGAGAGAATGCCGTGTCACTCCAATCCTCCTATTTAATGTCCAACCATGAATCGTTTTTACATCTTTAGTGTAATTAAGACCCTTAATCCCACTTAATCCCCCAGCCCCCATCACTGGACAGTGTCTATGTGCTTGGAATGGGCCATGAGGAATTGTCTGTCATATATAAGTTTTGCTAAGAGAACTTTTATTGAAAGTGGCTTTAAACAATTTCAGTCTTCTGCAGTAGTTTTCAGCGACTTGTATGAAGGCTAGAAAGTAATAGGCTAATGTTCCAAGATAATAGAAATGAGGAAGATTTGTGTAGTTTGAGGGTTTGGTGATTTTTCCCCTGAGGTATATAAAAAAGATGTTCTTCTCCACTTCTTTAAGCCCAAGGAAGAATCCCATCTTCATGGATGGTGGTCAGCCTGTGACCCCTAGAAAGGCATGCAGTAACATTTTCTCTGGGTGTTTGAAACTCTTAGCAGTCAGATTCCCAGTGCAGCTTGATTTCACTCCGAGCCGTTTCTTTTTTTCTTTTACGAATTTTGCTATTCTTAAAAGCAGAATTTAAGCAGAATGGCAAAGGGGCTGACCAGGAGGGACATGGGATGACCAGAGGCAGGCCCAGCTCCCTGAGAGCATCTCAACGGACTGTCACCCATTCCTGGCACCCTTCCCACCTGCCAGAGCAAGTTGCAGCACAGCTTTCTATTCCTCCGTGCTCCCTGCCCTCCCGGAGCCTGAGGTGCTGCTCTTCACTGTCTCAACCCCTCTTTGGAACAATTAAGAAGAAGAATCCACCACCTCTGACTCTTCCCTTCATATGCCTTCCCCTTCTCATTTCCAAGGTCCCCCACAGGAGAGAACCTGTTGCCATGTCCTTCAGCTGGCTCCCCTACACCGCAGCCCGTGTGAGCTGGCATTTACGCCGAGTTCATGCAGGTCCTGATCCCAACTTTCCTTGCTGCTCCTCTCCAACTTATCCAAATCTCAGTCACCCCTCAGGGGCCATCTTGGTTTCTTGTTCTTCCTTGAGGCCTTCTCCAGCCCTCCCAGCCACAGCAATCTCTTCTCTACTCCTTCTACGCATAGAACTCCCTAACCATGACATGCACGGAGCCTGAGTTGTTTCACGGGACGTCCTAATCTGCTTGCCCTGCTGTAACAAAGTACCCCAGACTAGGTGGCTTAAACCGAAAACACGTATGTCTCACGGTTCTGGAGGCAGGCAAGTCCTAGATGAAGACCCTGGTGGATCCAATGTCTGGCGAGGGCTCTTCCGGGTTTGCACACGGCTCTTGACCTCCTTTACACCTACCACTCCCGGAGGCCCCACCTCCTCAT
This sequence comes from Papio anubis, assembly GCF_008728515.1. Classification (NCBI taxonomy): domain Eukaryota; kingdom Metazoa; phylum Chordata; class Mammalia; order Primates; family Cercopithecidae; genus Papio; species Papio anubis. The sequence continues at coordinate 3,134,371 of NC_044979.1, forward strand.
GTGTCTCCTTGGGGGTTAGAATTTCAATAGATGAATTTCGGGAGAACAAAATGCGCCGTCCATAACATGGGGGTTCATGATTTTTTTAATGTGTGTATATTTCCCTAATTAGACTGCATACTGAAAAGGAGGTACCCAATCAAAATGTGTTGATGAAAAGGTGAATTGAACCGAAAACATTTAAAATCTATTTTTTAGCAAATTTGAAACACACCATGCATTATTATTAACTACAGTCATCAGGCTGTGCAATGTTTCCCTAAAACTGATTCTTTTTGTCTGACGGACACTGTGGACCTTTTGACCAACATCTCCCAGTCCTCACTCTGCTCCCCACACCCACAGCCTCTGGCAACCACCCTCCTACTCCCGGCTTCTACGAGTTTGGTACTTTCAGATTCCACACCCAGGTGAGATCACCTGATACTTGTCTTTCTGTGCCTGGCTTTTGGACTTAGCGGAATGTCCTCCAGGTTCTTCTGGTGCTGGATATGTTAAGTAGCTTGAATTAATCATTCTGCAATGAATGCATAGATCAAAACCTCACATGGTACCCCATAACTATATATAATTATTATTTGTCAATTAACAATTTTTCAAAGATAGAATTGGGCATAGCAAAGCAAGGTGAAGCTCTAGGTCACATTTTATTGGTGTGAGAAGAGCCTGGGCTCCTGGAAGAATCGGCGCCACCCCTTCTGGTCTAAGTGCCACCCGTGTGAGGAGCTGGGAACCCAGAAGGGAGCATGGATTCCTGTGTGCATGGGCAAAGCGATGTTTTCCAAGGAGTGAAATAAGTGGGAAGGAGCATTGAAAGCCCATCTTCCTTAATAAGCAGCCTAAAAATAGAATGAAAATAAAAGCATTATTCAAAGGTACACAGTGTCATACAGTATGCACGTCTGCTGTCCACGCTTTTCCATAACACGGTATCCCTCCATGTTCTACACACTTCTGCTCCTAAATTGATCACTGAAATGCAGTCGTGAAAAGTCTATTAGAACAAATCTGAGGCAAAATATCATGGGCTTGAAATAATGAGATAGAAAAAACTATATTTAACTTTAAGTGGGCATTTTCAAGGTAGACTTTTCGTAAGTTGGGGAGAGAATTTTGAATATATTAAATTAAGAGGAAGCATCCCCCTGCTAAGATCCAGTATAAATTAAGAAAATGAATTGCCCTGATGCCCCAAATGAAGAAACCTGGTTTGGGGGTCCATAAGATAAAAGCTCCCGAGCTTCAGTGGGATCACAGATGGAAGAGCCGGAACTCACCCTCTGCTGGTCAGTCGGTCCCTGGAGTTGCATCCAGTGTGGGTTGTCACACGTAAAAGACGCAGGATACATTGCAGTGTCCCCAGAGGTGACAAGGCTGCAAGAGATTGTGGACCGTGTCACATAGGGATGAGCTCCATGGACTGACAAGTTTCATTTGTCCTGAAGAAAAGCAGCTAGTAGATGTCTTTGTCATTTAGGAAATGCTCTGAGCTGCCTCCAGGGCTGGAGCTCCAGGGTCCAGGCTCCATGGAGGGAAGGGGCAGGAAAGCAGGAGAGGAGTTGCACAGCCCTTCTATAGGACGCCTCCCAAGAGCGGGGCCCAGCTCCCAGAAGGACGTGCCAGAGTCAGGGGACCGCACACTCAGCCATGGTGGCAGAGAATTCAGGGCTGGGCTGACTCCTCCAGTCCTTCCCCACCCTAGAGCTTGTGAAATAAAGAATAGTGAGGATGCAGGAGGTGGGGATACACGGCCCCATCCTTTGCCTCTGCCAGAGGCCTGTCCTCCAGCAAGGTGCCCATCTGGGCTGAGGGGTCCTCTGCGAGTGATGTCGGGAGCACCCCTTCCTGCTGGGCTGGGACAGACTGTGAGCCAGGAGAGCCTGTCCTCCTGCTGAGAACTTTCCTCCAGCAAGGTGCCCATCTGGGCTGAGGGGTCCTCCGGGGGTGAGGGCCATCGTGCTCCTTCCTGCTGGGCTGGGACAGGTGGTGAGCCAGGGGTCCCATCTCCTGCTGGCTCCCATCCGCCCTGGCACTGCTTCCTGCCTCTGGGGACCCTTCCTTCAGCAGCTCTGCAAGTGCCAGGACCCTTGCTCCCTGCGACCCTCCTTTCAGGCCACATGTGCAATGAGAGGTCCCTGAAGGTCCCAGATGTGGCTTTCAGGGTGACAGGGACGATTTGACACCAGGTGTGCCAGTGCTGTCCTTTTCTGAGTGTTGGTCAAAATTGTTCCAGTAAGCAGGTGTTTTCTAACATGCCCGCCTCCGCTGAGGGTCTGGGAGACTGGTGCCCCTGCCATGGAGAGGGAACTGGGAATGGCCAGGGAGGAGGAGACAGCCCCCTTCCTGAGCCTCTGAGGTCTTCACTGCAAGGCAAGGTGCCCAAGCAGGGCTGCCAGGGCCTGCCGCTCACATCCCCACAGGGAAGCCAGGGGACGGGCTGGCCACCTCGGGACGATGTAATGAGGAGACGAGCATGGAAGTGCAGATGGAGGCCGACCCGGCCCAGCATGTTCGGGATTTTCCATCAGCTCTTCCACTAATTAGGTCTGTGGTAATGAGCAAGTTGGCCCATTGAATGAGAAAATTCTAGAAGGTTGTGCTCTGAAAATCATCCAGCTCTTACGTCTTCTTTTCACATACTAGGCCTGTATTTGTCATGTTGGGAAACCATAGAGTCATACTTAGAATCACAGATGCTCAGAGCTGGAAGAATCTAGCCATGAACTAACACCACTGGAAAGCATAAAAACCTCCTTTAGAGCAAGGGTAGGAAGCAACTATACGGTCACATTTTTATTTTTTATGAATAAATGTGTGGTCAGGATGGATGAGTTAACTTAATTCATTCATTAAATGGAGCATGTGATCATAGAGAGGCTTTTTCCTCTTCACCCAACATTCTTCAAACTACCACAAAGTCAGAATATTACTTTGAATACAGAGTCTTAAAAACAAAAATTCCATTTTTTACATCATACCGTTCTAAGTGCATGACAATTTGCTTTCACTGTTTTAATCTTAACTTTCAAAGCAAGATATGCTTAGAACATTAGAGTGTATTTATATAAAATGTGCATTGCTGAGTAATCAGTGCACGCTCGAGAATGCTGTTACATGTTTAATACAACTTTTGTTTTAGTTGAGTTTCTTAAGCTGATTAGTAAGGATGACAGGATTTTAATTGGGGTCCTCATTTTCTTTTAATCTTTGGAAGACATCAGGTTTTTGTTGTTTTTTTTTTTTCGGCCCACATAGTTAATCAGTCATGAAAATCTTCTCAAGAAGATCTTTGTTCTTAATTATTCATAGAGAGCATTATCCAGTTCTGGTCAAGACAGGTTAGCATTCCAAACAAAAGATATCTTAATGATGTCAAAGTAATGTGCACATTTCTCACCTTTGGGCCAGAAAAAATGGAAGAGTATCTTTTTTTTTTTCAAATAGCCAATCTTTCCAAAGTATTCAGCCCTAACTTCATTATACGTTGGACTTGCACAAATCCTTACAAGTGTGGGTGCCTTTGACAAGAGCTTCCTGCCTGGGCCTCAGAGTGGCAGTGGGAATGGGACTCTCCATCACGGCAGGAATGCATTTATGATCATGCATTGCTTAAGTCTGTTTTTATTTCTCGTTTTATGGAAAATGCAGCAGTAATCCCTTTAGAATTCCCCTCAGCTTAAATCTCAGAGACCGTTCTCGGCCGCCTCTTAATGTCTCAAGAGTACTTCAAGTTGCGTAAGCCCCATATTCAACAGGTAAAGCCCACTTTGTTCTATAGAGATGGCTGGAAATAATGTGAAATTAAAGATTTAATCTTCTGGGGGCAACGCAGCCTTTCCATAGTTTGTCACAAAGAAACTAAAAAGTCTAGCACCTTTTCAGTAAGTAGAAAAGTCTTTGATTGGCAGGGCCTGCTGCATTGATCCCCAAAACTATGTTGCTAAAAATTTTATTAATACAATTAGGCAAAGAGACGACTGCACAGTCTTAAATGTTGGGGGAGATTTCATTTCATGATGAAGTTTGCTTCTATTATTAACCTAATTGACAGGATTTATGTGGAGGAAAAAAAAAGGAATCAAGCTTTGGTGACAAATTAAGTCCTTCTTTTTCTACTCACAAGAAAACTCCAACTCCACCGACACGAATTAGAAGTGGCAGTCAGAGGACATTGCTGTGAGAGGAAGGGGTTCGATGAGCAGAGATTATCCCAGCCTGAATGTGCCCGTCGTTGATTTCATGACAATGCATTGTATTTTGCTTCTAAGCAGAATATTTTTGATCTGGTCTATAATTTAATTTCCCATATTGAGATTTTTTTTGGAAACATGATAGGAAAATGAAAAAATATCTACTCACTTTTTTGGAACCTGGCCCATAAACATACTTTCTAGAATTTTACCCAAGGATTCCTGGGCCTGGGCACCTCTGAAATTGTACCACAGCCATCATTACCAAAACCGCTGTGCTGGGGCTGAGCTGCCCTGGAAGAGGGGAGGTGTGGAGGGTCATTCAGAGACATCTCTCATCCAGGCTCTGAAATTCTGAATTTGGCCAATCGTCTCAGAAGACTTCAGATGCAAATATTTTCATTCTCCACACCCATGGTGCAGTAGCAGGCTCGTCCGAGCGAATGAACCGGGACACATGAACTTCATGTGCACACACTGTCCACGGTGGGCAGCCGATGCTTGACACAGTTGAGGCCAGTGGAGCCTCCCAATGGAGCCTCCCAGAGAGCGAACTGGCAACTCGGAATGAAACCATCTAAATACTCAGGCTTTGGGTTTAAACCCTGAGTGCTAAACCAAACACAGGATCTACAGAGCCACAGACCCTTTACAGATAAAGTCCACTGCAGCTGCCTGCCCTGCCAATGGAAGCTGGCACTTTCAATCAGTCAACAAGCACACAGAGGGCATCAGTTCATTTCAGCAAATTATTTTCATTGCTGTTTCTGTTATCTGTGTAACAAACCACACTCCATACATAGTGGCATAAAACAACAACTTATGACTTCTCTCGATTTTGTAGTTTGGACTGCGCTTAGCCGGGTGTTCCCACTGCTCTAGTAGCTGGGGCAACAATGTCAGGGGTGTGTCCTCGCTCACTCGTCCAGCGCCTAAGACGGCTGCAACAGCTGCAACCACAGGGGCTGGCTGAGCACTAACCCCCTACCGCCCCACCCCCTGCCTGCCTCTTTCTCCTCTCTCTGTCTCACCCCTGTCTCTGGGTGTCTCTCATTATTCTCTCCATGTATCTCTCTCATCCCCTACCTCTCCTTCTCTCTGCCTCAGTTTCTGTCTCTCTCTCTCTCTCTCTCTCTCTCTCCATGTAACCTATCCACATTCCCCGCTTGGGCTTGCATTAGTAACTGTGTCGAAATCCAGGACAGACAGGGTGATGTCTGTGATGACATCAGCTGGAAGGAACCACTGCAGGGGTTAGTCAAGCATACCTGAACCTTAACATGGTTAGGAGTCAGCCTAGAACCCAGTGTAGAATATGAACCCAAAAGAAACCACAAGAGGAGGGCTGTGGACATCTGAAAGCAGCATTCAGCTTCCATACAGGACCGCAGTGAGAAAGCTGAGGGCCCTCAGAACAAACCTGCTTCTCATCGAGCCCAGTTATGCTCATGACGTGGGACAACTTGGGGATTTCTGGATCAAAACTTGTTTTAGGAAGGAAGCCAAAGCAATGTCCCAGTGATGACTGGAAGGAACAGGTGAGAAAGACTGCGCCTATCCTATAAACTGGTGGAGCTCAGAAAGTGATGGCATTAGTGGTGGCAGACCCTGGGGGCTGGCTGACACAGTGACCAAGAGGAACAAACCACTTCTCTCTCATTGCTCTGCCATTAGAGATGCTGATGAGGCCAGGTGTGCATGTCCTAACCTCCCATAAAGCTGGTGTACACGGGCCATGCGTCGTGGTCAGCAACCCAGAGGAGGAGCTGCAGACAGGCATTCGGGAAGTTCGTGCATCTTTAATAGATGGAGCTGAGAGGAAGAACAGTGGAAACTCTCCCTCCCTCTCTTTTCTTTGTCCTATTGTGGCAGCCACTTTGCATCAATGAATTGATGAAGAGGAGGTTGGAAAGGTGAACATTGATCCCTCATGGCATAAGAAGCTGTGATAATCGCCCCAGACTTCATACCATGGGAGAGAAGTAAAGGGTCCTATTGCCAATGCCACCACTCTTTGAATTTACTTGCAGTCAAAAGCCTTCCTAACTGATAAAATATCAAATTATTTTTCTTTAAAAAATGCTTACTTCGTCAAGAATTGAGATGTGTGTAATTCGCTTTTCCCCCAGAACAATATCACTTATATCACTTAAATAGCTTTTCTTGACTAGTTTGCTTCAAGGTATCTCAAGGGAGCATAACAGGCACATTATGGTTAGATATTCTTATCGTAAGGATCACCTTTATTCTGAAATGCTGTCTTAGGAGCATTTACAGATAAATCAGGGCTTACTTTTACTGACATATTTGCAAGGATTGGTCCAGAAAGATTGAGGTTTTGTTGTGCTGGTCTATTTAATTCACCCACAGTTCACTTTGGTCTTGTATTGCTAATGCCACTGCTCTGAATTTACTTGCAGCCAAAAGCCTTCCTAACTGATAAAATATCATTGGATTATTTTTCTTTAAAAAATTCTTTAATTATTCAAGAATTTGAGAAGTGTATAATTTGCTTTTTTCCTCCAGAACAATATCACTTAAATTAGTTTTCCCTGACTACTTCACTTCAAGGTAACTCAAGTGAGTGGAATAGGCAGGTTATGGTTAGATCTTCTTACAGTCAGGGTCACCTTTTTTCTGAAATGCCACCTTAGGAGTATTTACAAAAGTGCTTACTTTTGCTGACACATTTGCAAGGAATTGTCCAGAAAAGGTTAAGATTTTGTTGCACTGGTCTATTTAATTCACTCACAGTTCACATTGGTCTTCTACTTTTCCACTTTTATAGGCTCATTCCATTCTTTAAACCACTCTTCTGAGCATAAAAAAAATGAGCTGCCTTTTGTGCAGCATTTACTGTAAGCCAGAACTAGATCTGCTGTGTGAGGCCCCTGTAGGCACTCAGGGCAGTCGCATGAGGAAGATGCTATCATTACACCCATTTTGAGGAAACAGGCTTAGAGTTAGCTCACTTGCTACAAAGTACAGTTAGGAAGCAGAGATGCTGGGATGCAAGTCCGGATCACGCTGACTACAGTCATATTTTTAACCACAGCATTATTCTGTCTCTCTAGAAGACACATCTCTTGATACAGGAATTATAAGTTTCCCATGTGAGCAAAGTGCCTTACCTTTTGATCCAATAGTTTCCTAGGCTGAATTAGACTCATTTCTTGTCTGTCTTAATTTGTGTTTCCCCAATAGCAGATACTGAGAAAACAATTCCAGTGAAGTGCTTTGTTTGGAATAGGATCCCAGGAAACATTGCTGGGAGAAGTGAAACTGAGGAGGAAGGCAACCAGTAGAGCATATGATACATTCTCAAATGATCACTGTGGGCACGCAGAGCCCAGTCCTACCAGGGACTCAAGGCATGTAGTACACACCTTAGAGCTAAAGACCTGAGGAGGAGGGAGCTGGGGTATTTATGCACCAATTTCTGTTGGGCATTGGTTGAAAATTACTCTTGAGGACATTAATTCCTTGCACTCTGGTGTGCCAGGTACACCAGTAGCATGGGATTCTGCAGTCAAAGAAGGCATTGGACAAAGGCACGGAGGTGGGCAGGCTGGGGCGGGAGCTGGGGCAGGAGCTGGGGCCGTATCACTGATGCAGTGAGTGAGGAACGGGATGAGCACCAATGGCATCTGCTACGTGGATATTCCACACAATCCAAGTCCAAATCATTTTTATTTTTATTGAAGCACTTTATGTCCATAGTTTTAAAAAGTTGCCCTGTAGCCCTTATTCTAGATGACTCTCTAAGCTTTCTCTTTAACACACCCTTCCCTGCTCCAAACATACCACAACTATAGATAAAACTAGAAAGAGGAAATTTTTGAAGCATAGTCAAAATACAAGAAAGCATGAATACATATTTTAAAAACTGCCCTAAAATGCCTGTAAATGGAATATATGAAAAGAAGTATACACCATGACTAATTAGGATTTATTCCAAGAATGCAAGACTGGTTCAATATTTAAAACCAATCAATGTAATCCACCACATTAACAAGGTAAAGAAAATTCACAGGATCATATCAATCAATTCAGAAAAAGCATTTGATAAAACTCAATGCCTGCTCATAATATAATCTCTCAGAAAAAATAAGAATAGATAAGTTCTTTGACTTGATAAGGGCATCTATTAAAAAAAACCCTGCAGCTAATATTATACTTAATGGTAAAACACTGAATGTTTTCCTGCTAAGACTGAAAACAAGGCAAGGACAGCCTCTCGAACCACTTTCATTCAACATCGTGCTGGAAGCTCCAGCCACTGCAAGAGAAGGAAATAAAAGGCAAACACTGAAAAAGAAGGTATAAGACAGTGCCTATTTACAGGCAGCATGATTATATACATTTAAAAAAATCTAAGACAGTTTGGAAAGGAAACTAAAATTAATGAGTTCAGCAAGTTCACAGGATATAAGATAAACATTCAAAATCAATTGTATTTCTATAGAATATCAATGAATTCATGAACACCAATATTAAAAATACAGTACCATTTATAACTGCTCAAAATACTAAATGCATATGAATAAATCTATTGAAACATGCACAGGGCTTGGGTGCTGCAGGGCATACTATCTATGTTCCTGGACAGGAAGACTCAACATAATTTTAAAAAGTCAAGTCTCTCCAAATTGACACAGTTTTACACAATTCCTATCAAAATTTCAGCAAGTTTTTTAAAGACACAAGCAAGATTATTCTAAACTTACATAGAAATGTAAATGAGATAGAATAGCTAAAACAATTTGAATCAGTCTACTTCCAGACTTATTGTACAGCTACTGTATCGGGGCATGTGTTTTGGCAGAGGGACAGATACATAGCTCAATTGAATAGAACAGAAAACACAGAAATAGACCCATACAAATAGGCCTAACTGACTTTTGACAAAGATGCAAAAGCAGTTTACTGCAGGAAGAGTGGCCTTTTCAACAAATGATGCTGGAGAAATTGTGAATATATAGGGAAAAAAGTAAACCTCAACCTAATCCTCACACTTCATATTTAAAAAATCATAAACTGAAATACAAACTGTAAAAGTGTAGAAAAAAATAAAGAAGAATATCTTCAGGGTCTAGTCCTAGGCAAAGTGTTCTTGAACTTGGCACCAAAAACATACTCCATAACAGAAAAAAAAAATGATTAACTGGACTTCATAAAAGTAGATCACTTTTGCTCTCTAAAAGATAAGCTACAGACAGGAGAAAATATTTGCAAACCATATCTGACAAAGGACTAGTCCCTAGAATATATAAAAATTGTCAAAACTCAACAGTGAGGAAGAAAAAAAAAGAGAAAAGAAAATGGAGAACAAAAAAGAAGAGACAGTTCATTGAACAGAATATAGAGTTGGCAAATAGGCCCATAAAAAGATGTTCAACATCATTAGTCATTTGGAAATGCAAAGTGAAACCACCACATGCCTATTAGAATGGTGATGTTTGGCTCTGTGTCCCCACCTAAATCTCATTAATGATGTTGAGCATTTTTTCGTATGTTTGTTGGCCACTTGTATATCTTCTTTTGAGAATTGTCTATTCATGTCCTTAGCCCACTTTTTGATGGGATTGTTTTTTTCTTGCTAATTTTTTGAGTTTGTTGTAAATTCTGGATATTAGTCATTTGTCAGATGTACAGATTATGAAGATTTTTCTCCCATTCTGTGGGTCGTCTCTTTACTCTGCTGACTGTTCCTTTTCTATGCAAAAGCTCTTGAATTTAATTAAGTCCCTGCTATTTATCTTTGTTTTTATTACATTTGCTTTTGGGTGCTTGGTCATAAAATCCTTGCCTAAGCCAAGGTCTAACAGGGTTTTTCCAATGTTATCTTCTAGAATTTTTATAGTTTCAGTTATTAGATTTAAGTTCTTGATCCATCTTGAGTTGATTTTTGTATATGGTGAGAGGTGAGAATCCAGTTTCATTCTCCTACATGTGGCTTGCCAATTATCTCAGCACCATTTGTTGAATAGTGTGTCCATTCCCCACTTTATGTTTTTATTTGCTTTGACAAAGATCAGTTGGCTGTAAGTATTTGGGTTTATTTCTGGGTTCTCTATTCTGTTCCATTGATCTGTGTGAGTATTTTTATACCAGTACCATGCTGTTTGGGTGACTATGGCCTTATAGTATAGTTTGAAATCAGGTAATGTGATACGCCCAGATTATTTATTTATTTATTTATTTTGCTTAGTTTTGCTTTGGCTATGCAGGCTCTTTTCTGGTTCCATATTCATCTAGGATTTTTTTTCTAGTTCTGTGAAGAATGATGGTAGTGTTTTGATGGTAATTGCACTGAATTTGTAGATTAGTTTTGGTTGTATGGTCATTTTTACAATATTGATTCTACCCATCCACGAGCATGAGATGTGTCATCTATGATTTCTTTCCGCTGTGTTTGGTAGATTTCCTTGTAGAGGACTTTCACCTCCTTGGTTAGGTATATTCCTAAGTATTTTATTTTATTTTGTTTTATTTTATTTTATTTATTTTATTTTATTTTATTTTTTGCAGCTATTGTAAAAGGGATTGAGTCATTGATTTGATCCTCAGCTTTGTCACTGTTGGTGTATAGAAGAGCTACGATATTTATGTACATCAATTTTGTAACTGGAAACTTTGCTGAATTATTTTATCAGTTCTAGGAGCTTTCTGGAAGAGTCTTTAGGGTTTTAGGTAAATAATCATATCATCAGCAAACAGCAACAGTTTGATTTCCTCTTTACCGACTTGGATGCCCTTTATTTCTTTCTCTTGTCTGATTGCTCTGGGGAGGATTTCCAGTTCTATGTTGAAGAGAAGTGGTGAGAGTGGGCATCCTTGATTTTACAAGTTCATAGGTGGAAGGGACTCGACTTGTCTCAGATGAGACTTTTGACTTGGACTTTTATGTTAATGCTGGAATGAGTTAAGATTTTGGGGGATTGTTGGAAAGGCATGATGGGCTTTGAAATGTATAAAAGACATAAGATTTGGGAGGGGCCAGGGGTGGAATGATATGGTTTGGCTCTGTGACTCCACCCAAATCTCATCTTGAATTGTAATCCCTGTGTCAAGGGAAGGATATGTAATCCCCACATGTTGAGGGAGGGAAGAGATTGGATTATGGGGGTGGCTCTTCCATGCTGTTCTCATGACAGTTAATAATTCTCATGAGATCTGATGGTTTTATAAATGGTAGTTTTCCCTGCACTCTCACACCCTCTCCCTCTTCTGCCACCATGTAAGACGTGCCTGCTTCCCCTTCTGCCATGACTGTAAGTTTCCTGAGGCCTCCTCAGCCATGCAGAACTGTGAGTCAAGTAAACTTTGTTTGCAAATTACCCAGTCTCAGGTAGTATCTTTATAGTGGTGTGAGAACAGACTAATACAAAAGGTTAGAATGAAAAATGATGACAACACTAGATGCTGGCAAGGATGTGGAGAAACTGGATCACTCACACGTTGCTGGAGGGGAAAGCTGTACAGACTTTCTGGAAAACGGTTGGCAGTTTCCTAGAAAACTAATCATGTAGTTATCATACAATCCAGTGATTGCACTCCTGGGCGTTTATCACAGAGAAATGAAAAAGCATATTCACATATAACCTGTGCACAAATATTTGTGGCAGCTTTGTTAGTAACCCCAACTGAGAGTCAACCCAGATGCCCTTAGCAGGTGAATGGTTAAACTAACTGTGGTGCCTCCATGCCACCAAGTGACAAAGAGGAGCAAGCTATTGATGCATGCAAAAACTCGCACAAGTCTTCAGAGAATTATGCTAAGTGAGAATAAGCCAGTCCCAAAAGTTTACAGGGTGACATACTGTACGATTCCACTCATATAAACCTCTTCAAGTGACAAAATCATTGAAATGGAAATCAGATGAGTGGTTGCCGAGGGTTCTAGAGAGGATGAGGTGGGAGGAAAGTGGTTTAGCTGTAAAAGGTCAACACGAGGATCCTTTTGTGGTGGAGGTGTTCTGAAGCTTGACCATGCCAATGTCAATGTCTTGGTTTGATGGTGTACTGTAGTTCTGCAAGATACGACCATTGGGGAGAAACTGGATAAAGTGCACACAGGGTCTCTCTGTGTTGTTTATACGTATGAAACTACAGTTATCTCAAATAAAAACTTTAATTAGAACAAAAGCTTGTAGCGCAGTGATGGGACAAACGTTCAAAGTTTTGAGGTTCAGAAGTTTGCAGAGGTGTCCTTAGTTGGGTTTCTAAGGGGTAACAGGGTTACGTTCCCCAGGCAGTGTCATGGACCAGATCTAGGATCACCATTAAATACCAGGAGTTCTAGGATGGAAGGCTAAATGCAAGCCCCTATGGAGCCCTGCATTGAGCTGTGGTTCAGGGAAAGCTGCAGGCCTAAGGGAGAGGTGAAATCAGACACAGCATGGACCAGGAACTGAGACAAGCTACCTGTGATATCCCCAGCATCAGCACAGGGCAAGGACCCCAAGCATTTTGTGAGTTGGCTCTGGACTAGGGACCCAAGAAACAGCTGAAAAGGCACGGGACAGAGAAAAATGGGTACAGAAGAGACGAAAAAGACAAAGAGAAAATAGAGTATTCCACTCAACCTGGGACTACGACACAAGAAGAAAAACAAGGTAGAAAACAACCAGCATAGACCCCAGAGCACAAATTCCCACCAGATGAAAGAAAAATAATATAACAATTCAGAAGGACCCAGAGAAATTAAGCAATAACAGGCTGAAATTAAATAATAACAGACATAAACAACAAATCAGGATGAGCTCTTACAAATTAATGGTAGTCATTTAAAAAATAAACTTCATAGATGGAATGTACTCTATCCCAGACACGAACAAAGAATTAATAAACTTACGTTCTTTAGTTAGAACTCAAGAATTCATCCAGAGCACAGGGCAGACCCACAAAATAAGCACATGGAAAGCAGCTAAGAACACGCAGGGAGAGAATTTCCAATCTAGATCAAAGAGGAATTCCAAAAGAAAAGAACAAATCATGAAGAAGCAATATTTGGATGATTGGAAACCTTCCAGGATTGAAAAAAGACCTTAGTCCTCACACTGAAAACGCACTCAGAAGACAAAGACGCTTAAATAAGAATGAACTGACATCTAAAGACGTCATAATGAAAATGTAAAACATTAACAATAAAGAATAAAAATAGCATAAAGACTATGCACTATTTACCATATATCTGCAAAATATAACATTTGAAAGCATAAATATTGAATAAAGAACTTAGCATCTTAGAAGCCACTAGGGAGGAAATAGAGATTATTATCAAATGGAATGGAACAATAATTACAGCAAGAGCAAATAGTCAGCAACCAAAGATGGTGGAAGGTCAGGACAAAATGACTTCAGAATGCTGGGGAGAGCAACACACAGCCTGGAGCTCTGCACCCAGAAATTCTGGTGATGGCTGAAGCCAGGCAGCAGCTTGCTGCCTGCAGACAGAGCCGGCAAGGTCCAGATGGCCCCGACAACCCACACCATTTTTCATGCAGTACGAGCCCTCCCAAGCTGCTGGAGCATTTGCCGGCACGGCCCCTGGAGCAGACGGAGAAGCCGGGTCCAGAGCAGTTCAGTGACTGACCCATGTGGATGCAGGGAGGACCAGGGTGTGAGGACCAGGGCATGAGGACCAGGGTGTGCGTGTGCTCGGGCCTGCGCCGAGAAACCATCGGTGCTGTAAGTGCAAAGTCGCGTTTCCTCTGCCTGTTTAGGGCTCTCCTCTGGAGTCCTTACCTAAGACTTCCTGGACTCACCCCGGAACTGCCTGTACTCTATGTAACAGGAGTTTTGAAAGCGCAGGGGCCTTCGGTCTCAGAGATAAAGACTGCTGTCATTACCGACTTAGTGAGGGATTGGCAGTGGAGGCGATGCCTGTTTGTTAAAGTCCTTGCCCTGAAGGTTCATCCTAGAGGCTCTCTGGGGGCTGGTTGTTGTCCTTGTTGGCTACATATCCTGAATTTAGTGACAGGACAGTCTCCTTGTTCAAATTTCCCATGTGGTTGCTGCTTTTTTCCTTGGACAGATTTTCTGGGCAGTGGTCGGTTTATCTTCATTTGCTTTTGAAACTTGGACTTCAACACAAAACCATTTGAGGCTCATGGGAAGCTGTCAGATCTAGGAGGCTGAGTTTCAGGATTTTAAAACGCTGGCTGTCGGCATGCAGCCCTATTCATGGATTTCGGAAAACATGGAAAACTCCAATTCTCCTCCTGAAGACAATGACTGAAAATTCAGCCTAATGTGAAGTCAGCTACTTCCTGCCTGTATGGACTCCGGCACCTTGAGAACACTGGGCAGCCAGAACGGGAAGAAATGGGAATACAAAGTGGGAGGAGTGGCCGGAAAGCAGGCGGAATCCACCACTCCCTGACTGTGCGGCCGGAAAGCAGGCGGAATCCACCACTCCCTGACTGTACGGCCGGAAAGCAGGCGGAATCCACGACTCCTGACTGTACAGCCGGAAAGCAGGCGGAATCCACGACTCCCTGACTGTACGGCCGGAAAGCAGGCGGAATCCACGACTCCCTGACTGTACAGCCGGAAAGCAGGTGGAATCCACGACTCCTGATTGTACAGCCAGAAAGCAGGCAGAATCCACGACTCCTGACTGTACAGCCAGAAAACAGGAGGAATCCACGACTCCCTGACTGTACAGCCAGAAAGCGGGCGGAATCCACGACTCCTGATTGTGCAATAAGCGGAAGCGGAAATCGACTCCTGATTGCTCACGGCGAAAGCAAGCGGAATCCGACTCCTATTCCGCTGCAGCCCAGCAGTGAGTCCGACTCCTGACTGTGGCAGCGGCAGGCAGATCACGACTCCTGACTATGCAGCGGCAGCCCGGCTGATCCACGACTCCTGACTGTACAGCCCGAGAAGCAGGCTGATCGACTCCCTGACTGTGCAGCGGCGGCAGAAGAGGCGGTGGGGTCGCGACTCCTGACTGTGCAGCCAGCCGGCGGAATCGACTCCTGGCTGGCCGGCCAGCTTAAGTGGAATCCACGACTCCTGACTGTCGCGGCCGAGGCAAGCGGAATCCATGACTCCTGACTGTACGGCGGAAAGCGGTGAATCACGACTCCTGACTGCGGCGGCAGCGAGGAAAGCAGGCCCGAGTCCGGCATCCCCTGACTGTACAGCCGAAAGCAAGCGGAATCCGCGACTCCTGACTGTGCAGCGGAGAAGCAAGGCCGGAATCGACTCCTGACTGTACAGCCAGAAAACAGGTGGAATCCGACTCCTGACTGTGCAGGCAGCCCAGCAGAAGCGGAATCGCTCCCTGACTGTGTACAGCGGGAGACAGGTGGAATCCATGACTCCCTGATTGTACAGCCACTGACTGCTCCTAATGAAGAGGCGAAGATTGTGTGTTTAGAATTTAAACTAAAATCAATCAAAAATAGCCATTGTGATTCTAGGACGCTTAATCATTCTTAGGACCAGTTTCTCTATGAAAAAGGAAACCAGTTTCCCTATGAAAAGGAAAAGGAAATTCCCTACAATGTCACACAGAAACTTTACAAATAACGAAACATCTGCACTGAGGGCTTCATCGTTTTGGAGTGAGCATTCTCTTACAAGGGCAGGGTGAAAACAGGAAGCACTTCTCCCCCAAACCTCAAAATAATGTTTTAAACACCAATCAGGCTCGCCGCAAACACCCATTTAAACCATCGGTGAGCTGAGCTGTTTTACTTCTACACTTGTTTCCATATTTATTTGTTTCTACATTTGACATGAAGACTTTTTAGAGATAAACTACCAATACGAAACACTTCATTCCAATGTGTTGCACTCACCTTGGTGAGCTAGCCTGAGAACCTAGCCAGGGCTAGCGTTTTCCATGAGAAAATGTTTCCTAAATGATAAGCCACTGACATGCAAATCAATGTTTGGAGCCCCATAGATTCGTAACTTGGAGATGGGGGTAACAATTTTATTCCCGAAGCTGTTAACAGATGCAAAGAATAGAAACCATTTACTCGCCTGAAAAAAGGAACAGAAGAACTTAGTAATTAATTATTATTAATAGTTACTATTGCTTATAAATAAATATGGTTCTGTTTGGCACACTCTTCTGGTGGCAGAGCTGTGAAGAGTCACAACTGAGGAGGCCACCTGGGCCTCTCTCTTCATTCCTACCATGAGTGCTGGGCAGGGAGATCCCCCCCACCCACCTGACCCAGGCTGCAGTGTGGTGTTTTTTTGTTTGTTTTGAGACAGAGCCTTGCTCTATCACCCAGGCTGGAATGCAATGGCGTGATCTCGGCTCACGGCAGTCTTCACCTCCCAGGTTCAAGCAATTCTCCTGCCTCAATCTCCCAAGTAGCTGGGATTATAGACATTCATCACATCTGGCTTATTTTTGTATTTTTAGTAGAGACAGGGTTTCATCATGTTGGCCAGGCTGATCTCAAACTCCTGACCTCAGGCGATCCACCAGCCTCGGCCTCCTAAAGTGCTGGGATTACCGGCATGAGCCACTGCGCCTGGGCAGCTGCGGTGTTCTCTTTGCGGCGAGTCAGGTAAGAAGTGAACCAGGGCTCCCTACCACTTTTCGTCTAACGTGCCTGCGTCCATGCGGGCCGGGGCAGGTGCTGTGCCTCCTCTCTCTCATTCCCAGCCCCGGGTCAGCTGCTTCAACCCGAGCCCATTGGCCTCCCATTCTAAGGATGAACACTTCCGTCGTGTTTTCCTTCTGTGGGTTACCCCAGGGTGCACGGAGTGCATAATCTTAAAGGCCAAACCTGAGCAGAAAGTGACTCGTGCCCAGACTTGATGAATGAGGGGCGAGGCCGAGTTCACGGTGCCAGGATCCGCAACTGGCCTTGGAATCCTCCTCCAGCTGGGAGAACGAGTCTCCATGGGATGACTCGAAAGGGAAGTCAATTCATCTCGAAGTGGAAAGGCAATGGCAAAATGGGAAAAGGCCGAGGCGGAGAGATCTGTCGCTTGACAGGAATCTACCGAGGGACTCTCACTACCCGGAAACACTGTTAGGATGTGCACTTCTGTGTCTCCACTACTCGCTCCTCCAGGCCCCACCTGTCTGCATGCGGCCTCACGTGGTTTACCCTTTCCCTCTCTGCTCCTGTTCTTCCCGTCTGACCTCCCATCCTGACGACCCCCCAGCCTCCATCACGTCCACGGCCTCGAGCACAGGGTTTTCCTTCTTATTCCTACCAAGGTCTAGACGTTTACTACATCACTTTTCCCAGGAGTATTTTCATTTTAAAAGAGAACACAGTCCGGGCACAGTGGCTCACGCCTGTTATCCCAGCACTTTGGGAGGCCAAGGCGGGCAGATCACCTAAGGTCTGGAGTTGGAGACCAGCCTGGCCAACGTGGCGAAATGCCGTTTTTACTAAAGATTAAAAAAAATAGCTGGGCTTGGTGGCAGACGCCTGTAATCCCAGCTACTGGGGAGGCTGAGGCAGGATAATAGCTTGAACCCGGGAGGTGGAGGTTGCAGTGAGCCAAGATTGCACCATTGCACTCCAGCCTGGGTGACAGGGCCAACACTGTCTCACATCAAAAAAAAAAAAAAGAGAACACAGGACGAATGAAGGGAAACTTACCTCAAAGGAATGGATCGGGAATGGTGGACTATTAAGACTCAGTGGGTGAGTTTTGGAAGGCAAGACCTTCATTGCCTACAGGTCTTATATTGCTGCAAGGGCCCAGCGATTGATTTTTCCTCTCCCTGGGGCCCATCTTCCCACAACACAGCAGTTTCTATGGCATATATGAGCCTAGAAAATACCTTCTGCCTCCAGGTCATCCTGAGCCAAGCATGTTTCTCCCATGATGCCACTGGCATGCATGAGGGTCACCCACTTAGGAGTTCAGAGTTTGATCCACTCCTCAGTGGGCAGTCGAGTACCCCCTCAGCAGTGTGTTCTCCACCTGTCTCTGGCAGCATTCGCAGAGGGCTCCCCAGCTGTTCAAGCAATGGCCCTGCAGTTACTCTCCAACCTCCTGCAGCAAGCTTGGCCTCCCAGTGCTGCACTCTGGGCACTGCCCAGAGAAGCCCGGCTCCAGGATGACCCCGCACAGTGATGTCTGCATCATGGTGCCTTGTGTTGAGCCCGTCCCCTGAGAGCACCTTCCTACGATCCTCTAACTGGGTCCCATCTGACCCTCCCCAATACCAGCAGGTGCCTGTGGTACGTGGGAAGAGGATTATCATCCTGGTTCTACCAAGAAGGAAAACAGGGCACACATGCACCACCAGTGTGGCATTAGGGCTTTTTCTCTGGCATGGTCCACCACCCGGCCACCGCACCCGGCCACAGGTACCCACCCTCCATGCATCCTGTCTGAGTTAAAACAAACTAATGCCATTGGATTTGCTAAACCGAGGTTCTGAGCATTGGAAATGAGACTGGAGAAGGGATTCCCGGCTGTGCAGGTGCACTGGAAGCACCGCCGTGATGGGGGATCCTTCCAAGATTCCCCCAAAACAGAAGACCAGCAACCCTGTCCCAGAGCTGCCCTGGAGTTCTCAGGGCCCTCATTTGAGGAGGAGGGTGGGGTGGGGTGGCGAACAGGGAGGGCAGACACCTCCACTGCACTGTGGTGCTTATAAAGAAAGCAGCTTCCAGAAATCAGACATTGTTTAATCACTTGCTGCCAAAATTCATGATTGAAAATAGAGAGTAGGCCTGCTGCTTCACATTTCTATGCATTCACTAAGCAAAGGGTTGCCAGGCTGGGGATTCAGAATTGGGCAACACGGTCCCCACCTGCCTGGGGTGACGGCAGGCGACTATCATCTTCGGGTGCGGGTGGGGAGGGCTTCTACTGCTGGGCAGCACGGAAGTCCCCTTCGGGGCAGAGGGCACAAGTGAAGTCGGGAGAGCTGGTGACAAGCCCAGGCTCTGGACGGAAGCAGCGCCTGCCTGGGGACAGAACTTCCCCGTTCTTCCTGTCGTCGTGAGCAGGTCACCTCCTCACTTTCTGTCCCCAGGCTCTCACCCGCGGTAGAGGTGACAGCAGCACAGCCCACTCCATGGAGCTTCACTGTCGACCACACACATGACCTTGGAGGGAACCCCCACCAGCCTGGCCCCTAACATCAGACGCACCCCGCAGCCCTCCAACGCTGCACAACACACACCAGCGGTGGTCATCTCTCTTCAGCCTCGCTCGCTGACACCTCTTTCAGGTTGCGAACCACAGCCTAACTGCTGAGAACATTTTTCTGGAGCCTCCTCCGCCCCCCAGAAAAAGCCGTGGTGTTTCTGTCTACGCAGAAGGGAGAGGCCGGGATCTGCTGGGTGAAATTCACCGAGTCCCACTGACAAGCTCTGCATGGATGGAGCTTTCACATGCTTTCCTCTTGCAGGATTACCAGTCCCAGGTAAAGAAACAGGTGTTCCGAGAGGCTGCTGCCCAAGCCGGGAGGTAAGCTTTGGTCGCCTGTTGCTGAGCTGGGACAATCCCTGTCAGGCCAGTCCTTTCTCGCGGCCTGGTGAGCAGGTCTGTGTTCCAGGGCTCTTGGGGGTGTTAGAGTTGCCCCACAAATCAAAAAACCATCCCTGATCCCACTGATAACAGCCTCTCTGTGGTGACCGGCAGAGTCCAGGGCCATCCTGGCCCCAGGGAACAGAGCACAAAGGGGTCAGGGCCCAGGGCGCGTGAGGGACGGGGTGGATGCAGAGGTGGGGAGGATGTAGCCGTCAGCTGACACTTACCCACAGCCACTGCTGGAATCGGGACCCTGGCCCCAGTGAGGGACTCAGGACACCACAAGGAGACAGGGGGCGGGAGCGGGCGAGGTGCGGAGGGCTCAGGAGGAACCCGGAAGACTCAGAAGGAATGACTGGGCCATGGCCAGGCCCTGCCTCCTTTCCGGACATCTGGCCGGTGTCGCGCTCTCTGTGTTCTGAGGCCCAGGGAGGGAGGGCATGGCCTGGTTTTCCCAAGAAACTAAAGGGCCACATTCAGTGCGAATTTCTTCCAGCTTCTTCCTCAAACAGCACCGGGCAGAGAGGGACCTCCCAGTTACCACGTTCTTCAAACGGCCCCGGAGAAGCACAGGGCAGAGCCAACGGAAAGGAAGTGGAAAGGCTGTATGTTAGAGTCTCGTCTTCCTCCCAGTGAGTGGATGTGACCTTAGCTCATCATGGGCGACCTCTCCCGCCAATGCTCGAGGTCCGTGACAAGGAAACTCCCCGGCCAGGGAGAAAGCGTGAAAATGGCAGCGACCGCCCAGTGAGGTGGAGTGGTTTGGGAGGAGTGAAGCCATCCTGATAACGCCATCTGTGCCACCCAGAGACTCCTCCAGATGGGAGACTGGCCATGGAGAGAAGACCATGTGTTATTGTCCACCGAGCTCCCACGCAGCCGTTGCTAGTCAGTGCCGCTGCCTGGCCGCACCCTCTATTTTAAGTCTTTAAGTCTATGATCCTAGTGTCTGGGCCTCTGGGATTTTGCCTCCACAAGTAACTTTTTTAGGATTGCCAAGTCCTAGACAGTGGGGCATTTAGGTGTAGACTGTTTAGTACCAAGCGGTGTATTCTCCTGAATTAGGAAATTATCAGATGCCATCGTTTCCACGCCAAACTGTTCAGGGCCCCAGGGCTCCAAGACCACTCACAAGGACCAGAGCGAAGAGCGCTTGTGGGAAACGGCCCCACACCCTGGCTCCCACTGCCCCAGTGCCCTGGGTCAGCACCGCTCCTGGGCAGGACACACGGGTGGAGGCAGGCGTGGGATCAAGCCTTGGGACAGAGACCTGGCGCTCTCCTGGTGCTTTGTGTGACACCCATTTCCCTGTGGGAGATACCTGGATGCATGTGACCTGGAGGTTGGTTGCCATGGCTCCTGAGGCCTTCAGTTTCCATGGTACCACTCCTGGAAGGCGGAGGGAGATGGCAGGTCCCTCTGGGTTGGCTTCTCCTTTGATTGTATAAAAAGGCCACAGACACGGGAACTGCAGAGGGCTAAGGCCACCCAAGAAGGAGTGAGCCACAGCCACGTGGAGTGATCACGCAGGTGATGCACGCTGGGTGCCCCAGATCCAAGCCAGCAGGGCACCCGTGGTCCTTTCCTCTCTCGGGGCTGGTCCTGGCCGTGTCACCTGAGGACGAGGTGAGGGGCGAGGCTGGACACCCCAACCCAAAGTGACCGGGGTAGCTTCAGCAGGACACAGGGGCTAAAAATGATGCCAAACAGTGGGGGGCCCTGGGATGGTTTTCCTGGCATCTGAAACTCCTGTGACAAGGGCTGTGGCTGAACACGGCAGAGGTCGTGAACCTGGACTCCAGGGAGGAGCCTCGTGTAGGGGGAGGACATGGAGCTGGCGATGGCCTTTCTTCAGCCCACCCTGGCCCACCTCGGTGCATGCCTGCTTCACTAATGGACGCAGACTTGCCTCTGAAGCCACAGACATGTTTACGTTGTGGGTAGCACAGCGAGAAGGCGGATCGGAAGTCACACGCGGCCACAGGGGGCCTTGCTGTAGCCCTGATCCTAGAGACGTCTGCCTATGTGCTGTTGACACGTTCACGGATTCCAGGGGTCCATGGAATCATGAAATATAGAAGCAGCTTCTCCCTGTGATCTCTGTGGACGGATCCAATCTCTTCCAGCCTCTGCGTCCCACCTGCTGATAATGAGACACGGCGCCCTCACGCAGGAAGCTCGTCCTCCCAGCGACCAAGCCCCGTGTCCACCAGGATGTCAGTCCTCCCGGAGAAAAGCGCCCGCCCTGCTTGTTCACCCCTGTCAGTCCTGGATCTCGACAGCTCTGGGGACCTATCCCGGGCTCGCTATATATCCCATGAAACAAATGAGTGAGTAGATGAACCAGGGAGCAAGCAGGGCCATTCTGTACCTAGGAGTGCAGACCGCCCCTCACCTGAAGAACCCTTCTTGAGCCCAGTAATTCAAGACAGGCTCCGGGCTCAGCCTCGGTGGGGGCCGTCCCCTGTCTTTTGAGTTTGGCTTGTCAGGCCTTCAGTTTTACGTGGGATTCTCTTCTGCACTGGACGAAGACCCGGTAGAAGTTTCTGGCAAGGCTCTGACTCAGGCAGGCGGTGACGGAAGGGCTCGGTCCCACTGCCCTGCGGACCACGCCACTGTGCGGTGCCTCCAGTTGTCCCTGCAGTCCTGCCAACTCCTGGTCATCCTTGACCTGTCCCGGTCCTGCTGGGTCCCTGGCTCCTTCCCCGTCAGCTGCTGCCTGAGCCCAGCTTCCCTCACTTGCCTTTGCTGGCTTTCCAAGCATGGCAGGTGGGATCCAAGTCAGGAGGAAGCACCAGCACCAGGTTTCCACAGGAAGATTAGTACAAGGAATTGAGTGACATAAGCAATCGATGAAACGGGGCTGGAGGGAAACCGTGAGATGGCTTCTGCGGGAAGGAAAGGTGTGGGTTGATGAGAATCCAGGGGAGGATGAGAATCTGGGCAGAGCTGGACTCAGGCCACGGAGTGGGGGCCTGCCACAGGGGCCGGGCTGAGTAAACCCCACCACACAAGCGGGGTGACTCCTGCTGCAGTGGAGACACTTCCCAGGTGAGGCTGCAGGACAGAGGGCGCACAGCTCTTCCTCCCCTGGACTGGGGTGTCACTAGCACCCATCTAGCGGCTTTTCACAGGGGCCCTGCTGGCCAAGGGGGCCCAGCTGGCATCACAGGGTAGAGTCTGGAAAGAGGCATGCAGCTGAGGGGCGCCTTCTGCACCCACCTCGCTGGTTTTGTCGTCTCATCTGGAGCAAGTGCTTCTGAGGGCCTGCCCGGGTGCTTTCGGGCCTTCTCTTGGCAGAGCTGAGGGACACACGGTCGCATGCGCACAGACGGCTTTGCTTCCTTGGCTTTCTCCAGGGCCCAGTGCTCTTCCTCAGCAGGTGCACAGGCACCTGGAGGTGTGGGGGCTCCACACACCAGGCAGTCCTCCATCAGTGTGGCAGGAAATGAAGGTCCTGGCTCCCCCCACCATTCCTTGGCATGGCTTTCACATGCCAAGGGCTTCCTGCAGGAGGGGGCCCCCATCTCCCTTCTCCATCCCACTATCCCCACCCCTCCATTTGGATCTCGTGACGTTGCCTTCCAAAAACCCATCTGCACCCAAGTCCTTCCCTCGGGCTTGCTTTGCAGGAAACCCATACTGAGAGTTTGCCCTGCTGGCCGGTGGCCCCATTGCAGTGGTTCAACATCACCAGCAGACTTGGGCGCAACGGCCCCGTCCAGGGTCTTCCCAACAGTGCACTGCTTGCTAGACTCATCGGGACATTTTAAAATTTGTGAGTTCCATGAGCTTACTGACTTTCCTTCCTCACATAAGCCATGTAAAGTTTTTATTCTGAATCCGGCCCCTTTTCTGCTGTTGTCTGCCAAGTAACTGTAGCATTTGGTCATCTCTAACAACATGTCACATCAGAGGGACAGTGAGCAGCCAGGGAGCAGATCAGTACAGGTGGGACACGTGAAGAAGCACCTCGCCATCTCTGTATCTCCCTCCCCGCTTCTCACCTTGGTATTTTCCTCCCTAGACATCCCACCACCTGCCCCTTACGGGGATCACTGTCCACAGATGGCAGTGTGTATTTTCACTCTCTCTGCAATGACTCTTGGTCAAGATTTCAGGACGCCTTTTAGAGGAAAGGGGCTATGTCTATAAACGTATGCTCACATAAATTACAAAATGTAAGCCACCTGAGTGCAGGTTACACTTGTCTCTGGCATAACAAATCCTTGCCTTTCTTCGCACAATAGTTTTGCAATCCACAAGGTGTCTCCTCCATTTAGTGAAAATCATTGTGTGCACCAGAAGCCTTTTGCTCATCAAAGATAAAATAGATGAAAGCACCACTTCTTTCAGAGCCTGATGCTTTATCGGAGAAAAAGTTTATTGCATCTTCATAGAGACATGTCAGTGAGAAGTGGATGCTGGGAGAAGCTTGGCCAGAGGCAGCTGTAATAGAATTGGTTTGGGCTGGGAAAAGGGCACTAACAGGCCTTCTCCTCTCTGGGCTGAACAAGTGGCTCTGTGCTAATGAATTTCAGGTCCGGGCACCAGGTTTGAGTGGCGAAGGTTGCTGTTTATCGAGGTCAGGCACCTGGCAAGTGTGAAGAGTGAAATGAGAAACGAGGTTTCAACTTGGAGGGAAACACGAAGAGGGGAGACTCAGAGGGCCGCACTCCAATGACGGGGAGGAACATGGTCTCAGCAACTCCCCAGACCAGAGTGAGGACGAGCAGGCGAAAATTCGAGACAGGTTCTGGCTGGGCGTGAGGATAGTCCAGCAACTGGAGCTGCCTAGAAATGGAATTGCAAGATCTCAAGTAGTAGCCGTCTAGAGTGGCCCCTTGATTTCCCACGGACTGGACTCCAAGTCACACCTTGACTAACCCATGAAGTCCCTCCTACCTTGAATAACATCTAAGTCTGTTGGGTCTCCCGTCTCCAATCTGACCTTCTCCAACCTTATCAGTTTGTGCTTAGCATCTTATTCCATCCTAAGGGCTTGGAAGATGACTATATGTTTATTGTTTTAGTAGTACTTGAGTTTCATAGTAATTTTACAAATTATGGGACTATTATCCTTTTTAAAAAATATAACTGGGACACATTTTTTTCCTTCTATTTTCCAATGTCACATCCAAATCTCCTTGAAATCTCAAAACAACTACTGGGCTTAATAGTGTTCCAAAGCTTAGGGTGTATTGGATTATATTTTCCTAACATCCCAGGGCAAACCTTACATAAAAATACACATTAATTTGCTTTAAAGGTTACATATATTTTGAACCCTTGCGTCATAGTCACAAGGAATTTGAAGGACCGGGGTTTGAGATAGAGACCTTCTTGAACATTTTCTAAAATGTTTGTGTCTGTTTCCCTTAATAAAATAATCCGGTGAAGAGGATCACAACTTTAAGAACATTGCCAAATCACAAGGGCCACATTAGGACTATAAATATTAGTTGACCGGGACTAGATTTTTGGAAAAAGAAGATTTAGATGTTATGTAGAGTTATCTGGTATAGAATATTTTGCTTGTCTTTTAATATTTGCCATTTCCCTTTTATTTCAAGTAGGGCACAAGAAAAATAGAGAAACTTGGCTACTTAGTTGCTTGGGTTTATTGGCCTCTTATCATGGAAATTCTCTATACACAAGACATTAGTTTTTATTTTCAAAGAGAGAGAGAGACGTCATAATCTGAGTGTGCTGAAGCGGATCAGGGGCCCATGCTGACCGTGGCTGGTTACATATCCGTCTATCCATCGATACCACCCACTGATTTTGCGGCATTGGCTGCCAAGTGATCAGGACAAGTCCCAAGTGTTGCTTTTCCATCCTTTCTGGTTGCTTTTTTTTTTTTTTTTTTTTTTTAACCCTTTCTTCCTGCAGTAATGACTTGCATCAGTTGCCCCATGTCCTTCTGTTCTAGAAAATGCCTGATAGCAGTCATATCTTCCTTGCCATGAGCATATGTCATTGTGTTCCTTATTTGGAGCATTTATATGTTAGGCCTTCAGTCAAAAAAAAGGCTTGGTTGGAGAAATTCAGACATCAGACAGCAAAAAAGAAGAGGAACTCGTTTAGCATGGGAAGGCGAACGTCACAGATGTCCCTGAAATCACACTGTCTCTTGGCAAATCTGTTTTGGGGACTCCCTGGTCAGGCCTCTGCAGGATTCCAATAATAGTCTCCATTTCCTGCTGGCTGAGGATCCAGCTCCCAACTGCAAGGTCACTTTTTGAAGTGGAGTTTCATCTCCACTGTGATGAATCGATGTGTTAGAATGAACAGAACGTTCTGTCCCGCCACTAAAGATAAAGGATATAGATAGCAGTTTTAAAGGCTAAAGAGCAGAGACCCTACCAACAAAGACATTTTGTTTGCTTTAATTGTGGCTATTTTAATGCATATTGGTGGCTGGAGTCTATAAAGGCTGCATGAGATAATGCAATTGTGCTGAAAAATCACACACACAAAAACTTTCCAGCTTTATAAATTAGAGAAATTAATCAAATTAAAAAAGCCTCAAGAAAGCTCTCAGTGGGATTCCGTCCAAGTGGCCAACCAGCTTCTGGGCTTTTTGATGGCAGAGTGCCGAACCTTTTTCTTGCCACAGACACGTGGTTACCGGGGCTGCTCACCCAGGGACTCGCTCTGCGAGCTGCTGCCGTGGTGTAGGGCACACGCTAACGACTAATAACTGCAATCGTATTAATAATGCTAATCTGAGTATGTTCAAGATGAAAAGGCAGCTGTCTTGACATTTAATTTTCTTCTGATAATGGGTTTGACTTTTAGAAACAGTCAAGAGTTGTGAACCAATGAAGATAAATATTTTTTCCCTTCCCAATACGGTAGAAGAAAATGCAAACTCATTGTCTTATTGTTCGATCTGATTGCTCATGGTGTGTGTGATGTTTTCAGGCCTTTATTGACTATGCATTTTTTTGTGTGAGTAAAATGTCCGTTTATGTCTTTTGACTCTTTTTAGTGACTGATAACGTCCTTGATCTATAAAGGCTGTTCCTCTTTTGTCATATATATTTCATCTGCTTAACCAGTTTTGTATGCTGTTTTCTTTCTTCAAAATAAAAAATATCTTTATTGTCTTCATGAACCGTGAAAAGTATCCATGTTCATTGCAAATGAAGAAAAAAGAGAATCAAGTACACATACAAAATAGGAGGAAGAGAATTAACATCACCCAAAATTACATGACAGCACCACAGAAAACCACCGTAACGTGTTTGTGAAAATTTCCCCAGACATTTTGTGTGAGTTGGAATGTTACACAAAGGCACTTTACTGTATGTACTTTATTATGTAACCTTTTATTCACTAAAGTATGTATCATGGATCTTTTGGCCAATACCAATGAATATAGACATATATCATCATATTTGGATACTGCCTATTATTCCAGTCTAAATAAGTACGAAATCATTAACTTTATTATTTTTGGACTTTTGTTTCCAGTTTTGGCTATATTATAAACAATGAATAGACAACTTTGAACCTACATTTTTAAATACATTTTTTGGTAATCTCTTACAGATAAATCTTAGATGTGGACTTGCTGGGTTAAGGCCGAGCTGCATTCTTTCCAGAGGCCCTCGGCTCTGGCCAGCGTCCAGAGGCGGCCTGAGTTCCACGGCTCACGGCCTCTTCCTCTTCAAAGCTAGCTATGGAGCATCTTCAAATCACGTGCTCCTCTCCCTCTCTCTGTCTCTCTCTCTCTCTGTTTCTCTCTGCCCACACTTTCATCACCCCGTCTCTGACACTTTCACCTCCCTCTTATAAAGCCCCTGTGATTACCCTGGACCTATCCAGATAATCCA
Source organism: Papio anubis (assembly GCF_008728515.1). NCBI lineage: Eukaryota > Metazoa > Chordata > Mammalia > Primates > Cercopithecidae > Papio > Papio anubis. Next base: position 3,161,888 of record NC_044979.1, read on the forward strand.
GTATCATCTCCATCTCAGGACCCTTCGCCACACCTGCACAGCCAGTCCCCTTTGCCGCGGAAGGTCACTCATCACAGGTCTGGGGCTCGACTGTCTTGCGGTGCTGGTGCAGAGGTGGCATGATTCTCCCTGCCATGCTGGGCACCGCCACCATCGTGACCCTCAGCTCTGGACCTATCTTATTTTCATAAATATTTATGATTATTCCAGATGAAACCTTTCTCAAGGCTTAACAACATCAAAAACATATGTATGACTAGGGTCTGGCCGCACTGCATACGTTTAAAATTAAGTGTGGTGGTGTGTTAACCTCTAGAACCAAGAGTTGAATTCATCAGGTCCTTGAGTCTGTGTCACATTCTTATCACTGGCACCCGTGGGGCCTGCCTCCTGTCTCATTTATTTTTCTACTCAATGCCTTTATTCCCACTCGCCATCC